>NC_134461.1:136679511-137304511 GCF_047948215.1 Lycorma delicatula | reverse complement strand
CATGGCCTTGAACCGCTTCTCAAGATCATCCGATGACCTTGGATTAGAAATCCCATTTTGCTATATCAGAACCTACATTTATAACTACTGTGCAGTAAACTTGATAGTATAAACATTTTTTTTTTTTTTAGACAACGTAAATAGAAATAGAGGTGCTTTCTATTCTGGATAAAGGAATAGCTTCGTCACGTAATAAATTTATAATACGAATTGGTTACCGTTTGTGGAAAAAATATTAATTGAATCACGGATATCTAGCGAGTTACAATATTTACATTTACAGACGTACCATGTCTCTCAATCTCTGATGTTATTAGAATAAAAATTGAATAATGAAAAAGAAAAAAATGTAAGCGATACTGCTGCTTTATTTGAACAGTCTCTACGAATATCTGTATATAAATATAGGTTACATATCAAGCAAAAAATTCTTATGTAATAAATAATATTTTTTTGAATCCGATGAAAATTATATAATCCAAATTAAAATTAAACAACATCAATAATTTTCTTTGAATTCCCGAAGAAAAAACTAAAATAAACAGAAAGAATATCCTCCTCAATTTGGTATTCTGGGTTTATTTTTTTTTATGTTTTCCAATTCTATACACATTTTTCTTTTCTTTTTCTTTATATGATAAATACACCCAAATTTAATTTGGATTTTTTATTGAAAAAGTAAAAAAATATCAATAGAAATGAAAGTCCTTAATTAAAAAACTTACATAAAACCGATTACTATAATTTTCCAAAGCAAAACCATACACACAATTAAATCATAGTAAACTTCATAAAAACTATGTATTTCGCTATTACAAAGCATTTCCATGGTTTTTCATCCTGCGTATCTTTTACAGTCCATCACAGTTGTTAATTTCCACGTGCATATACCTACATATGTTTAAAATTCATTATTTTTTTTTATATAAAATATTACCATTATTATTTTAGTCGTATATAATTACCATAAAATGTATTACAATTAATATGAGTATTATCTATTCTACTCCATTTGCATACATATGAAATATCCCCATCCGTATCACGTTATTGGTGTTTCTGTTGGATGCAACAGGCGCTTAATCAACTCGTATTATTTCCAATTCAACCGTGTGTAAATGATATGGATCGTAAAAAACGTGATAGGAATATTATATAAATGCAAGTCTAAACGCATTTTAATAAAAGATAAACGTGGACCGTTTTACTCGTATAAAATAATCTAGTATAAAATTTGATTTTAAGGTGGCTCTCACAACGAAAATACAGGCAATACGCAACCAATGATATCAAAATTCAATGTTGCATTTAGCTTACTCTCAGAATGAATCAATGAGAGACAGTGTGTCAACAACTTTCAACTAGTTTGAATATATCTACAACTAATTTTTTCAAAGATGTTAGGTTTTGGTATTATGTGGCAGTTGAGAAGGAGAAGGAAATCCGGAAAATGCGGGTAAGTTGTTTATTACTAAAAATATCATGTTGCTTGTATTTATGTTGAAGAGCTAAAAAAAATCTAGCTCACAAATTTCTGCTACGGTTTACATTGCAGATCATAAAAAAGATACGAATTACGGAGAAGCCGTAAGTCCTAGATTACAAGGTAATTATGAAAGAAATATATTTTTTTTTTACAAAATTAAGGCGATACTGTACCCAGAAAATCAGAGATAAATAATTTTACAAAATACTCTAAATAAGATGGTTGTATATTTTTTATTTTTCCTAATAATTTTTTAAATACAGGATTAAAATATATTTTTAATTTAAAGTTGAAAGTTTAAAGTCTGTAAAGTTAAAGTCTGATTTTTGGTTGTTTGTCTTGGCATCATGCGGGAACAAACCGACCGATTGCTTTCAAATTTACGGGATACATTGGTGTTATCCCAGAAATGATTTTAAGCCATAGACCGACGCCCTAGTCCCCTTACGGATGAAGTTGTGAATTAAAGAAAATAAAAAATATTTGTTAAAAAAATACTAAAAAAATTTTATATGAAAATTTTTAAATTGAATTTATAAAAATATTCATTAAAGAAAAAAATAATTATTTTATTTGTCTCCATGGCAACAAAATTACAAATTTTTCATCGTCAAAGGTAGGTGTGTACTTTACCTATATTTACTACAAATCAACTCACCGGATTGGTCTAGTGGTGAACGCGTCTTCGCAAGTAAGCTGATTTCGAAGTCGAGAGTTCCAACGTTCAAATCCTAGAAAAGGCAGTTACTTTTATACGATTTGAATATTCGATCGTGGATACGGTGTTCTTTGGTGGTCGGGTTTCAATTAACCACACATTTCAGAAATGGTCGACCTGAGACTGTACAAGATTAGACTTCATTTGCGCTCATAGATATCATCGTCTGAAGTAATACCTGACGGTCATTCCTGGAGGCTAAACAGAAAAAAATAAAAAGGTTACTATTAAATCAATCGTTTGTAATTTAGTTTTTTTTCAGGTTTCTATAAAACCTGATAATCTTTAATTTTTATTTATCAGTATTATTCTTTTCAGCCGTGAGCATAATGAACACTACGGGGTCTAGGGGGCGGAGCCCTCGGGTTAGACGGAAAAGGCGAACGAAGCGAACTCTGCGGACCTGGGATAGGCTACGTGGCCTCGGTTTCGCCTGAGCCGATCAGTACTCCGGGGGTCGGGCAAGCGAAGCAAGCCTCGACAGGCTAGTACGTATACATAGATAAACTTAATAATATATCTTATAATAATATATTTTCCTCCCTCCTGCTGTATTCTCGGCTGTTGTAATCATAATCACGTGAATATTTATTTATAAATTTCACATATTATATATTATAAGCAGATTTACCATTTACAATAAAAATAATAATAAGTCTAAAAAAAAGACAAGTATCCAAAACTATTATTATACTACGAAAAACGATTGCAGTAAAGATGACGAACAATATTTATCACCTGTTTATAACAATAAATACATTTTTTAAACCGTTACGTTGTAAGCGATACGTCTTGCTATCAGCTGACTTTTTTACCAAAAGCGATAGCGACTTACTCTGGTATGCGACTCAAATCTTATATATTTTGAACAAGCCGCGGAGATGTAGTGATGTAATTTCTCTTCGCCCCTTTCTAAGCTTAGTCACTTAAGACCCGTGTGCTAGTCTTGACTAAGCGACTTGCATAATTTCACTTTTTAGTTATTTACTACACAATTGTAAGATAGCTTACAATAGCTTACGGATTTCCTTACTCTCTCACTTCCAGACAACTGAAAAATCTAATATTTTTGTACTATTTCTGGACCGTGCGAATTATGCCCAGACTTTCGTTTATGGATTTAATGTCTTAATTTTACCTAGTTTTTTCAGTAATGTATTCTGTATTCAATAAGCCATTAAGTTTATATACCCTTAGTTAAGGGTAAATAACTTCATAAATAACTTCATTAATATTTTTTTAACATAGTTTTATTGAATACAAATGTTTGCAAAGATACATAACCAATTAATTATGGTAACAATAAATTTAAAATGACACGATATCTCATAATATGGGTTATTTCATTAGTAAAATGAATACAAATTTAATTAACAATCTTTGCTGAAATCAATAATCACTCATTCCTAAAAAAAAAAAAAATACATCGCTATCAAACCACACAATAGAATGGTTTTTATGTAATTCTACACAATTCATAAAGTATGAAAAACGACCTTATTATACTTCAGTTATAATAAATTACCTAAATACAATTGAACAATTTTCTTTTATAGAAGCATTCTTAATCTGTCAATAAATTGTGAAAAAATGCTAATTTAAAAATTGATAAAAAATCCACATTCCGTTACCTGTAAATAAAATATGTGCCCCAAATAATTTTTATTAATGCCTTCTGAATTGTGATTTATTCTGTGGTTGTTTTTTATATTGTCTTCATGTGTTAACGGTAGTATTTGTCTACGTTTTTTAATACTTTAAATAATTATTATTGATTTTAATAGCATATAATTGTGATTTCTAATCAAGGTGTTACCACCTAAATAAATAAAGTCCATGTATGATCTATTCTTTTTCAAGCCAGTATATGCTGGAGGAAGGGAACATTTATCACATAATTTTCTACTCCTGATTTGATCTATATATTATTACATAAATAATATAATCGATCAAAATAAAATTACTGTGCTGGTTCCTTTCTGGAAATTATTGTTTTCTGTGACTTGTTATTTGGAGGGGGTAGGATATATAAAAACAAATTTCACATAACATAAAAATATTTATATATATATATTTAAATAGGTGTAGGAACCCTATTTACGGGCGCCTAAGCAGTGTTGGCCTCGCTAACAGGTTCCATCAGATATAACCAAGAGCCTATGTATACCTGTGCACTACCGACTAAACCTCCACTCTTGGCTTCCCCCCTTCCTGGTACTGCTTATAAAAGCATTTCATCAGAAGAAAAGGGAATCGCCCGCACACAGTCATAAAAACCCAACAGGATATCACACAACACACAAACAATACCACTGGAAACAACACATACAGCACGTCAAATACATTCACCGACAACATCGCACAAGAACCATGCAGAAAACAGGACAAAACTTCTAACACCCACGCGATACACACCCACACAGCAGTCAAGACAGAAATCTCAAATAGTCTCAAATAATAATACAAATCTGAAATATTAACAAATTTAAAATCTAGAACAAGTTTGTTTGAGAAGTACTTACAAAAATTGTGACTAAAATTTCTCTTTTGATCAACGGTAAGAATTGTTACCCGTTTGAACTCCGATTAACTCACCTAAACTGTTTATAAAATTCGTTTAAAATATGTAATATATCAGAATATTTGTAAACGAATGAAACCGGCAAAAAATTAAATAGCTGGCAGAAGCTATATCTGGGTGTGGTAGTATTATGAAATGATAGCTTGTCACAGTAAAGGTGACATAAGTTGGCATACCCGGCGATGGTCATCAAAGTGAAAAATTGCACCTTTCCGTAGCAGAATGGCTTACTAGAATATTAACATTTTACCTCCGCACGAAAGGACACAATCATCCACCACCTCTGCGCTCATCTACAGAGTATTAACGTCATCCATCTACCGTGCCATATCATTTCATAGCAATCCTGTAACGCCCGTTTTTCCTCTCCTACAAAAAAGTTAATATCCCAAAATCGATTAAGTATCATTTTCAACTGACAGTAAAACATTCGAAAAAAATCATTTATTAAACGTTTTTCCGCTACAAAACTCCGACAACTTTTATAAATTAAAACGTACTTTCAATTTAACTTAGTTAAACTGGTATATAATTAATATTCCGCAATGCATCTTTTGATTCAACGTTTTAGAATTAATAAATAAATAATAAATATAGAACAAACAACTTTCTATTGAAATTTCCTTTGCGTGATCCCATTTTATTTCCATTTTGGAAATGAAGAAAACTTTGCAACATACAATTGATGTTACCATAATCTCATATCTTTTCTGAAGCCAGATTCTTTGCACCGCGTCGTCTAAGATAATACTAGTGCTTGGAACCGGATTTCTAACGGGTAATAATTCTTACCGCAAATTTTTTTTGTTTCCATTAAAGTTTTTATTATTTCAATAAAAAAACCCAAACAGATCTGAATGTCTTTATCATATAAAGAAAAAATGAATATGATGTTAGAAAACAAAAAAATTGAACACAGAATTCCAGAATGAGAGAAATTATCTTTTAGTTTTTTTCTACGGGAATCCTCAGACAGTGACAGGTGTTGCTTAACGTTCCTTTGAATTAGACAATTTTCATTGGATTCAAAAACATATAATTATTTACATAAAAATGTTTGATCGTTAAGCAAAAGTTAACAGTGATACCAATTACGAGCTCACCCAGTTTCTATCAGGGCACGGTGCTTTAAAGATTACCTGTACCGTATGAGTAGGAGAACCCCGAGATGGTGTTATGATTGTGGAGAGCAGGATATGACAGAACACGTAGTGTTTACATGCACAAGGTGGAGAGACTTGAGGCTGCCATGATGAACCACGGCGCAGTAAACGTGGGCAATGTAATAAGTGTAAGAGATGCTTGGACGAGAGTGACGACTGCGGTGTCAGCCGTAATTAGAAACAAGACAGCGGAGGAGAGGGGCAGGCAGACTACAAGACTGCAGTTGACCTGAAAAAGAGAGACCGATGCCGGACGGCTACGGGCGGCCTGGGGGATGGGCGACGGGGGCTCCTCGAAGTCGTCGTTCCCCGATGATACCCTGGGAATGTCGCTCTGACTATGGGCTGTGTACATACCATGTGGATTAGGTCTTTCCCCTGCGTGAGGGAGAGGTTTTTTAGCGAGTGAGAGCCCCGCACTTGCCGTCAGAGCGGGCCTGGCGGCGGCTGGCAGAGCTTTTTCCTCCTCCTACGGAAAGCAAAAAAAAAGCAGTATGGCTTATATTATTCTTTTTCATGATAAATGATAGAGTCTGTCAAAGTTTTATTCACCTAGAGCAGTGTTACTCAACCTGGGCGTCGTGTGTTGCAACCCGCGAGGGTTGCGCTCATTTTATGAGGAAAAAATAATTTATTATAAACATCTTACTTACATTTATAAGTACATGTGTAAAGAAAATAAATTAATGAAACGGTTTAATTGATTTTTATTAAAAGTTTCTCCATAAGTGGATTTATGTTAGAAAGACACAAAAGTAAATTGTTTTTAAAGTAGCTCAACCAAAGACGATAAACTATTTTCGCAGAGGTAACGTGGCGAAAGAGATTAATATTTTCAGTGCTCCTGTGACTAAATCTTCATAATCACTTCGATGAGCAAGCCAAGACGTATCTAAATCTTCAGATTTGAAATGTTTTACCAGCAGACATTACGATAAGCTGGTCGTGAATCTCAACTGGTAATCTTAGTAGCTGCAACAACATTTTTACTAAATGGATTCAATACCCGACTTTCGAGAAACCATTTTTATCTTCTGCAATATACTCGGCCAACTGGATTATTTTTATGTTCAAACATGAGTACTGACAGCGAATATTACGCTACCAGATCAAGTTACAAGGAGTACGTACTCATCAAATTGGAACCTGCAGATTGCTCATGTTTGTACACCTCATACCTGCTTGTTCTACCCGTCGCTAACAACGTAGTTAAATAGTTTTAACTAAGTTTCGCTGGGTTGTAGTTGAGGGAGTCGTAAAATATTCATTATTAAATTTTTTTTTAATTTTTGGGGGTTGTGGAGCTAAAACGTTTGAGAATCACTGACCTAGAAGCTAATTTTTTTTTAAATACACTATATTGCGGGTGTGACTTGTGAAAAAACAATTTTTTTCTTCCTACACTGACCCCTAAAACGGCACACTTCGTAAGAAAAACCAAACAGTATCTCATTACAGACCTATTAAGAAACTTGAGGAGTGAAGTGGTATCCAGTAGCCTTCTTTATTGAGAAAAATATACTTTCGTATATCATCCTACTACACCCATAGAAAAATGAGGGATATTTAACCTAAATACCTTCATCCGGTTCACTACAACGACTGTTCTGCAAAGAACATTCTCGGAGAATCTGACTATTATGATTGCCTTTTGTACTTTAGCTGCTTAAAAATTGACAGAACTCTTATACTTATCTACACTTATATTGATTAAATCTATTTCATTTTTCTTAAGAAATAAGAAAGGTAGCCTAAAGTATCAAATTAATATATCCCCTTTCGGCTGTCAAACAATTACATAAATCTGTTAAACTGAGTAGAACAAATAAGCATATGTAATAGATTCAAAAAAAAAAACTACGTGAATTTTTGTAGAATAAATGGTTATTCTTATTAAAAATAACGATTTGTATTTTTATTTCCCGGCCAAGCCGGTAAAGTTAAGTCATCCTAGCTGCAGAGAGTTTCGTTCTTGACAGGCTACAACATATTGGGAAAATTAAGTAGTACAATACAGTGTCTAAAGAAGTAACTAAAGAATTACGTAAAAATAATTATTATTTAGATAAAATTCTGAAATACGAAAGAATGGTGACCGTTATCTCTCTTCTCCCTTGATAAATTGTAACAAGAATTAAATGGTATTAGTAACACAGTCAAAAGTCATCGTACAAAATTTCTTTAAAATCAGTTAATCCGGTTTCAAGATATCAAACAAATCAGTAACTAGTAAAAAAAGGCTTATTATGAAATCACTAATACTTTTTTCCTGTTTAGCCTCTGGGGATCACCGTCAGGTATTACTTCAGAGGATGAATGAGGATGATATGTATGGGTGTAAATGAAGTGTAGTCTTGTACAATCTCAGTTCGACTATCCCTGAGATGTGTGGTCAATTGAAACCCAAACACCAAAGAACACCGGTATCCACGATCTAGAGTATTCAAATCCGTGTAAAAATAACCGATTTTACTAGGACTTGAACTCTGGAACTATCGACTTCCAAATCAGCTGATTTGGGAAGGCCACACATACATGTATGCAAATAAATATAATTGCGGAATTTATCGATGCTTAAATCGTGTTTTTTCTTGGAAGTGGTTATTAATTGTCAAGATCTACAAAAAAACCCAAAAACGTGCAAAATTTGACCTAATTATATGGTAAAGTGTACAGTTATTCAGTATAACAATATATGTGCAAAAGTAAGCGTAGTATAATTTCATTTATACTATGTATAAGTAATAAGTATTAATATCATGTTCCGGGTATATTTGAATGCACAACAGCGGGCTGACCCCTTTTGTTCTTTCGTTTATCCTGCGGGGAGCTCGATATCGGACCTGGAACAGGGAGCGCTAGCAATGTGGGCCACTTACGGTGGAGAGTATCGTGAGCCGTATGTTAACGAATGAAGTACAATTCCGGGCTATATCTGATTTTATCATTCGGGTCCTTCAATAGAAGGATAGGGCTGCTAGCGCAACGAGGGGATGAGGGACAGCTCCCTGTTGAGCTGTTTGTTTGTTCCTGCACAGACGGGTAGCAGTGATGAGGCGCGAGGAATCTCTCGTCCTCTTGTGGAAAATACCGTAGTCCCGGCGAGAATGCTCCTTTGGGTATTGTCGTTTGAGGCAAAAAGGCATAAAGACCGAGTCCCGGCTCTTAGGGTAGGGTAACAAGAAGGACTTAAAACTAGCGGCTTAAAGATCCAGCCGGCTTATAAAAGGACACTCCCCCGGATTGTAGGGAATTCGAGGGAGGGGAAAAAAAGAAAAAAGTAGATATTAAATAATTAACCTATTAATATTCGTTTTCTTGGCAAAATAAGAACAACTAACAAAGCAGAAAAATACATAATTTCTAAATAACCAGTTCAATGGTTTAAAATCTCTTTTTTCTACACTTATCAGGTAGCACATTATTTCTGTAGGCTTTTAAGAAAGGAAAATTCATTTATGCTCTAATTCTCTTTCCTTATAGTCGACGCATATAATAAATTTTACAAAGCCCTGAAAAATAATAAAAAATTAAACGAAAACCCAGAGCCTTTTTTATTCCATTATTTACTCTACTTTAGAAATACCATTGGCTTTATCTTAAAAATGTTATAAAGGTAATATTTAAAAAAAAAATTTATTCACCTCCTTTTAAATAAAAAAAAAAAAATAATAAACATTAATATGTATTACAACTAATGTGCTTTTATGTATTACGTCTTTTATATTAGATATAACTATATAATTCAATAAGTTGTAAATAATTGAATTGATATTAACATAGTATATAAATCTTTATTTTTATAAAGAATTTCAAAGAGAAGGATTTTTATCCTTTTATGTACGTAAAATTCTCACATCAATAAAATTTCAATTTTTAAAGAAGCAAATAAAAAGATAACATACAATTTTTTTATTAACTTATATAATATTATAAAACTGCATTAAAAAAGTTAATCACTGTAATTGATTACTCAATTTTTTTTAAACACGCTCCACTCATTTCTTTCTCTTTGTTTCTCTACCACATAAATTCCAGATATCTTAACACTATCTTTCCCGATTAATTTGGGTTTGCTCAAAGTTTTCTTCTCTTCTATTTAATCAAAATATACTAACTTTACGGATCTTCTTGTAATATATGTGGCAAAACCGCAATTAGTTTTGACTCACTTCAGTAAACTAAAACAGTTTCTTGGTTTAAATACTACTACAAAACTTATTTCTCCATAAGAATTACTTACTTTTTATATATTGTATGGCACTCTTCAGTTATATTTTATTAACTACCTTTCGTTTTATTTTGTTTAATAGCTTTCAAGTTAATGTGTTAGAGTAACCATTTGTAAAAATAGATTTTCAATAATTCAATCGAATTGAACATACCTATATAAAAAAAAAAAAGTTTATAAATTTTCTTATAGATTTTTAAATTCAGCTATTAATTTCAAGTAATATGTAATATTTTCTTTCATATGCAGAAAAGCTTTACAGTACTTTTACGTAATGATTTTCTAAAGGCTAAGAGATCACTTGAAAAAACAAAAGATACCATTTTAAATTGTTTTCTCTCTGAGTAATAATATTCAATAAGAAGCAGTCGCTGCGATGTACCCACCTGTTGGTTTAGTGGTAAACTCGTCATCGTAAATCAGCTGATTTCGAAGTCGAGAGTTCTAAGGTAAAAGGCAGTTGCTTCTACATGAATTTGAATACTATAACGTGGATATCGGTGTTCATTGGTGGTTGGGTTTCAATTAATTACATATCTCAGGAACGGTTGAGACTATAAGACTACACTTCATTTTCATTCATATACATCATCCTCAAATAAATAATACCTTACGGTGGTTTCTTAGGCTACACAGAAAAAGAAAGAAATGTTTCTGTGATGAATAGAGTGAAAGAGTCCCTTGTACAGCTCAATATCGTATATATTTTAGGTGTGGATTGGATGGGTGGCCTGCAGTGTAATGCGCTGGTTGCTGGAAAAGCGGTACTTCTTTGTTGGGATAAGAGGCACCGAGGGAAGCTGTACAAAACATATGACATTCTGTTGGTAGAAATGGTATTAGTCAAATAATATCATTGTATTTATTGATAGAAATTGGTTTTTGAATGTTAGAAAAATTTTCTAAGGTCACCGGTAATTTAACATTGTTTATTATAACATTTCTCTTAAAATTTATTTTTGTGAACTCGTTTTCAGTAAAAGAAGTCTTAAAATAGAGCGTATCAATGTCTTCTTGCCGAACTTGCAGATGGACACTCTGGGATAGTAACAATTGTTCTTTATTTTCATAAACGTTTTGGTGTATCAAAGGTGCATATTTTGTACAAAGAGATTTAAGTTCCATGTTGTGTACTGTAACTTTAGTTGAACAACGTCGAACAAACTGTTGCCAGTCCCGTGGAGTGACAATAGACAATGCTTTACTCTTTTTCTTTGTTCTTTTGATAACTGCATGAACAGTGTCCGCCTCCATATGAGTGTATCCTTTGAGTAAAAATTTTGGTTGATGGTTTTAATTTTTGGATACTTGTTTAAAATAAAAAAAAGCACATCACAATTTGTACATTCTTATTCTGCCCGTAACAGCTTTCTGACCATATAGTTAATTGTTCTACTTCTGAGTTAGGAATGACATGGTCAGCCCAATTTAATATGAGAAAGAGGTGTAGGAAGACACTTCTGTAAGTCACCAGTGAGAACCTTGTATTTCGGGTTACTTTTAGACAGTTGTGTCATTACTCTTTAAATCATATATGGTTTTAGATTCTTCTAAATGGGAATCATGATCTTTCTTAATTTGATCTTTTTCTTCGTCATTCAAATTATCCTTCAATTGAGCAACGAATAAACCATATGTATCAACATGTGTCACTCTCAGGTGATTTGAACGAAAGATTAAATTTGGTATTAAATGCATGACGATAAGTGGATTCAGTTGCAATATGTTCAGACCTGATGTTATATTCAGAACAGTACAGCAAAAACTGGTTACTTTTCTCCGGTGGGGGAGGGGAATAAACGAAAAAGTACGTAAAAAAATTAATACGTCTTTTACTGGTTTTTCAAACTTTTTCTATCTCCGTCTTTTCTCTTTTCTCTTTAAGATTTCTTCACGTTGTTAAAAATGTATTTATAGCAGTTTCGAGTCTGCTGCCTGTAATTCGTAACCACATTTAAAAATCGTTTTTGATTGTATCATTTGCTTTTTAACTGTCCGAATGAGATTTTATCTATAAACTGCTTATCTTTGCACTGTGAATTATTAAGCCTTCGCCTTTTAACGAGAAGAATAGAATGTAATAATGAAACCGTCTTGAGATGCCTGTTTTAGAAAAATAAAATGCATCGTGAAATTTCCGAACATGATCTTCACCAAGTATCGTGCATTGAAAGGCATCGTGCTGCGATTGCATGTAGGAAATCGTGGCAGTCTTCTTGCACGAGTCTAAGAAAAATCTTTAATGTGATGAATAACATTGTAAAGTGTAACTAAAAGTATTTCATTGTAAATTCGCACTTTAGATGGTGTCGAAGTTTGAAATATAATGGTTATATCGGGTGATATTAATAACAGAAAAGTTTGCCGTTTATAATTATAGATATAAATTTACCAAATTTAACCTCACTAACTAACGACTAATTAATGATTAGTTGAAACTGTAATAAAAAAACTTTAAACAATTACCCGAAAATTTGCTGCTTATAATTAACAGATTTGACAATTTCTTTCAAACTGCTGTACCACCTAATGTGCACAAGTGCCAGTAAATTTTTTCTTAATTTTTTTTCTTTGATAAAATATTATTATTTAATTTTATGTTTGCAAAAAGAAAGCTATCAACAAAACCTAACCGTAAGATCAGCTGAATTTTTTTCCTACAAATAATTTTCAAGTTAAAGTTTTCAACCGGAAAAAAATAACTTGTATCAATATATATCAAATAATAATTTGGTTTCATAACCGTTACACCTACAATTTTCTAGCCTATATTAAAGTAAGTTAATCTTTACACATTAGTAAAATTAGTGTATTGGTACTTACGTCTTTTCCATTGTAATGGTTGTCGGATTCTTTTTTTTCCTTTACTACTTTTGAAGAAACTTCTATCGTTATTAAAAAAATAAACTTTGATGTTAACTATCAAACGTCTGTGTATCTGTTACGGTAACTGGTTCGTTCAACGCCGACGGTATCACCAGTTCATCTTCTTGGTCTTGTATACTATAATTTTATAGGTTTAAGATTAATAACGACTCATAGTCTTTCTTTACTCTTTTGGTTTGTTAATACGTTATCTTGCTACATTATAGCTGCAGATTTGCTACAATTTGACTTTAATGACAAAAGTCAAAGTATTATACTTTATCGTCAATATGAATATGATAATGATAACACCAATAACAATAATAATATGACATTGTTGTCTGAATTCACAAAAACGCAAAAAAACTACTACAAAATAAAAATTAATTATATTTAAATAAAATTAAAATATTTACTTCAGCTGTCTCGAAAATATTATAGCGTTCAGTCACATAATACTGATGGAAATGTCTGAAATGACAGAACCCAAATTGACGACAGTTTATGTAATATAGACTGCCAATTAAGAGCATTAATTATTGTTTTAATACTAATAAGCTGAATGTAAGTCAAATGTTTGTTATATATAATTATTTCTTCAAGGTTGTTGATACGTTTCCACACCACGTTGGAGGTAGCAACCATGGCGCGTTACGATTTTTTTTACGAGTGAAATCTCTCCCTAATAGCCCTATATAAAAAAACTCGATTACGTTTTTGTTTCATTTATTTTTTCAACATAATTAAACAAACATATAAATAAAATTAATAACATAGAATTACTACTAATAACTAAACTAACAAAACATCTATTTTCTACGACCATTTTGTTTATTAGACTAGAGTTTTCAACCGGAGACAAATAACTTGTATCAATATATATCAACAAATAATTTGGTTTCATAACCTTTACACCTACACGATTGAAGAGTCTAATAAACAAAATCGTCGTAGAAAATAGATATTTTGTAATGAAAAACATTTTTTTTTTTTTTTTTTTTTTTTTTTGAGAAATGCCATTTACGCACCCCCCATAAATGGGGGAGTGTCGGACTCGCACGGGTTCGGCTAATGTTAAGAGCCTATGTGTACCCGCACCATACCGACTAAAACTCATATCTCACCTTTTCTCCTCTGGGATCGGTCCTGCAGTTCAGGAGGAGGTGCCTTTAGTGTCCAGGGACCCCGTGCTTCATCACCGTCGCCCATCCGCACAAGTGCAGACGCACAACGGCTCCACAGGGGGCTGTCCGTCACCCCTGGTACCTTCAATTCACTTGCTGGTGATCTTCGGTCCTCTTATCTCATTCTCTAGCTTCTCTCGCTTTATATCGTTATAGCTTAAATCGTTATTGAAAAAATAAACATACGGCGATTACTCACTACTTTCTTACAAAATCTGATCAATAGTGCAGCATCCTTGACATCGTACAGATGATCAGAACGAGTCAGAGGTATAAGGAGAGAAAATCATCACCCTTCCCTAGCAGGGAATACCCATCCATAAGAAAAAAATTCCACCCCCCACTTTGTTACAAATACCTAAATTAAATACCTATACTTTAATTTATACCTGTCCTTTTTTTGACCTGTCCTGCCTTTTTTACCTGACCACTACCCTATTTATCCTATCTTTTTACGTATCCTAGTTTGGGTTAATACCAATGACTCAAGTTTTTTGGCTGTTGCAGAAATGATCAGCTCTGAGAAAGAGAGTGAGTAATACGTCGTTGGTTTTTGAAAACGTCGAACGCGACTTTTCACAAAAATCTTCAGCTCAGCTAGTCTTTTTTCTAACGTATATATATATATATGTATATATTGATCGATGTAAGAACTTCGTAAATACAGGTACATATAATTTAAATATATATATAGATTATAAGATTAATTAGATTAGCAACATGTGGAAAAAGTGATTCTCCTTTCATTTTTGGCGACGCAATAGAGAACAGCCCAAGTAATATCTAGACTTTCACAAACTTACAAACAGAATCCTGAAATGTCACGGCGGAAGTTACAAATTATGAAGAGAGAGTTCAACGAATTACGTAGCAATTTTGAAAGCCACGAAAAGACAAAAGACTTAAAAATAAGAATGTGAGACAAAAATCTGATCATACCAAAGAATAATTACATTGGAGAGAGGAAACAATATATTATACTAAAGGTAGACATCATAATACCCGAAACAAGCAATCTTTGAACAAATCACGTAAATAAATGACCGATATAATTTTCACTTCCGTTATCGTACAAGAAATTGTCGAGGAGGAAGATTATAAAGAAGCATGAGAAATGAGATCACGGACACGGTCATTTTTATTATTCTATTGATTATATAAAATTTTAAAAAATACAATTCTAAATACAGTTATAAAGAACCTTTCGGCAGGAATATATATGCTACTGTGTATTGTACTGGGTACAAAAAGAAAGTAAGTTATTTGATCAAAATAATAGCTACTTCAGTGGTAATTTTTTTTAAGTAGCTATTATGGAATGCAAAGGTGGCGGGAGTTTCACAAATTCTCCATACAAATCGCGGAACCTGGACAGTGTCCCTTGCTACTGTATGATTCTATAATCGGGCGTGTTTAAGGGTTTATTTTTAATGACGGGTTTAAATTTTAAATTGTGTATTATTTTATATTTTAAGGACGGATTTATTAGGATTCCAATCCGTTTTTACCAGCGTTCTCGAACCCATTTTATGGTTCGACCGCGGGAGGCTAGGCTTTTGAAACCTGTCCTCCCGACGTGATTCCCCTTCAGACCGTCTACTGAAGTCCTTTCGGTGCTAACGCTTCATAGGCTAGCAGGAATGCGCCACAACGGGGCACTAACTGTTTGGAGGGAGCAATGCGCCCCCTTCTCTGGAGGGAGTCGCAATTGCTGATTTAATTGTAAGTGTTTTTAGGAATGGATAAGATCTTCATCCACTTCTTTAATGGCTGCCCTTCACGGTGCATCTCTGCTTGGCTCACGGACCCCTGTCCGTGACGTCGGGTCGGGACTGCTAAAAGCATTTAGCAGTCAAATCTGAACAACTATTCGGGTATATTTTATTGTATAGTTTTATGTATTGTAGGCGTATTGTATCTACAAATTTAATTTAAATATTTTAAATCCAGTTTTACTAGAGCCGTATTAAGATTTGAATAATATTGTGTCATTATATCTGAATACTTCTGTAGCCTGAACATATTTTGTTCACAGATCGATCCTTCTGTCTATGAACCTCTCTCTGAACGACAGATCTCGTTCAGCGCTACATCATGTCCTGTTGGCATCATGACAGGACGGTTGGCTTAGCACCAACTGCTTCGGAGTTTCCTCAGGAGATTGTTCCTCGTATTTACTTTCAACATTGTGCTTTGACAGTGAGCCCTATACGTAAGTGATCTGTCTAATATAACTCCAAGGTACTTTGGCGCTTCTGAGTGTTTCAGCTGCTGATCGTTGCATGTAACATTCAATCGTCTTTTTGCTTCCCTGGTTTTCAGATGGTACGCGCATACAATTGTTTTCGGAGGATTTGGTTTTAAGGACTTTGTTTTATAATACTCAGTTAAACCATTTAGGGCTGCGGTAAGTCTCTTCTCAACTTCTGGAAAAGTTCTATCTTGAACAGCCAAGGCAAGGTCGTCCGCATACAGGAAATGCTCGGCCTCGGGGAAGATAGGTTTATCGTTGGTATACAGGTTGAAAAGTAAGGGTGATAGCACACCGCCCTGAGGCAGTCCATTTCTCTGGTTTCTCCAGCGACTTTTCTTTCCTTCGAAGCTAACATAAAAACGCCTGTTCTGTAGTAATGATTCTACTATTTTAGTTAGTTGGTGATCCCCTGTTGATATAAGTATTTTTTGTAGAAGCAGTCTGTGGTTTACTGTATCGTAAGCCGCCGATAAGTCGACGTATACAACGCCTGTGATGAGTTTCTCCTGAAAGCCCTGTTCAATGTGCTCTGTCAGCTTTAAAACTTGACCTGTACAGTTTTTTCCCGGTCTAAACCCAGCTTGTTGAGGAATAAATATTTGTTCAATAACTGGTTGAATGCGTTCCAGAATCATTCTCTCGTAAAGCATGTACATGTGATTGAGATGTGATATAGGTCTGTAACTGATGGGTTCTTCAGGAGCTTTGCCCGGCTTGAGAAGTGCGACCACCTTGGATTTCCTCCATAGTTTCGGAATAGTGTATTTAATATCACAGTTGTTAAAGAGTTTGAGCACCCAGCTCCTGGTTATGTCTCCGAAATGTTTTATTTGCTCTGTACAAATATCATCCTCTCCTGCGGCCTTCCCAATCTTCAATCCACTCACACATTTCTTCAGTTCTTGCATTCTGAAAGGAGTGTTGAACATTCTACTAGTTGTTGGTATTATGGTACTCTTTTGCCGCTTAAAATTTACATGTTGGGTCTTCCCATTCAGAAGAAGTTGATGTGCTATTTGGTTAGAGGTTTAACTCCATCTGGCTAGATGGAGTTAAAACTTTCCTATCCCCATTGAGCTTCTTTATCAAGTTCCAAGCCACTTTACTACTATCTGTCATATCCATCCTTTCCAGGGTCTCTATCCACTTTCTTTGTCTTTCTTTACCCATCTAGTGGATCAGGGTTTCTCCACATGCGATTGTTTCCTCGCTGAAAGGGTCCTGGTCAAAAAGCTGCTTGTATCTGGTCAGTACATTCTCGCTGTGCTTTGATAAACCAGGTATGTAGTTCTTTCTACATCCTCTTGGAATATGATTACGGGAAATTTCCCTTAGGATGTTAACAAAGGTTTCATAATTTTGAGGTGTCGGCTCAAGATCAATAACAGCTATATCCAATTCAGAGGAAAATTGCTCCCAGTCTGCTTTTTTAAAGTTAATTCACCTTTAGAATGGAATTTCAGTAGTTTTAATGGCTGAGTAGACGCTTAATCCAACAGGCCTGTGCTGCGATCTCAGGAGATGGTCATATACCTCCTTGGCACAACTTCCCCCAACACATGCGCTAGCAAAACAGATCAGGGTTATACTCTCTTCGCCATATTTCACTATAAAAAGAATTTGGGACTTTCGGATCATGGACCAGACTCAGCTGATTCTCCTCTGCCCACTCCTCAACTAATTCTGCGTTCAGGTCTGTTTCCGTATATCCCCATGATAAACTATGGCTGTTAAAGCCCATATTAACAGCCGAATTCTTTGTGAAAAAAAATTCTTAGGTGGGAGGAAACTGAAAGGCTTTCCTGGTGGCTTGTAAACGATGTTACAGGGCAGATTGTTAGTTCAATTGTGAGTATTTCAATATCGTTATCGTTGGTAAAAGAGGTTGACTTTAGAGTAAAGTCTTCTCTGGTATAAATAGCACTGCCGTACTTCGAACTTGGCGCTTCAACTGCCAGTGTCATTCCATGGATTTGTGGTCTATTTCTCGTCAGGTCCCTGTGCGTTTCTTGTACGCACAATATGTCACAATTAGTATTTGTACATAGAAGAGCAAGAAGGTCTTCTTGGCTTTGTAATTCCTTCAATATTAACTGAGCTGGTCATCAAAAATGGCACTGAAATGCCATTTTATGGTCGTCAGAATGGTCGTCAAAATTTCACATAAAAAAATGTTTTTGTCACTTTGACCATTCTATTCATGTGCCTTTCATATTATTTAAATGAAGAGGTAGATAAGTGGCGTGGCGTAGCGTAGCGGGGGCGGCAAAATTGTATAATAAATGTCGTAATCTGAACTAAAAATTTGAATAATCACTTTTCATATTCTTTTCGCACTACAGTTTGGACCGATTAAAATGGAACTTTATATTTTCTAATCTGTGACGGAACTGGGGAATCCTCTTTATTCAAGTGATTGTAGTCATCAACCTCCCTCTAAAGACTAATATTTCTCTTAAAATGTATTTTTGTTAACTCGTTTTCAGTAAAAGAAGTCTTAAAATAGAGTGTATCAATTGTCTTCTTGCCGAACTTGCAGATGGACACTCTGGGATAGTAACACTTGTTCTTTATTTTCATCGACTTTTTGGTGTATCAAAGGTGAATCTTTTGTACAAAGAGATTTACGTCCTTGAAATCTTGAAGTTCCATGTTGTGTACTGTAATTTTAGTTGAACAACGTCGAACAAACTGTTACCAGTCCCATAGAGTGACAATGCTTTACTCTTTTTCCTTGTTTTTTCGATAACTGCATGAACAGTGTCCGGCTCCATATGAGTGCGTCCTTTGAGTAAAAATTTTTGGTTGATGGTTTTAATATTTGGATACTTGCTTAAAATAGAAAAAAAGCACATCACAATTTATACATTCTTATTCTGCCCGTATAGATAATTGTTCTACTTGTGAGTAAGGAATGATATGGTCAGCCCACTTTAATATGAGAAAGAGTCGTAGGAAGACACTTCTGTAAGTCACCAGTGAGAACCTTGTATTTTGTGTTACTTTTAGACAGTTGTGTCAATATTATTTAAATCATATCTGGTTTTAGATTCTTCTAAATGGGAATCATGATCTTTCTTAATTTGATCTTTTTCTTCATCATTCAAATTATCCTTCAACTGAACAATGAATGAACCATATGTATCACATATGTCAGTCTCAGGTGATTTGACCGAAAGATTAAATTTGGTATTACATGCATGACGATAAGTGGATTCAGTAGCAATATGTTCAGACATGATGTTATATTCAGAACAGTACAGCAAGAATAACCGATACATTTTCACAACTGTTAGTTAAGATCCTAAATATTGTTTTGCAGTCCTCTCTCTGGTGTAATGGCTCTCATAAGCCAGAAAAGATGAAATGTTACTGATGAGATTGTCAGTCACCTCTTCTGGAGTTTTGTTACTTGGGGTATGTCACTTTTCATATCTGGTTTGATTAACTCTCCTTGCTGTATTTTTTTCATAATGTTTACTACAACAGTGTTTGAAATCGATAGAGTATTCAAGAACATTTTAATGAATTTTCCTTTGGCCTACTACCATCATTTTTCCTAGAATGAGCAATTTTCCTAGACAGACGTTGTCTGGATTTAGTTCCTGTTTTGGTCCGTGGGGAGTACTTTATTTCTCCCCTACCCAGCATATCTGCCGAGCGTTCCCCTATTTGTCAACTGGGGACGCGCCTGATGGTGGACAGGAATCCTCTCACGGGTAATAATAATAATAATAATAATAATAATAATAATAGGACCGTAGTGACGTTTGTAGATTTCAAGAAGGCATCTTTTGTGCAAAAGGTTGAACGCGGTCCAAAGAGACCATAACGAAAACAAAATAATCATAATTATTATGATTATTTTTTTCGTTTTATTATTATTATTATCTGTACAAAGTAAAAATAAAGAAGTTATATTAATAATATAAGTTATGTATGTATGGTTTATGATGATATAATAAAACATTTGTTACAAACGTTCGTTCACATATGCCACTTATTTATGATATGATAACATCTATGATATGTGCTGACAAGATTATTATGATAAAAAGAATAATAATAACAATAATTAGTAATAATAATAATAATCAATAATATAAAATTATTTATTTTTAAGCAGCGATAATAATAATAATAATAATAATACTCTGTCTCAAAGTGAGAAGGGATGTGTTATTGTACGTCAGTGCAACCAACCTTTGAAATATTAAATAAATAATATTAAATGAAAAAAAAAATTAGGTTGGCAACCCTGAGCCAATTCAAAATCTCCCGCTCCAACACGGCGGCTGCATCCCTAGTGCTCCTTGTACTAGTGCGGCAGTAGAACTATTTTACCACTACTCATCGGGAATTACCGCAAAGCAAGAGGTTAGTACAGACGTTGTTGCCAGTCGATGATTTTAATTATGATACTGATTCCGATAACAATTATGTACCTGAAAGTAGCCAAAGTTCCACATCAGATAATGAAGGTAACAATTGTGATGTTGAAAACAATTGTGCTAAACCTAAGAGGCTTGAAAAGAAAGGCACAAAAAGAGTAAGAAATACTGCTGAATGGTTGTATACTGTAGGGAAAGAGTACATCAGTAAAAAGGGTAAGCATGTAAAAGCAAGAACTATGAAAGGTGCATGTTCTTGTAGGATGCAATGTAGTTCAGAAAATGATCGATTACAGATTTTTAATATGTACTGGGAAGCTGAAAAAAAGCAACTTTAAAAGACAGTTTGTGAACTCTTGCATAGAAAGCATCACTATTGCTCGTTCTAGGAAAAATGATGGTAGTAGGCCAAAGGAAAATTCTTTAATTTACCATTTTAAAATAAATAATGTGAAAATAAGGATGTGCAAGGTAATGTTCTTGAATACTCTATCGATTTCAAACACTGTTGTAGTAAACATTATGAAAAAAATACAGCAAGGAGACTTAATCAAACCAGATATGAGAGGTAACATACCCCAAGTAACAAAACTCCAGAAGAGGTGACTGACAATGTCATCAGTCACATTTCGTCTTTTCTGGCTTATGAGAGCCATTAACCAGAGAGAGAGGACTGAAAAACAATATTTAGGATCAGAACTAACAGTTGTGAAAATCTACCGGTTGTTCTTGCTGTACTGTTCTGAATATAACATCAGGTCTGAACATATTGCAACTGAATCCACTTATCGTCATGCATTTAACACCAAATTTAATCTTTCGTTCAAATCACCTGAGTGTGACATGTTGATACATATGGTTTATTCGTTGCTCAATTGAAGGATAATTTGAATGACGAAGAAAAAGATCAAATTAAGAAAGATCATCATTCCCATGTAGAAGAATCTAAAACCAGATATGATTTAAAGAGTTTTGACACAACTGTCTAAAAGTAACCCGAAATACAAGGTTCTCACTGGTGACTTACAGAAGTGTCTTCCTACACCTCTTTCTCATATTAAAGTGGGCTGACCATGTCATTCCTAACTCACAAGCAGAACAATTAACGATATGGTCAGAAAGCTGTTATGGGCAGAATAAGAATGTACAAATTGTGATGTGCTTTTTTTTATTTTAAACAAGTATCCAAAAATTAAAACCATCAACCAAAAATTTTTACTCAAAGGATACACTCAAATGGAGGCGGGCACTGTTCATCCAGATATCGAAAGAATAAAGAAAAAGAGTAAAGCATTGTCTATTGTCACTCCATGGGACTGGCAACAGTTTGTTTGACGTTGTTCAACTAAAGTTACAGTACACAACATGGAACTTCAAGATTTCAAGGACTTAAATCTCTTTGTACAAAAGATCCACCTTTGAACAAGTGTTACTATCCCAGAGTGTCCATCTGCAAGTTCGGCAAGAAGACATTGATACGCTCTATTTTAAGACTACTTTTACTGAAATCGAGTTCACAAAAATAAATTTTAAGAGGAATATTAGAATAAACAGTGTTAAATTACGGTTGACCTTAGAAAATTTTTCTAATATTCAAAAACAAATTTCTACCGATAAATACAATGATATTTTACTACTACCATTTCTACCGACAGAATGTCATATGTTCTATAGAAACTTAATTACAATAGCGGTGCTAGCATTTACCCAGATGAAGATAGAGACTGAAATGTGTTACTGTTTTTCTTGTTTTTTTTTCCTTTTTTTTTTAATGCGTCTCACATAGTCTTTAAATGACTGTACTTAGGATTAATAGCTTATATTAATGAAATCTATAATGTTTTTCCTGATGAACAAAGTTTTTTAATCATTCTAAATTGACAAAGCACATTTTTACTTAACGATTGAGTTGAAAGAAACCATTAAATTAGAAGAAAGGACTTTATAATCTTACGATGAAAAGGGTGATAAACTTTTCTTAAATAATGAAATTTAACGCATATTTATTTCTTTGCTACTTACAACAGTCAATGTATTCATTTTTTGTTATACTTTCATAATTTTAACTTTCTTAAATCGTTTTTCAACTTAGCTATAGTTTAATTAAATTATGTTAATCTTCATAATAAGTTTGTATACATTATCGTGTAAGGTTACCTTAAATTTATTCTGTATTGTAACATTTATTATGCTCATGTTTATTATTAAATGAAACAATAATTAAATTTGTTTTGTTAATTTTACAAAGAATTTGTTTTTAAAATATTTAAGGAGGCATAAAACATCATGTCCACTTTTTTTAATAAAATACAAATAAAATTATAAGAGTGTATTAGAGTGTTAAAGCTGACCATAATAGTGAAACAAATTCCAAAAATCATACAGAAACAAATTCAATTAATAGAGCCAGTAAGTAGGAAATAAGTAAGCAAACTTTGATGAGCTATATCTCAGAAAGATGAAATTGTGACATGGTGTTGTACGCCTCCCAGGTACAGATTTGTATTGTGGGCACAAGTAGACATCGCTTGGTAATCATAATAATTATTATTATTATTATTATTATTATTATTATTATTATTATTATTATTATGATATATCACTTATTTATGATATGCGTTACAATTTTTTATTATATCATAAACCACACATACATACATAACTTCCGTAACAAATGTATTCTTGCCAAAGGTTTTATTTAGAATTTCTGTAAATTTTGGAGCCTTTTGGATTTAAATACTTAAATAAGAGGATGGCAAATTTACCCTATGCCCTGGGCGGTTGAAACTCACTGTACGCCACTGGTATTATATGATTTAAGTAATTGAACAAAATATACGTACAAATCAATTTGAAAAAATTTGAAAAAACAGAAAATTTTGAAAAAAGTATATTTTTAAAATTTAAATTATTTATTAAAATTAAAAAGTTTTTAAAATTAAAAAAAAAATTTTTAATTTTGAGTAAAAAAAAATTAAACGTTGAAAATTTTGAGTCAAAAAAAAAATTAATTTGTGAAAATTTTGAGTAAAAAAAAAATTAAATTTGAAAAATTTTGAGTCTAAAAAAAAATTAAATTTAAAAAATTTTGAGTCTAAAAAAAAATTAATTTGTGAAAATTTTGAGTAAAAAAAAAAATTTAATTTGAAAAATTTTGAGTCTAAAAAAAAATTAAATTTAAAAAATTTTGAGTCTAAAAAAAATTAAATTTTGAAAGTCTAAAAGATACGATAATTTTGTTTACCTTATTCTCTGACTTTATCAGATGATGGAACATCTGATAAAGTAGGAGAATCGGTAGTGCATTCTTTATTTTCTTTGACAGTTTTTTGTAAAATATTAAAAGGAAAAATTTGATCTTTCAGTTTTTTACGTTCTTCGTTCAAATTACTTAAATCGGATGTTAGGGTCTCTACCGTTTCATTTAATCTATCATTTTTTGTCTGCAGTGTAAGTATATCTGTAGCATGTTCAGTTTCCATTTTCTCTATTTCTATTTTTAAGCCTTTCATCATTTTGTTTTGGTTTTCAAACTTACCTAGCAATTCATCGAAATCCGCCCTCACTTTCAGAAACTCCTCTGGTGAAATTTCATCATTCTCTTCGCAAATTAGACTAGATCTAGATATTAGGTTAGGCTCTTCCCGTCGTCGCCGAAAACAAAAAGCGAAGCAATTCCGCCACATCTGCTAATCTAATATAATCTTACTCTATATATGAATATTTAAATATTTAAGTTTTATATGTACCTGTTTGCTGCTGGAGTCTTTAGCGAGTCCTTATCGTTTGAAATAATTCAAATAATGATGAAAATTAGATTTAAACTTTACATACTGTTGCATGGCAACATTTTTAATTAATAAAAAAGTAGATAAAAAGAAAAATACATACAACATACAACCCTTTTCTATAAGAAATTCTAATATAATTTTAATTTCATAACAGTTTTGGACCTTTTCCGTGTAAGCGGCGGCATTTACGTTTTTGTTTGAGAGTAGTGTGAACGCGTATATAGCCGGCAACACCACAGTGATTGGTTGTCCGCGATTTGACGGCGGCAGAAATTGTCGGAGCATAAACGTTTTGACTGATTACAATGTTATTGCTTTCGTTAATTTGAAGACGTATTGTTGTTATTACCTATGATGATTATGCTAATGAGGTCGGTGCAGGTGATGCATATAGGCCTATTCAAAGATATACAAGAAATATCGAACGGGTAAATTACCCATCCTTTTTAATCGTAATAATTATTATTATTATCATAATAATCTTGTCAACGCATATCATAAATGTTATCATATCATAAATAAGTGGCATTTATGATATGCGTTTCAATGTTTTATTATATCATAAACCATACATACATAACTTCTTTATTTGTACCTTGTACAATACACCGTAACAAATTTACTGTCTGTCGGATTCCTTTTTTAGGCCCTCCAACTTTATTGGAAATTCAGATATAAATGATGTTATTCCTGATCCAAATGATGTATTTAGTATTTTTAAACTTATAACTGATGAATCGGTTGATATGTGTTAGAGTGTCAGTTACTTTAACGAGCTTACCCGCCTCCGGCTGTAAGTCCGTTATGACAGGCAGGCTTGCCGGTAGGAACTTAATTTCCTTGCCTTTGTACGATCTTTGTAGGATCTTGGAACTTTGTACGGTAATAAATTCTACTGGTGCTGAAGACAGCACCATCAAGAATGTGTTATTGCCCTTCAGTAGTATATGAATGAGGCGGCAGTAATCCACTCGTAAGAAAGCAGCAAAAGAAAGGTTTTACGGTCTGCAATCTTCCTACTCGGAAATCTTTAATGATGTCGCAATACAGCTCATGTGTTTCCATTGGCAGTAATTACAAACAAAATGATGTCTGCGTATTCTTTACTGGAAAATTTATAAGGCATTATTAGATAATGACATACACGCGCCTTCCATTCATTTATTTAAGTGTTATTACTGATTATGCCCATCAGTGCTATAAACGGATAGGGTGGTATGGCGACTGGAATCGTCACAAGGTCTTCCTCCCTAGAAGGTAAGGATGTTCAAATGAAATATAAAATAGTTAATAGTTGGAATCAGCTGCTAACTTATAAATTATTACAAACAAATTTAGATGAAATTAATTTTCAGTTACCTTTCGATGTCTATCTAATAAATTGTTTTATTGATCTGTTTTTTATTTTTATGTTTTTTTTATTTTAATTTTTTTTTAATATTAAAAGTTTTGTTTTGTTTAATACCTAATTAAATTTTTGTCTCATTTTAATTTATTTCGTTCATAATAAACTTCGAAATTTTTCTTTTGTTGACTTAATTTATTCTATTTTACTTTAGTCAAATCCTTTACAAGTATTATTTAAAATTTTACGTGTTTTATTACCCGTTTAACGATGTTATTTTATATCAAACATAGTGTTTATTTAGCAGTACGTTCAAATCATGTAAACCTTTCTCATTCCAGATCTTAAAACGATTTTCTGTGAATAAGAACACTCATTTCCAACAAGATGGAGTAATTAGTCGGCAGCCAGGATGACAATGAACATCCTTCATTCATCCAAAACATCTTTCAGAAGATGTTTTCTGAAACATCTGAAAGATGTTTCTTCTGAAAGATGTTTTTCCGAAGCGCATGATCAGTAGGAATGAGGATGTTCGGTGGCCTTCACGATTGCCATACCAGAAAAATGATTCTCAGCGGATCCAGAGTCCCCGTGGAGTGCTTTGTGATTTCTTTTTACGAAAATATCTAGGTTTTTGAGATTTTTTTCAGCAATAATATAGGTCTTAAAAGAAGTTCGTGCAATAACCCGTCGATAATACGACGTGTCGGTGAGAATTTTCGTTCGAAACTCAAACAATGTGACAAAATGATGGTCGACATATTTTTAGACTTATATTCAAAATGTTAAACCTTTATTTACTTGTATACTAATCTTCATTTAGGTTCTTTAATATTTGTTGTAATACGTGAAAAAATATTTTTTTTCGTACGTTTCTGAATGCTTTTAAAATGTGCGGTTTGACCCAAACTGTATATTTTATTCTTTAAAAATCTATTGATGATGATTAATTCACAATCTAAATTGACATTTTGTTATAAATTTTAAGATTTGCTTTTTAAATTGTTTCTGAGCGTAGTATTTCCTTAATTACTGTTTTACATAGCTCCTTTCTTTATAGAATATTATTCTGTAAAAATAATTTTGTTATTATTATTAATAATATTATTAATTGTCAAAAATTTAGGCCGAAGGGCCTAAAGCCCTTAAATACATTAATAAGATAATGTATTTAAGAGTTTTATTGCTAAAGTTTTAATCGGTTTAAAACTTTATTATTGTTTCTTAATTTATATATTTATAAAAAATCTATTAATGGTAATAGCATCTTATAAAAATGATAACGATAAAATTATGAACATTCTGTTCATAATTTTATCGTTTAGTAACACGAATATTCTGTTAGAAACGTTGGATGCGGTAGTATTGGTAAAGATAATTAAATAAAGTTCTTATCACAAGTTTTCAGCGGAAACTTTAGACATACTAAACCTTACCTGTCAACCGTTAAAATTTGGCAAAAGCATTTCTGTTTATTACATTAAATATAACTAACCTTCTTTTCATCAGCTTGTCTAATAGCTTTTAAAATATTAACAAAATAAAAAATATACGCTTTTAAATTGTATTTATAAATAGATTAGCTGAGTGAGCTACTGTGTTAGTTAAAAAGATTGAGTATAATAAAAAAAAAAAAAAAAAAAACATTTAAATAAATATTCTGGTTTTATTGTTCATATTCTTGTTACTTTTAACATTCTGAATAATACAAATGTTGGTGAAAGTGACAAAAAATAAAATTACACATAGCTCGTTTTTGCGAGCTTGCATTCCAATATGTACGTTGGAATGCATAAATTTCAGTGTATGAAAAATTTCTTATTTACAATTGAAATATTCATTACATCGAAATACTGTTAAATTTTAGATGAAAATAAGTCAAATACCAAACCAGTTGAATTAACTTATAACTGCTTTACGCATTGGCGCGTAAACAACAAAAAAGAAAGAAATTATAGTTTTGATGATGTGTAAATTTTTTTCTATGTCGTGGGTTACTGGACTTCTTAGTAGATCGTTTTTTTCTGAAATTCTTTTATCCTTATTTTAAAAATTATATTACCTAAAAGATTTAAAGAAATTAATTTTATAAAATTTATAACAAATCTTTTGAATAAGCCTGATAAAGAATTCTAAGGATATCTATAAGTAGGAAGTTTGTGTTATAAATATTCTAGTTATATATAACTGTATTTTTTCATCGATTATCTCATTCTTCTCATTAAAACACATTAAAAACACCTAAAAGATCGTAGCAATAAAAAAGACAAAAAAAATCAGAATAATATATATATATATATTTTTTTTTTTTTTTTTTTTTCTAAATTAGTAACAAAAATTTTATTTTAAAATATGAAATTTTTAAGTATTTTAGATAATTTGTATTATATTACTATAATTTTAAAAATGCCAATCTAACAATTTTTATATATTTTACAAATTTGTTTCTATACCATAATTTTTTATGAAATTTATTTTTTCTTATTAACCATATAGAAGAATCATAGTAGGTCTAATAAAAATTAAAAATAAATAAATAGTTTGGATATACAAAGATACAAAGGAAAATTCTGTTATACAGAGTGATTTTTTAGTCCTGTTACCCAATTTTAAATGTAATTTAATAAAGGCAAATAGATGAAGAAAGAAGCATTTGGAAAAATTTAGTTAAAAGAAGAGACAGACTTATAGGCCACATACTAAGGCATCCCGGAATAGTCGCTTAATATTGGAAGGACAGGTAGAAGGGAAAAATTGTGTAGGCAGGCCACGTTTGGAATATGTAAAACAAATTGTTAGGGATGTAGGATGTAGAGGGTATACTGAAATGTAACGACTAGCACTAGATAGGGAATCTTGGAGAGCTGCATCAAACCAGTCAAATGACTGAAGACAAAAAAAATGTAATTTATGTAACATTACAACATTATCTAAATCTAATTTCAATATCTATTCAACTGAATAACGTTTAGAATAATACAAATAAAAATGTAAATAGCTTATTGACCAGAACTATACAAAATCATTGCTAGAAAAAAGTAAGCATAAAAAAATATTTATTTTACTAGAAAAATAAAACACGAGTTAATAATATAAGTAGATACCCCTAGATTTTTAAATACGAAATATTGAAAAATCAACAAAATAAATAAATTTAAAAGAACTAATCCAAAATAATGGTTTAGATAAAGAGGCCAAACAAACTAGAACGAGAAAAATGCGATTGGTTTAATAAATAACAAAACGTATTTGCAAAAAAAAACATTTCAATAAATGCCAAAATCATGCATTAAAATACGGTAACTAAACTAGATGACCTCTACGCATCTACAGTTTGAAATCCCTCACCAGAAGTTGGAGTTAGTGGAGTGTGTAAGCCTGGTGATGGCCTAGTGGACATCGAACCAAAATCTACTCCTCCAACGGACCATTGCTTCGTAACAGTGGTTGGAACCATGATGTCTGTGCTGGGAGGCAAAATGTCATCATCTTCAGGCATATGGAAAACCTTATGAAGAAGTGTAATACTAACTCCAAAGTCCTAATTTTTCCTCTGCTAACACCGTTTGTCCTGGCCCCTGATAGTTCCATCCACGAGAACGTTATCGTGGTTAATAATTGCATCGAGGAATTCTGCCAGTGTTGTAAAGGTGTGGAATTTTTTCAATATAGTATCAGATGACACCACTACACAGCACACGGACTGCATCTTCAAGTTAGCGGGAAAAAACTGTTCTCAAAACTAATTTTGGAGAAACCGGCTCAATCATTCCCGGGTTCTGATCTGCCCCACATTAGCGATCAGTCTGCCCCTGTTTCTGCGGCTGCTTCCTCCGAGACTGAAACAAGACTACCATGCCAGCTCCAGGCCCCCGCACTCTACTCTTTGATTCTTACGCAAGTGCTGTAGTGAACAGTCTCTCTCTTCAACGCTCGATTCCTCCGGATCACTCAACGGTCAGTGTCAAGAACACCTCTGTGAGGGATTGTCATTCTACGTACCACAAAGCGAAAATATACTAACGAAAATAAAACCAAGTTAGGCCAGAGAATATCAGGTTCGTCCTCTAAAACTGTACTTCAAAATTATCCTTTTTAAAAATTCAAAATTTTATATTACAACGCTTAAATGGGCACTAACACGGAGGATGAGTTGAAAATAGTGTGCCAAGAGCTTCAGCCAGATATATTTGTTATTTCAGAACATGGCTTTACATCATAAACTATTCAATCCTTAAAAATTCCAAATTACAATTTAACAGAATTTTTTTGTCGACAAAATCACCAATGGGGAGGTGTGGCGACAACTTTTCTAAAACACTCACTAAAATCCGAACTACTGAAAATCTCCTACTTGTCGACCTTGATTTTGAGTTCTGTGCAGTCAAAATCCAAATTAATGCGCACGGAAAAATGATAATAGTGGGTTTGTATAGATCTCCAAACCAACTATCAAATATAGATTTTTTTTTAGATATTAGATAAACTCTAATCACTTGTTAACTTTCTAACTTTGAAAAGAAATAAATTCATTTTCATAAGTGATTTCAATATAGATGTATTAGCCACGCTGACCCCCTCACCCTGCAGCTTCGTGATATTCTGAACTGTTTTGATTTAAATTGGCCTGTGCACGAGCGAACTAGAGTGATGCCGACGTCGAGGACACCTCTTGACAATGCCATAACCAACATTCCAATTCCTCGATTTTAGTAGTGAAAACGTCCATTTTGACCTTACGCCCAGGTTGAGTTTAATGGAAAGCCCAACTTTTACAATAAAAAGATTAATTCTAAATAAAATATTAAACAGCTTAACTCAAAACTTAAAGATGAAACTTGGGATTTCTTACAAAAATATAAGTGCCCAAATGAGAAAATTCGATTAATTTTACAATTGTTTTAAATATTATTTAGAAATCAGTTGTCCTTTAAAAAAATTCAAAAACAAATTTAAAGTAAAGCAGAGCTCCTGTATGACTCCAGGTATTTTTGTGTCAAGAGATAAGCTTTTGTTTCATTATTCTATTTATATAAACCCCCAAAATGAAAGATTAACTTTTTTTTCAGAAATTACAAAAAGATCTTCGAAAAGGTTATTTTCTCGGCTAAATCCTACGGTATTAATAAATCACTAACGATAACAAAAGATTTTTCAAAAACTGCATGGCACATTATTCATCATAACACAAAGGGAAAAAAATCAATCAAAAAGTCAGAAACCAGTTTCCATTAAAAGAGAAGATAACGGTTGCAGACCCACAACAAGTTGCAAACGAGTTTAACAATTATTTTGCCTCGGTCGCTTCAGATGATTCGACGTTCAATGGGCCTCTGAGCTAATGTTATACAACCAATTGTTTCCATGGCTTTTATAACTTTGACGAGGCGGAGGTGGCACGTGTCATTCAAAAGCTGACTCCGAAAAAGACATGTGACATTGATGGCACGTCTGCGTGATTGCTATAGCAGTGCTACGGACACATCATAAAACTACATACAGAGATGATCAATTTATCCTTTGTAACAGAACTTTTTCCTGACTCCTTAAAAACAGCTAGACAGTTTCAATATTCAAAAAAGATGACCGACATCAAACCAGTAACTATCACCCTATTTTCATTCTTCCAGTTCTAAGTAAGATTTATGTAAGTCTCTTCTTAGAGAAACTTCTCAGCTTTCTGGAAAGATTTAACATAATTACTTAATTTTAGTGTTCTTTTTTTTGAGCAAAACATAATAATTTTTCTTTATAAATACAAGCAATATAAGTTTACCATCAGAAATCATATGATCTTATTTTTTTTTTAATAATAATAATTATTTATTTCATTAATTTTGACAATAGAAGAGTAAAAATACTTTGATATATTGTCCTAACTAAGAAAAGCGATATGAATTCCTAAACATAATAAATTCTTCGTAAACTTATATTCAACTACATAAATCATCTCCCTAAAAATCAATCTAAATCACCAAAAAAATGAATAAATAAATAAAAATTAAGTAATTTTATAAATCATGTGTTTCATATAATTAATCATCAAATCATAAGTCACAATCAGTGGACAGAGATCTTCTTGAAGACTTAAATACTATTAAAAAGAGTCAAATTCTGCAGACATTGAATGTTTCTAAACTTCTGGCTAAAAGAGTTAACCAACTATGCTGTGTATAACGAAATAAGTTAAATCTTCGGTTAGCCACATGACGTATTTTATAACCATAGCTTTAAATATCAGTTTCAGAATATCTATATGTACAAAGCATATGTTACATACAGAAGCTCTTTTCTTGCCATATGTCATGATTTTCCACTGCCTGCATCCATCCTCATAGGTTGGAAAATGTTCAGTAAGACCACAATAATGCTTATTGAAAAATAGTCTTCTATGGAGTACCTCAATTTCATCATTTGTGGCATCCCTCTTGTATTTCCAAATCATGGAACAGTATTCAAGTACAGGTTGAATAATGGTGAGGTGTAAGCTTAAGATGGTGTTTATTGATTGGGAGTGGTAACCAAAGCAATATCCAAAAAAATCACATGCTACTAATATTACTATAATAGCAATAGTAATAATAATAATTACCTGTTGTCAGTCCCCCAGCAGGTTGGGGAATGTCCCACAGATATGTGGGGTAGGTAGGAAATAAAATACCACCTGTGGACGAAAACAGAAAGCAAATCCGAATGCGTTTGTTCTCATAATAGGGGGTATTTTAGTCAGCATCTGTACCCATAGTGGGCAGCTGTACTTGGATTGTCAGAGATGTGCTTGCAGGAACTTATCCTGTATACCCATTTATGATGGAGAAAATCCGACTTTTCGGGGCGGTAGGGTGCTGCGGGGTGGTAACTTTCAGAACTCAGCCTGAGCTTTATGAAGCTAAGTTCAGCGAACTTTATGAAGCTCGGCCTAAGGTAGAGAATGCTGGAGCGACTGCCAGCACTGTAAATGATGGCACCACAAGACCGGCCATGTCACAACATGATTTGACTCAGACAAAGGACAGGACAGTGGACCAAGGGGCATCCCCTGTTATTCAAACATCACAGGAAATCAGAATGAAATCACATCAGGTGAAAGTGTTGCTGGAATTTTGTCCTGGTCCACTGAAACTGGAAAACCCAGACAACGCATGGCACGGATAAGAGAAATGAACAACATTATTATGCACTGTTACTACACTGCAACCAAACTGGAAACAATCAGCACAAGATGTCGACCAGAGTTCCATAACTATTCACCGAAAAAACCTGGAGCCATAAACATCATGCCACAAAGATTAGCTGATCAAAAAAGATTCATAATTACCAACAAAAGGCTCACAGAAAGTGAAATACAAAACATCAAGGAACAAATCTCAAAAGAACTAAACACCCATAGTACAGAACAAAGAAGAAAAAGCAGCTAACATGATCACCAAACACAATCATAGAACCTACTTTTCCCCCTCAAAATATCCAGCCCCAAAATAACTAATGCACCAACTCAATGGATAGACACAAACATAAGAATACAAAACCTCTTAGATATAACTACAATCATAGTAGATATAAACAATGATATAAATACAAACATAATTAAGTGGAAGGAAACCCCAGCAAGCAGGCCTCCACTACCAAAACTCATATACTAGAAAACCACATTCTTTATCATCAGTGCAGTTAATGTACAACTAGAAAAATACATAGATGACACAAGAACACTTGATCACATACATCTTATGTATGCAACATTGTATGCAACATTGTATGCATGTATGTTTTGACAACATTGTTGCCAAAACAGTTATAACACAAAATGGACAGTTCATACAATAACAAACCAACCGCAAAAGAAACAAAATGAAACCTGAATGGCAAATCAGGCTTGAAAACTAAATAAGCAATATTAGAAAAGAAATAGCAAGAATGAGACAATATTGCAGAGGAAACGAACAATACATATTAAACATGTAAGACATATCATAAACAATGACACTAACAAGGAGAAACCCATAGAAGCACTAGAAACTCTAAAACAAGACCTAGAGGTGTATACAGCAAGGTTGAAAAGATAAGACTGAATTAGATAAAAGAAAGTAACAAAATATACAGTTCAGCAGAAATGAAAAACAGTTTTATAGTAGTCTGGAAAAACAAAAAGAAATGTCATAATACAAAGCACAGATGAAATAAAGGCATTTTGGGAAAATGTATGGTCACAACCAGAGCAACATTAAGTAACATGGATTACACATAATCCACATGGATTACAGAAGAACAAAAAGACAAACTAACAAACAGACCACATAATTACAGTAAAAGAACTAACTGAAACTATTCAAGAAACTCACAATTGGAAAGCATCTGGAAGAGATCACATACATAATTTCTGGTACAAGCATATCACTTACTATACAAACATCTAGCAAGAGAAATCAACATAATCATTAAAGAGTCATGCTGCATGCCACATTTCTTAACACAAGCAAGAACATTCATCATACCAAGAAATACAAAATCCAATGAATTATAGAGCAATTACATGCTTACCAACATTACTCAAGCTAATTACATCCATAATCACACATGGGATAAACATTTGATACAGAGTAACATACATGTAGAAGAACAAAAAGGATGTCAAAAAGGTAGTAAATGAATGGTGCAAAGATCAAATAATAAGCGATAGTGTAATCATGAAACAAGCAGAAAAAATGCAACAAAGTATAACTACATGCTACATAGATTACAAGAAAGCATATTTAATTCCATTCTGCATAGCTGGATACTGAAAAGTTTCAAAATCTACAAAATGATCCATATCTACAACATTTTTTACAATCATGCAAACATGGATACAATACATTTAAACTGAGACAAACAAGAAATACAAATCAAAGACATCTAGATCAACAGTGGAATATTTCAGGATGACTCCCTCAGCACTTTATTGTTTTGTCTATGCCTCAAATCCTCCTTCAAATATACTGAATAACATATTCTATGGCTTCAAAATAAAACATTAGAACACTTCGTAACACACAATAAACCACTTACTGTACATGGGTGACATCAAGTTACATGCACACAGCAGAGAACAAATCCAGTCACTACTGAAAACAGTAGAAGAATTAACACAAGATACATGCATGGAATTCATTATTAACAAATGCAAACAACTTCATGCAATCAGAGGAAAATTCAGACAAGTAGAGACAACACAAATACTCAATAATGAAACACTTGAAAACATGAAACCAAAGGAAACGAACAAAATACAAGCATAGATCAAAAACATTAAAGATTGGCTCAAAAAGAGATACAAACATAGACTAAACGGAACACATAAATCAAAACTTAATGCCAAAAACATCATCAATGCAATAAATATTTTGGTGTGATTAAACGGTCAGACACAGACCTGGAAGATCTAAACCGTCTCAACAGGACGAAACTAACAGAAAATTGTAAATTACATCCAAATTCGTGCAGTGAAAAATTTACAATTAGCCAGAAAAAAGGAGAAAGATGATTTACAGACCCAAAAATATTACACAACAGGCAAATAGAAAACTTAAGATTTTATTTCATAAACAAAAACACATCACTCCACAATGTAGTTAACAAATCTGACAAGCAATATACACCATTCAATCTACAACAAAAGGACATTCAAACATCCATACTTCTACAGCGCGACATAAAAAAGAATCATGGGCAGGAAAAGTACTCCATGGTAATCACTACAGCATAATGCAAGATCCAAACATGGACCAAACATTATCATATAAATGGCTCACAAGAGGACAACTATTCCCAGGACTGAAGAATTTGCACTAGAAGTACAAGATAAAGTAATAGTTATAAAAGATTACAGAAAATACATCACGAAAGAGAATTATGTTCTCTTTCATGAGTTCTCATAGAGTTCTATATATTATAGAAACAGAAATGCCTACAATTCAAAGAAACTATAGAACATATAACAGGAAGTTGTAAAATACTCATTGGTGCAGATACATGAAAAACACAACACAGCAGTGAGGTTAATTCACCAAAAACTTCCAGTTAAATATGGACTTATCACAACACACATGCCGTATTACAACTACACACCTGATAATTTACTAGAGAATGCAAACTACAAACTATACTGGAACAGATCAATACTCACATACAAAACTATTGCTTGTAATAAACCAGATATCATATTAATCAAGAAATCAGATCATATGTAAATAATAGATAATGCTATACCAAACAACAATAATTTTGTATTAAAAGGAGAGAAAAAAAATATATACTCCCCTTGCAATAGAGCTAAAAGAAATCTGAAAACAGAACTTAATAACAATAGCACCGATCATAATATCAGTCGCAGGCATAACAGCAAAAACAATGACATGATACCTGAACAAATTAGATCTCCCAAAACATATCCACGTCAACATACAGAAGACCATAGTTCAAAAAACAACTACAATAGTCAGGAAGTTTCTGCAAAAGAAGAACATGTAACTTGGTACATTCCCGCCACGTGATCGGAATAACCACTACGAAAATGAGCAACTACTTGCATAATAATAAAAATAATACAAGAACATTTATTGTACAACAAACGTGCTGAAAATAAAATCAATCTGGTTTAAAAAAATAAATCAATTTGGTATAGATCGATTACAATAAGCAGCTTTTCAATGGTTGGTTTTTTGTTATTTTTTAACCTTTTGCTTGCTATTTTTCATTTTACACAAGGAAACTAATCCTAAAAAGATTATAGAAGATGGAAAGGGAAAATTCCCACTTCAAGCTTAAAATTGTAGCTTAAGTTGGAAGTAGGTCATTAAGAGAGAGAAAGAGTGAGAGAGATTGAAAGAGAGAGAGAGAGTGTGTGAAAGAGAGAAAGTATGTTTTTATTAAATTTAAACTTAATTTAAGACTTTTTTAAACATACTCTACTAAATTAGATTTATCCACCAACATGACCAAATGTTTCCAGCTTCCATTTGCATGTCTATGTAGCGTTTCCTTCATTAGTTCGTTTGTTTTGATTGTTTATGTTCTATGGATTATATTCTAATATACACAAGGCAATTTTTTTCTTAAATATATACATTAATAAACTGTTGAGTGTTACATTTAGCTATAAAAAAAATATATACTGGATAAAGTAATATAAATCTATAATATTCAACTAACAAGCATTTGCCAGCCAGGTTTTGGTCTATCCAGAATAATAGACATAATAACAACAGTTGTTTAATACATCGTTAGGCTATATAACTTTCATGTAAATATGTGTACATATACATAAACTATGTTTAAGTGTTGGACGCAATATATATTCCAAAAGGAGAAAATGATAAAGTGTTGTATAAACCGACTGCCGAGTAAAGTTATAATATTTAATACGGACTACTGCAGAACCAATTAAAACTCGGAATGTGTTATAGTAATAGTGACTGACGCCAGCTTTATTTAGAACTAACGTTTCAGTTAATATCCATCCATTCACCCGCTCATTCTTTCAACATGAATAATTGTATTTCTCTGTTTCTAATTGCTGAAATTTAAACCATCAATATAAAACAACTAGTAAAAAATACTAATAAAATTTCGTAATTAACATTATTTAATAATAATTAAATTAAAAATATTTTTTTAATCGTATTTTGTAAATATAATTTTTTTTTGTTCACCTTCATTTGGAACACTATCAAAGCATAACTCATCTCCGGGGGTGCCTTCGCCTCAAATTACCTCGGCAGAACACAAGGTCCCGCCCAGATAGCTGGGACTCAGTCTTGCAATACATGTCATGCTTCTAATGAGAGGACGCCAAAGGGGTCCCCTCACCGGAACTCCGGTCTTAATGCCCTGCCTCCAATGGGGAACGCCAAAAGGATCCCCCGCCAGGACTACAGCTTTACATTTCCTCCCCAAAGGTGCAGCGAATAAGTCCCCGTCCAATCGTTGATGGTGGAACGCCGGAGTCTCTCACCCTTCCTAGATGAGATTGTCCCTCACAGACACCCATCACAACTGAGTAGGTGCCGCAATTTCATGTCGCAGGTGAAGCCTTGCATTCCCTACTCCCGGGTGCATGTCCATGCAACCGACCGGAACGACACCGAGCCTCTCGCCGGCAGTCCTCCCGTAGATGACCGGCCTCAGCACAAGTGAAACAGCGGCCGCTACGATCTGGTCCGGTACACGAATTGGCGCTGTGGCCAGGCTTCCAGCAGCGAAAACAAAAGTAGTCAACTGAAGACCTCATAACCCTACAAGCCACCCATCCAAAACGGATATGTCCATCAGCCAATAATTTATCCGCAAGGATGGGCGGCACAGCCACAGTGACCATCTGCGTCGCACCATAGGCCGGTCGCATGGACATAACTTCGATCGATACTGACGCCCCCGTGATTTTGCGAAAATGAACTCTTCCTGAGTGGTGAGTACATCCACATTCTTAATAAGGATGTGGACCCTCCTATCACCCCACCCTGTCAGAGCCGTAATGGTGCCCTTGACCTTCGCAGAAATATCCACGCTTCCGTTCAACAGCACTATCGACCTGCACCCGGATGTGGAGGTCCTCACCCTGACCCTTACGCGCGGAGGGGACCCGACTTCATCCGGCGACACAGCTCCTGTCACTGAGCGGTGGAGGTTAGTGTAAGTTTTCTTCTTCATTTTGACTACCACTGTCGTCGTCGTCGGGCCTACTGGCCTCTTCCACCGTACCCGGCCGAGTTGATTGTCCCTCCTGTGCTCTACGATTATTACATCTTGAAATGTCTTCATCAAACAAATAGAGATATCAGTACATTAGGAACAATCTCTGATTTCTACTTTTGTGGTCGAAGGCTGCCACACAAGTGAGCTGAACTCTCTGAGTGGTTAAACAAACAAGTCGTGTTATTAATAAAACATCTCTTTCACTCTTTCAGAGTTTAAGGCTCTTTGCACCACCTGTACTCTTCTTCCCCTCTGTCATCCCCACCAGCATGCGGGAGACGCGTGGAATAACCCACGCTTCTCCAACTCAGGGGCCTCCTCTAAGGAGAATAAAAACCCCTACCACCAGTCTAGGACTTCTTTGCTTCCTCAGCAACTGGTGGAGAAAGGCGCAATCTTCGTTTCCCAGATGTTTTCGGCATTTTGTGCCCCACTTTCGTATTATCGTCAGATCTTACTAGAAGAGTCGAGAAGTTTTCCTCATGGCCGCTATTACCTGCGAAACCCGCAGCGACTAAAACTGGCGAAGCGCAGTCCGTCCCCACCGCCGAGCCGACGTGTCTTTCTTCTTGGTTTTTCTGAGTCTTTCCATAAGTCGCTTCTCACGCCGAAATTCCGCAATCTTTATTTCCGCCGCACTATCGGTCCCGCTGCTGTCCGAGGGGACCTCATTCCCAACAGGTGGGGACGCGCCTCCGGACCGATCTGGCTCGGTCATAGTCTAACAACAACAAAAAATAAATTAAAGAAAAGTGATGTAAGATGAAACAAAACTAACAAACGAATGTCAACAAACTGAATAAATTAATACTAACAGCTGTGTAATCATGCAAACAGTCAACTAGGCAAATATCAGTAAATATAACTTAAAATAAACAAAAACGACTAACAGTAACATAAAACAACAAAAGCAACTAAATTATAAAACAAAGCCGTAAGGAAACTGCATAAATACGGAGCGGGATAAAACACATCCGAACGCATCGAGAGTTACATAACCTCCAAAATATAACTGTTTAAAATACTAAAACATTAAAATATTTATTTTTAACCTGACTTTACCGTAAATATAAATATTATTATACCCGTTTATTTTAACCATAAATAACGGTAGTACTGGTATGAAATTATGGCCTAGGATTATTATATTTTGAATGATAGCAAAATTATTTTAAAATAAACGATATTATTTAAAAGATAAAAAATGTTTCAAAATATATTTTTATAAATATGTTTATAAAAATATATGTTTATAAAAACGAATTCTATAGTATAAATAATAAAGAATAGAGAAAATGGATAATTTCAAATATCTCGGAGAATGGATCAGTTAGAATTCTTTAGATAAAAAAGTGTTAACAGTTAGGGCTAATAAGATGGAATTAGCTTCCAGCTAACGAAAAGCACTATAACCACTATTTATCATGGAACAAAGTTCTACTAGAAAATCTAAAAAAAAAGAAGAATATAAGAAATATTTTTGGGCCTAAATTTCAAAATAATCAGGTAAAATTAATTTCAAATAACAAAATTTATACTAAAAATTGAAAAAAAACTTCCTTATAACACACGATAAGGAAAAGACGAAATGCACTTTCTCGCATTTACTTAGAATGAATAACAGAAGATTGAATAAAAAAATGTTTGATTTCTTCCGATGTAAAAAAACAAGAGACAAGTATTTAACACAACTCCATGAAAACCTAAAGGAACTGAAGAAATAACAGGAAAAAGAGAATTTTTAAAGAGAATATTAAAATATAAAACAAAAGTTTCAGATAAGGGCCAAAACGCAAGAACAAACGGAAATAAACGATATTATAGCGTTAGATATTTTATAATTAGAGCTGGACTTTCTGAAGAACGAAGGAAAGAGATATCAGAATAAATGAAAAGGTACTGGCCAAATAGAAAACAGAAAAAAAAACAACCGCAAATAAATAAGTGATCTAAAGTATTCCAAGCTGAACCATTCGGAAAAACATGCTCATTTAATTATTTATAATTTTACCACTTATTTAATTATTATTTATATTAATTAATATATATTAAATCTATGAAAAAGGGAAATTTCTGTCAGACTTCAAAAAAAGTGTTATAGTCATGATACCAAAGAAAGCAGGGGCAGATAAATGTGAAGAGTACAGAACAATTAGTTTAAACAGTCATGCATCAAAAATCTTAACTAGAATTCTATACTGAAGAATTGAGAGGAGAGTGGAAGAAGTGTTAGGAGAAGACCAATTTGGTTTCAGGAAAAGTATAGGGACAAGGGAAGCAATTTTAGGCCTCAGATTAATAGTAGAAGGAAGATAAAAGAAAAACAAACCGACATACTTGGCATTTATAGACCTAGAAAAGGCATTCGATAACGTAGACTGGAATAAAATGTTCAGCATTTTAAAAAAGTTAGGGTTCAAATACAGAGATAAAAGAACAATTGCTAACATGTACAGGAACCAAACAGCAACAGTAACAATTGAAGAACATAAGAAAGAAGCCGTAATAAGAAAGGGAATCCGACAAGGATGTTCCCTGTCTCCGTTACTTTTTAATCTTTACATGGAACTAGCAGTTAATGATGTTAAAGAACAATTTAGATTCGGAGTAACAGTACAAGGTGAAAAGATGCTACGATTGTAAGCTATGCCGTTCATTGTTTCTTCTAACTCCTTTTTACTCTCGGCTAGAATTACTATATCATCAGCAGAGATGCTGATGATATAGTAATTCTAGCCGAGAGTAAAAAGGAGTTAGAAGAAACAATGAACGGCATAGATGAAGTCCTACGCAAGAACTATCGCATGAAAATAAACAACAACAAAACAAAAGTAATGAAATGTAGTAGATATAACAAAGATGGACCACTGAATGTGAAAATAGGAGGAGAAAAGATTATGGAGGTAGAAGAATTTTGTTATTTGGGAGGTAGAATTACTAAAGATGGACGAAGCAGGAGCGATATAAAATGCCGAATAGCACAAGCTAAACGAGCCTTCAGTAAGAAATATAATTTGTTTACATCAAAAATTAATTTAAATGTCAGGAAAAGATTTTTGAAAGTGTATGTTTGGAGTGTCTCTTTATATGGAAGTGAAACTCGGACGATCGGAGTATCTGAGAAGAAAAGATTACAAGCTTTTGAAATGCGCTGCTATAGGAGAATGTTAAAAATCAGATGGGTGGATAAAGTGACAAATGAAGAGGTATTGCGGCAAATAAATGAAGAAAGAAGCATTTGGAAAAATATAGTTAAAAGAAGAGACAGACTTATAGGCCACATACTAAGACATCCTGGAATAGTCGCTTTGATATTAGAAGGACAGGTAGAAGGAAAAAATTGTGTGTAGGCAGGCCACGTTTGGAATATGTAAAACAAATTGTTAGGGATGTAGGATGTAGAGGGTATACTGAAATGTAACGACTAGCACTAGATAGGGAATCTTGGAGAGCTGCATCAAACCAGTCAAATGACTGAAGACAAAAAAAAAAGTATAAAATGTCTTTAGCTATTTCAAATTTCTGTAAAGATTTAATTAAAATTTGTTCCAAACTTTTGTATTTAATTCCTGTTAACAGGTATCCCGAAAGATGTTGACCAATCTTAAAGAACCGATTCAAGACACCAAAGTAAACAAAAAAAAACGTTCATGTGGTAAAATTCCGTATCTCGCTTAATTTTCTTACTGTCCGCCATTTTTATTAATAGTTTATATATAAAGAACGAATTAAGGATATAATGAAGTTTGTTATATACTTGCCAACTATAATTTATAAAAATAAATAAAATTACAAACGTTGAAAAACAGGAACAACATTTTTAGACTGCATAATTTTTTTGAGCTATTCACATTTTCAGTCATATTTCAGCTGCTTATCAATCGATTTGAACAAATGAGGATCACCATTTTGTTCAAAATAAAAGATTTAATATTTTTATCTAATTAAACATAATTTGATAAAACCAAAATTTACGAAGCTATTAACGGTTAAAAAATTTAAACGGTTTCTATTTAAACATTTTTAAAGGTAAAATTTTCAAATTTATTTATTTATGTAAACTAGAATTTCAATCAAATATTTCAAAAAGTTTATTAAGATATAAATTTTTATTGGCAAAATAGAAACAGACGGAAAGAGAGATAAAGAAATGCTGCATTTGTCTACATGAACATTTTTCGTTTATTTTGATATCTTCATCAGTCTTTTAAGTTTTGTGAACACTTCCGGGGAGACTATGTATAACAAAAATACAACAGTAAATATAGTTTCAGATCCAGATAAAATCTTAATGAAACGTGAATTATTCTCATAGAATTTAATTTTCCACAATGTTTATTTGTTAAACTTTCAACGCTTAGGATGAATATTTTTTTTTAGGATGATACTCAAATATTTAACATTTATTGAATATTCCCTCATCGATCAGTTTACTTCAAATAGAGATATGCAGGCCATCTTGAGACAAAAACAATATCCCTTAAATTCGAAATTCGGTTTCAAATTATCAACCATATAATCGGTATTACGGCGAAAGCATTCGTATGAGACTCGGATGCCAGTTAAATACAAGATAATTCGTGTTTTTACCGATCACTCGTTAGTGTTTTTACGTGCGTAATCCTTATCAAATGCACGCGGCGGCGTGCAGATCTTCATTTTTTTTCACTAGCGTTTTATACCTAAGTATTCAGCAACATTGGAACGTCGTAGCAAATGCACTTCAAATCAACACACGTTTACATAGTCAAACCCGAGATAATGTCGAACCTGTGGAAAACGTCCCGACTCCGACTCCCGTTTTAAATGAATCAGGAGACATCGGAATGCATTTAAATGTTGATGTAACTGCCACTCGTTTTGTATGCCGACAGATGCATCGACCTAATCGTCCGGCTAATACTCCATCCGAAATTAAAATGTTTTAATTTTTTAAATGCCTTATTCTCTTATATATCATTATAAGTCAGATTTTATGCAGACAAATCACCTGCATTTTCACTGATAAAATTCCAAATTGCATTTCAAAATATGGAACTAGAAAAAGAAGTGTCAAATATAATTGAGGTTTTAACAAATAGCGAATCGTTTTCTCCGACTACTAGAGTGCGGCTCTGCTGAAATTGCATTCACAGCACTGCACAACAAGTATTATCCATCATTCATTTATGTTTCTTCTTCCAATTAAAAATTAAGAAGCTATATAGGTGAAAACAGGTTAAACGGGATACCTATGTTATGCATAAATCGCACGTATTACATATATGCATTACACTTTTAAAAGTTACGTATAATATGATAAGATTAATAGGTGTGTAGTTAATTTAAAATGTTATATTAAACGTGTAATAAGAATGTTAACTATGAGCATTTAAAACCAAATATGGAAATCTGGCCTATCTACCTTATAAAGAAGTGGTCTTTTTCATCTTATGAGTCACACATCTTATTACACCTTATTTCGTTGACTTATGTACAAGTGTTAACTTCATTAAGTCCATTTAAAAATCTATATTTATATCTATAATTATATCTGAGAAAATAAATAATATTTAATCACGGTTATAACACACTTGGAATACTATACTTAATAAAAGTTTGAACTCTCTTCTACAGTAGGTTTGATAAAAATCGGACAAGTCTCTCTCTATGTATATATATATTTTTTTTTCAAACACAGAGTGGCGCATGAAATGATCCAACATTTGATTTGGCAATAATTATTTAAGTTGTTTTATGTTGGCAGAAGTGACAGCTGTTCATGAACATTAGTTTTATGTTTTTCTGAGTGTGCTGTTAGTGTATCGTTTCAAGATGGGTAAGAATTATGGAAAATGAATGTAGTGAAATAATATTATAAATAGAAATTGGTATAAAATCATGTAAAGTAAAATAAGAATTAAAACTAAATTGTTAAAACAACCTCATCATGATTCACTTGGATTAATTTTAGAAAGTACAATAATCAAAGTAAGACAAATTTAAATAAAAAAACTTAAAATGAAGAAAAGATTATGCAATAAAAATAAAAACAAATTTTATTATTTTTTATTTTATGAAGACACTTCGAAAAAGTTTACGTTCTATTTTTCAAGTTTTGATTATTTTTTATTAATTTTATTTTTATTACTATTTCTTTTTTACACGATTTAAATTCTTTGCATAATTTGCCTATACTTTATACTGATGATGATTGTTCATCATTTGAATGGGCATTTATTTTTATTTTTTTATTTTTTTAAATTAATTAAATTGAAGCTAACTTTATTTTTACAGAGAATTTAATTTTACTTTCCTCACAACTTTTTAAAGAATTAAACATAAAATATTATGTTACACGCAAATAATTCGGAAGCAATTTACGATGTTACTTGAATCAAAAGATTTTCAACAATTTTTAGTTTTAACTTGGATAACTATTGGTTTTCACTAAAAACGTTATAGTTATTGAAGATTACGCCTAGATAATTTTACAAAAATATCCATTATGATTCAAAAATAACATACATCTACAAAATTTAATTGAAATTATTCAGCCAGGTCAAATACAAATACAGAATTATACCAAGCTATTAGCTCAACATTTATCTCTCCTAGTCTGGGAATTCTAGACAATTATAAGGGAAGGAAGAGTAAATTGACAATGGAGTAGAGAAATTCTAAGGTAAATAGAAATTCAGAGTTAATTTCTAATTAAATTTTACCGACGTAATTTAAAATACCCGGTATTCTAATCTCTAACACTTTCCATACGGCAAAATAAAATTCAATGAAATATATGTAAAACGTTGATTGTTATTTCTTATTATTCTTTTTAAGTAAATTAATAAAGATGACAATCTTTTCAGGATAAATGGAACTTTTTTATGTCAGTATTATATTGTTGCCTTTCATTAAATTAACTTCTTACATTGATTAATAAATATGAAAATTAATTAAAAAGAACACACACACACACACACACACATGTTACCATGAAAGACCGATGTATGGCAAATGTTGATATTCTCCGGTGAATATCGAGACGTACCAAATACATTGGTGAAACACCAAAATATTTGCTTATTCGTACCTTCGCCGGTATATGTCGACAAACATATGGGGGTCGAAACGATAACTAGACGTTAAAAAGAAATCACCAGATACTAAACTCTATGGTAAACAGATTACGAGAAACTCTGGTAAAAAAAGGAAGTTTAAATTAAGCCAGAAATAATCTACGTTTTCTTCGCTCGCTAACCTCGTTCAATTAGTTAAAAATACAAATTATACATGTTTTTTTCCAACAATGGAAGCGATTAATCAAATTCACAGCATTTATAAAAAAAAACTATTCAAATTTTCAGCATTTTATAACTGAAAGGGCCAACCAGTATATATACAGAATATATTAACTGCATGAATGAACAATAACGATACAAATAAACGGTCAGATGGTTTGCCCTTCATTTAAAAAAAAAGAAAATTATTCAACTTTTACTATTAGTATATGCTGAATGCGGTGAATTTGATTGGAACTCAGGAGACTCCTGGGAATATAATGGATTACCCCTGATAACTTAGTAAATTACATGATCCGGGGAAGACGGCAATGGGCAGAGGTTGCATCACTGGCCTCGCGCATCTTAACGAAAGCAAGAGAAGCAGAAATATGGGGAGGAGACTGACGGGTAGAACATCTGACTGCAAGACAACCATCAAGTCTGCCAGGTACTCTGAGAAGGAAATTTGTTATGTAGATTAACTTGTAAGTACTGACTTCGTTCATGTGTACTTTATAATTTTGTATATTAATTCTCGCAACATATCTTCCTGTGTCTTGTAATTTGTCTTATGTTTATCGGATCTACTACTGTTTGTATAAAAATCTATTGTCGCATTTTGGTGAAATGAAGCTCACTAAACTGGGAACAAGGAATCCTATACTTTGTTATGAAATGTATATATTGTGCTGTACCTTGTTGGGCACTATCTATCATGTTACTTGAGTTATTGTTATGTTTAGTGTAAGATTGGGTAATATATACACACCTATGCGTTCTTCGATTTGTTCTAGTTTTAACGATCCTATCCATTTTGTTACTGACGTTTTGTATAATTTCTCTATGTCATATGCATATTGGAATTTGATGCTGTATATATTATACATAAATGATATACTGTTGCATCCTTTTCCTTTTTCCTGTTTAGCCTCCGGTAACTACCGGTTAGATAATTCTTCAGAGGATGATATGTATGAGTGTAAATGAAGTGTAGTCGTGTAAATTCTCAGTTCGACCATTCCTGAGATGTGTGGTTAATTGAAACCCAACCACCAAAGAACACCGGTATCCATGATCTAGTATTCAAATCCGTGTAAAAATAACTGGCTTTACTAGGACTTGCACGCTGTAACTCTCGACTTTCCAAATCAGCTGATTTGGGAAGACGCGTTAACCACTAGACCAACCCGGTGGGTTATACTGTTGCATCCTGACGAGATGATACTTTATGTCAGAAATTCTTCACGGGTAGGCGTAGACGTATGAATTAGGGACGAGGCCACCTACACTTTATACTTTGTAATGACGATGTTATGTATTGTATTGTATCTTGTTTACTGATTTTTTATCGTGTAAAATTCTTATAAGTTGTATTATGCTTGTTGGCGAGTAATTAGGATTTACTGTCTTGGCTGGTCTAGGTATCTAGTATTGTTATTAATATTGCTGTTGTTTATTGTTATTTGTATCATCATTACATAGTACTGTTATTGGTTTTATTGTGTTACATATGTTGGTGTACACCATTTATGGTGCAAAGTCATTACTACATGTGTTGTAGTATGACCTACTAATAAAGCTGTATTATTGTAAATATGTATAATAAATTTAATGCATTTAATAATTGTATTTCATCTCTTTTGTAATGTTAACTGACTTGGTTGTATGTATACTGAATTGTATCGGTAAATAAATCTTGCTACACGTATAAGTCAGGTGCTATACCACATCTAATTTAAGGGCAATTTCATATATCGTCGACTGACTGGAGCTAATGAAACTATATTGTGCGGATGTCAAACTCCACTAATGTGAATTCGAATAAAAAATTTTGGGGGGGACTGGCGAAAAAAAGGGCCGGGAGGCAGCCTCTTTGCTGAGGGCGTTCGGGTCCAGCAGATGGCTGGATCAGGACGTTCTGATGATGCATTGAGGACCCTCGAGGTTTGTGAGGTGGGCGCGCAATACAGGGGGGTATGTGTGGGGTGCATACCCGGACCCAGACTGATCACCAGTTCAAAGCTGCATTATAACTAAATTTTTCTAAAAGAAAAATCTATTTTTACCAAATTTTATCGGAAAGAAATATTTATAATGATTTATCTACTATGTAACAATATATACATATTAAAAACCCGAATGAAACCTAAAGGGGAAAATGGGGAAAAGAGAAAGATGAAAACGGGAGTAAAGAAAAGGGAATATGGTAAAAATGAATACGGGGAAAGGAAAACGAAAAAGGGTAGAACGAAAGGGGGAAGGGAAAAGGGTGAAAGGAAAAGGTTAAATTTTGTGAAGTTCCATATATATATATATATATATATAAATCAAATCTAGCAATAGCGAAGCATTTCGGTCTGGTAGTATAAATAAAATATAATTATGGAAAAGTTTAAAAGAAATTGAATGTAAACAAATAAAAAATCTATAATAAAGAAAATAACGTATATTCATATCTGCGAATTACTTAGTAACTTCCTCAAGGTATTTGAATAACGATATTAAGAATTTTGCAGTCATATAGTCTTCATACAAAAAGATGAAAGAAATTCAATAATACTGAACTGAATCAAATATAAAAGGCCGAGAAAAAAAAGATAAAGGGAATGCGAGAGACTTGTGGAGTGATAAAGTTGAGGTCAGAATAAGGCTGCCTGGTATTCTTTAATCAGTTGAACTACACCATACCTAACCGCCAATTTAAATTGTAACACACAATCACTCTGTCTTTCTACTCTTTTACGCACACACGCGCGCACGCTCTCTCTCACACTCCCTCTATCTCTTTCACTGACACATATACACATACAACACGCACGAAAGACCCATAATTAAGTTCAACAAACGTAACCAATTTTACTGAAATTAAAACGAAAAATTATCTAAAAATTTAATGGCCAAAAAAACCAACAATACGCTTATTACTTTAAGGAAGAAGAAAAGTATTAGTTATTCTCATGAACTCTTGAAAATTAATTACTTTTTTAAAATGAAATATATTAAAAATATAATACGTACAAACACTCGTATAATGTTAATATTTAAATTTAAACAGCATCCATAACACGAAAAGTCATTTTATATCGTTATGAAACTGCGATATAATATTTATCGCTAAAGAATTTCAGAAGTTGAAATTGATATAAAATTGCGTTCGGACTGCAAAAGAAATTTAACTGATTGTTCAGTAATCTCGTTTTACTTTCTTTTCATTTGTTACCTAAAGAATTAAACTATACTAAATTAATTCGTGATATAGTGGTCACCATTTCCTATAAAATTAATTTATTCATTGAAATTAGTATAAAAAATTTACACTTTTAATTTTGATTTATTCAGTAAAATGTTAAAATTTCTATGCATTAATTTTATTACTTGAAATTTTTATTCATTAAAAAATTATTATTGGGTATTCTCATCATTTAAAGTGATATATTATATGCCATCGGTTTTGAGAAAAACACTTTGAAATTGATTAATATTTACTGATTTTTAACTTTTAGTAAGAGTTTTAAATAAAAGCTTTATTTGAATTATTTGTATAGTCAATAATCTACTAATTGTAATTTGCTTTTCTTCCTCTTACTTATCGGGATGTCTTTTAATTGGAAACTAGAAAGAAGGTAATAAAAAGTCACCGATTAAAAAGCTGAACACAAGATTAAACTATTATGATTTATTGTTAAATTGTTTAGTTAATATGCATTAAAGGATATCAGATATCAAGATTTCCCGTCCAAAAAATATGTTCACTTCATGAAAAATAACAAAAAAATAAATAAAAACGGAACACGAAACGTTGGGGGACATAAACTACGTGTACATCGTTCATTAAATCTACTTAAAATGCCTAAGTTTAATGGATTTTAAAGTTATTTTTTATTTATATATAAAAACATTTTAAAATGTTGGTTTAATATCAAAGCTTACAAAAAGTACTGTATTTTTTCTTGTAAATCCATTCTGATCAAAACAGACTTACAATTTTTTTCGTGAATTAGGGTTAGCATATCGATAAATATTCCATGTGACAAAATAGTTTAGATATTGCTTAGACTTCAATATAGTGTTATCGAAGTTTATAAAGAACAAAGGTATAGATATACAATAGTTTCCCTTGGGGTATCCAAATAGTATTGCACCGGCGAAGGGATGAGGGACAGCCCCCTGCGGAGCTGCCGTTCCGTCGGTGCTTGCACTGATGGGCGGTAGTGATGAAACACTGGGACTCCCTCGTCCCTTCGTGAAGAAGACCGACACCCTGTGTGGGTCCCCTTCACGGAACAGAGCCAAAGGCGTCAGGACCGAGTGTCAGCATGGAAAGGTCCACTGGAAGGCCGAAGAACGCAACCGATAGGCGGTAGGGGAAGTTAATGGCAGCTCCCTGCGGAGCCGTCGTTCGTCTGTGCTTGCGCAGCTGGGCGGCGGTGATGATGCACGGAGACTCCGGATTCCTCCTTGTCCAAAGGCACCTCCTGGGGCCGTATAGTGCTTGTTCGCGGATCCGGCTCCAGGATGGGGAGTTCATGAGATGGTTAGGTCTAGTCGGTAGGGCGCAGGCATATATATACACACTTACTTACATACTACCACTTAATAACTTACTTACTACTTACTTAATAACAACTAGCGGAAAATGTTGCGAGTCCGACACCTTGTCCGTAAATGCGATTCCCCCGTCATCTGGAAAAAAAAGTAGTATTGCACAACGAATAGAGCAGTAGAGGTGATTTTGTACAGTGAAAAGACGTTGTAGATAGGAAAAATACAGTCGCCGATCCAGCATTTCATCCTTGCATGTTGTGCATTAAAGAGTTTTCTAAACTTTGAGAAGTAATAAATTATTATGTTGAGTTAAAATATTTTCATTGCCAATGATTTCTAAAAACACCTGTTTTCTTTATCCATTATTATAAGATACAGAAAAATGGACAAATCGAGATAATGGACACAAATAAAAATAAAGTCACGACTCAAAAAACTAATTGCAATTAATGAAACTAATTAATTACACTAATTGCAATTAATTTCAGTTACCTTTAGTTAGTTTATCTGTTGCATGTAGCAACAGATAATTGCTAAAAAAACTAATCGCCTCTATTATTTACTCAAAAACAATAAAATTTATACACACAAAAGTCATTCAATAATTAAAGACACAAATAGGTGTGGAGGCAAAATAGTTGTGGAGGGTTATGTCACTTCCAGGACAGTTGATAACGCTGTGATTACTTTTGATCAGCTGCTTGGAAAAAAAATTGTTATAACCTCCAAATCTAATTTTACGTCTCTTTCCTTGAAAAATCAATATTTTTTTTAATTAAGTAAATACTAAAAAAGTATAATCAAAGTAATCGGACAAAGTTGTATGAACTGCAGAAAATTTTAAAAGCGGGTAAAAAGATTTGAAGACGCCTAAAATTCAGTGATTGACGAGTACTGTTCTGGACGTCCGATTGAAGTTTCAAGGCCAACGGTTAAAACGTACATAGACTCTCTCATCCTGTGTTTGTGTGCTAGATGGTGGATATGTATTTGTGTACTTTGGGTGAGAATGTGGAAATTCAATTAACTGTTGAGTGTGTTTTGGTGGATAAGTTATGTCTTGTGGCCATGTCTTCATGATTTTTGTGCGCTTGTCTTGTGTTATCTTGATCGTATGAATATATAAATGTGTGTGGTACGTCTTAGTACCTGTCAGGTATCCTATTTTTCTGGATATTTTCCTCCTTTAGCTATTTGTGGTTTGCAGTGTGTGCGTGTAGTGGTCTGGTATGAATGATGTTTGCTTGTGAAGACCGAATGTGTAGTGGGTGTGGGCGCTAACCCCCCTCCTGAAGTAATGCTTGATTAGTGGTTTTTCAGGAGGTGGGGTCGCCAGGGGTGGAGGTTTAGTCGGTAGTGCGCAGGAATACATACGTATTTTCTGTAACAACTTACGGAACCTGTTAGCGAGTCTGACACTGCTTCTGCGCCCGTAAATGGGGTTCCTCCACCTCAAAAAAAAAGTGTCAGTACAGTTCATAACATTATCACTGATAAGATCAAGTACCGTAAAAAAAAGTGCAAGATTGGTTTAATATAAGGAGACGAGATTTCGCATGTTCAGAGAGCTGAAACAATGTATCAGCAGGAAGGTATGCATTTTTACACGTTATTCCAACCTTCGATATAATATGGATTCGCCGTTACAAACCGGAATAAAAAAGACAAAGCATGAAGTGGAAGGATGCAAGTACACTTGCCAAGAAAAATTTCCGACCCCGACCATCAGCACGAAAAGTCATGATGAATTTTCAGGATGCAAAACCCAGTTTTTGTCGATTTTCTAGAAGTTTAGTGAACAATAAAAAGCGAATACAATTGGGTCACACTTATTAACAAAGTAAAGCCAGAATTAAAAAAAAAAACTCGACTTCAAAGATCAATTGTTAAACAGCTGATTAGAGATGAACGTTTTACTGCTTGAACATTCCGGTGGGTATAGACGAATAGTCTCCTGTTTTTACAATTAATACACACGGACTACTTTTTAACAATATGCAATTAATTTATAACTTAAAATCTATATTTAGAAATAATAAATCGTATATGAAATATTTAAATTTTTGTTAAAAAAAAAGGGCAGTATTAAATTATTCAACCCGCCGGGTTGGTCTAGTAGTGAACTCATGATCGCAAATCAGGCGATTTCGAAATAAGAGGTTTCTAAGGTTCTACTTTCTAGTAAAGGTAGAGACTGCACAAGATTATACTTCATTTACATTCATACATATCATCCTGTGAAGTAATACCTTACGGTGGTTTCGGAGGCTAAACACAAAAAGAGAGTATTAAATGTGACACAAATACTCTAACAGATTTGGTTTGCTTGGCATTTCTCCCGCCGCCGTTCCATTCGGTCGCCCTAAAGCATAAGACCGAATGTCTGTGCCACAAACGGCTACTGAGCCTCGAAACAGTTTAGCGACCAGTGTCCTAACTAGCTCCTAGAGCTAACCTAATTGCGTGTCTCACCGCCCACTTGTCATATATCACTAAAATGGGTAGGCGCACCTTGTCAACTACTAAAACGTATATGAGTATCGATCATTAAATTTATTTCATCAAAAACAGCAATTCGCTGCCACACCTAGGCCGCTGAATACCGGCAAGTACCTGTTCACCATTAAAGCGCTTGGAGCCTTAATCTGGCTGGTAGCCAGCCATATCTCTCGGCTAGCTTACTCCTACAGCAGCGCGGTAGGAGTCTTTTTCCTTAGGCAAACTACTGATGTCGGTTGAACAAAGCAATAGCATCAATCCCACACGGTCCGACAATGCGGCTCTCGCCACATTGACTCGCCGCTTGTGAGGGACCAATTTTCCTCTTGACCTTTAAGTTCCAGGGTAGCCTGAATACTACCCTCCCCCCCCACTCGCACCCAAGAGCTTGGCTCTTACTCTGACAGATGTAAAATGTTTAAAAATAATTTAAAACTACGCACTGTTACAAAGTGTGCGGAATACCAAAGACAAATTGTTCATCACTATACAGTTTCAAGTTTCTAATTTTATTGTGAAGTTTAATTTTGTATTACATTATTATGATTACATGAAAATTCCTTGTTTAGAAGAATTCTTTGTTAAACGTTCGAAGAAATGAGTTTTTCTATCGTTTATTTTATGATCCAAACATTTACATCTGAAAAGATAAATAATATAACTTCGTAAAATTATATTGGTCTGTGTGAATGAAATCTGATATTGGAGGTGATTTACGCGATACGTAGAGCTAAATAAAAGATTATTATACCAGAAATCACTGTTTTCAAAATCGTACAGATTTGATTGAAAAAATTCCAAACTTTTTTCTTTTATAAAAGAGAACTAAAGTACGTACATAAATAAAATGAAATAGAATCTTAACTATGATAAACTTTTCTAATTATCAACATCCTAAACCGCTAAACAATAACCAATTACAAAACACATTGATTTTAGCTTAACACAGACTTCATTTAACTTTCCCCTCACACAACACTTCTGAAAAATCCAATACAGTTTAGTTCAGAAAAATCAGATTATACCGCCTATTTAAACCGATCAAAATTAGTCTTCTTAACTGATTACTAGAACGAACCAATCGATCGGTTGGAAAGCATCAAACTTTAAGACCAACTACAAAATTCATAACTCCTATGAAAGATTGCAATACTGAACGGTGTTAACACCACGTCGCAATAAAAAAAAGACCGCAATTTCTGTCTTAAGAACGTATATATAAATATATATTTATATAGAGTACAATTTTTTTTAAATTTTTGAATATAACTTAATATAAATTTCTTCCTTAATATGACTTAAAATCCACGAGTTTACATTGGTTTTATTCACTTCTGTATTAAATTAAAGGATGCAAACTGATACACTCGTGTATGTATATATATCTATATATAAATATATAGTGATTAATATCTGACATTGACATGTAAAATTGAATAATTTCCCTGACATTGATATACGTTTATAGGAACAGATAGAATTTCTCTCCATTTCTTCATTTTTGATGTTTCTAAACCCCCTTAAGACCAAATTCCTAAAAAAAGGGGAAAGGCGATTCTTAGTACAATTACCACAATTTCCCCCTTGTTTACAATATACGCTATACTATAACTGCCTAGCGAGTAAAAAACATTCTGATGATGAAATTACAGTTTTATACAAAATATGTTAAAATATGTCACGCTAGAATTGGCAATGTATAATAAATGAACCAAAAAATGATTGGCCGTCGCCTTTTCATACAACTAACAGCGCATAGTAGCGGTTGCAAATACTAAAATATAAAAAGATGATTGATAACGGTATTTTTTCATATCATCTGCATTGCCAGCAGCAATGCAGACGATATTTTTAGATGATTTTTCTCTCAGATACCATTTATTCTCTTTAATATTAATGATTAAATGTTATTTTTAAACACGTTTCCACATTGTTTAAGGATAAGGAGAAAATCTTTTGGTATTACATCTTCACTAAGGCGTATTATAACAAATTTTCTTTCGTACTTTACACGGGCATAAAACCGGTTGAAATTTACGTTTTAGAAGAAATCTTCTTTTCCTAAGTTTTTTATGCTATCAGAGTTCAAAATCTTCCCAATTATATAATGTAACTACGGGGTCAAAGATATAAGAATAATTTGTTAATTGTAACAAAAATTTAATTTTACCAACATAAATTCTTGTACCAAGATGGCACACGTTTAAATGTAATATTAACATCGACTGTATTTAATTCCTAATTATTGTAGATACTTTTAATTTTTTCAATATCGGCCCACAGTATTTCATTAGGATATATTTAGCACGTATCCCGTAATCTGGATCTGAAGATGGTGTACATATATTATACGATTTATATCTACTGTATATATAAATTAATATGATTATTTTTTTTTAATATGAATACGTACTAATGCAGCAATAACATTTTCTTTTTTTATTATTATTACTAAACCGGTTTATTTGACTGAATAAATATTAGATTTTTCGGTAATTGTGAGCCTGAACGTCCTCAACCTTAATCTTTTTCAAATTGAAGTACGGTGAAAAAGTCGGAAGAGTAAATACCTTAGTATTCTTCCTCAGAATCTGTAATGTTAGTAGCGTTGTTATCAGCTGTTTTTGGCAACACCAACATATAGTTAGGATACAGTGAAGCAAGACTGGACCATCGGAGGTCCCGGGTTCGAATCCCGATCAGGCATGGCATTTTTCACACACGCTACAAATCATTCATCCCATCCTCTGTACAATAATGCTTAACTGCGGCCCCGGAGGTTAAAAAAAAAAAATATGATTGGACCATAAATGATGTACTCGGGTCTTATAGTCCCTGTATTTCTTTTGAAAAAGAACTCTGCGAGATTCCCATGTAAGGGTGGTTATAATTTCCTACCGAGGAAGATTTGAACGCACTTCTCGTCACGTACGTTCGATTGTCTGTGTATGAGCTCCCGTGTCCGGATGTATGAAATTATATTTGTGGTCATCGCTAAATATCGGTAGCCCTCGTGTTGCAAACAATTATATGTCTTCCGGCAATCGATAACGATTGTTATACCGAAGAAGAATATACTTTTGTATGATAGGCAATAAGGTGGTGTGTGTGATAATTGGTGTAGCTAATTCTACAAGGTATTATATTGTTAAGAGTAAAAATTGATTTGGGAAAAAAGATCTGAAACAGTAATTTGGATTTACAGGGTGTACGAAGAAAGAATATCGGTTATACGGGACCCCTACTGAAATCCAGTCGTTTGCGTATACAAAAATAAAATCACCTATTCGTATAAATTATTGTACATAATTTTTATTTTTAACGTTAATCAGACGAGGTTTACGAGCGAAGCGAGCGTAGGTTATGTTATGATTAGATTATGTTGATTCCGTGTAATGACGTATAGCGCACTAGATCAATACAACCTAATCAACTACGCTCGCTAACTTCGTCTAATTAACGTTAAATGTACAAATTATATGTATATATATATATATATATATGTCAGTAGACAGCTTCATTGTAGCCTGACTATATGATGGAGTTGCACAAAACAGCTGATAACAAACTGCTGCCATTACAGATTATGAGTAAGAATAATAAGGTAATTTCATTCATCCGACTTTTGAAACTTGTATTTTTAATAATTATATAAAATATTTTTCAATATACTTCAATTTGAAAAAGATTAAGGTTGAGGACGTTCAGGCTCACAATTACCGACTTTTCTAATACATTTTTTATTACTGATTACGATCAGGATCAGCGAAAAGAACTTTTTTTTAATGATAACTTAATAAAGCGCTTTTTTGATTTTTTTTAATGATAACTTTATTATTTTATACGTTACTTTTTTTTGGTATACCCAATTATTTGGGTATAAATGGAAAATCATAATAATGAAATGCAAAACATTTTTATAATAATGATAATGATAAAAATAATAGTGTAGATTTATTATTATTTTGCTTTATTAAACCACGTCGGTTATTTTACATAGTATATTTATAATTTCACATACAAACCTTAAAAATAAAATAATTCTTCACCGTAATATATCATCAAAAATCATAACTATCTAAGAAAATTTAAGGCTAATAATTTATCCCATTAACAAAAATTAATTCGATTCCCAGTTTGCATATTACATGATTATTCAATGTTTATTCTCACACGATTACTACATGCCCTTCTAAATTTTACTATAATGACATCATGCTTTACTTCTCTTGGCATACCGTTAAATACTTTAAACTCATTGTAACATAATGATCCTTTTGTTGCAATTTTTTTCGTTCTTTCCATTCTCAATTCTATTTTATTCTTTAAAGAATAACTGCTAACATTTTCTACAAATGTAGTATCTTTCTATAAGTGTTATCTGCTATATTGTTGTTATAAACAAAGGAACATTAACAGTAAACAGCTATAAACTTGATATTAATTCAGTAGCTGAAACTACAGGGTGTCTCATATAAAACGCAACCCATCAATCACTCAGCCATGAAATTTCAAAAGTCAAGCTTACTCCCCTACTCGTTACTGACATGGACTCGTCCAACATCTGAACATCGCGCCGACGCAGCAGAACACTACCGATAATAACAACAATGCAATCATAACGTTCAGCGTATTGCTAGAGACAAGATGGTGTTTTCGGTAGATGAACGTGTATTCATTGTCGAATCGTACTTCAGTACGAAATCAGCGGTTGCAGTGCAAGATTCGTTTCGCCATAAGTACCCAGATAAAACGGCTCCTAAAAAAAACATCAGTATTAAGGTCAGTCGCAAAATTTAGAGAGACCGGTTCTGTTAATAACAAGGAACACAAAAGATCTGCGTCAGTGTTGAATACAGATACAGTCGCTGAAATCAAAGACCGATTACTCGCCTCGCCAAATAAAACGAATCAGACGTTTGTCTGCTGAAATCAATTTGTCTAAATCGACTGTTCATCGTCGACCAAACGATTACAATTACGACCTTATCACATACAAACGGTTCATCAACTTCTTAAGCCCGACAAAGAAAAACGGCTACAATATTGTCAACGGTTCCGTCGATTTCTGCGTGAGGGAATTAATGTTATGGATTCGTTATTTTTCACAGATAAAGCACGGTTTCATTTGGATGACTACGTAAACAGCCAAAACAGTAGATTTAGGAGCGCTGAAAAACCCCACGTTTATCACGAAAAGCAATTACATCCGCAGAAGTCGGGCGTGTGGTGCGCGATATCGCGGAAGAAAATAATCGGTCCTATTTTTTTCGAGTACACCATTAAGGCAGAACAATATCAGGATATTTTATTTCAGTTCATCGCACTATTGGAAGAGGAAGACAGACACTGCCGGCTACAACATGACTGTGCGACATAGCACTATGCAGGTTCAACTTCTGATTTCGTCGAGGGATTCATTGGTACTCGTGTTATCGGTCGAGGCTTGTGGCCACCAAGATCTCCAGATTTGACTGCGGCGGATTTTTTTCTACGGGTTTACCTCAAAGAAAAAGCCTGCAACAACAAACCACGAACAGTTGAACGATTGAAAGTCAATATTGAACAAGCTATATTAAATATCCAGCCACAAACTTTGAAAAAAGTTGCAAGAAACGCTGTAAAAAGAATTGAAGCTTGTATTCAAGAAGATGGCGGCCACTTCCAACATTTACTCTAAATGTAAGGTAATGGATGGTAATAACAAAAATTAAATTTACATTACACATGCCTTTTTATTATTTCAATACCTACCAATATAAGGTTGGGTTGCGTTTTATATGGGATACCCTGTATATCTATATTTTCAGTTGGGAAATACAGATCAAAATGCTCTACTTATTCAAATCGCAAAAGTTTTACAAGTAAAATATTGAAAACTTGTCAATAGTTTTTTTTTTTTTTTGCGAACTGCGATCACTACATTATGAAATCGCGGATTGCAAGTAAATAGTTAAAAGTTTTGAAGATAAATAATTATTTAGTTTAGTACAGAAATAAAAAGCTTTATATGAAATCTATAGATTTCATACTTTACATTAAAATTTTCCCTAGTAAGAGTTTTGTTCTTTATCGTGAGAAATTTTTAGAAGATAAACCGAGTAAATAATTTTACTTTTAATTTAATTAGGGGTACCCCAAGGATTTTTCTCAAGTTGTGATAAAAAAAAAAAAAAAAAATTGATGTTTAAACTTACGGTTGTTATTTATTTAATAAAAATAAATGTCAAAAAAATTCAGTGGAGTTTATATATTATATTATATATATTACATTCGACGCTCATAAACATAAATGATTTTTAATAAAAATTAAGAGGTTTTGCATATGTATTCCAAAACAACAACACCAAAATGATCTTTGCGATCTCTTGATCGAATCGATTTCAAATGAAAATTCTTTCTTTGCTGTTGTACATAAATATTTTAATTAACAACAGAGCTCTAAATTTAATAAATAAAAACTGTCCAAATTGCCAGAATAAACTGCCTTTTCCTTTTATTTCTGATGTTCTATTTATTAAATATTTTTAAGATCTTCCAAATTCATTGAGAATAAATGAAAAACCACACCGGTACAAATGTACGTAAATGTTGCAAAAAGGATCCGTAGTTTAAAATATCCTTTCTTCGAACTTATATTTCCTTCCGATTAATTTTTCATAGAATTAGATGAAAATAAAATTTGTTTTGAAAAAATATACCCCTGTCATATATTTTTTTGTAAATTTGATGTTATCTGTAATAATAGTATTAAGAAAATACATTGAAATTATACGAATAAATAAATAAATAGATGGTTTTAAGAATGAAATTAACAACTGACAATAAGTAAAGTGCACTGTCGATTGAAATAAAGCAAACAGCAATGAAACAAAAATGATTTTAATTCAATAATATACTGGTATATTAAAAAAAATTTAACAATTTTAATGAAATTTAGTCTTCTACTTTATAAGAGCTAAATTTACTAACAGTTTCATTATAAAGGTTATCAATTATCTAATCTTATCTTCAACGTTATAAATTTTTAATGAAATGTAATGAAGTAGATTACTGGAAGAGTGATCGGGGAGTAAAATATGTGTTTTTTTTTGTTTTTTTTTTAATAGCCATTTTAAGAAGTTATTTATACTTTATATCGTTTTTTTTTTAAAAAAGAAAAATTTATTGAAGTTTATATATATATAGATTCTAGGTCACACAATGCAGTAGCGTGAGATTGACTTAAGAGTGGAAGAGACGTGAATAAAAGTGAACAATTCGATGAATTACTCACCTGCCATTTATTCTGATGTACGATTTATTATATTAAAGTAAATGTTTCATGTCTGAAGGATAACTAAAAAATTGCTCAAAGATAACTTTGTATCTAGAAATATTATAAAACAGTACTAGAATTTTTAGTAACTGATTTTAATATAAATCTATGTAAAGAGAAAATGTACCTCAAATATTAGTAGCACATAGTAGGTAGAGCTTTTAAAATGAAGTACATTAAATTTTATTTAATTAAACTTCTTATATTTTTATACACGTACGTAGTACAGACTGATGCCGGAACTAGTCAAAATGGATTCGGTGATGGTCAAGATGGAAATTTCCGTTGAAATCTGGAAACCGAAATTTTCGCGATTACAATACTTTCTTCACTTCATACAAGGAAGTAAAAATCAAGATGGACTTACGAGCGAAAGTTTGCGTAATTTCTGTATATATTTTTAAATCAATCAATATGTCGTACGATGTAAAGTTTGTAATTTTTCCAAATCTCTATTTTGTACGGGAGTTAATAAGTAGTTTCCAATTAAGATTTTAAAACATTTTATCTGGTTCTTGTATTTTAATTCACAAAAAATTTTCAAGTTAAATTTCTCATAGTAAATAATTAGGTTTTGATTGTTTAAACGATACAATTTTGTAAAAAAAATTTCGGTTATAAGCAAATTATTTGTCTTGTCCACAAATAATAATTGTTATAAACTTATAAGAATCCGTATTATAATGTATTCAAAATGACGTCGGTGATGTATACATTTATATTGATAGTACAAAAAATGTATTAGACGTAATTTCATAGTTGAAACATCTCATAATTCTATTATTTGAATTCTGAATATTATTATTTATTTTGAATATCATATATTATTTTTGGAGTGAACACATTTCAAAGTAATACCGTTATTCATTTTCTATTATAATTATATTTAATAACCTTTATCAAAAATAAAAAATTCTATTTTTTTTTTTTTTTTGCTTTGTGAAATTATATATCTACTTTAACCATTTTATTTTTATGTTGTAAATAGCGAACGATATTTGCATAAGTGAGAAAAATTTTTTGATATCATATTATTATTTTGATTATCATATTATTATCTCCGTTCTTAGATTAAGGTGCCAGAAACCCGTTATAATATTAGAAAGGATCTGTAATTTGTCGCACGTAAAATGAAAACAAAAATTAAAAATAGTTTTTTAATGAGGCTTATTAAGAGTTTTTTTTTTTTTTTTTTTTTGTCTTCAGTCATTTGACTGGTTTGATGCAGCTCTCCAAGATTCCCTATCTAGTGCTAGTCGTTTCATTTCAGTATACCCTCTACATCCTACATCCCTAACAATTTGTTTTACATATTCCAAACGTGGCCTGCCTACACAATTTTTCCCTTCTACCTGTCCTTCCAAAATTAAAGCGACTATTCCAGGATGCCTTAGTATGTGGCCTATAAGTCTGTCTCTTCTTTTAACTATATTTTTCCAAATGCTTCTTTCTTCATCTATTTGCCGCAATACCTCCTCATTTGTCACTTTATCCACCCATCTGATTTTTAACATTCTCCTATAGCACCACATTTCAAAAGCTTCTAACCTTTTCTTCTCAGATACTCCGATTTTCCAAGTTTCACTTCCATATAAAGCGACACTCCAAACATACACTTTCAAAAATCTTTTCCTGACATTTAACATCTTTTCCTATTTTCACATTCAGTGGTCCATCTTTGTTATTTCTACTACATTTCATTACTTTTGTTTTGTTCTTGTTTATTTTCATGCGATAGTTCTTGCGTAGGACTTCATCTATGCCGTTCATTGTTTCTTCTAAATCCTTTTTATTCTCGGCTAGAATTACTATATCATCAGCAAATCGTAGCATCTTTATCTTTTCACCTTGTACTGTTACTCCGAATCTAAATTGTTCTTTAACATCATTAACTGCTAGTTCCATGTAAAGATTAAAAAGTAACGGAGATAGAGAACATCCTTGTCGGACTCCTTTTCTTATTATGGCTTCTTTCTTATGTTCTTCAATTGCTACTGTTGCTGTTTGGTTCCTGTACATGTTAGCAATTGTTCTTCTATCTCTGTATTTGAACACTAATTTTTTTAAAATGCTGAACATTTTATTCCAGTCTACGTTATCGAATGCCTTTTCTAGGTCTATAAACGCCAAGTATGTTGGTTTGTTTTTCTTTAATCTTCCTTCTACTATTAATCTGAGGCCTAAACTTGCTTCCCTTGTCCCTATACTTTTCCTGAAACCAAATTGGTCTTCTCCTAACACTTCCTCCACTCTCCTCTCAATTCTTCTGTATAGAATTCTAGTTAAGATTTTTGATGCATGACTAGTTAAACTAATTGTTCTGTATTCTTCACATTTATCTGCCCCTGATTTCTTTGGTATCATTACTATAACACTTTTTTTGAAATCTGACGGAAATTCCCCTTTTTCATAAATATTACACACCAGTTTGTATAATCTATCAATCGCCTCCTCCCCTGCACTGCGCAGTAATTCTACAGGTATTCCGTCTATTCCAGGAGCCTTTCTGCCATTTAAATCTTTTAATGCTCTCTTAAATTCAGATCTCAGTATTGTTTCTCCCATTTCATCCTCCTCAACTTCCTCTTCTTCCTCTATAAAACCATTTTCTAATTCATTTCCTCCGTATAACTCTTCAATATATTCCACCCATCTATCGACTTTACCTTTCGTATTATATATAGGTGTACCATCTTTGTTTAACACATTATTAGATTTTAATTTATGTACCCCAAAATTTTCCTTAACTTGTTCCTGTATGCTCCGTCTATTTTACCAATGTTCATTTCTCTTTCCACTTCTGAACACTTTTCTTTAATCCACTCTTCTTTCGCCAGTTTGCACTTCCTGTTTATAGCATTTCTTAATTGCCGATAGTTCCTTTTACTTTCTTCATCACTAGCATTCTTATATTTTCTACGTTCATCCATCAGCTGCAATATATCGTCTGAAACCCAAGGTTTTCTACCAGTTCTCTTTATTCCGCCTAAGTTCGCTTCTGCTGATTTAAGAATTTCCTTTTTAACATTCTCCCATTCTTCTTCTACATTTTCTATCTTATCTTTTTTACTCAGACCTCTAGCGATGCCCTCCTCAAAAATCTTCTTTACCTCCTCTTCCTCAAGCTTCTCTAAATTCCACCGATTCATCTGACACCTTTTCTTCAGGTTTTTAAACCCCAATCTACATTTCATTATCACCAAATTATGGTCGCTATCAATGTCTGCTCCAGGGTAAGTTTTGCAGTCCACGAGTTGATTTCTAAAGCTTTGCTTAACCATGATATAATCTATCTGATACCTTGCAGTATCGCCTGGCTTTTTCCAAGTGTATATTCTTCTACTATGATTTTTAAATTGGGTGTTGGCAATTACTAAATTATACTTCGTGCAAAACTCTATAAGTCGGTCCCCTCTTTCATTCCTTTTGCCCAGCCCGTATTCACCCACTATATTTCCTTCCTTGCCTTTTCCAATGCTTGCATTCCAATCTCCAACTATTATTAAATTTTCATCTCCTTTTACGTGTTTAATTGCTTCATCAATCTCTTCGTATACACATTCTACCTCATCATCATCATGGGCGCTTGTAGGCATATAGACGTTAACAATCGTTGTCGATTTAGGTTTTGAATTTATCCTTATTACAATGACTCTATCGCTATGCGTCTTGAAATACTCCACTCTCCTCCCTATTTTCTTGTTCATCACGAAACCTACTCCTGCCTGCCCATTATTTGACGCTGAGTTAATTACTCTAAAGTCACCCGACCAAAAGTCGCCTTCCTCTTCCCACCGAACCTCACTAATTCCTACTATATCCACGTTTACCCTATCCATTTCCCTTTTTAAATTCTCTAGCCTACCAACCTTTTTTAAGCTTCTAACATTCCACGCTCCGACTCGTAGAATGTTATTTTTTACTTTTCTGGTGACCCCTTCCTTAGTAGTCCCCACCCGGAGATCCGAACGGGGGACTATTTTACCTCCGGAATATTTTACCAAGGAAGGCGCCTCCATTATTGCTTTTGAAAATGCAGAGCCACATTTTCTTGGAAAAAAAAAAAAAACAGCTGTAGTTTTCCATTGCTTTCAGCTGCGCAGTACTCAGAGGACTGAGTGATGTTGATACGGCCGTTTAAGTCGTCCTGACTCACGCCGCTAACAACTACTGAAAGAGCTGCTGCCCTCTTTCAGGAATCATTCCTTAGTCTGGCTCTCAACAGATACCTCTCCGATATGGTTGCACCTTCGGTCCAGCTACTCTGTATCCCTGAGCACTCAAGCCCCCTCACCAACGGCAAGGTCTCATGATTCATAGAGGAGGGTTAAGAGTTATTAAGAGTATGATATTAATAATATTAGAGTATTAAAAAAATCGTTAATCTAAATCTAACTGGTAGGTGACTACGCAAAAAAATAAAAATAAAAAAGTGATTTATGAAAATTCTTGTTTCTTTGGTCAGGCAGAGAATTTTCCGAACGACCTCGTTTTAAATATATATATATATATATATAACCTCCAAAAGAAAAATAACTTGAAAAAAAATAATAACATTTTTCTAAACCGTTATGTTTTAATAAAATTTCCATTGATAAATTTTTGGTGCTATTCTTTTTACTTATCCAATTCTTACATTTCGGATAGAAGTAATTTCTAATTTTAATAAAATGGAGAAGCGACTTTCTAGAGTTTATTAATATGATTTGATTAGTATTATTAAATAATAAAATTTGACGTACAGTTATGTTAAAATTATTATAAAATTATAAGAATAACCAGATACCCGGCCAAATGACATAAAGTAATACAATATAAATTCTTCTGTACACTAAAGTCAGATTTTGTCACGGTCTATCTCTGATGTTCTATCTTTTTATAAAATTTTATGCTGTAATAATAAAATATGAAGTATATTTTTTTTATCTCAATAGATTATTGTAAAAATTGATTACTAAAATCAAAACAAAAAAAGGTATAATTTAACAAGAAACTTAAAGAAAAGTGAAACTGAAAACCGGTTCATATGTATGAAACAAGTGAAAAAAAAAACTTTATAACTTGTAGATTTTTCTTGTTTGTATTATGTTGCATTTTTTATATTCATATGACAACTGCAATCAACAAGTAGTCACAAAATAAAAAACTCATGTACAGGTTGTCCCATATAAAACGCAACCCATCAATCACTCATCCATGAAATTTCAAAAATCAAGCTTACTCCCCTACTCGTTACTGAAATGTCCAACATCTAAACAACGCGGCGACGCAGTAGAACACTACCGATAGTAACAACAATGCAATCATAACGTTCAGCGTCTTGCTATAGACAACATGGTGTTTTCGCTGGATGAACGTGTTTTCATTGTCGTGACGTACTTCAGTACAAAATCAGCGGTTGCAGTGCAAGATTTTTTTCGCCATAAGTACCCAGATAAACCGGCTCCTAAAAAAAAATCAGTATTAAGGTCAGTCGCAAAATTTAGAGAGACCGGTTCTGTTAATAACAAGGAACACAAAAGATCTGCCTCAGTGTTGAATACAGATACAGTCGCTGAAATCAAAGACCGATTACTCGCCTAGCCAAATAAATCGATCAGACGTTTGTCTGCTGAAATCAATTTGTCTAAATCGACTGTTCATCGGGCAACCAAACGATTACAATTACGACCTTATCGCATTCAAACGATTCATCGACTTCTTAAGCCCGACAAAGAAAAACGGCTACAATATTGTCAACGGTTCCGTCGATTTCTGGGTGAGGGAATTAATGTTATGGATTCGTTATTTTTCACAGATGAAGCACGGTTTCATTTGGATGGCTACGTATACAACCAAAACAGTAGAATTTGGAGCGCTGAAAATACCCACGTTTATCACGAAAAACAATTACATCCGCAGAAGTTGGGCGTGTGGTGCGCGATACCGCGGAAGAAAATAATCGGTTCTATATTTTTCGAGTATACCATTAATGGAGAACGATATCAGGATGTTTTATTTCAGTTCATCGTACTCCTGGAAGTGGAAGACAGACACCACTGGCTACAACATGACGGTGCGACATCGCACTACGCAGGTTCAACTTCTGATTTCGTCGAGGAATTCATTGGTAATCGTGTTATCGGTCGAGGCTTGTGGCCAGCAGATTTGACTGCGGCGGATTTTTTTCTACGGGGTTACCTCAAAGAAAAAGCCTACAGCAACAAACCACGAACAGTTAAACGATTAAAAGTCAATATTGAACAAGCTGTATTAAATATCCAGCCACAAACTTTGAAAAAAGTTGCAAGAAACGCTGTAAAAAGAATTGAAGCTTGTATTCAAGAAGATGGCGGCCACTTCCAACATTTACTCTAAATGTAAGGTAATGGATGGTAATAACAAAAATTAAATTTACATTACACATGCCTTTTTATTATTTCAATACCTTTCAATATAAGGTTGGTTTGTGTTTTATATGGGACACCCTTTAGATAACATTTATTAAAACTCTGTAAGTATCATTTATATAAATCGCTTGCTTGTATGTGTATGTGTAAATTTTATATATATACACACACACACACACAGTATGTATCAAAAACCAATGACCCAATTTCAAAACCACTCATCTGTACAACCCCGCATAGCCAGTAAACGAAATTTGCACCATTTGAGTGTGTGTCCTAGTTTCAAATAACGGAAGACAGATTAGAATACCAGTGCTCAAACGTACAATAATCTCAGTCGTAAACAACATGGCATCTATGCTACAGAAGGCGTTTTGTATTCTATAATTTAGCAAGACACAGTCTGTAATAACGGTTCAGACAGCGTTTCAGAATCCACCATCGGATAAGAACATTCGTCCCTAGTATAAACAATACAATCTGAAGAAATGGAGAACTTACTATCCTTCATATGACTGGTGTGTGTGAAGATAATGCTTTCATTTCAGGCCGTACCGATCCTAACCGGTACAAGCTTTTCGTGCAAGTGACAAAAAGAAAACGAAAAGAATTATGTGATATTCTCTTCTTTTTTTTTGTTTAACCTCTGGGTGTAGCGTTAGGTATTGCTTCAGAGGTTGAGATGAATGATTTGTAGCGTGTGTGAAAATACCATGCTTGACCGATATTCGAACCCGGGACCTCTGAATGAAAGGCCGAGACGCTACCACTCGCGCCACGGATATCACATATCCACGGATATCACATATCATACGGCCGGCCGTATGATATGCTCTTAGCCGATAAGGTAGACGACACATCATTATCGCAGTTAATTTTTAACGATGAAATATAAATCATTAAAGCTGTATAATTATGATGGGACAGGGTGAGAGTGCGGTATTTGTCCCCGGCTCCTGCGCGGACCTGAATGAGGTTACATTCCTCTTGTAGGTGACCTAATTTGGTCGACTTATTGGATGTAGGTCTGAATTTGTATGTTGCGTAAAACATAATTTTGATTGGTATGAGTGTAGCACACTGATTTGAATTACAACTCGTTCGTTTTCTGAGGCATTCACAGTCACGAACGGTGTTGTCAAATTTAGGCTAGGCGGGGGGTCCGCGTTTCCGCGGTCTCAGTTAGTTAGTTTAAGGGAATAATGTTAGGTTGGATGTGAAGTTATCCGTTTGAGGCTTACGTGAAGGGAAAATTTGATCTGTATTTTACTGATGTAAATGTCTGCCGAGGCATTTACTTCGGTGGCATCCCGACCAAGGCCTAGCTTTGGTCGACTGTGAGATGTAATCATTTAGAGGGTCTGAAGACAACCTCCGATAAAGCCCCTCAGAGCTCGGAACGGAGAAGATGGTATGGCAACCGGTAACGTCACAAAGTGTCTTTCCCTACGGGGTTGGGTTTGTCCGGTTTCGTTTAAAAACATTTAAGGCCCTTTCTTTTTTTGAAAGAAACGCAGTAATAGGGAATTCTTATCTTGAGATACTGTAGGACTGGCTTTTCTAGAACTAAATGAAACTCTGAAGAATTTACTTTTCAGTAAGATGAGGCACCGCCACATCGTCACAACTGAGCGTTTCAGGTTTTGAATGAAACATCTCCTCGACGCTGGATAGAGCGTACGGGAATCCAAGAATTGGCACTACACACTTCAGAATATTTTGGCCCCCGAGATCTCCAGAAATTTTCTTGTGGTGATATATGAAACAGAGTGTCGATGTTCCACCATTACCTGCCGATCTGGACGAGTTGAAAATCAGGATCACAGTTGCAATAATTTCAGTAACAGAGATTGTTTTTGCAACGGGTTGCGGAAGATATTATCCGTGCAACAGATGAGGACATATAAAATATTTTTCTTGATAATTGAAATTTAAAATAGTTTGAATAGTACGTAATTTGTCTTGTAATAGTAAATTTTTGTTATGAAATATAGGTATCTGTTTGAAATTGGGCGATTTTTTTTTTAATACACTATGTGTATATATAAAAATATTCATAGTGAAACAAAATAAGCAGAGTCGCTATTCTGACCTGTAACCAAGAAAGGAACAAAAAGAAAAGGATATTAATCATTGTCTTGGTAGGTCATTATATTTCTGTCAATATTTCAAACGAAGCGTTTAAGATTTAATAGTCACCAATATTTCAAACAATCTTTAAAAAAAAAGAATTTTTATTTATTAACTTTTGAAGAAAAAATAAAATAGCGAATTCATTTTTTTTTTTTTTATAATTTAATTACTAAAAACTTTAATTACTACTGCAATTTTGAAAAATAATGTTGGAATAAAAAAAATATTAAGTAAAAGGTTAGGGACGGGCAGGGCAGCTCTCTAGCTGAAAAATGGGCTCTCTGTTTAGAAGAGGAAGTCGGCGTGCCCGGATGACGCTAGGGAAACCCCGGTGGAATGCCATTACAGTAGGCTAGACAGGGAGGGCAGGCTGCTGCTACGACATTCTGAGGTGACCGAGTGATGTTTGTTTGCCGGACTGGTCGCCTTAGGGGTGTTTAAATCAGAGAACAAAAAGTAAAAAATTAGGGAATAGATCTGCTAAACAACATCAGAAAATATAAAAATGATAAATATGAGAATATAAAAAGATAAAATTGGATTACGAAAAGAAATATCAAAACAGAATGCATAAAAGGAAATTTGTGTTTCATCGACCAACGGTAATAATAATTGGATAAATAAAGAAGACGAAAGGAAAAAAAAGAGATAGATGTTCCTTGTGGAAATGAAGGAGTAAGAAATTGACTACTAAAAGAAGGCGAAAGAAGATGAAAAATAGAAATTACGTAAGCAGAGGAACAGAATTAAAAAAAAAGTTGAATTTCATTCACACTTCTCTTTCATTAAATCTGTTTCTTCTCACACTACACTCAATTTCGGACTCATTCTTTCTCTCTCTTTACTCTCTCTCTCTCTCTTTCTTCCCTCTAACTAAAGTAAAGAAAGAATCAATTGTTCTTCACTTCATTAAATAGAAACAACAAATCCAATCTCCCTTTTGTTCTATTTTCTTTCTCACATTTTTAAAAAAAAATAAAATATTTATTATTATTTTTAATGAAGTGTTTGGAAACCTAAAATTAAATTAAAAAAAAAGAAGTGAAATTGAATTTAAAAGCAATAAAATACAAGAATTATTTTTTTATTTAATTTATGTCATTTGTTGAAGAGAGAACAAAAATTAAATAACAAAAACCCAAAACTTATTTAACTCTTTAATGGCACTGAAATTAAAAACTAATCATAATTTATACAATTGAGAAAGAAGAAATATCGTAGCTTCTGCTAAACTTTAATCTTTATTGGATCTAGTTAACGAGGTGAAGATGAAGGTTAATCTGGCTAAGTCTACGCATGTTACGTTTGTGATGAGAAGGAGTAGCTACCCGCGAAATCAACTTCTGGCGTTTTCATCCTGCACGATAACAGCGTGTAATATCTAGGACTGCATCTGGATTGTCATCTGATGCGGAAAAGGATGAAACTAACTTTATGTTGAGGGAGGTATACTGATTGGTAGGCAGGGAGTCGCAACTATCATTATCCAACAAGCAAATTTCTGTAATCAGCGGTCCTGAAACCGATTTGGACCAACGGAAATATGTGGTTAAAATATGACCTTGGACTTTACGATAGTATAAAGTGATTTATGCTCTTTCCCATAGTTTGCGAAATAAATGACCTGGATTATAAATATTAAAGGAATATCGCATGACCTTCAAAAACGTGTAACTCGTGTAACACTCTGATTGTTAGCCGTATGACCTTCAAAATAGGTCCAAAATCATATTGTGACCACATATTTCAGTATAAAATATTCTGCTATTTTCATTGGTGTCAAAAATTTTCATTGATGTCATTCCATTCTAAAAAATCGTTTAATCTTGAAATGACTGTCAAGAACAAGGTCAAATAAAAGGTCGCCATGAGGTGTCACCCTCCAATCTGAGTAAATTTTGTTTAGGTCATTTTTTTTTTAGTGAGTAGTTTACGAGAATATCGTCTAGGGTGATTAAAATGAAACCCTCTATATATTTTTTTTTTCAAATTCTCTTGAAGTTTTTTGAATACTAAAATTATTCTACGCACTACGAAAATAATCTGTTATAATCCTCAAATAAACGAAAAATATCTTCTAATCGTCAATTTATCCAAGTAATTTTTTGTTAAATTCTTTCCCAAAAGTAATCAGGAATAAAATTATTAAAGGATCGCCAGAGAAACTTCCTCAACAAAATAAAAAATCCCTTTCGGCACGCCGGAAGGCGGAGGTAGATCTCACCGATGCTAGGTAGGGGATAAAAAGGATTTCCACCTTAAAGTTAAGAAAAATTTCAAATTTCCTCAATACGACAATGGTTGCAATGTGAAAAAAGTTTCATATATTTAACATACGACAAGCTCCATTATTCTTACAATTCCAGTGAAATTTTAGTCATCCATTGCCGTGAGGGTTCGTCATATCAATAATTGTTTCAGATAAAACTTTTAGGTAATGTTTAAAGTACTAAAGACCACTTTAAACCGATTCGATACTGTACCTATTAAGGGAGGTATGATTCTTTTTTGTCTTCAAAACCCCAATTTTTCAACCTCCTGAGCCAATGGTTTGTGATATTAAAAAAATTTACTTAAATAAGTTTTAGGCCTTTATCCAAATAACAGTAGGAACTTTAAACGAATTCGATATTTTACTTAATAAGAAAGTTAGAGCGATATTTTATTGATCCCATATTGGCCGTTAACGAACTCGACCGAGATTTTGGGACGAGTTATTTTTAAGGAAGTATTTGAAAGTGATTGGCGCAAAATTACGGCAGTTATCGTGTCCGCAAGAAAGTGAAATATATAAACTTTTGACCTGACCATGGTTTTGGGGTCTGGGGGATGTGAAACGCGAAGAAATATCGAAATTTTCCGGAAGTCGAATCATGGTATCAATTACAATAGGTAGCTTTCTTATGAAATCTACCTAAAAGGAATTTTGAAGTTATTCCATTTGGTCACTATTTAAAACACACACATACAATTTAAAAAAAAAAGAAATCAAAACATTTCAAGTTAATTTTTATTATAATCTGAAATTTAATTTACCGTTATTTTTTTATCATTATACTGGTATGAAGAAAAATGGTTTTTCTACATTGTTCACGTTAAAAATAGTCTTTAAAATTAGTCAATTAGATACCCTATTGCCTATATAAGTACAAAAAATGTACATATAAGTTGCAATAAATTATTTAACATTATAAGATTTAACTATTTTATAATAGAAAAGAATGCTGAAAATTGAAAAAATATGTTACCTGCTACTCTCTGCTAAGAATTTCTCAGACTATAACATATAGAAAAAAAAGAGTTAAATTCATATTTAATAGATAATTGCAGAAAAATGTACGTAAATAAATTATTACATACAAAACAGTTTAACATCCTATAATATTCTAAGAAAACATTTTATTTCTCTAGAAAATGTTATGGTATAAAAGGTAGGATATTTTTTTAATTAAAACGGCAAAATGATTAACTGCACATGTGATTGAAAACAGATGATGTAGCATCTATCAACAGGAACCGCAAAATTCTGTTTTTGAAAGGATGAATAATTAATATTTCAAAGGTGTAAAAATTAATTTTTTTTTATTTAGTTCTATGAATATAAGGTATTACAACAAATTTGACCCTGCAATGTTAATAATTAAAACTGAACAATACTTGCGATGGATTATCTTACGTAGTTATCATTTAATCAGCCCAACTTCCTAATTGTATATTAACTAGTTATATGTTAGATAACTAGTTTTATATTAAATAAATGCAGAACTAGTTAATATTAAGTTACTAAGTTTAATTAATTAAGCCAAGATCAGCCAATATTTCTCATTATTTTCGGGATTTTATTAGATAGTAAATAGTCAAGATTATAAAACGATCATGCCTGATTGAAAACAAAATTAAAACAATTTAGACAATAAAAATATTTTTGTACGACGCAATGTAATAAATTATTTACGATAAAAACCTTATCGTGATTATTTAGTTTCTGTTTAATTAAACTATTTTAAGATAGATTTATTATAAATAAAAAGATTATAAAAATGTATAACTCTGTTAAAAATAACATTAATTAGGAAACACTAAATTTTCTTAATACAGGTTAAAATTTAATACAATATTCTTTAATACGTACTCAATTTATCAATTTTCCAGTCAGTCTTTTCCCTTCTAGTCTTCTATTCTAGCCAGGGGGATCCGCTATTGGACTCCCGCTATATTCGTTATCCTCATGACCGTGAGAATAATACTGATAATAATAATTAAAGCCTGAAAAGCTCTTTTTGCTCCAACGTTTCTGTCATAGACACGTCTATCATGGTGCGAATATGTCCATAATCGGCGTACTTAATGTCCATATTATAGAGAAAGTCGCTTGTATCCTAACTTCACGTAACTTAGCACAAAACATTTCAAAAAATTCAAGTTCTAGACGCTCAACCCACCGGGTTGGTCTAGTGCTGAACGGTCTTCGCAAATCAGCTGATTTCGAAGTCGAGAGTTCCAACGTTCAAATCCTAATAAAGACACTTTTTACTTTTATACGGATTTGAATTCTAGATTGTGGATACCGTTGTTCTTTGGTGGTTGGGTTTCAATTAACCACACATCTCAGAAATGGTCGAACTGAGACTTTACAAGACTTCACTTACACTCATCCTCTGAAGTAATACCTGACGGTCATTTCCAGAAGCTAAACAGGAAAAAAAAGTTCAATAATTTGACCTTATGAAACGTTCAATAATTTATTTTACTAGATGATATGTATGCAATCTATGCGATTTACAAAATATTAATTAAATGCCAATTTATTATTCTATATTAATATATACAATAAGTCAGCTGCGTTTGGGTATTTTTTAAAAGAAACAACGACTGACAGACCGATGTTTATGAACCATATTTAAAATGAGCTATAACTCCTAGTTTACTATTAACTTTTTATTTTGTAATGTTGCTCAGATTTTGATTAATTTTTGATTTTCCTAGATACTTTCAAACAAAGTTGAAGCAGTTCTTTTTATTGAACCGATAATAACATACCTATTTTTTCAGAAATTATATGTAAATACACACACGCGCGCGGAGTGTGAGAGTGTGATAGAGGGAGGGGGGTTACGGTTGATTGAAAATACAGTATTTTGATTACAACCTTAATCAAAAATCGTATTATAACTAAAAAAAATAGTTATTTAAGTTTTTATCTTTGAATTTTATGAAATTTGGGATCAGATAAGTATTGTCAGCCTTTTTAGCGTTAATATTTTTTATCAGAACCGAAAAATTCAAAAATTGATTAAATGCAGAAAAAAAGCCCAGAATTATTCTTCATTATAACGTCAAAATTTAAAATATTTACACAATTTAAAAATAAAATTATTACACACAAAAAAACCTATTATGTGCTTCCCAAATAATTGCAGCAGATATATATCTGTATAATCTCGGAAATTGAGTATTACAATGATTTATTTTAACGAGGAAGTTAAAGTTAATGAATTATTGTTAAAGAAAATCTTTCTGGAAATTGAAATCAGGATTAGTTGATAGCGTGTTGAATATCACAACGGGTCATCTAAAGATCAATTTAAAACAATGATCCAATTCAATAAATTATGAATTTGATTTATAAATAGCTGGTCAGGCTAGCATATGCGGCTTCCTAGACCATTCAATTACCGAATTAAATATAACTTGAGTGTTAGCTAGGCTAACCGGACCTCATGTCCTTCGTCCAAGAAAATATCCATCACTTCTCTGATTTATATTTTACGTTACTATTACTTTTTTTATTAATAGTGCGTAACCGTAAACAATTTTTTAAAATAAATGTTCAGTAAAACTGTTTTAAAAATTAATACAATTTTGCGTATTCGCCTGCCAACGCAAAATAAAAAAAATTTGTTTAATGTTATATATTAAGTACAAAGTAACATTTCTCTATTGAGATACAATATATTTTTCATTTATTTACAAATAAAAGTAATAATATAATTTATATTTGTTTTTTAAACACAATTTGTTTTATACAAGACTCCAGTAAGATAACAATAACATGAAAAAAAACTGTGAAAAGCTACTATTCCACTGACCAACTGTTCCGTTCCACTTGTGCTGTCGGGTGCTGCTACCTGGACTAGGACTTTCCGACAAGCTTGGTCAGGCGATCTAATCACGCGATGTCCTACGTCATAATACCGCAAGGATTGGTCATTATGACGTAGCGACTTCCATTCATTCGGCGCCCGAATCCTACAAAGAGCAGTCGTGTTCCACATTCAGTCCAGATGAACATGTTCGGATGAACGCTTATTTTAGTTATTATATTTATTTTAGTTATATTATGTTATTAGGTCATATTTTATTCAGTTTAATTATAAGTCAAGTTATACGTTATATGTTTTATTAAGTTCCAGTATATGTTATCAAAATGTCAAGACGATAAGATATTAAATAACAATTCAACAAGCAACAAGGCGTTGTTTCAATTCATCACCTATGAAAATACAGTCCAACCTCGCTCTAAAATCTACCACAACCTGCTTATGTTCCCCGGGCCGGATAATTTAACACCAACTTTTGGATTTTCTTGTTTGAAACCAATTAACTTAGTATATATAACTTAAATCATTTTTGTAGATTAAAGTTGGTGAATATAATGCATGTATGAATGTATAATCCTTTTTAATAATATTATTTACATTAGAAACAACATAACATATAGCATAATAAGTAAGTACGTTCAATAAAGAAAGTAAGGTCAACGAACAATACCGTATCTCTAAAAAGTGATATATTAATGGTAATGAAAATTTTCAGTCTAAACAAAATAACACTCCATGACTTATATTAACATAAACGGACAGGAAGGAAAATACACTCGAACTGGAAAAAGAAAAAAAAATCACGGAAGTAGGTTCACAGGGCTCAGGATGTTAACCGGGGCCCGGAATGTGCCGTTTCGGCCTACAATAAAGCATATTTTCATTATCATGAACGTTGAGAGCCAAACAATTTCGCACGATCATAGAGTCGTTCTTGATACCTCCAGCTACATACAATGACCACCTGATTGACTAAAAAAAGGATTAAATCTTAATACGTAAACTTATTGCTAAGATATCAGGGAATGCTTAACATTTTCCTTGATATTACTTTGACAATTTTCAAGAATCGAAAAATATAAAATGCTTAAAACTCCCAACAGTTGGGTTCCATAAATCTAAACCTTCAGGACCGACTTATACAGAATTAATTTACGTGTCATTGACATAACGACTTTTATCTAAGTAACCAATACTTTTTGTACTTTAAATGCATTTGCATACGCTTGATAAGGTATACTTTCTTCATATAAGTTGACGATTGAGATGCATTTATAAGTATTTAATAGTATCAGATTTTGTATTAGGGTGCTAAATGATGAGACTGAAAGACATTCGTTTTGACGCAACGCAAAGGTGATTTTTCATTCATTTTTTCTCGAGATAAGTACTCATTTTTGCAATGAATTCAAAGGTCCTTCATGCGTTGAGATACCAATGCTGGATCATTAGCAAGTGCTATGATAGTGTTGTCATCCGCAAGTTAGTCGAGGAGACAGATGGATCTCGGTTGTGAACGAAATAAACAAGATTAGTCCGTGCTTCCTTGAAGCACGGCTGAGTTGATGTAATACAGATTACTTAGGATAAGGTCGTATTTAACTTCAAAGCACCGAAAAGTTTCACATATAATTATAGATTTTGTAAAAGACATGAAGTAGGTTTCATTTTGAATCTGTAAATGTAATAGGTGAATTATCTTTGAAATTATATGAAGTATGTATTAGAGCACTAAAATTATTTCAACAAATTTCTTGATAATCTTTTCTTAGCCATTTTTTACAAGAAGTCTTGGTTAACTATGATATATGATCGTATAAAATTCGATATGTTAGTATATTCAGATAAATTTTTAAATATAGATATCTTGACAATTCATGTAATGTAGAAATATTAAGATCTTTCTAAAGTGTTTTAATTGTTCTGTGTTATGGTGAGTTTATTATTCTTCTAAGCAAATTTTTATCGGCTTATTTGAATTTTAGTCACGTAGCAGCCGTTTGCAAAATCGTAAATTTGAATTGTGTATATCCGTAGAAGTTTTAAAAAGCTTTTTTTCGGATAAAAATGAACAAGTTTGAATTTTTATTGAAGAATTAGAATTGTAATCAAAATCAATTTATTTTTAATATAATATTTTTTTAAATTATGTTAAAAAAAAATAAGCGGTTATTGTTCATAAAAATAATGTTGATAGTATTTTATCACAACAATACAAATATATTTTTACAAAACTAAACTGATAATTCACACGTAAAAAAAGAGAAATGTTAAATCTTACAAAAAAAAACCTAGTATAAAAGTCATTCCCATGATGGATTATATTCTGTTATTTCTTTAAAAAGAGATTTTATTACATACAGTAATGAGATCGTGTTATGTATTATACAATATTATATCACGTAATATACTCGTATTATTCCTCAAAAGAATATTAACTTATCAAACAAAATAAATATACAAATAGAAAAAAAAACATTATTCTTAAAATATGACACACCGGCAAAGAATGTTAAGATTCTTTGGCGTTTCTTACACTTGAATGCCCAAGAGATGTAACTGGAGTGCTACGAATTTAAACTTTGACAATACGTAATGCAAGAAGTATCTGTCAAAGAGAAATTGTAAATTTCCGCCTAAAAAAGTTTTTTTTGTGGTTGAACAATAGATTTTCCTACGTTCAATCCTTTTCTAGAAAATCAAATATAATATTTACATAGTACAAAGAAAAATCTTTGAAAAAATGTTTTTTTTTCTTAATTTTTATAATTTTATGATATGCTGTACGATATCTTAATTTAGAAATAATTAATATATAATATGAAAATTCTATGTTTCCAGTATAAATGCTTATGGTTGGCGACAAGGAAGCTACGACTCGCTCCACAAAAAACGCAACTAGTAGTTGTGGGAAGCCGACGTAAGATTAGAAGAATTCAAGTTACGGTCGATGTGTTAAGACTAGAAACAACGCCCTTTGAGAAATATCTCGGGGTACGGTTCGATCAAATGGGCTATACAACCGAACCTCAATGGAGTATGCAGTAAACCGGAGCGGATCGTCAACGCTCTGAGTAGACTGATGGGCACGAAGTGGGGCCCAAGAGCAGCTAAAAGAAAGTTTTTTTTAATGATAGCAGTGACTTTTATAGTGCTGTATGCAGTGTCTGCCTGGTTTTCAGGACTAAACAGCAAGAGGAATGTGAAGATGATGACATCACTGCAGAAACGAATGAATTTAACGATCGTGGCGGCGTACCGAACGATATCGGCGGATGCGGGAGTTCTGGCCGGGGTACCGCCGATCCAGTTACGGGCTTTCCAAATAAAACTGATCTATGAGGGCATGGACAAGGAAAATGTCACTAATCTATTCCTACAAGAATGGCAAGAGAAGTTGAACGGCGCTACGATTGCGATGTGGACAAAGAAACTTATTCCTGAGCTAGGACCGTGGCTGGGGAGGAAACACGACGACGTGGAGTACAACTTGTCACAATTCCTCTCAGGTCACGGAAGATTTGGTGTATAGTTACACAGGTTTAAAAGAAGGGAGCTCCCAAATTGTGTGTACTGCGGTCAAGAGGATACTACCTGCCAGACCTCTTTTAAATGTGCAAGTCGGGAGGATCTAAAAGCCAGATATAACATAAAAGAGATTAATTACCCCGGAAACTACAACAAAGAATATATTGAGAAGTAAAGAGGAATGGCTGACAATAGAGAGATTCGTGGCTCTGGTTATACGAGCAAAGGAAATAGATTACAAGAAGTGGGAGGAGTTACTTCAGGAAAAAAAAGACCGAGACCCGGCTGCTGGGGCAGGGCCCGGGAACAGCAAAGCCGGGCCCGGTGTCCCTGGCATTAGCAGTTAAAGGCAGAAGCAAGATGAGAATAAGAAAAAGATCCGGAACCGGTGAGCCGACCTGCCATGCCGGTAGGTGGGTAGGTTCATTAGAGTCGAAAGGACAGTCCCCTGGTCTGAGTAATACTTGATTGTTGAGTCGGATCAAGGGAGCAGAAGAACAAACACAAAAATAATAAAAAAATGTAAAGTTTTTTTTCTTTTGTCTTCACTCATTTGACTGGTTTGATGCAGCTCTCCAAGATTCCCTATCTAGTGCTAGTCGTTTCATTTCAGTATACCCTCGACATCCTACATCCCCAACAATTTGTTTTACATACTCCAAACGTGGCCTGCCTACACAATTTTTCCCTTCTACCTGTCCTTCCAATATTAAAGCGACTATTCCAGGATGCCTTAGTATGTGGCCTATAAGTCTGTCTCTTCTTTTAACTATATTTTTCCAAACGCTTCTTTCTTCATCTATTTGCCGCAATACCTCTTCATTTGTCACTTTATCCACCCGTCTGATTTTTAACATTCTCCTATAGCACCTCATTTCAAAAGCTTCTAATCTTTTCTTCTCAGATACTCCGATCGTCCAAGTTTCACTTCCATATAAAGCGACACTCCAAACATACACTTTCAAAAATCTTTTCCTGAGATTTAAATTAATTTTTGATGTAAACAAATTATATTTCTTACTCAAGGCTCGTTTAGCTTGTGCTATTCGGCATTTTATATCGCTCCTGCTTCGTCCATCTTTAGTAATTTTACTTCCCAAATAAAAAAATTCCTCTACCTCCATAATCTTTTCTCCTCCTATTTTCACATTCAGTGGTCCATCTTTGTTATTTCTACTACATTTCATTACTTTTGTTTTGTTCTTGTTTATTTTCAGGCGATAGTTCTTGCGTAGGACTTCATCTATGCCGTTCATTGTTTCTTCTAAATCCTTTTTACTCTCGGCTAGAATTACTATATCATCAGCAAATCGTAGCATCTTTATCTTTTCACCTTGTACTGTTACTCCGAATCTAAATTGTTCTTTAACATCATTAACCGCTAGTTCCATGTAAAGATTAAAAAGTAACGGAGATAGGGAACATCCTTGTCGGACTCCCTTTCTTATTAGGGCTTCTTTCTTATGTTCTTCAATTGTTATTGTTGCTGTTTGGTTCCTGTACATGTTAGCGATTGTTCTTCTATCTCTGTATTTGAACCCTAATTTTTTTAAAATGCTGAACATTTTATTCCAATCTACGTTATCGAAAGCCTTTTCTAGGTCTATAAACGCCAAGTATGTTGGTTTGTTTTTCTTTAATCTTCCTTCTACTATTAATCTGAGGCCTAAAATTGCTTCCCTTGTCCCTATACTTTTCTTGAAACCAAATTGGTCTTCTCCTAACACTTCTTCCACTCTCCTCTCAATTCTTCTGTATAAAATTCTAGTTAAGATTTATTTAGAATGTAAAGTTAGATTCCTCAAAAGTTAAATCTAAACGTAAGATAGTTGGTTGTTGAGGGTTACAAAGTTTTAATTTTGTGTCGACATCAAACATTTTAAAAATGTAAAAAGAATTAATTTGTTTTATACTTTCGTACGCTTTTACGAATTAGTAGGCTATTATTATATTGTCGCTTATTCGCGGCTGGATCAGGAAATTGAGAGATTTACAATTGAAAATGTTTATATAAATAACAATTTATTAGTTAAGAACATGCAATAAAAGATAAATCGATAATAATGACAATAGTAATAATAATAAGCGGGCAATAATAGACAACTCACAATAATAATTAAAATAATGACAATATTAAACAAATAATGATCTTAGTAATCACAACCACAACAACAATAATAAAAATAATAATAAAAAACTGCGATTATAAACAAAACAAAATTTAAAGTAATCGCCAGGATTTATTCACAGGTAAATTAATATTGAAAAGCAGAAATCGGTCCCATTGACAAAAGACATTAGCATGACCGCTAGTCTTAAAACATTTTACCACTAGCCTTGTATTAACAACAATAGTGCAATAGATAAGACAACTATAAAGTCCTTTCGCTGCAAATACCTTTATTGTTCACAAATAAAACTACCCTAAAAATTTATGAATGAATTTAATACATTATCTCTTTCACTTGTAGTCTTACAGTAACTCACCGAACCGTTTTTTGTTTTCGTGTAATGGAATTACTTGTAACGTCACCGTAATCGCACCGAACTTAGTTCACTGTAAATTCGCTTCTTCCCTATTCTCCTCGCAGAATATTCTCGCTGACTGACATCTCGCAGAACTCTCCTCGCACACTCACATCATAATGTCTCGCTTAGACTGATTTCGCAGAACGCATTTCAATCGGTCTTCCCCGGAGTATTTATACTCCTATCTTCTTTCTATACCTGCCAGACCAGACCAAAGTTGAGCGTGATAACAATCGACTGAGCCCTTTCCGTTCCCATGCATTTCTAACCTGGTTCGGTAACTCTTCTCACGGAAGAACACCTGTTTAGGTGTGCAAGTGGGCACTATTACAAAAGACGATTGTTAAACGAACCTGTTAGCTTTACTAAAAGGGTTTCTTTTAGCCCCTTTCTGGATTACTCCCTTTATTATCTTTTCTACTAATTTCTTCTTAATTGGTGGAAATCCGTTAATCAGAAAGGCTATACCGGTCTTGTTACAATATAATAATTTAGTTAAAAGGAAAAATAGAACGTTAAATAATTCAAACAATAAATTTTAAATTTACTTTAATTTTTGGAAAATATATCATATTTAAACGAACAATATTATATTAGTCTCGCTAAACTCAAGCCAGAGAGCATGAAGTAAGTTATTACACGCTTCGTAAACGTAGGAAAATTCATAGAAAGCAATTATTTTTACGTTATTGTAACAGAGATACTTCACAACACTATTCAAATTTTTTTTTTTAAAGTTTACTTTTTTTGAAACTTATTTAACTTATTCGACTTAACCTCCCCCTTCACTTGTAAAATGGAAAAATTAACCTGGCTAATTTGTCTTTGTTTTTCACCAAATTTAGGAATTATTTTAACCAAAGAATAAATCAAACTAGGATATGTTTCCAAGATGTTATTTGATTCAGGTGTAGTTAACGAATGAGCCAAAAGCCATGTAGGCGATTTAATTTATTATATTATCTCTTGGATGAGATATGTGAAGTGTTAATTTAAGGCTAAAAACAAAAAGTAAGTGGACAGTTTTAGTTGATCAAATGGCGTAAAATTTTTTCCCTATCTTTCCGCTTGATAGCACTACTAATAAATATGGTGATTGTAGTTTGCTAAATGTACCTGTGTACCTTTGTTCCATAGAAAGTTTAATTGTAATCCTTCAGGTGAAAATAACATTCACCGATAGCATAATCGGTTTGAAACGACCAGATCTCTATGTAAAGAAAGAATATGACACCATCAAGGATATCTGAAAGAAATATTGAACGTATCAGGGAATTTTTACTGCGTAATCTTGAAGTAATCTGTTAGGTCAGGCACGAACTAGCAATGTCAGTGATAACAGTTTTATATATTATAAGAAAAATATTATATATATGTGCCCATACCGTTTATTGATATTACCAAGTTTTAAAGCCTAAAAACTTCACATGCCAACTTCGCGATCGAAATGTCGTGGCATAAAGATGACTTTCTTAATCGTATTTTGTTTAGTAATAAGTTAACATTCCATCTTGGTGGAAAGGTTAACTCATATAATGTCTGTATTTTGGGGTCAGAAATCCCATTAACTCTTACAATGCGGAAGGGACTTCTCAGAATTAAATGTTTTTGTCCGATGTCCCGAAGGTAAGTTTATGGGCGGTAGCTTTTTTCTCAATCAAGAGTAACAAGAGTTGCTTAATAGGGTATGCTGCGTACATAGCTCTTTCCTCAGTTACAATATGTACAAAAGAATTTTGTTTGTCAATTAAATTGTAAAATTTAAAAATCATAAAAGAAGAATATACACTTGGAAAAAGCCAGGCGATACTGCAAGGTATCAGATAGATTATATCATGGTTAAGCAAAGATTTAGAAATCAACTCGTTGACTGCAAAACTTACCATGGAGCAGACATTGATAGCGACCATAATTTGATGATAACGGAATGTAGATTGGAGTTTAAAAACCTGAAGAAAAGGTGTCAGATGAATCGGTGGAATTTAGAGAAGCTTGAGGAAGAGGAGGTAAAGAAGATATTTGAGGAGGATATCGCAAGAGGTCTGAGTAAAAAAGATAAAGTAGAAAATGTAGAAGAAGAATGGGAGAATGTTAAAAAGGAAATTCTTAAATCAGCAGAAGCAAACTTAGTCGGAATAAAGAGAACTGGTAGAAAACCTTGGGTTTCAGACGATATATTGCAGCTGATGGATGAATGTAGAAAGTATAAGAATGCTAGTGATGAAGATAGTAAAAGGAACTATCGGCAAATTAAGAAATGCTATAAACAGGAAGTGCAAACTGGCGAAAGAAGAGTGGATTAAAGAAAAGTGTTCAGAAGTGGAAAGAGAAATGAACATTGGTAAAATAGACGGAGCATACAGGAAAGTTAAGGAAAATTTTGGGGTACATAAATTAAAATCTAATAATGTGTTAAACAAAGATGGTACACCAATATATAATACGAAAGGTAAAGTCGATAGATGGGTGGAATATATTGAAGAGTTATACGGAGGAAATGAATTAGAAAATGGTGTTATAGAGGAAGAAGAGGAAGTTGAGGAGGATGAAATGGGAGAAACAATACTGAGATCTGAATTTAAGAGAGCATTAAAAGATTTGAATGGCAGAAAGGCTACTGGAATAGACGGAATACCTGTAGAATTACTGCGCAGTGCAGGTGAGGAAGCTATTGATAGATTATACAAACTGGTGTGTAATATTTATGAAAAAGGGGAATTTCCGTCAGACTTCAAAAAAAGTGTTATAGTAATGATACCAAAGAAAGCAGGGGCAGATAAATGTGAAGAATACAGAACAATTAGTTTAACTAGTCGTGCATCAAAAATCTTAACTAGAATTCTATATAGAAGAATGGCGAGGAGAGTGGAGGAAGTGTTAGGAGAAGACCGATTTGGTTTCAGGAAAAGTATAGGGAGAAGGGAAGCAATTTTAGGCCTCAGATTAATAGTAGAAGGAAGATTAAAGAAAAACAAACCGACATACTTGGCATTTATAGACCTAGAAAAGGCATTCGATAACGTAGACTGGAATAAAATGTTCAGCATTTTAAAAATATTAGGGTTCAAATACAGAGATAGAAGAACAATTGCTAACATGTACAGAAACCAAACAGCAACAGTAACAATTGAAGAACATAAGAAAGAAGCTGTAATAAGAAAGGGAGTCTGACAAGGATGTTCCCTGTCTCCATTACTTGTTAATCTTTACATGGAACTAGCATTTAATGATGTTAAAGAACAATTTAGATTCGGAGTAACAGTACAAGGTGAAAAGATAAAGATGCTACGATTTGCTGATGATATAGTAATTCTAGCGGAGAGTAAAAAGGATTTAGAAGAAACAATGAACGGCATAGATGAAGTCCTACGCAAGAACTATCGCATGAAGATAAACAAGAACAAAACAAAAGTAATGAAATGAAGTAGAAATAACAAAGCTGGACCACTGAATGTGAAAATAGGAGGAGAAAAGATTATGGAGGTAGAAGAATTTTGTTATTTGGGAAGTAGAATTAATAAAGATGGACGAAGCAGGAGCGATATAAAATGCCGAATAGCACAAGCTAAACGAGCCTTCAGTAAGAAATATAATTTGTTTACATCAAAAATTAATTTAAATGTCAGGAAAAGATTTTTGAAAGTGTATGTTTGGAGTGTCGCTTTATATGGAAGTGGAACTTGGACGATCGGAGTATCTGAGAAGAAAAGATTAGAAGCTTTTGAAATGCGGTGCTATAGGAGAATGTTAAAAATCAGATGGGTGGATAAAGTGACAAATGAAGAGGTATTGCGGCAAATAGATGAAGAAAGAAGCATTTGGAAAAATATAGTTAAAAGAAGAGACAGACTTATAGGCCACGTACTAAGGCATCCTGGAATAGTCGCTTTATTATCGGAAGGACAGGTAGAAGGGCAAAATTGTGTAGGCAGGCCACGTTTGGAATATGTAAAACAAATTGTTGGGGATGTAGGATGTAGAGGGTATACTGAAATGAAACGACTAGCACTAGATAGGGAATCTTGGAGAGCTGCATCAAACCAGTCAAATGACTAAAGAAAAAAAAAAAAATTAAATGGTGTCCCCTGTCACTGGCATAACTCTTAATGGGATCCGTTGAATAACATTTTTTTCCAACTGCTTGCAACCCCATTTTATTTTTTTCTTCAGGGTTGGGTTTTATAAAGGAACTTGTGCACGTGCCTCCACTACCTACTGATGTACCAAATTTGAGGCATAGGATTAAAGCAGCTGTCGCTTCTATTACTCCAGATATACTAGTAAAAGTGTGAAATAAACACTCTTATAGGTTATATCTGTGCTATGTGACAAAAGGTATGTCACACACACACACACATTGGTGTAATACACATATACATTGGATATACACAAGTTATATATACAACATTATCTGTATAAAATATGTACAGTTATAGAGTTTGATGCAATACGATTGTAATAATAGAAAAGTAGTTTAGATATTTAATTCCTATGTGGTCGATGTACCTCCACTGTATCCTATGTTCTTTACGGGAAAAAATGACTAGTCAAATTGTTTTATAAAAGTTTACAAAGTCAGCTTGTTAATTAATTGGTTACGGTACTTTTCCTTTCTGCAGCAGTTAACAGAGGAGTTATTCTAAAAGATTTATTTTAATATCATTTTGTTAAATAATACTGAATAATCTCCAACATAATAATTATTAAATTTTATTCGTTTTTATATGTTATTATTCAGCTTATCAAAAAGAATATAGAAATAAGTTACTGTTAAATTTTATAAAGTAGTCACTTCTGATTGAAACAGCTATTACTTGACAAATGGCAGACATCTGAAAAACTGTTAGTCCAACAATTCCGAAACCGAACACAGATTAATTGTTAGTCAGTTAATGCTATGTTACTTTAGATCTTTTCTTCACTTTTCATATGTTTTTTTAAAAATCATGTCAGGTTAAAAAAAAAATAGTCAAAATGTTTTTAGATTATATTTTTATTTTTTCTAAAGAAAAAGTTTTTACTAATGAAATTAAATTAAATATGTTTACAAGAGAAAACTGACTTAAAAAAAACTACATGATATAATGAACTTAGTTATTACCCTTTTAAGTCATTAAATAATAGGTATATACTAGTGTAGTTTGTAACTTTAGTATACAACTAAACATAGATATGTAAGATATATTGCATACATCATATTTAGAAGGCACTACTATACTAAATTATTAAAGTCTGAGACGTTATAATTAATTGAGAAACGAACTTCGTTGGCAATGAGTTATTAACTTTCCCAAAGTTATCTAATTATTAATTAAACGCAAATTAAAAAAAAAAAATTAATCGCTAAAGATTTCTAATACAGTAAGTACTTTGCATGGATATATATTTGTTGATTTACTAATATTATTTTAATGATTATACTTGAATGACATACAACAAAGAAGGAATGTAAAATTAATGGTGCGATTATTAAAAAGAAATATAAGAAACTATAGTACATAAGAGTGATTTTTTTTTTTGTAAGTAGCTAGTGAATGAGAAAATAGGAAACATAATATGCTATGGATATCTTTGTGTAGTCCAAAGACCTTCTTAGTCAAAATAAAAAAAAAAAAAACATCTTAAAAATGGCGGTAAATCTTTTACAAGCTATTCTATTTTAGCTCTAACGGCTTCTCAGTATAGACTTCTGATTACACTCGTTGTCATTGGATTTGTAATTAACAACGTATCATAGAATGGTGATTCAGGAGTCTATCCAGGTCTTGGTAGTCATTATACTTGCCAACCCACCAGATTGGTCTAGTGGTGAACGCGTCTTCTCAAATCAGCTGATTTGGAAGTCGAGAGTTCCAGCGTTCAAGTCCTAGTAAAGCCAGATATTTTTACACGGATTTGAATACTAGATCGTGGATACCGGTGTTCTTTGATGATTGGGTTTCAATCAATCACACATTTCAGGAACGGTCGAACTGAGAATGTATAAGACTACACTTCATTTACACTCATACATATCATCCTCATTCATCTTCTGAAGAATTATCTAAACGGTAGTTACCGGAGGCTAAACAGGAAAAATAAAGAAAGGAAAGTCATTATACTTGCAAGGAATACCTGCAGGCTCCGACACAAAAAAAAAGCTACGCAAGATATTCTTTTATGGATACTGCTTGTATATAAAACGAATTAATAAAAAGCAAATATTTTCAATTTAAAAAAAAAATGCTTTTTAGAAAATCATGCAGCACGCTATAAGTATATAGTGGTTGTATACGAGAGCGCGCGTCCCACGCTTTTTTTAGCTATGCATTAATAGAAAACGTTTTTTTAAAGTAATTTTCTTGAAAAAAAATATATTTTTTACACTTTAGTATAAATTGCTTTATTTTATATTTTTATAAAAGCATGTTTAAAATTTAAAAAAAAATTTCTTTCACGAAACTGTGTTGTTTGAAATCATATTTGACTGAATTAAATTCTATTAAATTACAAAGTTTCTTGTTAAAGTGTTCATTTTACCACTACTATTTATTTTGTATTTTATTATTTAAGTATTTGTTTTATTTCTTTAGCAGAAAAAAAAAATTATATACATTTTTATTTTATATTATAACCTGGATAATTAGTTTCCATTATTATAAAAAAAATATTACCAGTTATTTATAACTAAATCGGATGAATAGCGTACATAAATTTCACAAGTAAATTTAATTCTGTTTCAACAGCCACCTGATCTAGTAACATTGAATCGACAGTCATAATCAATCGGATCGATACTTACACTTTATTGATTCAGCATCTTTCCTTAAGATGTTCCCCCTTATATTATATAGAAATATATTCATATATACATAAAATATAGAAAAAGATGAAATTCACAAAGGAATATTGTATTGCCACTCGATTAACGTCGCAGTGTAAAATTTCACAATTGCATGACGTCGGGAAATGAGTTTTTAAACAAGGTTGCATGATTTGAGAACCCGGTTGAACCATGTAAGTTAAAGGAAAGCACGTAACCATATTAACTGATAATAACGAACTAAAAAATCGACATTTATTCTGTGTTTAACTAGTACGATAAAAACCCAGTAATTTATTCTTATAAAATTGGACTCGATCAACTTTTTTTTTTTAACCTCCGAGTCCACCGTTAGGTATTTCTTCAGAGGATGAGAAGAATGATTTTTACGTGTGTGAAAATGCCATGCCTTTCATGTTAACTTTTGCTGATGATATAATCATTAAAACGGTGATAATTCAACATTTACACATCATGTAAACGAAAAATAAATAAAGTTTAATCAAAACAATATATATCTTTATATATATATTTCTTATGTGCGTGTGTATTGCACTGAACTCCTCTTAAACGGCAGAACCGATTTTGATGAAATTTTTTGTGTGTGTTCAAGGAGATTCGAGAATGGTTTAGATTCACAATTTGATGCGATAGAAAAGGTTTTTTTAAATTTATTTATTTATGTGTTGTTGTTGATCTTGGGATGGTTAAGGTTCACAATTGGATCCGGTAGGCAGCGCTGCCATCGCCTTTTAGAATTTTTTTTTTATTTTTTGGCATATCAGTCAGACCCGGTAGTTGATTCTGCAATCGGATTCTAGGAAATTTTTTTATTTTACTGCTTTTTCGCATATCAGTTACTTGCTTCGTAGCTTAATGTTGTTATTACATTAAAATTCGTATTTTTAACGGACTACAGTGTTCAGAGAGTAGTTTGAATTAAATCCGATACGTAGTGTTCTGAGAATTGGATTTATTTACATTCTGACTTTTATAAAGTGAAAGGTTAAAATATATGAAGTTCCGTAATGTTCGGTAAGTTTCTTAATGTTCAGTATTAATTGCAGTGATTTTGCAGCCACAATCCTTTTCGTTAAAAAATTATTTTCCATCGAACACTGTAATTAGAGTGTAGTGTGAATTAAATCCGATAGGTAGTGCTGTTGTTTGCCATTTGGATTTATTTACATTCTGACTTTTATAAAGTGAAAGGTTAAATTTTGTGAAGTTCCTAATGTTGAGTTTTTTAAGGGTTTATGGAACTTTCAATTGTGTTCATTTAATCTGTATGCATACTCAAATCTAGCAAGAGCGAAGCATTGCCGAGTCTGCTAGAATTGCGCGCTTATTGAGAATATTGTATTATATTATATTATTATTTATTGAAATGTTATAAAGTGTAATTAAAAAATATACATTGTGCAAATTTGTAGGGTGCAGTATTGAAGTAAGTATTTTACATGTTTTTTCATTAGTTTTTAATGATGTATACACGTGCATTCAATAACAATCAACTTTACCTACAAATTTAAATTGTCAGTTCTCATTTGATTCTATGCAACTTATGAAGTATTGAACGGCTCTTTGAAAATAAAAATGTTAGTTTGTAAAATAAATTATAACATTTATAAAATTAAAATATAAATTACTTACAATAACTAAAGTTTAATGTATATTTAAAAAATTGAAGTTATAATTTTTGTAGCTGATTAATTTTACAAAAAATTTCTAAAATTGTTTTTAATTTACAATTATCTAAAATTTGGTAAAATAGATGTTAAAATAAAGAATGAGAAAATAAATGAAGAATAAGAAAAATGATAAAAATTTCTACTAAAATTTTAACTACGTTGCTTTTTTTACAGTGCTTTAATTTCTTTTATTAATTGATTAATTTTGCTATCACATGGTTAAGAAACTTAAAAATTATTAAATAAATAGAAATGTAGGAGGTACTTTTTTAGAATGATCATAAGTGAATATTAGTAGTAATGTGGATGATTATTCATTAATTACACTAATTATTAATTTTACGACGTTTCGATTTTTTAATTCAATTTTCATCGGACATCTCAATATTTAGTGAAAATAAATATTAACCATACTACCCATAATTAATCAATAAACCCATTACAATAATACAACAATCACAAACTGATAATAATCATACTAATAGTCATATTAATGAAATTTCGTCCACATTCCTGCTAATTTTAACTTAAATAAGTTACTTATATTTATGTGTTGTTCATTTATTACAGAACAATGCCAGGTCAGGACAACGACTGTCGGGTTCGCTAGTATATATATATATATATATACAATGACGAAGAAGAAATATAAGTAGTCTGTTTAATAAAAGAAATACCAAGTTCCAAAATTTTACATTACTACATATCACAGTATTCACTTAGACGAACAGATTATCAGGAAGACACGTTTATTGAAAAATACATTTCTGATATTCAAAGATTAAATTGAGTGATCATTAAATAAAAAATTACTAATGACAAAACAATCCTTAAAACAGATTTCTATGATCATAAAAAAATATTATTACACAAAATCACACCCAATCCCGTAGGCGAAGACACCCGCCTTGTGACGCTTCCGTTCGCCACAATACCATCCCCGTTCCTAGTCCTAATGGGCTTAAACGGGAACACCAAATCACAGTGTCATTGAGTGAGATTCGAATGAAAAATATTCCGAAACATGAAAAAAAATCACGTGATGTGAAATCTGGGTGAAAATTACTAAGCGAAAAATCAATCACCCAGTGTATATTAAATAGTGGACACATTCCTACAATACATGATGAAATTGAAGTCTTGAGCACCAATATGAATTCCGGTCAAGCCCTTAACATTTTACATGCTTAAAAGTGATTTATTAGTACAGAAAAACAATTTAATAGTTAGGAGCCCTATAGTTATTTGAGTGGTGAAATAAATATGCAAGAAAACTAAACGAAAAATCTGAAAATTCATTTGCTGTACATCTACGTGACGATAATGACCCGATTACTTATTTGATTAGTTTATTGATTACTTATTTATTTTAATCATTTTATTAATTACTTATTAATAAATGTCCAGATAATTTAAACGTTTGTATTCCTACAGATATAATTTAACAATCATAGAATTGCAGCTTCTTAGCGTATAGACTTAATAAATATTAAAAGGATACCATTGGGTCTCTCATTCCAACCAAAACATTACATTCATGGATCGATCTACAAAGAGATTTTGAATATAATAAACTGATAAATTATACATACATACATATATATATATATATATATAAACATGAATATTAAATTAAATGTAATTTATTTACGTTTATTTTCGTCTTGATTGGATAGTGTTAAAAATAATAACAAAACATATTTTACTTAAAATATTATCTTTATTAATCTCTTGGGTTAACTAATCAACTACACAAACGTATAAATTAAATTCACTACGTTTCACTTAGAACTCTCTAATGTTCCTCAAGTGACAATACACATTCATCCACACATCAAACAAAAATTATATTACTAATTATCATACATACTTTTCATACATACTGAAGTATGTAAGTACATATTGAATTATGTAAGAGAATTTTGTATGATGTGTGTATGAATGTATATTGTCATCTGAGGAAGCTTAGAGAATTCTAAGTGAAACGATGATGTGCTTTGATTTCAATACCCAGCGGGAGTCGTACCAATAGCCTTTGCAGATGATCTTGCACTGGTAGTTTCGTCGAAAGACGGAAACGAGGTAGTTGCAATCGCCAACGAGGTTATTGAGCGAGAACTATGTTGGCTACAAAGTAAGGGACTATCTATATCTTCAAACAAAACAACATTTGTACGTAAGGCCGGCAGACGCCCCCTACTCCACTGCGGATCAAGATTGGTGACATGTTGATTTCCCAAGTAAGGTAAGAGTAAACATTTCGGAATCTTGTTAGACCATCGACGTACATTTACCCTGCACATCAAAGGAGCAGCGGTGAAAGGAGGAACGATGGTCAAGGCTCTACGTAGACTCCAAGGTAATGTGGACTGACCGCTGGCTTCAAAACCGAAAGTGAATAGCCACGTCATTAACTCAATGTTGCTATACGGAGTCGCAATTTAGTCAAAAGCTTTAGGATGTGAACGGAATCGTCAGATACTAGAGGGTGTGTGGAAGCGAATCACCCTCCGCGTCATTTTCGCATACTCTTCTATCTCGACGGAAGCAGTACTTCTCATTGCGGGTATTCTCCCGTTTCAGCAGTTAGCAGCCAGAAAGAGGATTGGATTCATCCAGGGTACTGACAGAGACGAGTTGAATAGACGGGTCCTCCGGGAATGGCAACCCGGCTGGGATCAAGCTTCCACTGACCGATGGACTGACCGGCTGATCCGGCAGATCGACCCGTGGGTGAACCGCAACTTCGGTGACATATCCTACTCGTTGATCTATTTTCTAACTGGCCCCGGCGTGTTCCAAGTATACTTACATGCCAGAAGGAGGGCAAACAACCCCTTCTGTTTATACTGTGGGGAGTTGGACACGCCGGAATACGTAGTGTTCGACTACCGGACGCGGGTCACGATTACCACGGCTGTGAAACGGTCACCGGGCCCCTTGCAGTCGAGAACATCATCGAGCGTATGTTGTCCGGAGTGGAGTTTCGGGCAATAAGCAGTTTTATCACACGCATTCTTCAACAGTAAAGTCGAGAAGACGAATCGGCGAAGGGATGAAAGACAGACCTCTGCGGAGCTGCCTTTCGTCGGTGCTTGCACTGATAGACGATAGTGATAAGGCACTGGGACTCCCTCTTTCCTTCATGGAAAAGACCGAGACCAGGTGTGGGTCCCTTCACGGGGTGCCCGCATTACAGGCTAAGATGTCAATACCGAATGTCAGCATGGAAAAGTCCTCTGGGAGGCCGAAGAACAAAACCGGTGGGCGGGAGGGTAAGGGACATCTCCCTGTGGAGGCGTCGTTCGTCCGCGCTTGCACGGGTGGGCGGCGGTGATGATGCATGGAGACTTCGGATTCCCCCTTGTCCAAAGGCACTTCTCCGTGCCGTGTAGTACTTGATTGCGAATCCCCGACCCCGGGAGGTGGAGGTGGTTAGGTTTAGTCGGTAGGGCGCAGGAATTCATAAGACCTTTTTTTTTTTTTTTTCCCTACTCTCCCCGACCGGATATCCAATTAAGTATACTCAGTCGGGGAGAGTGTCCTTTTACTCTCAAAGGAGGCGTCCCCCACCCGCCGGCTATACGTCCGGCACGGCAGGTTGGCCTCCCCGGTCTCGGATCTTTTGTTTTACATTGCCTGCCTCTAATCCCCCGCTTTAGAGCCAAGGTCCGGCTATGCCGTCCCCCAGCGCCTCAGCAGGGAACCGGGACTCGGTCTTTACGCCTTTGGCCTCTAATCGACAGCGCCGACCCCACAAAGAGCCTAGGCTCCCGCAGGGACGACCCCGCCGACCGGGACTTGGTCTTTTATTTTAACCCAAACTCAAACTCCCCTGGAGTTCACCCCCTTCTCAGGTACCCGCACACCAAGGCGTACAGGCCCTCCATGGAGTGACTGTCCGCCCTACCCTACTGTTTATACTCCCATTCTTCTGTCTTCATCCTCTTTGGCCCGCAGGACCTCCCCGGCGAACCTATGGAACCATTCCCAGTTCTCATTGTTGTACCCCAACCAGTTTATGAGATTTTCTGGTGTAAGACCATTAATTACTATTTGACCTTTGTTAACGGCCCATCTTGGACATATGAACAACGTATGTTCGGCATCGTCGTTCTCTGGACAATAGATGCACTGCGGGGTGGCTCTCTTCCCGATCCTATACAGATACTGACCGTGGCCCGTCAGTAATTGTGTCATGTAAAAATTGACATCTCCGAGTCTATTGTTATTCCAGGTTTTAATATTAGGGATTAGGCGTCTGGTCCATTCTCCCACTCTGGACCCTGCCCACTCTTCTTGCCATTCTTGTTCTATAATCCCTTCCATCTCTTCTTTCGACATACCGCTGTGTCTGAGGGTTCTGGCTTTTATCTGAAGGTCTATGGGTAGGACCCCGGTCAGTACGCACAGCGCGTAATACGATACCGTACAGTAGACTAGCAGCTACACGCAGCAATGCCAGTCTATGGACACTTCTCAACTTCTTTTTATTTCGCTGTATGTTCATTGCCGCCCCCCATATGGGAGCCGTACATAACATAAGACCTTAACAAGAACTAGCGGAACCTGTTCCGAGTCCGATACCTTGTCCATAACTGGGATTTCCCCTCCACATCAAAAAATAAAAAAAGTGAAACGTAGTAAATTTAATTTATAAGTTTGTATCGTCGATCGGTTAACCTAAGATATTAAAAAATATAATATTTTAAAGTAAAATGTCTTGTTATTATGTATATAAAGGGGATTCACGAAAAATTAAAAAAGAATTTTCAGGACGTGGTATACTAATAAAAATAAAAAAGAAAATTCATATAAACATAGATTTGGAAACACTTCTTTATGGAGTGTCAGCCGATAAAATATTTTTCCCTGTTTTCTGAGCCTTCGGTAAAAAGAAGTCAGACTGTAATTCAGGGGAGTAAAGTTAGTTTTATGTGAAATCTGACCGAAAAAATTTATAAAAAGCCCCTGAACTGTGTTTTTAGTAGTTTTCGAGAAATCTGAGGTAAAAACAAAAAAATGGGGTTAAAAAACGCACTTGTTTGGCGTAAAACCTTTTTTAAACGAGTAATAAACACAAACGTTTTGAAAAAAACATATTGAGAATTTGATTTTAAATAAAATTATATAAACAAAGCTCACAATAACGAAATACTAAAAAATAAATAATAAAAAATCAAATAAAGAAATAAAGCAATTTATTAAACAACTTCAAAACTAATTAAATCTAATTTTATCTAAATTTGTTTAAAATAATTTATTTAGTACATTAATTGACAATAGCAATTAAGTATACTGTACTGCATATGAACAGCAATAAATATTTAAATAAGCGAATGAAACAGTGGGTGTGTGTCATTATCTAACAATGCCATAAATTTTCCAATAAAATACGTAAACATCATTTGTTTTAATTCATTTTTGTTCTGCAACTACAACGCACGAGCTGCATGAGTTTTACTCGTACCGTTTTACTCAGAATCAAATTTTCTAGAAGTTTTGTTGTGTTTATTATCCATCTAACAAAGTTATTTTTAAAAATAGTGTGTTTTCCAACCCAATCTTTTGTCATTTATCCCAGATTTCTCAAAAAAAAAAAAAAAAATTCAGGTCAGATTTCATATAATACCTATAAATTAACCCCCTTTAGTTATGTCCCAATAATTTTATCACGCTTTTGCTGAAGGAACAGAAATCAGGAAGAAATGTTTCGCCAGCCGATACTAGCTAAAGAAGCATTTCCGAATATATGTTTATAAATACTTTTTTCTTTATTTTCACCGTAGAACATATCTTGAAATTTTCTAACATTCTTTGTGAATCACCGTGTATATATATAAAATGATTAAGATGTAGTTACGAGATTGATACAACGTATAAAAGAATTAATGATTTAGGTTGACCTAACAAATTTCATAAAACTCGACCAAAAACTAAATATCAAATATAATTATTATTCGTCATATTTTAGAAGGCTCTGTTGACGTGTAGGTTACGGATGGATGGCTGGCCTGGGAACATGCTTCTTCTCATCGCGGTACATTATCCCCTCCATTATAATATTAGGAGTGACGAAACCCCGTGTGGAACTAATGAGAATCTATATATTCTAAAGTTTGACGAGTAATGCTTTTTATAAACAAATATTTCTTAATTGTTTTAATACAATTTCTTATAAGAATACAAAGAAAAAAATTGTAATTCATAACTACGTCATGTTTTGAAAAATATGATTTTTACTAAGTATAAGAGTAATAATATTTCTACACACTCACAGACATTTAAATTTTAAATATTTAAAAAAGCTATCACAAATACTTTTAAAAATAAAACTAATATTATGCCATAATTTTTTATAATAGTTATGAATGATATCATTATTTTCTGATGTATTACAAGAAAGAAAAACACTATAATTACTTTGAACATTTATATAAGATTAAATTTTAACATATACGTATCATTTAGGAGGGAATATAGCTTATGAGAAGCTAAAGGATACAGGACAAGAGTTGAAAGCTTAGGTCAAAGTATCACAGTAGAGCTGTGGTAATTGACGATAACCTCATCTCGTCCGTGTTACCCTTTTATGTACATTAACGTTTGTATACCGAAACTTTACATAAGCTCCGAGTAATATGCCTAAAAGTAATAATATAATACGTTGGATTAAATGCATAGCAATAACCTAAGTTAAAACAGTGTTATAGAAGTACGTCATTATATTAAAATATTTTATTTCAGTAGAATAAAAAATAAATTAAAAAAAAAATTATATAAATACCAATTAACAGGTAACTTAAATAATAAGTGTTTAATTATTTTTATTTTTCTCTATGTATTATTCCGAATAATGAAACGTAAATATGGTATGATTATTAAAAATAAACAAATACTTTACATGAGAAATAAGATCAATCAGACAGAGGTGTACATTCAAAAACAGAAAGTTTAAAAAACGTTCTGTTAAAAATTATTACATTAATAATTATATTTTTACATTATTACAAATAAATAGTTTTAATTATAATTTCCAGAGAAAATCTATTCAAACATATCTTTATTGGTTATAAGATAATCGGGTAAGAGTCGAATCTACAATTATCTAGTAAATAAATATTTACAGTGAAATCTTTTACTAAAAACCGGGGCAAAGAGTTACCTGGCTTCGCCGGGAATATTATGTAACACAAGCTAGAAAAGGCTAGTCTGGTGCTCTCGCCGTTCTACTTTTTAGGGTTTTCCAGTGTGACAGATGGTGATGGAGAGGAGAGAGGTGAAGCATGTTACTGGTGTGATCACCCCGGATTACGTGGTGGAGACGATATTGTGTAATCGGTGGAATTGGGACGCCATTACTAATATAGTCATCCGTATAATAAGAGCTACGGCTAGGGAGGAGGTGAAAGATAAGGAGAACGATAGGGGGAACGTTAAAAAAATGGAGTTTCTAGATTAGCGGTCGGGTAGACAGCACCTTTCAGGAGGCGTGGATGCCGAGGTATCTCACGGCCGATGAGTGAAAGGGGAATCCAGGAGATTTGTTAGGGGTTTAAAATGAAAAGACCAGAGTTCCGGGTGAAGGATCATCTAGGGGGCCCTCCACTAAGAGGCAAGGCATGAAGGAAGACCAGAGTCACGGGTGGAGGTCCCTCTAGGGGACTTCCACTTAGAGGTGAGGCGTTAGAAAAGACCCGGTCCCGGCCGACCGAGTGGTACCCCGTGCTGGGAACAGCATAGCCGAGTCCAGCACGGTCATTCGGAAGGTTAGAGGTAAAGGCATTCTTGGGATTGAGTCGTGCTATTCCGGCTTAGGTCCCGGTCCCAAGAGGAAGGGAATATATATATATATAAAAAGTCTACTTAGGAATATAAACTATAAGAGTTTATATTTAATAACTTCATCAGTCAGTGTATAACAATATAAATATTACATCTTATTTGCTAAGATTATAGGCAGGATTAATCTATATTAACATTTTTCTCTGCTGATAAAAGTTACTAAGCCTACAATAGGTAAGCTAAGAAAGTTATGATACAATTATTCTGTCCATCGAGTATTAATTCCTACCTGCCTATCACAAACGTAACCAAAATTAAACGGGATGAATGATATGTATTCAGAATCCATTATATAAAATTTCATAAAAATGTCGGTTAATTCAGTCAAGAAGATATCGAAACATAACTAGAACTAATAAAAAAAAAGTAAGCTTATTATCTTTCATTCTTGAATGAAATTGCCAAAATACATAATCCAAGTAACGACTAGAAAAATGTGTTTTTTGCTTCGAATCTCAGAATACTCCCTTTACTGATTGCAACTAAAATTAAATATCATCAATGGCTCATATAAAAAAATCATACAGCCAAATTTCATCCAATTCAATCCGGAGATATAAAATGAAAAATACGCCAATATACATGCAAATATATTTTAAATACATCCTTCAGGAATTTTTCTATTTTAAAAATATGTTTTTTGCTTAGATGGAGTCATGAAACGTTACGAATTGCTAAACCCTGATCTAAAGTTTGTCTAATTAACATATTTTCCGTCGTATAGTATACTACGAAGTGATTCACGAGGAAAAGGAAATAATTCGGAAGCTGATTCTAGAGCTTGAAATAAGAAAAAATTCATGCTAACATATGTTCGAAAACGCTTTGTTATCGAGTTTCAGCTAGTGAAATATTTTGCCCGGATTTCAGTTCCCTGGTGTGAAATGAGGTCTCACACGAAAATATTTAACGCGTTAATAAGGGACAAACTTATGGTATTATTTTTTTTTGACCTGAGAAATCGAATAAAACAAGTTCCAAAACTGCATTTCCCACGTGTTCATGATTTCCAAAGAAAAAAAAAAAAAAAAAAAAAAAAAAAAATTAAGCAGCAAAAAACAATTTTTTTAGGTTTGAAGTGTAATTACTTTGTTAAATGACTAATAAATTCTTAAATTTTATTATCAAAACTTAAATTTAATTCTGAATAGTGATGTAATAAAGTTTATGAGAAGAAATTAACCTTTGTTAGTAAAAGCAAAACTTAACATGCCAATCTTTGTGATAGAGCGGTAGAGTCTCGGCCTTTCATCCGGAGGTCCCGGGTTCAAATCCTGGTTATGCGTGGCATTTTTCATTCGTTACAAATTTCCATCTGGGCTACTGACCAATGCAGTTAAGCCCGTAATCTCAAAAAAAGTCATGAATGTGTAAAAAAAAAAAATATTTTTAATTTACTTTAAAAAAAAAATATTCATGTTATTTATATTGCACTACATACAATAAAATATGTTATTCATATTTAAAAAAAAAATATTCATATTTTACTACATCCTTAAAACGAGAAGGTATATTCAGTCGTTAGTATTATTTTAGTTTTTCTCTTCTAATAAATATTCTTTACACATTATTATGATAATTTAAAAATAATTTTCTAATTATATATAAGGTATTTTTCTTCCTTATTTGAATAGGATATACCTTATTCAATTACAACTTTTACAAAGAAATCACTTTTCTTATAATTTTAATTTAAGTGATTCTTCTGTATAAAAATATAATCTGCAACTGTTATTCATTATTATTTGACTTACATTCAATCAAATCATGATACTAAGAATATTTTTATTATGATAATGTCTATTTTAACATACAGTATATAGGGTAATTAAGTTTTTTTTTTTTACATATAAGCCTTTATTTTAAGGATTTCAAGATATCTGTAATACTTTCTATTGCTTGGCTTAGAATATTTAAAAACCTAAATAAATAACAAAGCATTTATCATCGTAGGACATTTTTTTTTCTACTACAATACAAAAAAAGTTTAGTAGACAAGCATACCCACCGGGTTGTTGTAGTGGTGACCTCGTGATCGCAAATCAACTAATTTCGAAGTCGAGTGTTCTAAAGTTCAAATTCTAGTAAAAGTAGTAACTTTTATACGGATTTGAATACTAGATCGTGAATACCGTGTTCTTTGGTGGTTTTTTCTCCCTCCTCCTTCCTTCCATTCAACCCTCTCTTCCAAGGCCGGATCCGCTGTTAGCATAACTCAGCCCTCAAGGGAAGTGATGATCTTGCCTCTAGCCACCCGAGTGGCCGCACTGGGCCCAGTTATGCCGTCCCCAGCAGCACCAACCGGATAGCCGGGACTAGGTCTTCCTAATGCCTTGCCTCAAACTAGGGACCCCCCATCGGGTCTGTGGTTCTTCAGTGGTTGGGTTTCAATTAACACATACCTCAGGAACGGACGACCTGGAACTGTACAAGACTACACTTCATTTACATTCATATAAATCATCCTTAGGTAAGTAATACCTTACGGTGATTCCGGAGCCTAAACAGAAAAAGAAAAGAAAGTCACAAGCATAGGAGGGTGTTAGAAGCGCCTGATATTTAAAGCAGATAGACAGCTTACTGTACAAAGTTGAATTGTTCTTGCATAATTATCAAAATTTCAGGCGAAAAACTGTCACATATAAAAAACAAAATTATTTAATGTAATTTAAAATATTTTATTTATTTAACATAAAATAAAGCCGGTAATGGAATTACTATAAATTCCTGACGCTGAGAACAAAATGTATTTCCCAAAATCGTTTCTCGAACGATTTCAAACTTTTTTCTTAACCTGGTGTTTATATTTAAATTATTCTTTAATTTATTTATGAGTTTAAAGTTCATGTAAATTGTTTGCCGCTCTTAGAAATCAGATATTATTGTAAGGAAAATATATTTATAAAAATAATTGCATTAAAAAAAAAATTATGAGTTAAGTTAGGTTAGATATTAAACATATGTAACTATTGTGTCAAGCATTCAGAGTTAAAAAATATTTGTTAACACGTATGATATGCGATTATACTAAGTATCCATGTGTAATTTTTAAAGGTATCGTCCACACTTGCAGCTGAGATATTCTAAAATTATTAAACTCAAATATTTGCAATTTTAGAATTATAGAATAAAATTATATAATTTTTTTCGGAATGTGTATGTATTATCTAAGCACTACATTTTTTTAAGGAAGTTTTTTTATCTAAGCCGCGCAACTATAAAGTCAAAAAAGAATTCACAAATTACCTTCACCAAAAAATTTCACAAAATTTACCGTGAAAAATACACTATTCATAATTGCTATTTTCAGCAGTACCTAAGGATAAAAATTGACAAAAATCGGTTCATCCAGACTGAAGATACTTATATCCTATCAAAGGCAGATACCGGTTGCTTGGTGATTGGATTTCAATTAATCATACATCTCAGGAACGGTCGATCTGAGACTGTACAAGAATACACTTCATTTACATTCATACATATCGTCTTCATTCATCGTCTGAAATAATATCTTTCGGTGGTTTTAAAGACTAAAAGATAAAGAAAGAAAGAGAGAAAACAAAGGGAGAGAGTGGGAGAGAGAGAGAGAGAGAGAGAGAGTGAGAGAGAGTGAGAGAGAGAGAGAGAGAGAGAGTGAGAGAGAGAGAGAGAGAGAGAGAGAGAGAGAGAGAGAGAGAGAGACTGAAGATATTTAACGACTTACAAAAACCGGTAGATGATTTTTTTATTCCACATCCATGCTTTTCCTTATATATATATATATATATATATAACAGCTTGTAATTGCAGTACACAACGGTAAATGTACGGTAAATTGTTTGCCGTTATTCCCTAATCTAGTGTCGATCTGAAGTATATCGTCTCTTAATTTCAAAACTCCTCTATCATTGTATGTGGGTGATAGAAGTACGCTCGCTCATGCATTTAAATATCTTGTTGTAAATAGAAGATTTTTAAATGAATCTTTCATCACGGAACCAGTTTTTACGAATGCAGTAACCATTACATTCTTATCGTATCGTATTCATAACATATCAGTCTTCTTAAAATATAATAATCTAATCTAATAATAATATAATACATTATAATCTAATATATAATAAACTTTTTCAGTGTGTATTGTATTTATTGTAATCTAAAAATACAATAATACATTTTTTGACTTACACGGGTACTCTCATTGCCGAGCAAGAAATGTACGTATAACTAGATAATAGTTACATATTTCTATTAGTTTTATACATATATGTATATATATATATATATATATATATATATATATATATATAAATTTAAAACAAAATGTTCTGACTGATTTTTTAGCTGCTTAAGCATTGTAGATGAATTTAGGAGGGCATATTGTCCTAATTATATAGCACCCACTAAGGAAGAATTTTTGAAAACTCCGTTAATAAAAGGGTGAATTTTTGAATGAAAGATCTATATCTTTAAAAAAAACTGAAGATGTTACAATCATGAAAGTTGCTATTTATAATTTTCTTTAAAAGCAAACTGACAAGTGTTTCATTATTTTCAAAAAATCCAATTTAAGGGATATCAAACTGGGACAGATATTTTTTTAAAAATTTATACCTTAGGAACAGGCCGTGTTACCTTCGTGAAAATTACCATTAATACTTTTATTTGAAAACAAAAAGGCGCATGTCATACTATTCAAAAATAAAATTTCGGGAGGGGGTAAGAAGCGGATCAAAATTTAGTATGAAAACTCTAAATCTTAAGATTGTTTGATGAAAAATAATTATATTGTAGTAGGAGACCTCTACTCTCTCCTCATTTTAACGTTTTAACTGGGTGCAAAATATTGTTATTTTATCTACGAATAATTTTTGCCTGCTTGCCAGTTTTAGTTTTATTACTGATCGGTGTTTTTCAGACTAATGTTTTCAATGTCTGTATAATTCCACTGTACGGTTCAAAGTCTAATGTTTACATGCACTTAAGAAAACATATTATAATCCATAAATAATATCCTGTGCTTTCTGTTAACGAATTATAAATCTATAAAATCGTACGATAAAAAATAATTGCAAATAAATTTAGCTTTACTGCGTGCGTTTCCAACAATACGGGCACACAAAAAACATCTGTATGTGATCCTACCGTTATTTAAAATGCGCGGGTTGCCATAGGACTAGAGATTGACCTAAGAAAATTAGGAGTACTTCTACTACGTGTGTGTTATGACACCCGAACCATCCTCGAAAACCCACCGGGTTGGTCTAGTGGTGAACGCGTCTTCCCAAAACAGCTGATTTGGAAATCGTGAGTTTCAGTGTTCAAGTCCCATTAAAGTCAGTTACTTTTACACGGATTTGAATACTAGATCTAGGATACCTGTGTTCTTTGGCGGTTGGGTTTCAATTAACCACACATCTCAGGAATAGTCGAACTGAGACTGTACAAGACTACACTTCATTTACACTCATACATATCATCCTTATTCATCCCTTAAAGTACTATCTGAACGGTAATTACCGGAGGCTAAACAGGAGAAAGAAAAAAGGACCATCCTCCAAACTTTAAAGGGTGTAAAGAATACCAAGAAATTCTGTAAAGAAAACAAAAGCAAAGGATGCATTTACCTCGAAAAAATAATATTCCTCACGGGTCTCGTGATATACGGGAAGATTCAGGTGATATAAATTTCCCTTCATTAGGTCAAGGGGCCTTAGGAAATCGGACGCCCATTCCAGTAATTTTTCCTTGTCTTATGCTATAGTAGTAGGTGGAAAACCTATGGAGGTTTTTATGCTGAAGATAAATTACAGAAGCTAACATCTGATATTAAATTTCTGATTAAACAAATCGGGAACCGGACAGTTTGCTCATCAAAGTGATTATGAAATATGACAAAATTTCTAAGAATTGCAATCTGGAACATCAATGGTCTTTTTTTTGTGGAATTTTTCCCGCCACCACTCCATTCGGTCACTCTGAAGCATGAGACCGAATGTCCATGCGTCAAAGGGCTACTATACCTCGAAACAGTTTAAGCGACCTGATTCCTAATAGCTGCTGGAGCTAACGGTATAAGCACGGTCAATTAAACCAGTTACTTTTTTGTCAAGCAGTTACTTTACTTGTCATATATTTTATAAACGGGTAGGCTCATCCGGTCTTATAATAAAAAATATGTGAACGTCAATATATAAAATTTTATCCTCGTATAATAAAGAAGATAAGGATAGCAATTCGCTGCTGCGGCTAGGTCCTTGTATGCCAGGAGTGACCTGTCCATCTTTTGCTGCTGTTTGGAGCTATAGATCGACGGTCGATCATTGCTCAAGGGAAGCTTCTTCCAGCAATGCAGTTAGAGCCCTTGCAATGTCTAACCGACATCAATAATTTAAGCAAACTGTTGATGTCGGTTGGAACAATGCAACTGCATCAAGGAACTCTCACACGGTCTGACAATACGGCTCAAGCCACATTGACTCGCCGCTTGTGAGGGACCAATTTCACCTTGACCTCTAAGTTCCAGGGTGGCACAAGTTCTAGTCTCCCTAAAAGCGAGGCAGTTGTACATCATGTGCATTCGACTGGACCTCCCCGCAGACAACAGCTCATCAATTGCCAAGCGAAACCTGAACAGATATTGTTTCAGATTTACGTGGTTGGTGAGCTCCCGTACCTCGTTGCCCTAAAAAATGATCTTGTGGCACACCATCCCCCAAGTCTTGTATAAAACTATACGAAGACCTTCCTTTAGTCGTAGTGTTCCGTTCACGCTGCCATTCTTCCATCAATTGTCTTGTGAATCGACGAGAAGTGGAGAAAAATATGTTTACTGGAGGATCGTTGGAAGTTATCATAATTTCTGAAACACACTTTACAGATAGCAATTAATTTATTCTTCGAGGAAATTCGGTATATACCAGTTATCATCCTATCGAGATAGTAGTGAGCATGGAGGTACTGCGTTCCTCCGTGCTCTAAAATACGATAAAAATTGAATAGGGCTGTTCAGTAGTTGAAGAGACTACTAAAGTCAATTAAAAACGAAACATTTAAAAATTTCTTTGAAAATGTTTTCCCTTGCGTAGAAATGAATGTTCACTGTGAAAAGTTAAAAGAAGTTTCAAAGACCTGCACTCCACCTTTAAAACCGTCAAATGGGTCATGGACTCGAAGCGACAACCAAAAGCCTCACATTTGCTGTACAGCTAATTAGTCTTTCAGCCACATAAAATAAGGGAAACTGATAAAGAGGAAATTCTTGAATTCTTGAGCAGCTTGACTTCTGTGTCTTTCTATAAAGTCTTTTTCATCAACAGAAGTATGGCAAGAGATCAGAAGAAGAGGAATTTAAAAAAGGCTCCAGGCTTTTTGATTCAGTTACAAAATGCTACATATGTTACCATTTAAGTTTATTTTGTACATAACGCATCTTTTTAAGGATAACCTTCGCACAACCTGTTGGAGTGGAAAGGGTCGCAGACAGGAATGATCCTGAAAACGGTTAAACTAGTGCGCGATGTGTCTTCGTTCAGACCTATAAGCCTATTATCTATTCTCTCTACGATCTTTGGGAAATTCTTTCTTCGAACACTGCGATCTATTTCAGAGCGAGAACGTGTTATTTCTGACCATCAGTTTAACTTCCGAAGTGGTCATTCTACTACTGAGGAAAATAACTAGGAATTTAATGTCGTTTACAAATGTTTGGAAAGGAAGAACCAACAGGCCTTTGACAATATCTTGTTGCCTGGTTTATTTTATAAGCTGAAAACGAGCTTTGCCTAAACTGTTTTATTTGATCCTACGTAGTTGGGTGGTTGTTTTTCCCAGATTAAGTATTATAATCAGTTGCTGTCTAAAGTTTTTTTGACAGTAGGTCGGGTATTCCTCAAGGCTCAGTTTTGAATCCGATTTTGTACTTCATCTTCACTGCAGATCTTCCAGCACCAAAAAAAGTCACTGCTGCTTCGATTACTTAAGGCAGACGATCTTGGCGGTCGACGATGACCCGACACAAGCTTCGGATGCATTGCAAACTTCATTAAATCTAATTAATGAGTGGCTGGATAAATGGAAGATAAAAATTAATCCGGCGGAATCAAGTCATGCAGCTTTTGCAATGCGGAGAGGGGTCTGCCCACAGGTCCACCAAAATGGCGTTTTCATCCCGTATGCTGAGAAGATACAGTATCTAGAACTATATCTGGTACGTCGTCTGACATGAAAAATCACGCGGAAAAAAAATCAAAACATGAAATATAAAGAAATGTACTAATTTCTAGGCTGGAGGTCACAAAAAGGCATTATCATTGTCTAACAACCAGCTATTGTACAAAGTACTTCTGAAGTCGGTATAGACCTTGGTATCCAAATTTTGGAAACGACATGTTGAAGCAATATTTATATTACCCGGAGCTTCCAAAATAAATTAATCAGGAGCATAACGAAGACACCGTTGTTAATGAGATACAGCGAGATCCACGACTATCTGGTATTACCGTGTGTTCATGAAGTTCAATAATTCAGTTCAAAAACATTGTGACAAAAAGTAATTTGGCAAGATGAAAATCCTCGTCAAAATAAATACACCAATTTTCCAATATGCTCACTAAAATTTCAGTCTTATAATTATGGTAAAATTTTAACAAAACTCTAATCTTTCTTTTGGAACTTATTTTCGATACAAATCCAAAATCCCGTGAGCCAAGCTACAGAGAACAACAATTTTACATATATTTATTTATTATAAAAAAATTAAATTTTCAGCTTACTTTTATTATAATATATATGTATATGAATATGAACTTTATTTAATCAAAAAATTAAACAACGCAATTCATACCATGTATACAATATATATATATATACACTCTAAAAAAGTTAAAAATAAATTTTATTTTATACTTAACTCATTAATTCAGTTTATCCTTAAGAAATAACCAGTTCATTGAAACGACAATATCTCGAGGTCGTCTGCCCGGTTGACTAAAAAAGATTATACTACACCAACAGATAGAGGAAATGGAAAAAGAACACAAAACAAACAGAAATAATTCATTAAAAACCGTCATTAAGTTCTGCTGTTTATACATTTCTATAATTAATTGCACTTCTTTCATAATTTATCAAAGTATCCTAATTTTCTCCGTTAAAATATCTTACTACCTCATCTAACAATACATACAGGTTGAAAAATCTTTAACTTAATTGTTTTAAATTGCTACATTGTCCTGTAGAATAAAATGTATTCCATATTTGCCTCTCGCACATCATATTAGGAATGCAATTTTACATTTGCTTTTCGAGGGAAGCTATAACATAGCATTACCTGGCCCATCATGATTTTAAATAATCAATAATATTTTAATCGCTCACCTGAAGTATATGTTTTCACCTCAAATCCCAATTTAGCTTTCTATAATAATTCCGTCATACTTTGTAATCCGCTTCAGTTCTCTAAACCTAATCTGAACATTTTCCAATTGCAATGGCCATCTTTTTAAACAATAATATCATGCAAACTGCAACCCTGATCGCAGGCTGTATTCAACCAATCCACTCTCCGTTCTGCAACTTTAGCCAATTTATGAGAAATTCTATAATCTAGCGTTAAAAAAATGTTAAGAATACAATTAAAATGCAGTCACGATGCATACTACCTCATTAGATCACAAAAAATACACAGCATAAACTAAAGATATTTTAGAGGACTTCCGAGACAAAATGTACGAGAATGAAAATTAAAACTCCATCACAGGTAACAGATAAAAATACCAAGAAGACAGAGATCGTATTGACGACAGGGAGACGGTGTACACCCCCATTTTTTATCAAAGTAGATGGGGATGAGATTGCCTCGAAGGATGGGACAGTATCTGGGAGTGTGGTACAATGATAAGTATGCGAGATACATACATATGTACAGATGTCACGCCTAAACAACTCAAAATGGATTTAGGGATGGTCAGAATGGATATTTCCATATAATATTTGGCTATAACTCTGGAACCAATGAAAATATATAGTACTACTTCTGATATATCGATGAAAATCTCTCAATGAGGGCTTATTACTTTAGTTATGGAAAAGTCCAGAATCGAAAAATAAATCCCATTATGGATTTCGGGCTTTTTTGGATAAGTTTGGTCCAGTCGATTGCAATCAAAAGGGGACAACTAGATTTACTTCGTACAAGGAAGTAAAAATAGTTTTTTTTTTGTTTTAAAAAATTGTTGAAAGTACTTTTAAAAAAATGTATATATTTAATTTCAGAAATTCTGTTATCGGTTTCAATAAATTTAAAACATAAGTGTAAAGCTTGTGTTATATCGAATAAAAAACCTATTTGTATATTATAGTTTTATAGATTTGTTTTGTAAAAATATTGTCTTATATGTTAAAAAAAAACGATTATTATTATTATAATGAAAAGTAGATATTGCAATTAGTTATGATCAAAATTTGTGAGGGGGAATATCAATCAGTATTGAGTATCATGACCTTCGCCCGCCTCCCATAAATTGTTTTCAAATACATTAATGCATCAGTAAAACACGTGTTGTTTCTAACAACGAGAAATATAGCGTAATATATAATTAAGTTAAAAGTGATTGAACATTTAAATTAATGAGTTATAATTCATAATTTTCTAAAAAGTGATTTTATAATCAACATTAGTTTACTAAACAGCCGGTAATTCAGTTGTGTTTGCCCTGTACATTATTTTGATTAACATATATGGATTTTTAAAATTATTATAAATCTGAAATTTTATTACTTACTTTTTTTAAAATTATATGTTATAAATATTTTCAACGTTTAGAACATATGATTTCTAATTATTATTTATAATAACCATAAAATTCTCTTATTTATGATAAATATTTCTGGCAGCTAACTTTATCCTTTTGAGAAAAATATTATTCCGTGATTTTTTGTAAAGTAAATTATAGGTATGAATTTTGTAAATTCAGTACAGAATTACAACAGCATTATTTTTATTTTGAGATTTTCTATTACGATTGTTATATTTAATGTTTACATAATTTAAAATATTTCTAAATAGGAAAAATTATGAAATAAAAAACAAATTTATAGCCTTTATATTTTTTTTTTTTTACGTCGGAGGGAAGCAAATTTGCCTAAACCAAACGCCCAGTAGCCCGTACATACTGAGTGTATGAGGTTCACCTCCTACTGCAGTGGGATCCACTTCTTTTTTCCTTTAGCCTGTGAGGATGATATCTATGAGTGTAAATGAAGTGTAGTCTTGTACAGTCTCAGTTCGACCATTCCTATGATATGTGGTTAATTGAAACCCAACCGCCAAAGAACAACGGTAACCACGATCTACTATTCAAATCCGTGTAAAAATAGCTGACTTTACTAGGACTTGAACGCTGGAACTCTCGACTTCCAAATCAGCTGATTTGGGAAGACGAGTTCACCACTAGGCCAAGCCGGTGGGTTCAGTGGGATCCACTAAAAAACCACTCAAAATCACACAACGTAGTACTGGAACTGACGTAAAGGGTCAACCTCAGCACCACGTGCGTCACAGGTACACCTCACATTCGTACAAATATTTACACATCACATTCACACCACATTTACAACTCAATATATACACTATACACCTTGACTCTTCTTAAACCCCGCACAGCTAGCCGGCCTCAGACGGCAGGAACGCGTCCCACGGAAGCCATTGGTGATGACAATGCCGAGGCACCCCTGCCACTCGTCCCCGATGGCTGGCGCCCCGCGCCGTCCTTAACCGACATCCTCGCTGTCCTCCTCACGTTCTTCCTCCAGTAACTTTTAGTGGAGCACTCTTCTAAACCACTGAGCACACATGGTCCAACCCTCACCAGACGAAAGCATTAACTGCATGACTCTCCCCGGCGAGTCCAAACCATCACAAAAAATTGGTATTCGGTTTAACCGAATAAATAATAGAAAGTCAGTACAGATATTTTTTAGTATTATTAGATAATAATAAAATGTCCGCTTAAAAATACTATAGTCCAGTGGTGGTTAATTTAAATTTCTATGTACACAGAAAAAATACATAATTAGTTTTTACAAATTACCTTCTCTTTCGCTTTTCCAGTGTATTTTTGGACAAATTTGGCGATCAAAGAGGCCTTCCTTTCCGCCATCTTCTGATTACTACTGAAAAAACAACTATACCGCTTTCATATTCCTTCCACCGACTAAACTAGAAAGGGGAACGAACAAAGAACGTTCCATACACACGCGAGTAAAAAAAAAAACTACCTTCCACCAGCTCGCCAGGGTCGGCACTGCGGGAGCGACAGTTTTCTCTCTCTCCCTTGCACGCACGCGTACAGCTTCTTTTGTGCGCATGCGCACAACAGCCAAACACTCCGCCGCTGGAATTGTGAAGCGCACAGTTTCATACAAAGAGTTCTGTATTTGTTTTATAAACTGCGGGATGGCTACAGAAATTAAGCTTAAGGATTATATATTGTACAAGTATAAAGAAAGAATTAAAGAAAATATGACTCGTTATATTAAAATGCTATCCACAATATCAAGTGGTAGTAGGGGGGTCCTGCAGTTCCACAATACCTATACGCGACTGACACTGCATGTTCTTTTCACTTTCAAAACCATATAAATTTTATTTTATACTGGCACAAGAAATGGTTTTTAAAAATTAAAAAAGAAAGATTATATATGTTATATTTACTTTCTATCACTGTAATCGTCCTAATATTTTTTTCAATAATGAAAAAATTCCACACGAAGAAGAAGAAGAACATTAAGAAATTTATAAGTCCTTAAGATGAGGTTCTTAAGAAGTCAAAATTTTTATTTTGTTATAATATATTTTAATATGAAGACTCCAGTATATATCTTGGTACATTAGGCAAGATGATATAACTGGGAAAAACAATTATATAAGCGCAAAACGCTTAGATGAAAAATTCCACCATTTTTTTGTTCTCTTAAATGATTTTAAATTATCACAATATGATAAAAACTTAATAGAATTTACGCCTAAAAAACAATGTTGGCGTAAGGCCGTACAGATAACCAAATTGAAACGATCATATAATTCAGCGTTTCCAGTCAAAATTTCTGCGAGTAGTTACTCAAGCATCATAGTAGATTTACAAACAAAATCAATCTGACAGATCAAAAGCTATCTATAGTCAAGCATGAAATTTTTAAATTCAACAATAAGTACGAAAAAAAATTTTAATCCTCCATTTAAGAAACGGTTAAAAAATCGAAAGTATCCAACGAAGTTGGGAAAATTTACAAGCTTAATTTTACTCATAAAATTTTACTGTTAAAAAAATGTCTAACAGGCCTTTGATTAGGTTTCCTGACTTATATTCTTAAATGAAAAGGAACCTTCCTCAACCGTTTTACTTGATCCTACACATATATCTGGAAGGACGTTTTTCCCAGGTGAAGTACAATCAAGACTTGTATGAATTCTTTGTTAGTGGGTCGGGTGTTTCTCAGGGCTCAGTTCCGGGGCTTGTTCTATACTTGGTCCTCACTGCGGACCTACCGACTCCAAAGTACATCACAGTTGCATCGTTTACGGATGGCATGACAATTCTGGCTGTGGATGATAATCCTATCGTAGCCAATGCTAAACTACAAACTGCATTGTATCTAATTAACGAGCGGCTGATTAGATGGATGATGAAGTTAATTCGGCTAAGTCTACGTATGTTACGTTTGAGACGAGGAGAGAGCCTATGAATTCAATTTAATGGCTTTTTCATTGTGCATGCTAACAGTGTGTGATACCTAGGAGTGCATCTGAAATCCCTCTCTGCACATAATATTTGGTATTCAAATTTATTTATGGTTCCGGTTAATTTGAGCCGATTATAAATTAAACAATGCAAAAGAAAATTGTAAAAAACCTACTAAATGGTTAAATTGAGTTTGGTCTGTAATCTCATGTTATTATGGACAAACCTGCAAAATGTTTCATTGTACAATAATTTTCAGATACTAATAGTTAAAAAAAAAAGACTGGTAGTGACTTTACAATGATTTGACTAATATTAGAAATCTGATTTTTAAAAAATGCAGTTGATAAAATTTTTAATAATCGATCGTTTATTTTTTATCTGGTTTTTCGATAAGGGTGAGAAAACAGGACTATCAAAAAACAATTTCAAAGAAGATTTAAAAACTTGTGATCGACATAGGTACAAATAATTAGTAAAACTATTCGATTAAAAAAGATGTAACACTGAATTGTATAATTTTTATTTAAGGAAGGACGCCATAACTGTAAATATTATTATATTACAATTTTGTTGATCCTGAAACTAAAATTACCACAGATAACTTGAAAGGCTGTAATAAAATAATATGTGCCCGGTCCATGAATATATAAACTGTAAAGCTTCTATTTAAAAGTATTTAAATAAAAAATAAGAGCTATTTAAATTGATTGATAGCATGTTGTCATGCATAAAGCGAGATACGACAGGTAGACAGGGTAGAATTTAAATTTTAAATTCTAAAAGTTTTCTTGTAGAATATGTCTGGATAATTTGCATAAATTAAAAAAATAACTGCTTCATAATTTCAAACAGGATGTTAATTATTTTTACCTTTTATGATAATAAAGTACTTTAAAAAAATTCATTATTTATTTAAATCTTTAAATCAACAAATGATAAATAAGAAAAATAATTAAAAACAGTCAGAGGCAAGGTCTTTGGGCTGCCAAATGATATTTATTTCGATATGAAATTAATCTTTTCCGACGCGTTTCAGAATAAATATTTTACCTTCTTACATGAATATGTACATTAATCTTTATCCCGTGAGGCTACTTAAGAATAAACTTGTGATGTAATCGGAGGCCTCCGTGGTCTCCGATTAGATAAGTTTATGTAAACTTAGCGCCACGGAGGTCCTCCGCGGCGCGAGTGGAAGCGTCTAGGTCTTTCATCTGGAGGTCCCGGGTTCGAATCCCGGTCAGGCATGGCATTTTCACACACGCTACAAATCATTCATCTCATCCTTTGAAGCAGTATATAACGATGGACCCGGAAGTTAAAAAAACTTATGTAAAAAGAATTATATCTTATAATTTAATCATAATAAACGTTATATTAATTATTTATTCATTCTGTAACTATTAAATGTCAACATGAGCGAGATTCGACTAAAATACGGGGTTAAGCTATCACATGGAAGTAGCTTGTTTGAATTCTGGCTTTAAGTTTAGCTTGTTTTAATGCTTAAAATATGTGACATATCCGACGTACGCTTACGTTAGGTCACCTATTTTAATGAGAGAATAGGAAATGAATGAAATGGTAAAATAATGCTATACGCTCGACGGAAATAAACCCCTAGATCAATCTAATCTAAAAGCCAGTAAGATAACCATTACAGGTAATCTGTTTGTTGTTGTGTTTTTCACATCAAGTATAATTTTCATTCTATTTTTTAAAACATTTTTACCCACAGGATCATCTTTCTTATCTTAATATTTGAATTCTTCCTGCAATATATTTTTTCTCCACGCCACCAACTTGAGAAAGAAATGAGCAACTTTTTCTTTTTTTTTGAAAATATAATGATCTTATGATGACTTTGAAATTACTGTATACTGTGAACTATGTATTTTGTGATGACTACGATGATTACTATGATATATGATACTCTGATCCACTAATTGTGAAATTTTAACATTTTTCCGTTTCATTATGTTTGTTTGTGTTTTCTAACATTTGATTAAAATTAGATATATTTAATAAAAATAACATAGACGAAAAGTAATAATTTGTTTTTTTAAATTGATTATTTTATTGACACAAATGATTTTTTTTTGTTTTTACATTTATTTTGAGGAGGTTAAGACCAAAAAAAATTATAGTACCCCATCAATTTTTTAATTCGAAATAAAGAGTTGTAACATAAACTACTCAGTATGCTACTGCGTTATATTAATTAAGTACTAGGTGAAGTGAAAAGTTCCTCTGCTCTCCATAAAAAATATAAATTAAATTTTTATAAAATTTTTAATTACCAAATTTGGAATAGTATTATTTATTTTATTTTTTTTTTATGTAAAAAAAACTACAACCAGTTGATACATGATAAAAACAATTTTACAACTTTTTCTATTACCGGTCTACTTTTATTTTTTTTGTTGTACTACAAGGTTATTTCTTTATAAATGAATATTAAAGTAATTTTAGATAATATCTGTTCCCTTTATCTACTATTTTTAAGTGTCAAAACGCAAAAATATATCAATTAAAAATAAGACGAAAAAATATATAGTAATCCGATTCCACAAGTTTTTACTTGATTTCAATAAATTCAAATCGCATCATCGTTGTTTGACCATTTTAATAATTGTTGTATGAAATTACAGAAGCTAAGTTTGAATCGGATCAAATTTTAAATTATAATATTAAATTTGCTTAACTTCAGGTAATTTATTAAATTTAGTTTATAGCGATGTGCTCGCATCTCATATAATCAGATTATATTATTCAGATGTAAATTGATCGGTATTAATTAAATTTAAAACCTTTTTTTAATGAATGGTTGGCTTGAGATAGAACAAAAATAAAAGTCAAACTGTAATAAAGAGAGGATTTTATTTGTATTTCAAACTATAAAAATACCCAATAGGACATCAATCCATCAATCTTATTACGCAAATACTGAGTACAAAATATGCTTCCGGTTAGCTTCATCCACCAGGTAGATTCAAGATTTATCAATCCTTATTTTTTAAACACAGGGAAGACAAAGCTGACATAAAATCATCCAAAGAAATTGAAGAAAAATACCAGTTGAGAAAAAGGAATAAGTAATAGTGAAAAAAGAAATTCTACATGAGAGTAAGAACTTCATTTAAGTTGTAATCAAAAATCTTCCTCCAGATAATGAGTTACAACCCCACCTAAAATCCTAGGAAGATTTTTAGCATGGATGGAAAAAACACTTTACTTTAACAAAAAATTTTGTGCACATATTATTAAATAAACATAATGTTTAAAGGATGAGTTTTAGTATATAACTCAATCCAACACGTTATTTAACTTTGTGTTTGTATTTATTTTTCTGAAATAAACATATTTTGGGTTAACTTATAACCTACGGAGATTGAAAATGAAATAGTTTCCAGCAATTGCAATTGAAGAAGAAGAAGCGGCGACTTTTTTTTTTGTCTTCAGTCATTTGACTGTTTTGATGCAGCTCTCCAAGATTCCCTATCTAGTGCTAGTCGTTTCATTTCAGTATACCCTCTACATCTTACATCCCTAACAATTTGTTTTACATATTCCAAACGTGGCCTGCCTACACACAATTTTTTCCTTCTACCTGTCCTTCCAATATCAAAGCGACTATTCCAGGATGCCTTAGTATGTGGCATATAAGTCTGCCTCTTCTTTTAACTATATTTTTCCAAATGCTTCTTTCTTCATCTATTTGTCACAATACTTCTTCATTTGTCACTTTATCCACCCATATCTGATTTTTAACATTCTCCTATAGCAGCGCATTTCAAAAGCTTGTAATCTTTTCTTCTCAGATACTCCGATCGTCCAAGTTTCACTTCCATATAAAGCGACACTCCAAACATATACTTTCAAAAATCTTTTCCTGACATTTAAATTAATTTTTGATGTAAACAAATTATATTTCTTACTGAAGACTCTATTTCGCTTGTGCTACTCGGCATTTTATATCGCTCCTGCTTCGTCCATCTTTATTAATTCTACTTCCCAAATAACAAAATTCTTCTACCTCTATAATCGTTTCTCCTCCTATTTTCACATTCAGTGGTCCATCATTGTTATTTCTACTACATTTCATTACTTTTGTTTTGTTCTTGTTTATTATAGGCGGTGACTAGTGGTCATTATCAAATTTCGTCTTGAAAGCGTGAACCCATACTGCCCTCAAAAAGAGATCCAAGAAAGCAGTCCCAACGCCAAATGTTTAGGAAACATTATGCGCTTGATGCGATATATGTTTCCGATAACGAGAGTAATGCTCTCACCACAGACTTCTGAATCACAGTACCGGTTTTGCGTACCACGAAGGTTTCACATTCTCCTGTTGCTACCACCGATTTGCCATTAACAAATCGTTTTCCAGATCTCCCGATGAAGAATGGCAACATCGATATCTCCAAAAAGAACTTCATTAAACTCTCACCGATAATCCTATAAGGCATCAAACTTGATGAATTAATTGAAACGGTGAATAAAAAGTGTGACTACAGCTGAAGTGTATTCAGCCCTAAACAATTACATGTTATCTTGAAAAATCTGGACGTATACAAGCGGATTATTGACTTATTGCGTGAGCACAATCTGAAAAGCCATACCTTTACTAAAAAGGGATGAAAGAGTCTTCCGAGCTGTATAAAGGATCTTACATTATTTCATTCCGATTGATCTTATTAAAGGAGAGCTTGAGGAAGACGGCCTTACAGATGCGTTAAATGTGCTGAGGGTCATAAGACTACAGGTTATCCTAAAGAAAGAAACTCCTCCGCCATTTGTGCGCTCTGCCAATCAGACTATCCTGTTAACTACAGGTGATGCAGAGTACACAAGGAAATCATGGACAGAAAAATGATAAAAGTTATGACTGGCTACAAAGACTGCCACTGCCACTCCAATCGGTACTCAGGACAAACGGATTGCTTCCTTTGGCTTGGATAACAATATGCAGAACAATGAGGTGAGGAGACTGCTCAAGGGTTCACCTTGATGGCATTATAACCCAGCATACTGAAAGTATAAGGTATCTGGGTCTTCACCTGAAAGGTTCAAGTGACAAAGCAACTTAAAATGAACTTCAAGGAAATGTACTGGTTGCTAGACAGGAGGTCTGAGTTAACCCACCGGATTGGTCTCAGGAATGGTCAAACTGAGACTGTACAAGACCACACTTCATTTACACTCATACATATCATCCTCAGAAGTAATACCTAAACAGTAATTCCCAGAGACTAAACAGGAAAAAGAAAGAAGGTCTGAGTTATGTTTGTTTTTTATACTCTGCAAGTTTGAAACCAAGAAGGACAAATAACGTCCTAAATTGGGGCACGGTAAGCAAAAAAAATATTGAATATTGTCATACAGCGGTTATAGAATAAACTAGCCAGGTGTTTAGCTGCGACACCGTGGTTTTGCTGAAAACAGTGAACTGCACGAATATTTAGGTCTACGATACATCAAAGAAAAAATACAGCGTTTCAGTTTGAAATACAAACGTCAGCTAAATCACCACCTTAACAACATGGCCGTAAATATTTTGGATTACGGTGAGAATGTTAGAAGACTGAAGTGACTACATGTTCTGGACCTTAGTAAATCTATTTATATTCGCTGAGTGTTGTGTATTAATTAATCAATCCTTCATTCTCTTCCTCTTTGTTTCTGTTTTCACATCCATTTTTTATTTTTTAAATATTTCATCAATTTTTCATGTTTTTGATTCTTGTTTTTATTACTCTTCCGAAAGTATAATTTTTCATAACTACCATGTGTACTCCTACATTCTAAGTTCTATCCTCAAACGTTCTATACAACACTACTATGTAATCTTTGAGGACTCTCAGTAGGGATTCCTTTCTAATGTAAATTTAAGTGATATAACTTATTTAAAATTCCAAATATATTGTAACCGATTGTAAATAAGTTCTCATAAAAATTGCTTTTCTTTCTCAGATTAAACGACAATAGTAAAACAAATAATATTTTCTACAGAAAACATTCATTAGGTGGAAATATCCAATTAAATTATAAACAATTTAGTATGATCTCTATTAGAAAAACTTATTGAAGATGTATTTTGTGAAGCAAAATAAATTAGAAACTGGTGTAACGAATAGCAGAATTTTAGGGTTTGTTCATTCATTCGCTTACTCTCTCGTTCTCTATTACTTCATTTCATTGAATATCAATGAGATAACTGCAATTATTATTTTTATTTTTGAGGCCACATTGGCCTCAAAATCATCCATATTTCAGTTCCTCTTGAATTTCCGTATTAGTCTGGCCTTTCAATTTTCGTAGTATTTCTTCTTTCTTTCGGATCGTTGCTTCCTTATCTCGTCTGTGATCTATTTGTTGTGCCTTTCTAATTTTTTAACGTTGAATCTATTGTTTTGAAGTGCGTAGTTAATTTTCATTTTAATACAGGCTTCCTCAACTCTCAAACTAATTTCTTGAAAATCTCTTTGGATTTCTCCAACATATTTTTCACAGGTTTTTTTGTTAATATTTCTTGTGACCAGTTGTTTTAGAATTCGATTCTCAGGCATTCTTAAAACGTGAAAAAAATTGGAAATACTCGTTTTTTCAATGTACCGAGAATCGGGTCGACTTATTTGTAGACTGTTTCATTTGTGGCAATTCCCCAGACTACATCCTTTTGATAACTTTATTTAAACAACTTCTGATAATTCGCCTTTCTGTTTTAAGTAACTGGTCCGTTTTACTTTCATTTTTAATCTGAAAGATAGTCTCACAAGAATAAAAAGCCACTGGAAGAACTAGTGTGTTATAATAGTGAATTTTGGATTTTATTGACAAGACATTTTTTATTGTATGTTTGCTAAGTTATATTTTATGCTCTTTTAATTTTAGTTATTGTTTTTATTTATGTAGAAAGGCGGTAAAAATTTGACATTTTAGAAGTGTAAAAAGAAAAAAATACTTGATTCGATTCGTTACAAATGTCTTGCTTGATTACGAATCTTGTCGTTTCCTTGTTTATTAATAGTAATAAAGGGAAATTATTTACTTCAATTATACACAAAGGTACTTCATTGGATTCATATCACAGAACTAGAATAATTACCAGTGTAATTCCTAAGTAATTTCCTTGTTTATTATATTAGTATACAATATTGTATATTCTAAAAAAATTAATAAATACTGAAGCAAAATTTATACATTTTTTTTTTATCTCAAATTATATTTACAATCCGTTTCGTAAAATAGAAACCGTACGTAAATTTCATGACAATAAGTTATAAAGAAGTTTTCTTCGAAACACCTTAATTAAATATATTCTACGCATTACGACAATACTACTTATAAAACCATAACATAAAAAGAATGTTAGGAACAAATACCGTCAGAAACGTAATGGATCATAAACATAAATACTTTGATGACGCACAACATTAAGAAGAGAAGCCTCGTCCTGTGAATCATTACTAGATTCCAACATCCAATACATGAACCTGCTTTAACCGACTTACATCTTTACCATTATCTAAGAGGTTAACAACTAGATAATTTACGTGGTTGTTAAGTCTTATTTTGTACTTATTTGCAAATCGATCACTTCCTCTCGAACGCACGGTAACCCTAAGTACTCATGAATTTCGTTGTTTCATAAGAACCATGGTACTGTGTAATGCATCTCAGAAATTTATTGTAAATTCACTGAATAGTATTTATATTGTTGGTAATCGCCGTAATCCAAGACTTGGGATTCCGGTATTAGAATCACTTTGTACAGAAGTAGCTTATCAGATATAGTTGCGATATAGTATCAAATATAGGACTTGAACGCTGTAAAATCGAGAGTTACAGCGTTCAAGTCCTAGTAAAGCCAGTTATTTTTACACGGATTTGAATACTAGATCGTGGATACCGCTGTTCTTTGGTGGTCGGGTTTCAATTAACCACACACCTCAGGAACGGTCGAACTGAGAACGTACAAGATTACACTTCATTTACACTCATACATATCATCCTCATTCATCCTCTGAAGAATTATCGAAACGGTAGTTACCGGAGGCTAAACAGAAAAAAGAAAGAGATATAGTTGCGATTTTCTTCCTAATAACTAGTAAAGCTCTTTAAATTTGATATCTAGTTATTTTCTTTTTTCCTTAATGCAATCCTTCCATGTTAGACGATGAACTAGATGAATACTTAACTACCATACACTTTCAGCTCGCAAGATGTAACCTCCATCTAAATAAATTCCTGGGGACTCACCTTTTCTCATCGGGAATGCCAAGCGAGTCGATTTTGCTTAATTGGCCTTTATTTTCCATTTCTCAACTACTCTGCTAGAAGGTTTACACCAGATTGCAACTTGGTCGAGGGTTAAATTCGATCATCATCGACAGCTACGATTGTCATGTCGTCACCAAACTATACAATAGCTGTGCGAATGTCTTTCTAATATCTTTGTTCAAATATTATTTTATTGAGAAAAACAGGTTTTATTTTTAAATACATTAAAAAGTATTGAAAAGAAGTGTATATTAAAAGATTTAAAAAAATTAAAAGTAAAGTATTAAATAAATTTAGTGTATTTTTTATACTGATACATATATATACATACATACACACATATGTATAATATTCATTATAAAAATAACAGGAACTACATTTACTTTATTGTCCATTTTTTCTTTAGCAATTTTATATATTATATTTCTGGTTTAGTGATTTACTTTGATATTTTTTTTTTAGAATTAAAGTTTAAGCATATACTTAAATAATGTTACTGTGATTATTTGTTCATCATTTAATTTTGTTAATGATATGTACAGGCATACATCTTTTTCAAAACAAGGAAATTTTTTCCCACAATTAGCACGAAATGTTACTTTTTTTTATAAATTTTTATCCGTTATAAAATGTATGATTAGTTTATTTTTTTTTTACAAAAAATTTGTAACAAAGTAAATAATAACGTAATAATATGTGTAACATTAATTGTAACTTATTAAAGTTGTAAAATGAGAGGACAAAAAAAATGAATTTTGAAAAAAAAAAATTAGTTTTGGTTTTACTGTAAATTATATTTTATTATTATTTTTTAATAATTTAAGAACAGAAGATAATATTGTTACTTCAACAGTAGTATTCAAATGAATATTTAATATTATATAATATGATTCATACATTATGGAAATAGTTAACAGCGGCTTGCTGCGACAATGTTGCCGTCGCGAGCAGTGTATTCAACAAACACACTGCAAAGAATACCGTATTCTATTATTTAATTATTACCTTTCGTAAACTAATTTCAATTAAACCGTATAACATTATTAATAATTTAACTCTTTATTACTAAGTTACATTATTATTTAAATTTCTTTGACATGCCCTTATATTTAGAAAGAAAAAATATATAAAATTTTGATACAGTTTTAAAATTCATTTCAAGTTCATTAACCAAGACGAATAATTTCTTGTAAAGTGTCTGTTTAATTTAGTCACATACGTAAAATCAAATTCACTGTTATCAATATTTATATCATTATTATCGATATTACGGTGCATTACGAATACGTTGGAGCATCTACTGTAATTACTTTATATTATAAAATATTATAAACTACTTTGTTTTCACACGCTGTAAGTTTTCTATCTAAAAAGAGTCATGCTTCGAACATTTCTCTCGGAAGTTTTGCTATGTTTTGTAATTTCAACGTGACGTTTAATTGGCGAACAAATATCTTAAATCTAATTTAGTTCAGGATGGTACGGTAGTAATCTTAAAAAAGTATAACCTTTAAACTTTTAAATCTATTTTATTTGTTATTGTTTTTAACCTTTTGTAGTTAATTGTTTCATATAATTCCGACTATGAATTTTAAACGATATTGAGAGTAGCTTAAACATATTCACCATAATCTACGTTATTTTTTTTTCTATTTTGTTATTGGTTTTCATTCTTTTCATTGATATTAAGTTATATATATTTTTCTAATAAATTTTATTTGTTCTCATATTACAATCATCATAAATTTTCTTTTTACCAATTTATTATCAAACAAAATTAAAAAAAAAAGTTTCAATAACTGGATAAATAAAATATTCATGAATGCAAATATTCATAGCAAGGCAAATAAATATACACTTGAATAAAAATGTATTAAGTTTTCAAGTGAAATATAAAACTTAAAAAAATAAGTTTATAACGCTTTACTTATGTTTATCGAAAATTTCTCTATTCCCTATTTTTATTTCGTTCTATAAATTAGTAATTAATATTTTTTTTTTATAATTTGTTTAATTTACTTTACATTTTTACTGTCTGTGAATGAACACAATGTAGTACGGTATGACCTGGTTATATGGAAGAGAGTACCATTTGGGTGGCAACTTTGCCCATGTGTCTAAACAAAAGAGGGTTCCGTTCTACATAGAACAGTAACACATCTTTCTTTCTCTTTATGTACATAAGAGAAAGCGAGAAAAACAGCCAGATAACAAGGATCAATAATAAAACTCAAGTTAACAAAGTAAAAAAAAAAATCATATGCTGTTAGCGACGACGTTTAAATACGTCGAAAATTGATTTTTTTTAAAAGTATGTATTTAAAAAATGATAGAATACTTAATATTATTCTTTTATTTATTTTACAGCTTCTAACAGAAATTCTCAAAATATAAACAAGGCTCAGGACCGTTTGGTGTTTAACAATGAAATGAGTGAACCAACAATTTATAATAAACTATTATTATTATTAGTTAATTATATTATAATGATAAGGGGCAATTTATTTATAATAAATCGATAAAATACCTATAATCTTTCAACTGATCATTTTTTATTTGTTTATTCTTTTTTAATAATAATAATTAGAATTGTATTGTGATATTATTATTATTATTATTATTACTATGATTATTATTATTATTAAATTAATACACATTTTATAAGTAAATATAAAAAAAAAAATTGAACTGGAATATAACCATACCCTACTAGAGGAAGAAACTTGTCCTATAACGTCAAACATGCAATACTGGTAGATGGAGGGAGTAGAATCAAGATCACCTATAGTAAATCCTTCCTTCAAAACCAGTTCACATTTCACTTCATTTCGATCTACAGGTTATATTACTTTGGCGACTCAACATTAATTGATAGAGTTATTATTTTTTTGTCCTCGATGAGTCGGAGAAATACCATTTACGTACCCCCCATAAATGGGGGAGTGTCGGACTCACACGGGTTTAGCTAGATGTTATTAAGAGCCTATGTGTTCCCGCACCCCACCGACTAAAATTCCTATCTCACCGTACCCCACCCGGAGTCGGATCAACATTTAAGCACTTACTCAGATCCGGGGGGTGCATGTCTCTAACCACCAAAGAGGAGTCGCACCAGGCAACAACGTCTATGCCGTTCCCAGCCGCCCCAACCAGTGGCCGAGTTTCGATCTTTTCCGCTCAAGGAATCGGGAGTTCCAGCGCTTCATCGCCGCCGCTCATCCAGGCAAGTCAAGACGAAAAAGAACTCGACAGAGGGCTGTCCAAACCCCCTTTCATTCCTTTCTCTTTTATCTGTATTTAGTGTTAATCTTAACCTCAATTTCTAGCTTTATCTTCCTTGGTCTTTTAGTATGTAAACTATGTAAGCGGTTAACTTTGACATCTTCTCTCACTGAGCTCGTCCTCTTAGCACATATTCAACGGTATTATCTGGCGTCAGCCACCCCAGCCCGTAAAGATTCCTATTCTGATTCTACCTATAACAGTTGTAAAAGGTATGTTCAGCTGTATCTTCTAATCAGCAGTATATATAATCAGCTGTCCTTCTTCTATTGAACCTAAACAGGTAAGAGGAATACTCTCCGTGTCCTGACAACAGTTGTGTAAGCCAATAAGTGGGTTCACCATGTTTCTTCCTAATCCATAGCGAGAACTGCGATATTAGGTGTTTAGTCCATATGCCCTTATTCGTCTCATTCAATTGCATCTGTCCTCGTCTCTGCACCGGTTGTAATCTCCCAGCTATAATCTCTACTGTAGGTCCGGATATAGTTCGATATACGGCAGTTACTCCTATCGCTGCTCTTCGTTGCAGCGAGGTTAAGCGATTTGCATTCCTCTTTTTCTCTAACGCCGAGGACTACGTAGGGATCGCGTACAACATTACTGATGATGTAGCAACAGATAACGTCAATCGCTTCCGGCTAGCACGTGGGCCCCTTCTAGATGAGTAAGTTATTAAGTTCAGTTATCATTCTCTCTGCACGCTCCGACACTTCTTTCACCTAGCCGTGCGACTGTCACTCGGAAGCTCAGTCGTCAAAAGGCCATCATATACTGTGTTCTTTAAAATTGGAACCAATACAGAACACTCTTCTTCAACTAGAATCTCCTCCATTAATCGTTCCAAGTCGAAACCCTCGGACACGTCGCCATCTGTGCTACATTTCATCTCTTCAACCTTGCGTTTTAACGACATAGACTGTACATCCATCTCTTCTATAGCTGCTGCGTCCTCCTTCGGAGTTGCCGGAGACAGGCTTGAGGGCTCGTCCTCTGAAGTGTTCACCTGCCTGATGATCACCCTCGTGCCGCCAGATGTAGAGGACCTCATATTCCTGATCCTCTCGGGTTCAACCAGAACCGCCCTCTTCACTTAATTTTTATCGGTCCTCCTGCTCGGTAGAGACATTTTCGACATGCAATATAATAATGATATAGAAAATATAGTAATTAATAATTATAATTATCAAATAATAATCAATAATCATAATAGAAATTAAATTCTATTATGACAACAGTAAATGTAGCTCATTTAATCAAGCTACTAATCGAAGCTATCACTCAGATAACGCTATCGATACCATCAAAATATGGATAATAAAATTAATAATTAATTTTAATTTCTCACCATATAGGATAAGATAACACTAATTTATTTTAATGCTGTTTATAAATTTCAAACGCAAACAATGTTATCAATAGATAACAACCACAGTTGTCCTCCAAACTCGTATACAACTAATCCATCCGCGCAAGCACCCAAGACTAATAACAGGCGACTATAGCCCTATTTCAAAAATTAATGTTAATAAAATTGATATAAAAAATCAGTCCATTAACCAAAAAACTCATACATTAAAAAAACACTTCCGATAAACCAATCACAATATCCGTCGTACAGTCCAGTAAGAAAAAAGCCAATAAACCAATTAAAAAATGCAGATCGCAATAAAAACGCAACATCATTCCTCCAAGTCACTTTTTGATAGCAGTTATTTACCCACAAGAAACATGTTCAGTATAACCAAAGTCATACCGTTGAAACATACTGAATTTTCCTTTGCAAGATTCTTTGTATTACTTGTCTTTCTTCTGCACAGTTTTAATTATATAATAAATAAGTACTAGCAGTTTATTTTGTTTGCCATTCAATCCTAGAAATTTAATAATATATTTTTAGAAACTATTTTACTACTTTAGAAACTTGATTAATGGTACTTATTTTTATTCCGTGTAAAAATATTAAATTAAAAGTGAAAATTATATAAATTACTAGTCGGTCAGGGGTCTTTTCGTTCACCCAATCATCTACTCAGGGAACGGAGCCGCCTGGATCCCCGACGCGTTCGTTATCTACATGGAAGAAAAACTATATGAATTGAAAAAATGAATCATAGAACGAGATGTTTAATTATTCATTAATTATATTCATATTTTATTCAATTAATGAAGAAGAAAAAAAAAGGTTTTTGTACAAAAAAAAAAGAAGAAGAAACGACGAAGAAGGAAGCATACAAACTTTACAAATACCTGAAATACAAACTAAATTACAAAAGATAGAATAGTAGTAGTAACTACAACAGTGCCAATATTAAATATTCTACATTAAACATTCATTAAAAAAGAAAGAATTAGTCATTGTTCTTCATTAAATTTCAGTTGCCATGGTGATAGAGATACGAGTATAATGACATAAAGGAATGTTAAATAAAAGAATTTTTAATGAATATCTTTAATTAACAACTTCACCTCCAATGGGGCTGGATCCTCTATCTACGGGTTAAAACCTTCCCTGGGATTAACACTAACGTATACTGAAAATTTAAAAGCAGTTAGTCAGCTGGTTCTCACGTGATGCTGTTGCAAACAAACAGAAAACCCTTTGCATTTATACAGAATGTATCACGAAGTACTCCCGGAGCTTTCTTAACCTAATTCGGGAAAATAATAATAATAATGGAAAAAGTCAAAATAAAAATATGTCCTAAAATGCTTTGTTTAAGAGTTGCAGCTAGTGAAAGATTTCAGCTACCCTGTTTAAATAAGGTCGTATTGAAATTTTTAGGACGTTAATTAAGGAGTATAATTATAAATTTATTATGGTTTTTGACTTGAAAAGTGGAATAAAATAGAGCCCAGAATCGTACATGCAGCAGGTTTTGAGAAATCTGTTGGGTGAAAACCAATAAATTGGGGTAAAAACTCTGTTTTTTATGTTTGACGTACAGTAACTTTATTAAATGGATAATAAATACATACAATTTTTAAACGCAACCTTAGAGAGTTTAATTTTGAATAAAATGGTGTAAGATAAGTTGAATAAAACAAAAAAAAAGTTAGAAAAATATGAATTTTATTTAGAAACAGTACTTACTATATATTTTTTTTATATAAAAATAAAGTATTCACTTACGAACAGTTGTGAATATTGACCCGATTGAAGCGCTTTCGAATGAATTATCTCTCCATCATCAGGGATTACTGATTAATTATGAATTTTATATTTGTGCATATAAATTCTTATAAATGGGAATTAAAATGAAAATAAAAATTTTATGTTCATAACAGCTGAATGTCAATAGTTAAAAAAAAGTCACGTTAAAAGAAAAACGTCTTGTCAGTAAGATGTTTACAACTATCTGATAACGTTGACTTATTTTAACTATTGACATTCAACTGTTGTGAAGCTAATAGTTTTAATTTTTATTTTCATTTTTATTCCCATTTATAAAAATTTATATGAACAACTATAAAATTCATAATTAATCAGTAATCCCTGATGATGGAGGAATAATCCGAAAGCGCTTGGATAGTCAATATTCATAATTGCTGATAAGTGGATGCTACATTTTTATAAAAATTGTAAATACCAACGATGTCAGATATTAAGAAAATTTAACTTACTATATTTGTCAAAAAAGTACTCATTTAATAGATTAGCTTCCTACAGCAGTGCAGTAGGAGTATTTTCCCCTTAGGTAAACACTGATGTCGGTTGAACAAAGCAATCGCATCAAGGAATTCCCACACGGCCGACAATGCGGCTCTCGCCATATTGACTCGCCGCTTGTGAGTGGCCAATTTTCCCCTTGACCTCTAAGTTCCAGGGTGGCCCGGTCGCTGCCCCCCCCCCTACCACCCACCAAGAGCAAGGCAGTCAAACATCAGGTGTTCATTTGACTGGACCTCCCCACAGACGCACAGCTCATCAACCGCTAGGTGAAACCGAAACGAATATTGGTTCACATTCGCGTGGTTGGAGAGGACTTTGGCTACCGTTGCCCTTAAAAACGAGCTCGAGGCATATCATCCCCCCAGATCCTGTATAAATTTATACAAGGTTCTTCCCTTAGTCGTGACGTGACATTCCAGCTGCCATTCATCAATTGCGAGGCTCTGCAGCCTCTTCCGCAGGCGGGAAATGTACAACAGAACGAAATTTAGATCGGTGCATTGTGATCGCCGTTCCGCTCTGGTACTGGACCGGTTCGAAACCGCATCCCAAATACCACGGCCTCCCGACCTTTTCGCAATTTCCAGATGGCTGCCCGAACTTTCACCACTAAATCGATTGGGAGAGCCTTTCCCAATACGGTGGTAGCCTCGTAGGAGGTTGTTTTAAAAACACTACTGCATACAATTAAGGCTCTGCGCTGGGCACTCCTTAAATTTTAAAGAAGATTCATATCCAACCTATTCGCCCAAACCGACGCCGCGTAAGAAGTCATGCTTTCAAAGACACCTCCGTTCACATGTACGTTCGACAACTCATACTCTTTCCAAGCAATCCTCCTAAGTTTGTAGATCACTGAGACCGCGCCCGCCGGTACTTGCTTAATGTGGTTGGTAAAAAGCAGCTTTTTATCAAATAAAACACCTAGATACTTATGAACTATAACTCGGCTGATTATACAGCCTTTATACTTAATGTGGGGGTTATGACTGTACGATAATTTGTCTGCACCCTTGAGAAGCATGTTCTTCGTCTTAGGCACAGAAATTCTTAAATTTTGCATGTCCATCCAGCCCTCTGTGATTGACAAAGCCGCCTGCGCTCGATCTTCCAGCTGCCGTCGTGAGTTACCACGAATAGGAGACAGTCATTAGCGAAAGCCTGAGCCGTGACCCCTTCTGGGAATGTCAATCCCAGAAATCCGTCAGACCAGGTTCCACAGCAAGGGACCGAGAACGGAACCCTGCGGGCTTCTCGTGGTGAAAGATTTTTCCACAACTAGATGCGCGCATCTTTAAACAGAGCTGAGAGATTAGACAAGAAGTCACGTACTACGGCCTATAGGGCTACGGGAACATCGCGGCGTTCCAACTCATAGAAGACAGAACTCCATTACAAGGAAGGAACTGCTGTCTCTATGTCAATAAAAATTGCCAAAACATATTTACAGTCGGCGCTTTCCACCTCGGCAAGAGCATTTAAGATTCAATCCTCGGTGCCAACCCCTTTCGTGAAGCATACTGGCCTCGATTTAGAAAACAGTTCATATCGATGTTTTCCCAGAACTGTTCCACAATCAGTCTTTCCAGCAACTTAACGATAACCGGCAAGAGGGTGATGGGTCGATAACTACTGACCTCACTAGGATCCGTTCCTGATTTTAAGAGCACTCTCACCAAAGCCACCTTCCAGCAAGCCGGAAAGCAGCCCCAGCTTAGGCACTCCGAGAAGAGCTGGCCAAGCGGCTCACAGGCAGCAGATGATACAAAATATCCTGGTCAAGCTGGTCAATGCCCGGTGCCTTTCTCAGTGCTATTCGAGAAACCATTCGGTCAATATCTACGGGATCCACAGCCCGCACGCCAGGGAATGGTGTCTCACCCTTCTTGACGTCGACTTCTGGTTCACCCTCCGGAATATCTGGAAACCGAGTATCCAGGAACGCCTGGTAAGTCGCCACAGATGTTAAAGTGTGGTCTCGACCACCAAACCCGCATCGAACACTGGACAGTGCGTGCATATTCAAACTTTTATTCATGGTATTTAATGTCATTTATCAGTAGTTTTACTCTGTAAAAAATTTGTTCAAATGCGTAAAAAATTTTTTTTTTATTCACGCCAAAGAAGTACACACGAGCTTTATTATTAAAAAATATTCATTTATAGATTAAACTTAACATCTTAAGTAAAGTTTTCTCTAATCTAACTCTCACTTCAATAAGGGCTAAAGTAAGAAAAAGAGTGTTTTCTAAAACTTTTCTGCACTTAAAAAAAATTTAGATAATTCTTGATAACTCTGATTATGAAGTGTATGAAACTTTCAAAAAATTTAAACCATAGGAAGAGAGCAAATGAATAAAAAGTACACATCTTTCAATTTTCAGAGCTCACGGTTCATTTTTTTGAAAAAAGGTTTTCTAGATTATTTATGTATGTATGCAATCCAGGTAACAAATTTGTTTTAAAGGTTTCTCTAAAATGTCCTGGTGAGAATCGAAATTGATGTTTTTGCAATATCCTCCCACCCCTTTGACACATTTTGAAAAAAAACAATATTATGATCAATCCCCCATATATAGAAATGTTTGAGCTAAATTTGAAGAAATTCAGTTATGTCAATCATTAGATATGAGGCTAAAAGCAGTGCCATATACATGATTTTTTTTATCTAGATGAACTAGTTACCCTAAAACTAAAGATTTGGAAAAAAACTGATATCTCATTTTTGACATGATCATAATACATTCCCTTTTTAATATTTTAATTATATTCGCTGGGTAAGTAAAAATGTCCAATACTTACATTTAACTACTCATATAACTTAAATATGAATAATTAAGATTTACATACTACAAATAATAAATATTAATTAAATATAAATACTGTAAAACAATGCTTGTTGGTAAGTTTTAACATTACACAATATGTAATGTTAAAACTTACCAACAAGATATTATTTGAAAATTGGTCGCAGGTCACGCCCGGTGTATTATCATGTGAAGGATCTGGATCACGATGCCACCGCTGACAGAGTGGACCAGTCGGTGGCGGCGTTTGCAGGCTGCACCACCGGTGAGTTGATAGTTACCTCCCTGCGATCGACATATGGTGGTTCCCGTAATGCCACGATCTTGGTTCCTGGTATCGTGGCCCAAAAGTTGACGGAGGCGAGGAGAATCCGGATGGGCTGGATCTAGTGCCGTATAATCCGGAGGGAAGATGAGATGAGGTGCTGTAGACGTGGAGAAAGTCGTCATGTCGCAGCAAAGTGTGGGGGCCCGGACCGTTGTAAGCTTTGCTTCCGGTGCAACGGCGAAGACCGTTAGAGAAGTGAATGTCGTCAACGTGAAGGAAACGTAACGGACAGGATGACGTCATGTGTCGGATGGCTGTCACGGCGAAAACTCAGCTCGTTGATGCGTGTTCTACAATTTAACACTAATCGGAATGGCAGGACCATGGATGCATGCGGGGAGGTGGCTGCTCGGCTACACATAGACATTATTGTGGTCAGTGAGCCTGGTCGGAGGCCAGTCGCGGACACCAAATGGACTGGACGGCGAATACAGATACGGCCGTACTAGTGGTCCCTGCGACTATGGCGGTGCATGGCACGGGCTCAGGATCGTGCTATGTGTGGGTCGAACTAGCTAAGCTAGTGGTTTACCTGTCCCCTAATATTGACCTCTAATACTAACTGGAGGTGATTTAAATTCAAAATCCAGGAATTGGGGGAGCCAGGTTGAAGATGGAAGAGGCCACGTTCTGGAGGATGCGATGACCTCAGTAGACCTCCACTGCAAGAACCGGTGTGGAGAACGGACGTTCGTAAGGAGTGGTCGGGTAGTTTCTACCCCAGACCTGACTTTCGTAAGCATGAGGTGTGTACGGCGGCTGGCGGGTTGGAGGGTCCAAAAGAAGTCGCTCAATGACTACCGCCTGATAACATATGAGGTTGACGGAGTTGTTCTGGGAGGACAAGTGGGTATGAGAAGAACCCGCTTTGAATATATTAGAGTGGAGCAATTTCGGGCTGTGATCGGAGCTGGATTCGAGGAACATGAGATAGTTGACCCGAATATCTTAACAGGTGTGGTTTATAAAGCGGGCAGAAAGACTGGAGTCATTAAGGACACAGTCCCTGGTCACCGAGGAGTTTACTGATGGACTCCTGAAAATTCTAAGGAGGTGTATGGCTAGTCGGTGACGTCATCAACGAGCGCAGCGACAGGGGTGGATCTGGATAAAGAGCAGCATCAAGAGAGAGAGTACGCTCAGGAGAGAGTACAAGAACGGTGTAGCGGTGGCTAAGAAAAGAAAGTGGTTACAATTGTGTGACTCGGTTGACGACGATCCTTGGGGCGATGCGTATCGGATCGTGACGAAGAGATTCGGAAGGAGGTTACCGATCTTGTCTAAAGATGATTGGTGAAGAGTGCAAGAGAGCTGTTTCCACGTGGGGGAGACACCTATAGGAAGGAAGTGGTGGCGGAGAAAGTCATCTCATTCACCCTCAATGATTTGACTGCTGCTACCAAAACTATTAAGGGTGACTTGTCACCCTTAATAGTCGACTGGACGGGATTCCTCCTGAGATTGTGAAGATCACAGTAGATACCGTGCAAGATAAGGTCTTACAGGCCTTGAACGCAGTTATTAACAACGTGTGGATGCCTGAAAGGTGGAAGGGTGCGAGGTTGGCGGAAGCAAGTAGGACGTCTGAGTGCTCCGTCGGCTTGTAGACCGTTATGCCTGTTGGACTGCTTCGCCAAATTATTGGGAGAATTGAGAGTCTGTTTGGGTTGGTGCTCTTGATAGGGCACGCAACAGAAGGAGTTTGTTGAGCCAACAACGACGGCTCAATCTGCGGGTTATTGCAGGGTACCGCACGATAGGTACAGAAGCGGCGTCAGTCATAGCTGGTGTGCCACTGAGTGATCTGCAGGCTAGAATGAAACATTCTATTGCTTCGGGGAGTGAGAGGGAAGTGGCTGTCGATGAGATGTTCAGAGTCTGAAACGACAGGTGGAATGCGACGGAGACTGGACGGTGAACACACCGGCACATCAGTGACGTCAGAAGCTGAGTAGAGCGGAAGCACGGTGATACCAATTACGAGCTCACCCAGTTTCTATCAGGGCAGGGGTGCTTTAAATATTACCTGTACCGTATGAGTAGGAGTACCACGAGATGCTGCTATAATTGTGGAGAGACTACGGCAAGAGATTGGTAAGAGATTACGGCACACCACGTTATGTTTTCATGCACGAAGTGGAGAGACTTGAGGGCTGCCATGATGAGCCACGGCGCAGTAAACGTGGATAATTTAACAAGTGTGATGTTGGGTAACAGAGATGCGTGGACGAGAGTGACGACTGCGGTGCCAGCCATAGTTAGAAAGATGGCAGTGGTGGAGAGAGGCAGGCAGACTGGAAGACCTGGTGTTGACCTGAGACGGAGAGACCGATGCTGGATGCCTATGGGCGACCAGCCTTAGGGAGTGGGCGACGGGGGCTCCTCGTAGTCGTCGTTCGCCGATGATCACTTGGGGACGTCGCTCTGGCTATATTCGGTGACAAGAGCGCTCGGGTGATTGCGCAGGGGCTGTGTACATACCACGTGGATTAGGTCTGTCCCCTGCGTGACTAGAGGGGTAGGTATTTTAGCGGGTGAGAGCTCCGCACTTGCCGTCAGAGCGGGCCTGGCGGCGGCTGGCGAAGCTTTTTCCTCCTACGGAAAAACAAACACGAATAAAAAAACATGTTATAATTATTTATTATCACAAGCTTACTTGTCAGCTTAAGACAATGTCGAATGTTCATTAAACTGAAAATACCAATATTTTATTAAAGCCTATTCAAATGGTGTAAAATTACAACTCTGCCTAAGAGTTATTAAAACTGATGAAATTCGCTTATTTAGTAAATAAGCAACAAAATTTGAAACATTCATTAAAAAAAAAAAAAAAATTCAGCATTTCTTTAAAATTTTTTATACGGGATATTGACATATCACAAAGAACATAGAATATCAAAATTAACATAAAGAAAAAGGAAGTAAGACAATATCAACTCATAAAACCAGACAAATACAAATGTCAGCATACATACTAATTAGTGCATTACATTTAACAGTTATCTTCAAAAATTAATTAAGATAAGCTTTTTTCAAATAAACTGGTTGTCACTGTCCTTGTAATGGTTGGTAGTAATTAAGTGTACAAGGTACACATATTGTGCTTCTGTTGCCATTGAAGGATCTTTTATAGAAACAATATTATAATCTATCAACGAGTTTTAAATAATACTAATAAATAACACATTTAAAAAAATCTGAATATTCTTTTCTGCATTCTTGTTTGACGTATGTCTAAATAATTTTCATTACTACCTTCTAAATAATTATTCCATTGGTACTTATTCATATATTTAATTTCCTATTAAAGCATTATATGGTCTTAAGTATTTTTTTCTTCTTTAACCTCTGAGACCAATGTTAGGTATTGCTTCAGAGGAAGAAATAAATAATTTTTAGCGTGTGAAAATGCCATGACTGACCGGGATTCTAACCTAGGACCTCCGGATGTAAGGCCGAGACGCTACTACTCGCGTCACGGAGGTCGGCCTTCTACATTATATTAAAACACTTTAAAAAAAAGCACTCTCTTGGATTTAATCGATATAGTGTCTAGCTTTTTTCATTAATCATTTTATACTTCCCACCTTCTTCGTCAAAATAGTCTAGTAAAAAAGTTTAAATTATTAAGAGTATAATTTTAAAAAAAAGAAAGGAGAAAACAAATTTTATATAATTTAAATACCAGAATTCTCTAGAAATGCTTTCATATACTGGATAATTTAATATACTTTTTTTTTTAATTCGCTCTTATCCAGCTCACTCATGCAGTATGCACGAAAGGTGTCCATTATTCTAGAAAAATTAAAATTTAATTTTTTATTTTTAATATCAATTTTCTTTCTAAATACATTTTAGTTTTATTTTCTTGTTTAAAAAGATGAAGTGTTTATTTTTGCGTTTCTATCAGTAATAAATGATTTTTTCAATTAATTTTAAATAACTTAATTAAAATGTATTTTAAGTTAGCATTTTTATTTAGTATCCATCTGAAATTTGACTTACGAATCATCAAATTAACTAAACCTTTTTTTTTTTAAGAGGTGGAGGACCCCACTTACGGGCACCTAAACAGTGTCGGGCTCGCTAACAGGTTCCGCCAGTTATAACCAAGGGCGTATGTATACCTGCGCACTACCGACTAAACCTCCACCCTTCCTGGTACTGCTTATAAAAGCATTTCATCAAAAGAACGGGGAATCACCCACACACACACAGTCATAACAAACAGGATGTCACACATCAGACAAACAACACCACTGGAAACAACACATACAGCACATCAAAAACAAACACAGACAACAAAATCGCACAAGAACCATGCAGAAAACAGGACAAAGCTTCTAACAACCACAAAACCCACACAGCAGTCTAGACAGAAATCTCAAATAGTAACACCGGTTACCAGTAGCCACCATCAGATGCACGAGCAGTGTCCCCGGCCTCATCGCATCCAGGCGACCCCCACACGTACGGGGGGACCCCCTAGGTCCCTAGAAACCTGTCCGCCCCCGCACCCTCCGGTGCCATTCTCCAATGTGGGATATAAATGCAGCTTCCTCATGACCGTCCTGACGAATCTTTTCACAGTCTTCCATTATGCCTTACCTTGTAATAGGATTCGTAGGGTATCTTCAGGGCGAAACACGTGCTCACATTTCAGGTTGCTGAGCATCTCTCTACGCTCTATGACGAATCGCGGGCACAGAAAGAATACATGTTGGAGGGGTCTCTTCTACCTCGCACTCCGGGAAATTTTCAGATAGGTCGAGCCCGAATCTGTACAAATAAGACCTTAATCCCCATGACCCACCAAGAATTGTATTAACTCAAAACTAAGCGTGCCATGGGTCCTCCGGCACCACCCCCTGATGCCCCTAATAAGGCGATGGGTCCTAAAAAACTAATACTAGAATTTTTAAATATATGATCCAACAAATTAGGTCATCGTTTCACAAAAGTATATCAAAAGCATCTTTCGTCTATTCATTTTAATGTTTTGTATTTTATCAATCAACCTCTCCAGTAACACCAAATTTCAAACACCTACATATATTTCTTTTCTACTTTTCTTAACATTTTTTTTTTAGTTAGTATAAACTGCTACACTACGCAAAATATTTAAAAAAATAAAATTTTCCAAATCTTAAATGTATATTTGATATTTACCAAAAATTCTTTTATGAATGACAGCCGTACAAATTGTTGATAATCTACTTTTGATCTCTGATTTATCATTATTATTACTACTTATTATCATTCGTATGGATCCATTCAATTTGCATGCTAGGATTTTCCAAATTAATCAGTCTGATAAAATCTCCAGCGTGTATTTTAACACATGTTGTGTTCCACAGATGTGGAACAAAGTTGGGACCACTTTTATTTACCGTATTTATAAATGACACTGGAAATGATATTAAATATAAGATTATTAAATTTGCATATGTTATCAAAATATATGAAAAATTTAACTTTATTTTGACTCTTCAGAGGAATGTTGGTACGATTTATGAATTCTCTTTTGTAAAGAAATTATTTCTGAATTTTGATAAAATTATTGTTGTGATCTACACTGGGAAGACCCTATATATAATATATAATAGGTATTCAAAATATACTTTGACTAGAATTAATCTGTGAACTAGGTGTTACTTTTGATGTAATTTTGTTTACATAACATGTAGGTATTACAACTACCAACTTGAGTTGATATTTTGATGAATAGGCAATATCAACGGATTAGCATTATTCAATACCTCTAACAAACGCTGGTTAGATGAACTGGAGTAATATACTCCAACTTGGTAGCGCAATAGTTAGGCTAGCGATTTGAAGATTGAAATATTAAAGAGAAGTTCCTTTTGAATTTACTACAAAGTTGACTCTACATCAAAATTTGTACATAGGGGAATTTAGTATTTTGGACATTGTGTCCCTAGAAACTAAGAGAAATATATAAAATATAATGTTTATATATAAGGAAATGCAAGAAAACATTGATGTTGACATCTTCAGCGTACGTATCGGAAATTCCTTAATTCACTAGCAGGAGGCATAATTTATTTATTTATTATCGGCAAGGTACATTATCGCCACTGACCAGATAAGTCAAAAGTATTAATTTTGTTAATGAAAATAGAGTTGAGAGTTAAATGTGAAGCAGAATTCTTTTAAAAGAATAGTTTGAAATATTTTCTTACGATGCTTTTATTAAATGATTGTAAAAGGTTATCAAGTTGACAGCTGTTAAGAATAAGTCTGCTTGTTTTCACTATTTTTTTTTATTTTTTTTATTAATTCAAACATTAAAATGTTCTATTTTTCTTTTTTTAATAAAATAATTTAATGAATAAACAAAAGTATACTTAGATATTAGTATAAAAATAATAGTTTTTCTCGTTGCGGAAAGGGATATACCTACGCCAGGAAAATTCAACAATTAAAAAATTTTTTTTTGTTCTAGTGATTTAATTTAAAAACACTCTTAAAATTGGTTTTACATAAATACTTATATTTTAAATATTGCTTTGTTAATTTTAAAAGGATTTTTAATTAAATTAATACATATCTCAGACTACATCAAATGTAATTTACTCATCAATAAATATACTAACATGAAGGTTCGTAAGTTATAGATAATTATATTTTTGTTTTTATTTTTTTTACTTCTATTAAGATAATATTACATAAGTGCTGCCTGGGAGGTAAGGCCAAATATTGCAGTTGTGAATGCTTAAGCAAATGGAAATCCAAAAAAAAGCAATTAAAAGCGGTTTGTTTAAAGTTAAACCAAAGTTTAAACTTTTGACCTTCAGTATTTTAATGATTCATACTCTTAACTCTAATATACAACTCCCCAATAAAAACTACTTGAAAGTAAAATTAATGAAAAGCGAGTCGTAAAAGTAAAGAATTTTTCCAATTAAGTGTTTTTTTTTTTAATTTTAAATTATACCTGAATCGATAAGTTATAAATATATCTATGAATTACTAGTGACTTACAAGCAGCAGTAGAAAATTGTGGACGAACTATATAACGTAAATTAAATTATTATCTATTTCATCCTTTGCTTTACAAAAATATAAATTACATGTGTGCAGTATTACGAAATGAATACTGCTTATTTACCGTTGTCAGTGTTAATAACTCTATTTGCTAAACATCTTGGAACAGTAGAATAATATTAGAATTCATATTGATAAATAATATTAGAGGAACGTTGTATTTTCATTGACTTCCTTCAAGAAAGGTTCTCATAGAGGGAGTATAATTTTTCCCCAAAAAAATTTTTGTCAATCAAAAAATAAAAATGATAATAGTAATAACAGTCGTTAGATTTTTTTAAATTTAGTGGTAATAGTATTGGCTGTAATCCCTATATTTTCCGATAAAATCCAAAGGGAATGAACATTAATGATAATGATAACGGAAGTAATGGTGGTAAAAATCACAGATTAGGTGTACTAACCTTTTTTTTATACACATACTTAAACTCTTGCCTTTAAAACGGAATGAACAGTATTTCGGACTACATGAATCGCGAACTGTCAGAAATTGGTAAATTTTTTTAAGCTCATTGCCTGGGAAACTTTTTTTAATAAGGGATTTCTTTTTTAATTTTTTTTTTTTGAAAATGTAGAGGAACCCCATTTACAGGCGCCGAAGCAATGTCGGGCTCGCAAAACAGGTTCCGTAAGATGTTATTAATTGCTTATGTATTTCTTATGTAATATTGGAAGGACAGGTAGAAGGGAAAAATTGTGTAGGCAGGCCACGTTTGGAGTATGTAAAACAAATTGTTGGGGATGTAGGATGTAGAGGGTATACTGAAATGAAACGACTAGCACTAGATAGGGAATCTTGGAGAGCTGCATCAAACCAGTCAAATGACTGAAGACAAAAAAAAAAAAAATGTATTTCTGCGGACTACCGACTTTCTTTCTTTCCGTTTGGGGAGGAAAAAGCTCTGCCAGCCGCCGTCAGGCCCGCACTGACGGCAGTGCTGGGATCTCACCCGCTAAAAAACCTCCTCTTCTATCATGCAGGGGCCGGATCTAAGCCATATGTTATGTACAGTCCATGCATGATCACCCAGGCACTCTACTCTCCAAATACGTATGACCGGAAGGCGTCCCCATGGGTGATCGACGAGAGACGACTGCGAGGAGCCCCCGCCGACCACCACCAGAATCCGGCCTCCCTTGATCACCCGTTATCGAACTCCACATCACTATAGAGCCGCATCTGCTCAGCCTGTCGTCGCCTCTCTTCATTGGCCTTCTCTCCTATCATTGATGTGATCGTAGTCAAAATGCATTCCCATTTGTTGCTATTGCTGAGCATCACCTCGATTATATTGTCGGCCCCTTCCACATCCTGATCCTCGAGTACTACTCTTAAGTTGCGCCATCTAGGGCAAAAAAACACCACATGCTCTGGGGTGTATCCAGTCCGCCGCAACCGTGACAGCGACTTGTATGGCATCTCCCCATCCTGTACAGGTAGTCCCGAAAACATCCATGTCCAGACAGGAACTGGGTAAATTCGTAGCCTGTGTTACCATGCTTTCGCTCCACCCATTCCCTGACGTCGCTTATGGGCCCATAGGTCCACCTTCCTTTGTCCGAATCTCGCAATCTGTCACGACAAGCGATGTAGAGGCCGTCAATTGCTTCCTTTATGTCCCGTCAATTCACTATTGAAGCTCTCATTTGCGCTTGTAAGTCTACGGGCGGTACTCCAGCTATAAAAGATTAAATAGGCTAAAACTTATCACTGATAAATAAAATTTAGAATATATCAACAAAGCATCCACTAGGTTAATGTAATTAAAATAAAACCTTGAAATTTGAGTAAAATAATTAAATTTTTATTGTAATTCATACTTTAATAAGCTGCCCAAAGAATATTTTTTCAGAACAGGGTATTTTAATGATATAAATAATAATATCCCACTGATTTACGTACTTTTTTCTCTCTTTTTTTCTAGGCGTACAACGACGTATCGTTATCAGCGCCCGGTTTCGATATTTATATACTAAGTAAATAAATATTACAGAATTAACGATTAAATTAAAAGCTAATACCCAGTAACATAAAAACAAAGCATAAATAGCTTACATAGCTGAATCCTACTACAGAAAACTCAAATATTTGAATATAAACAGACGGGCCTAAGAAATTGTAAAACATTCGGTAACATAGTCTCATTGTTTTCTAAGATAATTCGGAAGTTAGTACCTAGTTCAAACTTACGACGCAATGCCGCATAACAGACACAATCCACAAGGATGTGGTGGTGTACAGTTAGTTGGCAGTCGCAGCGAACACAAACGGGTGTATCGGTCTGAGTCATGAGATATCCGTGAATGAGTCTAGTGTGTCCTATACCCAAACGGCAAATAATACCTTCATCTCAACAGTTAATTCTGCATGAGGAACTCCACAGTGATACGGTATTTTTAATAGGACGAAATTTATTGTAGCTGACCGCATTCCATTCAGTTTGTCACTCATTACGGATCACTACCTTTAGAAAACAAAGTTAATCAGAAACGACACGATTTCGAAATATACCACGTTATTGAAAAAAGGAGTGATTTATTTGAAAGTCATGTGTAAGTTTACATGTTTTCTGTAATGCAATTTGAAAATCATTTCAACAAATTTTACAGATAAGGTATCAAAAACCTTAATGGACGAATAGGTATTGAGTAGGTGGATTTATATACCAGGCAGAAAATGAAATAAACTTGTACAGATAAATATCATATATGGATGTATATTATGTGTATATAGTGTGTGTGTGTGTGTGTATGTGTGTGTGTGTATGTGTGTGTATGTGTGTGTGTGTGTGCGCGTGTGTGTGTGTGTGCGCGCGCGCGCGCGCGTGTGTGTGTGTGTGTGTGTGTGTGTGTGTGTGTGTGTGTGTGTGCATATGGATCGTCAATCATTTTCACTACTAGTTTAAAGTATTCTCCAATCCGTTTTACATTGTGTCAATTTCTTATAATCAACATATCTCACAACATCCTTCATCGCTGTACGATCGATTTTCCCTGATCCCTTGCAAAATGTCCGTTAACATTCTTTTCTATATTCAGTTTCTTTTTTGAGTTCCTAATAGCACCAATTTCCTTAAAAACTGTTTACAATTTCTAGTATCTATTCCATTTATAATTTAGAAATGGGAGAGGTCTGCCAAAGAAGTCAGCTCCAATGGTACCACAATTAAATTTCTTATATAGTTTTTACTGGTCATTAGCTTAAGAACTTTTGACTGGATAAACCTATATTTTATGAAATTTGGTACCGAAACTCATGTATATGATACGATTTGTTGGTAAACGTTTTCCCAAAATTCTAGAAACATAATCTCACTTCATATTAAGCTCCATATGTATACACATATGGAGCTTATACATGCTTATCTTACTTTTTTAAAAGAGATTTCGCACCCATATTTTTTCTCTACCCCAAAAATCGTAAAAAGTTAACTTTTTATTTATCAAATATTTTTAAGCGAATTTTTTGTCTTCCTAAGAATAGTAGTAGTGCAAGTGGCAAAAAAAAATACTTTTGGGGTAAAATAAAAAAATTTGAACATTTTCATGTATTTTTTCACTACATAAGAATAAATAACGAACAAGAGCTAAAATTAAAAATTTTAGAAACCCATTTTGTAGCCGTTTTCAAGAAATATATCTTCTGCAGCGACCCCTGGCGGCTTATAACCGTAAAACTAATTTAAGAACTTTCTCTGAGGTGATACCTATGTAATGCAAAAACCACATCAAGATCGACCCCAACCGTTTTAGAGAAACACATCTATTGCAGATGACCACTGAGGATTATAACCGTAAAACATGTTTAAGAACTTTCTCGGAAGTGATACCGGTGTAATGCAAAAAAATCGCATCGAAATCGGTCCAGTGGTTTTTGAAGACAATGATACAACACACACACACACACAAAACCTCTTACGCCAAATGTATATACCGTCTCCGTTCCGTTGTGGGTAATAACTATTACCAAGAAGCCATAACAATTTGTAAATATGATATGGTTGTAATTTAACCATAATATTTAACATAAACTTAATTTCATATTTTTTATAAAATCGTACTAATCTTTCTTGAGTTTGGTATACACAAAAACTGATATACCAAATTGATTTTCTTCGGTTTTGTATGGAACAAAGAAGCTATTTAAAAAGAAATCATTATCTAAATTACGAGTAGGTAAATGTTTAATTTTAAATAAAACAGGCCATAGTTTGAATAAATATGAAAAATAAACTTATAATCTGGATAAGAAGACGTTATGTTAAAATATGACCACAGAATACTAATAAAGAGTTGTGAAAATTACATACAAATACCTGTAATTTTATTAATTTTTTTTGGAAAAATATAAATGATAATTTTTATGAAATAAACCGCCCAGTAATAGTTGACAATTTTAGAACAGACTAAATCGCATAGCTGTTACAAGACAAAATCATCTACAACTTTACTGCAATCTCAAGGTTCGTAACCACAATCTTGAGACAGAAAAATCGGGTGGCGAAGGGATGACGGAGACAGTCTCTTGAGAAGTCATCGGTCGTTCACGGCCTTGCCGTCTGGGGTCGGCATCACTGTCAGGAGTTATATGTATAGTGTATGTATATATTTTTGTGAATAGAGTGTGAATGGTTGTAAATATCTTTATGAATGTGAGGTGTGCCCGTGACGCGCGTGGTGCTGAGGTTATGCCATCGACGGCAATTCCAGCATCACGTTGCGTGAGGGAGTGGTTTTTCTAGTAAGTTCCACCTACACACACCTAGTATGTACGGGCTACTGAGCGTTTTGTTTAGGCAAATTTTCCCACTTCCGACGTAAAAAAGAGAAAAAAAAACACTAGTATTTCATAATTTTTTCTATTTAGAAATATTTTAAATTATTAAACCTTAAACAAAACAAACGTAACAGAAAATCTCGAAATAAAAATAATACTACTGTAAATTTTCTACTGAATTTACAAAATTCATACCTTTAATTTATTTTACAAAAATTACGGGATAATATTTTTCTCAAAAGAATAAAGTTAACTACCAGAAATATTTATCGTAAACAAGAGAATTTTATGTTTATTATAACTAAGAATTAAAAATCATTTCTTCTACGCGATGAAAATATTCATAACATATAAAAAAAATAAATAAATAAGTGATAAATTTTTCAGATTTACAATAATTTTAAAAATCCATATGTAGTAACCGGATTAATGTACGCAGGGCAAACACAACTGAAATACCGGATGTTAGTAAACTTGATTATAATATCAACATTAAAAAAACTTATGAATTATAACTCGTATTTAAAATTTTCAGTCACTTTTAACTTAATTATATATTACGCTATATTTCTCGTCGGTACAAACAACGCGTGTTTTAATGATGCACTAATGTATTTGAAAAAAATTAAGGGAGGCCGAAGGTCAAAATACTCGATACTGATATTCCCCCTCTGAACTCTTGATCATAACTAACTGCATATTTACTTTTCATAATAATAATAATTTTTGTTTTAACATATAAGTGAATATTTTTACAAAAGAAATGTATAAAGCTATTAAATACAAATAGTTTTTATATTCGCTATAACGTAGGCTTTACACTTTATGATTTAAATTTATTGAAACCAATAACACAATTTCTGAAATTAAATATATACATTTTTTGTACTTTTAAACAATTTTTTCAAATAAAAAACAATTACTTTTACTTCCTTGTACGAAGTAAATCTAATTGTGCACCTCCCCTTTTGATTGTAATCGACTGGACCAAACGTATCCAAAAAAGTCCGAAATCCAAAAAATTTGGATTTTGTACTTTTTCATAACCGAATTAATAAGCCCTCATTGAGAGCTTTGTATAGATATATCATAATTGGTACTATATACTTTCATTAGTTCCAGAGTTATAGCCAAATATTATACGAAAATATCCATTTTGACCATCCCTGAATCCAATTTGACTAGTTTCGGCGTGACGTATGTATCTTGCATAACTCAAAAACGATTAGCTGTAAAATGTAGAAATTTTGGATCTTGGACTATTGTAACATCTAGTTGTCAACCTTCCCTTTTGATTGCAATCGATTTGACCAAAAATATCCAAGAAAGCCCAAAACCCAAAAAAATTAGCTTTTGAACTTTTTTCTTAACTGCAGTAATAACCCCTCATTGAGGGCTTTTCAACGATATATCATGTACGTGGTACTTATTTTCATTGGTTCCAGAGTTGTAACCAAATAAAATTTTAATTAATGAAATATTTGAATCTTATAAAGGGAAGGCACATCGGTTCGAATCGTATTTCATTTCCTTTTTTTAACTTTTTTTTTAATTTATTAATTATTAACCTCTGATTGTAATAAACATATTACGAAAAAAATAATTATTCAATAATAGCAATAAATAAATATATATAAAAATCAGAAATTATTATTGTAATAAAATTTTATATACTTTAAAAAAAAAGTGTATATGTAATTTAATAGGCGTACAAGGAAGTCATGTGGTCCACATCAGATTTTTTACGCTATGTTTATCATTATACATAATATTGTCCAACACTTTTTGTTGATTTTATTTTTCTGTTTAATGTTCTAGTGTTATTTTTGTGTTATACGTGTACGCTTTGTTTAAATGTTTCATGATAAGTTTATTTTCGTGTTTTTTAATTTGTAATCAATCACTTGTATAATCTGTAATCATTTGTGTTTTATTACATCTGTGTTTTCTACACTCTTACATCTGATGATCCTGGTGATTTTATTAATTTTTTTATAAATGGAAAATTTTTTCACTTTAAATGGCAAATAAAAAACAGGTAGGTTTTACCTTGTGTAGGTTTACATCTCATTACAACTAAAAAAGTTATATTTTAATATTTTGATCCTAATAGGTTTATGAAAACTACAAATGTTGAAAAAAAAAGTATTTTTACATATAAATTATTCCTATTTAATTTTCACTAGTAAAACATTATTTTATTGTTTACTAATTTATTAAAAGAATGATTATACTAAATTCTTATTAAACATATAAAGAGCATTTGCTTTGTCGCTTACTCTAAACAACAGTACAAATTAACAGCACCATTTATATGTATAGAATACTGTAATTGACAGAAACGTTATAAGGATTAAATGTCATCTTTCAGAATGAATATCACGTAATCTGAAATCAAAGCGTGTTCAAAGTCATCTGTTCTCGTGCATAATTAATTAATTAATTTTACTGATCGTTAAAGATTAATAAAAATTAAAATGAATTTTCCACTAGGAAGGAGAAGTCGGGGTATAGAGAACCCTCTAAGCTATTTTCGCGTGTATCTTATTTAAATTAATTTTTAAAAAATTCAAAAAATAGAGTTTTAAAACTTGTACTTTGTATTATTGTGCCAATTGATTGGAAAGCTATAATCAATAACATTTTCCGGAAAAAACAATGAAAATCAAAGTAATGCAATAGGTCCTCTCTGCCCTATGCTTTGGGGTACATAGGACCGCCTAGTCACATGTGTCCCAAAGCGTAAAGAAAATAAATTACACGTAATTTTTTTATTGTTAAATGTTATCATTTAATTATACGTATATAAACCACTTTATTATTTATTTTTATTATTACATTTATTACTAAATTTATATTGTTTCAAACTATTTATTTATTATTTTTCTACTTACAAACGTCACATATGATACTGTCATCTTTTGATCAATTATATACTTTGGTATATTATTGTATACTTGGGTATACATGCTCTGGTTTTTTATGCCATAATATATACTTTAAAATCTTTATACTTTTTATAAATATTTGTAATTTTGTAACGGTATTCTGATCGAGATTTTATTTCCATTGTTTTCATTGCTGCTATATGGAAGGACTTTCGTATATGGATTTATATCTATTCAGAACCCTCAGCTAAATATAACTCGGCCCAGGGAAATGTCCTTCAACTCCAACGGGCCTTCTCTCCCACCAGCTGTACATCCGGCAAGGCAGGTCTTCCGGCTGGTTGGATCTTTTTCATTGTGCCAGCCTCTAACCCTCGGCCAGGAAACTCCGGACCCAACAGCTCTGCAACCTTTATCTTTACGCCGAAGGCCGGGTCTCGGTCTTGTCTGTGCCTTATGCCTCAAATGAGGGGGTCACCAAGACCCCGATTTTTCCAGATTAAATTTTCGTTCTTTATTATTAATTATAGATCAGAATGATGAAGTATTTATTTTTTATCCTCGTTTTACTAATTAATATAATTTTTACAATCAGCACTAGGATACAGTGCCTGATAGCATCAGGCACTAGGAAACATTATTAACTCTAATTTAAATATATGTTGAAAGTTTTATTAACTTAATTCATCTAATAAATTATGAAATTAAAAATATATATATATCTACTTTTATTCATATTGGATATCATATAACTTAATAGGATAGTATTAAACGTGAACCAGTTCTGAAGGAAACCACAATGGTAACATAATTTGCTTTGTCAATAACTTACGGTCAGTTAGCGGTTTAACGTAAGATAAATCTTAATTTCCTTACTTTTGACGAGATATTAAATCAAAACTGCAATTTCGTATAATATTACATTTAATAATATAACTTAGATTTGGAATATGGCACAGGATAATAAATAATATTATTGCAATTCTTACGGTAGGAAATATTTTAAAAATGCTGGAGAACACTATTTTATAATAACAATAATAAATATAAAAAAGTAAAGTTTTAACAAAAATCTCTTCCTAATACAATTAATTTACTTAACTCAATTATAATCTTTTTACTCGTATTTTGGGATCCATAAACTTAACACATTGCAAAAAATAAAACCAAATCACTGTTACGTTATATGTAAGACCCACCGGGTTGGTCTAGTGGTGAACGCGTCATCCCAAATCAGCTGATTTAGAAGTCGAGAGTTCCACCGTTCAAGTCCTATTAAAAACAATTATTTTTATATAGATTTGAATACTAGATCGTGGATACCGGTGTTCTTTGGTGTTTAGGTTTCAATTAACCACACATCTCAGGAACAGTCGAACTGAGACTGTACAAGACTACTCTTCATTTACACTCATACATATCATCCTCATTCATCCTCTTCAAGTATTATCTGAGCGGTAATTACCGGAGGCTAAACAGGAAAAAGAGAGAGGTTACATGTGAGAATAAATCTGCAAAAAAATTAAATTTAGGCAATTTAAATTTCTTTTAAATTAATTTTATAAAAAAAGCTAATGAGAAAAATGTACGTATCTTACGAAAACTGTCTACTTCAAAAATATTATTTTAAATTAGATCTTTATATTTCTCATTAGGACGATAATATAATTTGTACGCTTATTTTGGCTTAATAAGCCTACAGTGAAATAAAATAAAATATATGTTATTTCATTTTTAAGAAAAATATTTTTTACAAAACGAAAATGTACGTTAAAAAATGTAATGGTATTAATTTAATACCTATTTAAATAATGATTTTTCATTGTAAATTTCTGAAGGTACAAAGAAATAATTTACTTTAAAAAAAATATATTAATAAAATTTTCTTTCTCCGTACCACTTAACTTTAGATACCGGCCTTCTATTTACGAGAACACTTAATAATACGGGTACCTGAGAACAACGAACAATTTCTCACTAACAAAAGTTTTGTAGAAAATATTAAGTTCTTAATAAAATATTATTTATTAACATTATAGAGTATTTTCTTTTTTTATCTTGTTATTTGAATGGTTTGGTGCAGCTCTCCAAGTTTCCCTATCTAGTGCTACTCGCTTCATTTCGGTACACCCCCTACAACATACAACCCTAACAATTGGTTGTTTTTTTTTGTTTGTGGGCGAAAAACGCCTGGGCGTTATCATCGCCCGGAATTTTATTAATAAATGGGTAAAATAACTCCAAAATAATAAAGTTTATAAGTTGTAAATGTAATATTCATCATATAATAAAAATGTATTAAAACAAGCCAAGAAGGCAAAATAATATTCAAAACTAATACCACAGACGAAGTCGATAAAATATAAACGTTAAAATAATCGAATAAAGAAACTAAATAAAACTTACCTAATTCCGATGGGTTGTGCAAAAGTCTCCTCTCCGGATAGTAAAATTAAATACATAGAACCAAAAATTCAAAATTGAAAGTAAAGGTTAAAATTATTAAAAAAAACTCTTCTAACAGAAAAATATATATGATAATATTAAACTTTTTGCACAATTTGTTTTACATATCCCAAACGTTGCCTGCCTGGATAATTATTTCCTTCTACTTTTCCCTCCAATATTAAAGCGACTATTTCAGGATGCCTTAATGTGTGGCCTATAAGTCTGTCTCTTCTTTTAACTATATTTTTCCAAATGCTTCTTTCTTCATCGATTTGCCGCAACACCTCTTCATTTGTCACTTTAATCACCCATCTGATTTTTAACATTCTCCTGTAGCACCACATTTCAAAAGCTTCTAATATTTTCTTCTCAGGTACTCCGATCGTCCAAGTTTCACTTCCATACAAAGCTACGCACTTCCATACAAAGCTACGCTCCAAACATATACTTTATACGTTTAAATTAATTTTTGATGTAAACAAATTATATTTCTGACTGAAAGCTCGTTACGCCTGTGCTATTCGGCATTTTATATCACTCCTGCTTCGTCCATCTTTAGTAATTCTACTTCCTAAATAACAAAATTCTTTTACCTCCATAATCTTTACCAGTGGTCCATCTTCATTATTTCTACTACATTTCATTACTTTCGTTTTGTTCTTGTTTGTTTTAATGCGGTAGTTCTTGCGTATGACTTCATCCATGCCGTTCATTGTTTCTTCTAAATCCTTTTTACTCTAAGCTAGAATTACTATATCAGCAGAAAATCGTAGCATCTATATCTTTTCATCTTGTACTGTTACTACGGAACTAAATTGTTCTTTAATATAGAATATGTAACAATAATATTTGTTAAAAAAAAAAAAAATTATATAATCTGAAAAACTACAGGCTTTCCAATTACAGTTGGTTTTCTGAGTAACAGATGAAAAATTAATTTTTGTTTCATGTGAAAAACTGCCTACCTGACTCAGATTTGAACCCAAAACATTTCGGATGAATGACATCGTTTATATATTTAAAAAACCTAAATAAGTGAATCAGAAGTACATAGTAAATAAAACGAACCATTGGTTAGTCGTCATGATGATACAAAATGGGAAATAATAAACAAACTGGCAATTAATATTAATTAAAAAATTCCTATAATTATCTCTAAATAACGTATTATACGATTATAAAAGAAATTCGATAGTTTAACGATGTAGTTACTTTAGCTACGTCATAAAACTAAATAATTTTAAAAACAGTTATACTAAACTTTTTTTTTATCTCTATAAAATGTAAAGTTATTAAATTTGAAAATAACTTCACATTTCTTAGAGAAAGGAAAAGTTTTTCCTTTAACAAACTTATTTCTTTACCAACTCTTTAACTAAAAATTTTAATTTTGTATTTTACCAAAGTTTTCCTGTTTAGAATATAAGACGATATTACATTCAACTGTATATTTTAATATCCTCGAACAATATCTTTTTGTCTTTCTTGTAATAAGTACTTAATGTCGTGTACATTAAAACACTCCACTCGATAAAAATACTTGTAAAAATTTCTTTCTGATCTTTTAAAATATTTATTTAACTCCAAAATAAAAAATACACCATTAATTTATTAAAAGTGTGTAATAGCAGGACTATCAAAAGTTTTACACTTTTATTTTTTCAACAGGTATCAGGCGATCTGATGAATGCATTGACATTGACATTGTCAGTTGTAATTCCCGCAGACATGAAGTATTTCGGAGGAAGGGGAATTTTATACAGGAAGTGTTAGTGTAATTTGAGCAATGGAAAATACCTTCAAGGTCTCTTTCATTAAAAATGTATTTTTCCTAAATTTCGTCGTACTAAATAAAAGATTTGGTAAGTTACCCCCTCCATTTTCCCAACGCATATATATATATATATTTGTTTTACAAATCGTGTTTTACAATTATTTATTGAAAATATAGATATGCAAGCTCTTCTTTAATACCTTTTAATTTAATTTTAATTATTTTTTTGTACACTTTTTTACTTTAATTTTACTGTTGAGACCGTCAATATTCTCCAGTGAATGTTAACTCATACCAAATGTATATAAACATACATCGTAAATGTAAATGTATAAATATATATACCAAATACGTCGGCGAACGACCGAAATATTTGCTTATATTATTATAAATATTATAAAATGTTTACATTCATGTTATAAATATATATTATTATACATTCGGAGGATCTTCGTTGGTATATGTCGACAAACACTGATAAGGTCTGGTGGGGGTCGAAAAAATAAATAGAAGTTAAAAAATAATAACCCGAAACCAATCTCTAAGGGAAATACATTACGGAACCCTCGTAAAAATAGGAATTTTACATTTAACCCAAACATAACCAACTCTCGCTTCACTCGATAACCTCGTCTAATTAACGTTAAATATACAAATTATATTTCTTATTCTCCAACATTGGAGGCGATTAATCAAATTCACCGCATTCAGCATGTACTGATGGTGAAAGTTGAATAAAATTTTTTTAGAAAAAAATTGAAAAAAGGGCAAACCATCTCACCATTTATCTCATCGATATCGTTCATCGATGCAATTAACATATTCTGTACATCCAATTGGAATTTCAATTTATAAAATGCTGAACATTTGATTAAATTCTTTTATAAATGAGATAAATTTGATTAACTGCCTCAAATGCTAGAGAATAACAAATGTAATTTGTATATTTAACGTTAATTGTTTTTTTTTTTCTGTAAGGGAGGAAAATCTCTGCCAGCCGCCGTCAGGCTCGCAACGTTGATGCGGAACTCTCACCCGCTAAAAAACCTCTCCCTCTTAAAACAAACAGGGGCCGGATCTAAATCATATGATTTGTACACAGCCCCTGCACGATCACCCGGAAAATCCACTATCCGAATTTAGATGACCGGAAGGCGCCTCCAGGGAGCGATCGACACCCGATGACTCCGAGGAGCCCCCGCCGGACACCCGCAGAAGCTGGCCCCCCTTGATCACCCGTCATTGAACTTCAATTTAACTTTAATTTGAAGAGGTTAGCGAGCAAAGCAGGCGTAGGTTATGTTGAGCTTAAATTTAAATTTATTTTTGTTTTCTCGTAATCTTTTTGTCTTAGAGATTGAAATCGGATAATTTTTTTTTAATTTCTAGTTATTATTCTTTCGATCTTCACCAAAGCTCATCTGTGTTTATCGATATATACCGGTGAAGGTCCGAATAAGCAAATATTTCGATGTTTCACTGACGTTTTTCGTACCTGTTGACATTCATCGGATAATATCAACATTTACCAGATGACGGTCTTTTACAGTAACGTATATGGGACATTCTTTTACAAACCATACAGATTTGGTCGAAAATTGACCGACACATTTTTGATTTAGCTAACACTTTATTTACGTGTTATATACGACAAAAAAATATATACCTATTCGAGGATTTTTTTCCTTTTCATTTTTTTGGAAAATAGAAAGGATTGAAAATTTAAGAATTTGGTAATTTTTGCTTGTAGGATATTTTTAAAAAATTCTTAACTCTGGTTCTATTTGAGCTACAGATTTCATTAAACAATTAAAATGTTTAAATCGATTTTAACAATTGAGAGAGAAAAAAAACTCGATCAATTATTTCATTACTAAAATATTCAGCAGGGATGCTTTAACAAACAACCATAAACACACACACACACACACACACACACACACACACACGCACACACACACACACACACACACACACACACACACACACACACACACACACACACACACACACACACACACACACACACACACACACACACACACACACACACACACACACACACACACACACACACACACATATTTATATATCTAAATAAATATTCTAATTTATAAATTTTAAACATAAAATTCCGGCATAAAACCAAAATGTATGTGTTTCCTTGATACAATGTGACGTTTACTGGAATGCTGGAAATAGTATTAATAATGTATAAAACAGTATAAAGGACTTTCTACGATCAGTTTGTTTCGCAGGGTTAGCTCTTTTTATATGAGTACTTTATTTCCATACGCCTCAGGGAGACAGGATATTATAAACAGTATACACCTTGTTCAACAAGAGCTATAACCGGGTGAAGATGTTATAATGAAGACTTCAGAAAATTTATTAGTTTTTAAAATGTAGAGTAAAATGAAATTCTCAGATGTACACGGGTTCAAAGTAAAAGGTGAAATTAAATTTTTAATCGAGTATTTGAAGACAATATTTCAATTAACTGAAGGAAATATAGTTTCTAATAAAAATTAAAAATAATATATATATAATATATACGGACACACATACACACTTATTGTATTATAATATTGTAAATTTATAGCTTCCGGTTGTGTAAAAGTAAGTACTATGTTCCATCGAAAAATATAGAGATCAGATCAAGATAATGTAGTTCTGGTCGAGACTGGAAATTAATGTGCTTACCGTTCGACAGAATGCACGTGGTTTACAATAAAATTATTTTCATTTCTTTTTATCATTACCGAGTAGCTGGAAAAGATTTTGAAAGAATTTAGGACCAATTAGAGTTTAAAATTCATTTTATGAAACAAAGAAAGCACTTTTGGGAAATCTCATAAGACTTGCATACTTTTGTGTATATAATGCAAATCCATGTAAAAATAGTATGTTCCGTTTAGAAAATGAAGATCCGGTTTCGCTATCCCATTTCCGATCAGAACCGGAAGGTGATAATATTATAAAACACGAAAACATATCTGGTTTACTATTGTAAATTTTTGTTTTGTAAAAATCAAGTTTTTGGTGCTTAAAAAAGTTTTTGAAAGGAATTCAGAACTAGGTAAAGTTTGAAGTTCATTTACAAGTTAAAGATAGCAGCACATAATGGAGAAATGTTTCCAACATGATTTACGTATCTTTATCCTTACAATTTGAATTCGCGGTGGAAATATGTGACTCATTTTAAAAAATGAACTTCCGGTCAAACTGGAAGCTGGATATATGACCAAACGGTACAGTGCTACGGACCTGGTGATCAATTTTTTTTTTGCATTTTCCAGAAAATCACTTCCTTCAGATCTAGAACGGGTGGTCTAGGATACCCGACATATATATATATATATATATATATATATATATATATATATATACACACACAAGTTAAGATTATTAATTAACGAAAGATGTTTTAAAAAAAAACTTTTATTTAAATTACATTAATATTTTACAAATAACAGATATACACTCTTTATTTTGTTAATTATTAATTATATAATATTTTCTGTACTTGCTAATATAAACTGTTACATATACATTGTAACTGGATGAGTTAAATGAATGAGCACTACATGAATAAGTTATAAAACGTTAACCATTCAAATGTTACGAACGAGCACTACAAAGAATAATAAATAAAACATATTAAAAAGACAAAGGTTTCAACTATAATAATTATTCTGAGAAATAAATGATTGTTTACAACTAGATAATTTCTAAGAATACATTCCATATTTAACGTTTATATCAACTAAATACTATGCTCTAACTTATATATACATACAGTTGTATACAGAGTAAAAATACTTCTTGATAAATAGTTGAAATAATAACTAGATATTTAAATTAAAATAAAAGGTTGAACACGGTGTCTTATAAAGGTTAGAACAAGAACTTCATTAAAGATTATTTTACTTTATTTAAACAAGATAAAAAAAATTAAGAGTTGCTGATGATATAGTAATTCTAGCCGAAAGTAAAAAAAAAAAAGAAGCAATGAATGGCATAGATGAAGTCCTTTGCGAAAACTGCTACACGAAATTAAAGAAGAACAAAACAAAAGTAATGAAATGTAGTATAAATAAAGTAGATGGACCACTCAATATAAAAACAGAACAAGAAAATAGAAGTAGAAGAATTTTTTTATTTGGGAAATACAATTACTAAAAAGATGAACGAACCAGGAACGATATAAAATGCCGACAAGCACAGGCGAAACTAGCTTTCAGACAGAGCTATAATTCTTTATATCAAAAATTAATTTAAACGTCACGAAAACATTTTAGAAAATTTATGTTTGGAGCGTAGCTTTATGTGGAAGTGAAACTTAGACGATCGGAATACCTGAGAAGAAAAGATTAGGAACTTTTGAAATGTGATACTATAGAAGAATGTTAAAAATCAGATAGGTGGATAAAGTGACAAATGAAGAGGCGTTTCGGTAAACTGATGAAGAAAAAAGCGTTTGGAGAAATATAGTTAAAAGAAGATTACCCACCGGGTTGGTCTAGTGGTGAACGCGTCTTACTAAATCAGCTGATTTGGAAGTCGAGAGTTCCAGCGTTCAAGTCCTAGTAAAGACAGCTATTTTTACACGGACTTGAATACTAGATCGTGTGGATACCGGTGTTCTTTGGTGGTTGGGTTTCAATTAACCACACATCTCAGGAACGGTCGAACTGAGAATGTACAAGACTACACTTCATTCACACTCATACATATCATCCTCATTCATCCTCTGAAGTATTATCTAAATGGTAGTTACCGGAGGCTAAACAGGAAAAAGAAAGAAATAATGTTAAAAGAAGATTGATTAATTGAATTGCATGGAATTTCTCCCGCCACCTCACCCCCTAAAGCATAAGACCGAATGTCTGTGCCACAAACGGCTACTGAGCCTCGAATCAGTTTAGCGACCAGTGTCGTAACTAGCTAACCTAATTGTGTGAGCGAACTAAGCACGGTGCCACACACTACTTGCTTCGTGTCCCACCGCTCACTTGTCATATATTCAAAAATGGGTAGACGCACCCCGTCAACTACTTAAATATATATGACACTCAATAAATTAAATTAGACAGGAATTTGCTGCTACGCCTAGGTCGGTGAATGCCAGCAAATACCTGTCCAACAATATTAAAACGCTTGGAGCTATAATTGGCGGATGGCCAGCCATAACTCTCGGGTAGCTTCCCACAGCAGCGAGGTAGGAGTCTTTCCCTTAAATTAACTACTGATGCCGGTTGAACAAAGCAATGGCATCAAGAAACACCCACACGGTTCGACAATGCTGCTCACGCTACATTGACTCGTCGCTTATGAGAGGCCAATTTTCCCCTTGACCTCTAAGTTCCACGGTGGCCTGAGTTCTGGCCTCCCCAAGAGCTGGACAGTCGAACATCACATGTTCGTTCGACTGGACCTCCCCGCATACCCACAGCTCATCAGCTGCCAAGCGGAACCGAAACAAATATTGGTTCAAGTTCCCGTGGTTGGAGAGCACCTGGGCACCCGTTACCCTTAAAAACGAAGGAGAGGCATACCATACCCCCCAAATCCTGTATAAATCTATACAAAGTCCTTCCGTTAGTCGTGGTGTGCCATTCTTGCTGCCATGCATCCATCGCGTAGCTATAAAGCCTCCGCCTCAGGCGGGAGATGGGCAGTTGAAAGAAGAGACAGACTTATAGGCCATATATTAAGGCATCCTGTAATAGTCACTTAGATATTAGAGGAACAGGTAGATGGGAAAAATTGTCCAGGCGGGCAATCTTTTCCGGCCTCCATGGCGCGAGTGGTAGCGTCTCGACCTTTCATCTGGAGGTTCCGGGCTTGAATCCCGGTAAGGTATGACAATTTCACACGCTACTTGTCATTTATCTCATCCTCAGAAATAATACATAACAATGGTCTCGGAGGTAAAACAAAAAAAAAAAAAAAATACAGGCTATATTTAGAATATGTAATACAAGTTGTTAGAGATGTAGGATGTAGGGGGTATAGCGAAATAGCGAAATGATACGACTGGCACTAGATAGGGAATCTTGGAGAGCTGCATCAAACCAATCAAATGACTGAAGACAAATAAATAAGAACAAGATTTGAATAGAGTAACTGTACAAAATTTTATCTTGCACCATATTTGTGTGAAACGAAAGAGCTATATACGGATATATAATATTTAGAACTGTAAAAATTTTAACAAATTTAATTTTCAATAAATTTTTATTTGAACAAAAATTTTTACTGAAACCTCAATAATTTATGTTTTAAATTTTAACTGAATTAAAACTTAAATATTAAATGTAAGTTATTACGGTAATGTAACCTAACGTACTGAAGAAAAAAAATACAAATTTTCTAAAAAACAACTGAAGGATACATGAGAAAAAGAAATTTAGTTTGCTGAAATCCTAAAGATGATCCGCATTGTACTGTCTATTTATTGTATCGAAAAACTCAGTTGCAAGTAAATAGGTGTATTGAAAAACTTCCTACGGACAAAAATGAAGGGTTAATCGGTTGATCATCTAAATCTACGCATCATTCTCTGTATTTTAAAAATATTTATCCTATTTTCATAATACAGTTTAGTATACGGTCAGTCACATACAAAAAACCTAATTCACAGTTATTCTAGTTGCTACATTGTGAAAACGTGTTATTCTTGTTATTTAGTTCCGATTTGGCTTTATTTTAATTTTATATATCACTAATATGAATAGTAGTGCAAGTGACGGAAAGTATAGAAATAGTTAATCTAAGAAATGTAAAAACTATGGCCGATTTACATTAGTAAAATTGCCGTTAGTAAAAAGAATAAATTATATCAAATATGAATGTAGCGATGACTAGTGGTGAAAATTAATAAAATGTTTTGAGGCTGTTCCAGTTGAAAATTTAAAAAAAATTAAGTATTGTAATGAGATGTAATTAATGGCAAGTAAAATTTTAGAGATTCAAACTTTCTTTATAAAACAAAATTCTCTACCGACAAAATAGTTAGAGATTGAAGTCTACAGAAATCATTTATTTCTATTCGTGGAATACGCTGGAAAAAAATTAAGCCTATTAAATTACATATACACATTGTTATTACATTAAAAGTACATAAAATTTTATTTCATTAATAACTTCTGATATTTTCTATTTTTTATTGTTATTATTGAATTATTATTTATCGTAAAAAATTTTTACAGTCAGTTGTTAATAATTATTAATAAATCAATAAATTTAAATTAAAAAAAAAAACTTAAATAAAGGAGATGAAGTCTCATTTGAACCGATGTGTCTTCCCTTTCTAAGATCCAAATATTTCATTAATTAAAATAATATTTGGTAATAAATCTTGCACCAATGAAAACAATTACCGCTTATAATATATTATTGAAAAGCTCTTAATGACTGCAAATAAGAAGTTCAAAATCAAAAAAACTGGATTTTGGGATTTTTTGGACGCTTGGTTCACTCCATTGCAATCAAAAGGGGAGGTGCGCAACTAGATGGTACAACAGTCCTAAATCCAAAATTTCAACATCCTACAGCTGATCGTTTTTGAGTTATGCAAGATACATACGCACGTACGTACGTTCAGAAGTCACGCCGAAAGTAGCCAAAATGGATATTTCCGTTGAATTCTAAAAACCGAAATTTTTCTGCGATCATAATACTTCCTTTTCTTCGTACAAGGAAGTAAAAATCATATTGCAACATATAAATCATTACACGATCATATTGCATCATTATAGTTTTTTATATAAATTTATTGAATATTATTATTTTTTAAACATATATCTTATTAGTAGCTTAATTTTTATATTATTACAATTTTATTACATTATTAATAATATTTTTTGCGCTGTTTAAATTGTTTTTTTCTTTTCATAACTAACATGTTTCATTTATTACAGTTTGTCTATCTATTAATATCACAATTTAATCCCTTTTTGCGCCTCAAGGTAAAAATATAAAGGCCTATTATTAAAGTTTCAAGATAAAACGTTTATTTTTGTATGTTTTGCATTTTATTTAGATTTATTTCGAAGTTTTTAGAAATAATTATTAAATAACAATTTACCATTAAATATATTTCAAAAAAATAACTTTTTAATTGTTATTACAGATTTTATATTAAAAAATGCTTTTCTGTAAAACTGAAAAAAGGGATTATCTAAACTCCCTTTTCTCCTGTACCCTTAAAATTCCAACTACTATTATATGAATTTTCACAGATTTAGGATTACAAAAAAAAATTATGCAAATTAGTTTTGACATAATCTTTATAACAAGAACTTTATAATAATAATTTTCTTCTTCATTTTTGGCAGAGGGAGGTGGAAATCCATTTACGCATGGGGTGTCGGGCTCCCACTGATAGTATTATCCAATCACAATTTGTAGACTACCGACTAAAACCACCCCCCTTTTACCAGGACTTCGACCCGGAAGTAATGAACACATTACTTCCGGCCGAGTTCTTCTATACTAGCCTGAGAAGCCGCTACGTAATTTTTAGGACTATCCAGATCACCCTTCTTGGTTCTGAGAATGCTGCCGACGAATCGAGCTCCAATTTCCCAGCTGCTCAGATTATGGAGCATCATCGCAACCACGTTGTGAGGGTTCAGTGCTCCGAAATCCACCTCTAGTTTCCCTCGATCTGCTGCCCACCAAACATATTTGAAAAAGGTGTGCTCGGTGCGTTCCGTACACCGGGTCAATAGACAGTCGGGGGACGGCGCTTTCCCTAATAATAACAATAATTACACAACCCGAGTGAAAAATCAATTTTTTTCATTACAGACAGAATAAGACTTTTTTACTTCATCTCTTGATAAAAAAAGAAACAAAAACTTAAAATAAAATCTTATAAGAACCTACTTAAAAATAAATACTTTTATAGATTTTGTTATAATTTCGTGAAGTTAGGGCAAATAAAAATAAATACTGAAATTTGTTTTTAATTGACGACAATTTTATAATTTAAAATATTTCGATAAACTGAAATTTTTTTTTTAGTATTTTTTAATCAATAAAATTTTATATGTTCGTTTTATTTTAAAACTTTTTATTAAAATTTTTTTAAATAAAGGTATACATATAAAACGCACTTCCACATGAAGACAATGTAATCTAAAAAATGTTAAATGTGAGAATCATGCATAAAAATAAAAACAAAAATGAGGGGAAAAAATAAGTATATTTTTGCGTAAAGGGGCAAAAATGATCAATTTATATTTTTTACGGTTCTTTACAATAAAGAAACATTTAAATTTCAGATTAGCTGTAGAGAAAATGAAAAGGGATTAAAAATATAGGCATTAATTTAAACACCAGCATTCATCAATGAGATTTTAGAGGAACATTTACAAATTCTTAAATTAAAACGTGAGAGATAAAAGGGATTCTCTAAAAACAACCTTCCCGCTGATTAACAACTGTACATAATAATAGATGCAGAGAAGGATAAAAATGAAACAGGAGAAAAAATAAATAATTGCTTGAAAACTAAGCGTCAAGTGGTACGTAACCTAAGACACTATGTGAAGAAGACGCTTTCAAACTGCAATGAAATGAGATTGCTAATGTACTTTTTAGGTATATAACATACGTTTATACTTATAAATAACGTCAAATAATAAATATCTTCGAAAATTCTTCTAAGAAAATGTAATCATTCATTTATAAAATCGTTCACTTTACCCTCAGTTGCTAGCAAAACAGTTTTGGTGATGTGGTTTAGTTATTTTCGATAGAAAATCTTCAACAGATTCAAGATTTTCTATTGAAAATAACAAGCTTGAAAAGCTTGTTAAAATTACAAGCTTTTCCTTTTAGCTGTCTCAAACGATCGTTTCATCATGTTCAGTATTATATATAAAATGAGTCATTCCCTGTAATAACTCAAATACAAAATTCATACGTCTGTTGTTAATCCAATTTAAATGTCATACGCTTCGATTAAGTATTCTTAGGGTTATGTAATAGAATATTAAATGGTCAACTGATTTATTAACTTATTTAATTTTGTTAACGGAGTGTACTGGGTCAATGGATAAGTCCATCAAACAATGTCTTATTCGGTAAACCTCTTCAAAGTGTTTGGGTCAAAAGAACAACTTCCTCTTTCCGCGAAAATAACCAGAAAAATTAATAAAAGAAATTATATCTAAGCTTTTGTTATTATTGATTGAAAAAGGATTACAGAATCATATTCTTCATGGAAAAATTCTTTCTGTGGTGAGCACACAATAGAGAAGTGCCCTTCTGTGTTAAAAACTAAAGCTGTATTGTATTATTCCGTTTTTTGTTTTGCATTTTATTCTACAATGAATTTTTTCATTATTAATAATGGGAATTTTTTTTATATTAAATCTTCTAAAAAGTTTCTTTGTAATTTATAAAAAAAAAAAAAAATATTTTTTAAAAATTGTATTACTACTTTTATTGTTTAAATAATTTTTTTCTGGCATTTAAATTTTATATATAATTGTGGGAATATGGAATTAAAATTTTGTACCGTATGAAAAAAGACATGTCTGCCTGAACTATTATATATATATTATATATTAACTATTACTATATATATATTAACAGTTTGTGTTATATGTATTTCTGATTGTGATAACTCATAAGTACAATAATTAATAGTTATGTTTGACAATCAAATAACGTATCATTAATCATAATATTTTAATAAAAAGATATGAATTCAGAATTGTTAAAAATATATCTAAGTTTATTTATAAATAATGTTTTACAATAAAATAATAATAAACAAAAGAAATAAGCTTAAAATTATTTAATTAAATCGCAAAAAAAATCATGCACCGAGTAAAAATTTATCGATTAAACTGCGACTTTAATAGAGGATTCACTTAACCAATAAATCTTACAGTTCTTCTCTTTGACTTGCTAAGTCTTTAATATTCAAAGATGCAACTCTCAGGAACTACCTACCAACTCTCAGGAGTTTGGTAGTTACTTTCATAAGAAGTCCTATTTAACCTTAATTTCTTAAGATTACCTATTTATTGCACAATAAACTATATCGCTTGCTAGCTGTCCGCAAAAATATTCTAGACATCGTGACCAACAGCCGTAGCGTAAGATTTTTGACCTTAATCAACCATGTTAATCTAGCGGAATAAATTCGTCATCGCGAATCAGCTATTTCGAATTGAAGAATTCTAAAGTTCAAATCCCGGTAGAAACAATTATTTTTATACGGATTTGAATAATTGAACGTGGATACCGGCGTTTTTTGGTGGTTGGGTTTCAATTAACTACACATCTCAGGAATGGTCGACCCGAGTCTGTACAAGACTACACTTCCTTTACATTCATACACATCATCCTCATTCATCTTCTGAAGTAATATTTGATGGTGGTTGCGGAGGCTAAACAGATAAAGAAAGCGTAAGATCTTTGACGAGTAGAGGAATTCGTGTCTGGATCACCGTTCGTTTTCCTAGCTAATGATGGAAAGGTTACATTATTATTATCCAAATTGAAGCCGGCCTCCGTGGCGCGAGTGGTAGCATCTCGGCCTTTCATCCTTTCATTCCGGTCAACCAAGGAATTTTCACACACGCTACAAATCATTCAACTCATACTCTAAAGAATGCCTAACGGTGGATCCGGAGGTTAAAAAAAAAAAAAAAAATTGAAGGATGTTGCCTGTCCATCTTGGTCTCTAGTAGGAGTAGTTATTCTCCTAGTCAGTATTCTCTTTGCCTCTGTTTTCTCTTCATGATCTCTTTTTAAACCATACATCCCCGGTAATTAGCCGGATGGTTACACCGGCATAGTGCGCAAACAGCTGAGTGTTTCTATCTTTAGTGCGGTCAATAATTCTATGTCCTTCACCTCATTTCACACTTCGATAAGGCCGCATACAGCTATTTATCGTGCGGCCGTATTGCTGACAACGCATAAACTACATTAGCCTTGAAGACTGTCTTTTTTTTTATCTTGTTTACCCCCTCCCGTGAGCCGAACCCACAGCTAATGCAATCCAAGGGAGTAATCCTTTAATTCTAATGGCCCACCAACTGAACATCCTGCAAGGCAGGTCGGCCCGCCGGTTGGATCTTTTATTTATGCCTACCTCTAACTCTCAGGGAGGAGACTGCATATCCAGCAGTAACCTTATCACCACCCCTTTGAAGACTGTCTGGGTGCCGTAATGACAACCCCATAATTGACGATATATTTATAAACACTTCTTTGTTGTTATCTCTTGGCTCAAGATTAACAAAGAAAGTCGATAATACTTTTGTAATTCCGTGCCTTCCGTTGACTATGATAAGGACTGCATGACCGCGACTCTCAAGTTCTCTGATAACCTTAATTGGAAAACAGAAATGTAGGTTCCTCATTACGATTCGAAAGGCTATTTAATCTTTCTTGGTGAAAATGTAGCCGATCAAGTGGTGTTCGTTCATAAGGCAATAGTCTTTTTGTTAGCAGCCACACCTCTGAAACAATGAGAAATTCTTTAGGACTGAATGCTTTAATATTGTAGTTACATTTATCGAATACTGCTTAAATCACTTCATATAGCTGCATAACATCATTAAAACCGTACAGGACTATAGGTTGGGTCTAAATTACGTCCTTCCGATTGGTTTCCACGACGGTTTCCTCCATCGGGAGGTTTTGAAAACAATTGGGTAGGGGTAGATCAAAGAGTAATGTTTGTAAGCAGTGTTTTTTTTATTTGGCAGTCGTGTTTTTTAGCTTTTAATATTTATTAATGGGCATTATTTTATATATGAGGTGATTACCAAAAGATCAAACCCAAACTATTATTATTTTTATTTAATACTGGCATGTTATTTATAATTGTGCTTGACGTTTTTTCATCATCAAGGTCGATCAATTTTCTTCAAATTGATATTTATTTATTTAAGTTTTTCTTATAAATAATTTAAATATACCAGCGATTAATATTGTAATGGTTTAACTACATGATATTTTCAACGTCTTAAAGCTGATATTTACAAAAAATAAATAAAATGAAATCCCATTTCCTAAAACAAAATAATTGAATACTTGCCAAACTAATTTCACCTAAAACATTAATAAGATCATTTACCTAACTTAAGAATTGTTTTTATTGATATTTTATTTTACGAAGGAAAAACAGTTGTTTTACGTAACACGTGAGTGATACGCGGGACTGAGATGTGTTACGTCCACGCAAACCCGGCATCGGCATAGTTTACCGTGGTACAGGAATTACATGCGTATTTATATTTTAAGTTTTGGTTTCGCTGTCATCAGATATATCAAATACTATATCGTCCCTGATAAGTCTGCATCTTATAAGACGAAGACAGATAAGACTGTTTTCTTGAATCTATACTAGAAGCCGAGAAGAATCCACGCTAACTAGACGACGTTACACCGGAATTACCGGTTGTAGACCATTCTCATCGATGGACAAAACCGAAGGCTGATTCATTCTTAAAGCCTTTACCGGAGGTAAAGATCTTATTTAACAATGAGATAATAAATGCCTACCAAATAATAAGTAATAATATATATAGTTATGAAAAAATTAAAAAAATTATTATAATTAATTAATTATAAAATTATATAATAATATATATATATATATATATATATATATATATAAGTAATAATATATATGTAAAATAATATTCTTATAACTCGTGAAATAGAACTTACATTCTCTAGAATAGTACTCTGATATAAAAAAAAACTTAAAAAACTCATTACAATATTAATAGCTGCAATATTTAAATTATCTATAAGGAAAACTTAGATATAAATATTAGTTGTCAAGTGTTTTCTTTCTGAAGAAAATTGATCGACCTTGATGATGAAAAAACGTCAAGCACAATTATAAATAACATGCCAGTATTAAATAAAAATAATAATAGTTTGGGTTAGATCTTTTGGTAATCACCTCATATATAAAATAAATACCCATTGATAAATATTAAAATCTAAGAAACATGACTGCCAAAAGAAAAAATACTGGTGACAAATATTACTTTTTGATATAGTAATTACAATAACATCCACTCTCGATAACATATACTCTTTTGATGTATTAAAAAGTGTGCGGGTGACAATTTTTTAAGTAAAGCTTCTATAAAGTATAATTTTTTTTTCAAGTTTTTAAAACTGATTGAAACATATATATACTTTTATATAGATTTATGTAGCCTATGACAATCCCGGTAACGTAAGGATTCCATTGCTAGTCATACATCTAAATCGGTTCAGCCGTTGAGCTGCTACGAAGGAACATACATACATACACACTCTGAGTACATTACACTCCTTTCTGGGCAGTCGTATAAAAACACGAGTAAGAACAGTCTCAAATGTTTGAGGTAGGAGGTTTCCGAGTCGTTCAGAGTGGAACGTTGAGATGTTAATAATTCAAAAACGACTCATTTATCTGAAGATTTTTTCAATTTTTTTAAATTTATTTAAAGCCCATGAAAATACTGGAAACGTAGGATTCCATCGCGAGATCATACATCTAAATCGGTTCAACCGTTTAGTTGCTATGATGGAACAAACATACTTACATACATATATATATATATATATATATATATACACCCTAAATACATTACACTCCTTTTTGCGCAGTATTATAAGAAAAAATTAAACATAATTTGTAAATTTTATAAATAGTAAAACTTATAAAAGAGATGAGCTTAGTATACTGGAATTAATTCCGTCAATTTATAATTTCTTAACTATCTTAATTTTTAGTCTCGTCAAAAGAAACTTAACTATAACTAACAAAAGCAATATCATTAACAAAGAAATTGAATTATGATTTTCAAAAGATTACTTAAGTATAATTTCACGAATTTAAAAATTTTTTTATTTATAAAATTTAAAACGACTTTTCTATCCTACGGATTTCCGAACTTAAAAAATATTATACAATAATTTTGAAGAAAAAAATTTAATAGTAGTTATATAAAATCTTAAGCTGGTATTAAGTTCACATGATTACTTTTAGAAAAATTAGAACTTTTTTTTTCTAGAAAAGTAAAGTTTTCATAATTACTGTTATTTAAAAAAAAAAAAAAAACAATCTGAAATGTTCTGACCTCCATTTTAATTTGAGTTTTTGTTATGACTGGACTGTAATTCATGAACAAGTTTTTACTGTGTAAGTTATTCCGCAATATAAATCTAGTTTTATATATCAAGTTGTTTTCTATTTTTTTTTTTTGTTTTTCTTTTTTTAATGGCTCATTTATATTTAATACGTCATATAAAAAATAAATACAGGTAATTTAATTTACGTTAAATGCTACTTATATAATATTGCATATTAGGTTTTCTTCTTTTTTTAAAAATTCTCTTTCAATTTATTATTCTGACAAAAGAAAACTAAAATGAACAATTAACAATAATAATAATAATACTTTTATTAAGCTATAAATCTAGGTCAAGATATTGTTTTAATAAAGAAATTAATTTTTATTTTGAAATAATAAAATTAAATCATATAAAAATACTTTCATTAATTTGTATTTGGAATTTCTAAGCTGTATTTCAATAGTTCATTGTGTAACTTCATTCAATAAAGTATTTTTTCATTAATACATTATTTGATCCTTGAAATAAAGTTTTTTAATAGTTTTTTTTCAACTGTAGAAATAAATTAATGAAAAAATTTAGGTATAAAATACATAAAGTAATATAGCAAATAAATATTTAAACTTGTAAATATATAAGCTCTGCATTTAAAAGATAAATGTGTAAAGTATTTTAACCTTTGCAGTACGTCATCAACGCGGCAGTTTTTAAAAAAAGACTTATAGATTAAAATTTACAGATTGATAAATTTTAAAAGTCTTAATTTAAATTAATATCATATACAATCATTAATTAGCCATAAAGATTATGGATATTTTAAATTTTATGAATGTTTTCTTCTAGTTCATATTTTCATTAATGGATTGAATAATTTGTACTTTAAAAAAAGTAATATTTCTTCTGTCATAAATATGAAGAAAACAGAACAATTAGCTTCCTTAGTCATGCATAAAATCTTAACTAGATTTCTGCATAGATGAATTGAGAGGAGAGTGGAAGAAGTGTTAGGAGAAGACCAACTTGGTTTCAGGAAAAGTATAGGGACAAGGGAAGAAATTTTAGCCCTCAGATTAATACTAGAAGAAAGATTAAAGAAAAAGAAAAACCAACATACTTGGCATTTATAGACCTAGAAAAGGCATTCGATAACGTAGACTGGAATAAAATGTTCAGCATATTAAAAAAATTAGTGTTCAAATACAGAGACAGAAGAACAATTGCTAACATTTACAGGAACCAAACAGCAACAGTAATAATTGAAGAACATAAGAAAGAAGCCCTAATAAGAAAGGGAGTCCGACAAGGATGTTCCCTATCCCCGTAACTTTTTAATTTTTACATAGAACTAGCGGTTAATGATGTTAAAGAACAATTTAGATCCTGAGTAACAGTACAAGGTGAAAAGATAAAGATGCTAAAGTTTGCTGATAATATAGAAATTCTAGCTGAGAGTAAAAATGAATTAAGAAGAAACAATGAACGGCATAGATGAAATCCTACGCAAGAACTATCGCGTAAAAATAAACAAGAGCAAAACGAAAGTAATGAAATGTACTAGAAATAACGAAGATCGACCACTGAATGTAAAAGAGGAAGAAAAAGATTACGAGGAAGGAAATTTTTTTTATTTGGGAACTAGAATTACTAAAGAAGAACGAAGCAGGAGCGATATAAAATGCCGAATAGCATAGGCGAAACGAGCCTTCAGTCAGAAATATAATTTGTTTACGTCAAAAATTAATTTAAACGTCAGGAAAACATTTTTGTAAGTATATGTTTGGTGCGTAGCTTTCTATGGAAGTGAAACTTGGACGATCGGAGTACCTGAGAGAAAAAGATAAGAATCTTTTGAAATGCGGTGCTATAAGAGAATATTAAAAATCAGATGGATGGATAAAGTGACAAATGAAGAGGTGTTATGGTAAATTGATGAAGAAAGAAGCATTTAGAAAAATGTAGTTTAAAAGCAGAGACAGGACTTATAGGCCACATATTAAGGCATCCTGGAATAGTCGCTTTAATACTGGAGGGACAAATATAAGGGAAAAACTGTGCAGGCAGGCAACGTTTGGAATATGTAAAACAAATCATTACGGATGTAAGATGTAGGGCGTATACCGAAATGAAACGGCTAGCACTAGATAAGGGATCTTGGAGAGCTGTATCAAACCAGTCAAATGACTGAAGAAAATAAACTTTTTTTCAGGAGTCTAAAAAAAGGGATAACATATTTTTTTTTTAAGTTAGATTAGTTGGAGCTTTAACCAAGTTTTTATAAGAGTTACCAAATAAAAATAAGATGCCAGTTTACATTTTTATCTTATTTTCAAGAAATTCTGGGTATAATCAAGAAAGAACTCCTATAAACAGTTATAAATATAAATTCTTAAATGGAGAACCCCATAAATTTGTTTTAAAATAAAATAAATCTAAAACTATGCGCGTATTTAGATTGTTAAATAACTATCATTAGCATATGAAGGCTTTATTTACGTTATTTACTTACCTTCACTGATTGAATTAAATGGACGATTATGACTGTTTTAACAGTACAAATATGCACTTAATTTTAGAATTTTATTAATGAATCTTTTTTTTGTAAATTTTTTTTGAGCGTTTTCTGTTTACTAATTTACTCTTTATTAATTTTAAATTAACAAAATATTTTACATATCAATTTCTGAATTAAATTGAATTAGTCTGAATAAGTTACGATTTATCATTATTATAAAAAAAGGAAACATTCTTTTTATATAATTATTTCATTACCACTTTAAATTTTATCTTAAAAAACCAAAATTTAAATCGATCATTACAATGTTTTATTTTTCATGAATAGTATTCAGACTTTAGTGTTTCCTAAATCCGATTCAAATGTCTAAATTGTTCAAATCTTCCCACGACAAAAAAAAAAAATTATTTTCCTCCTACCCGTAAAATATAGTTAATAACATTTTTTTTTTATTTATCAAATTCCAATTATAAAATGTGAACACGATGTCGAATTTTTTATTAAATATTTAAACAATAGAAAAACATAATTAACATTGTAAAATATTTTATGTTATATAATAAAAGAAATAAATCTTACAAGAGGTTTTTCAATGAGTTAAATTAGAAGAAGGAAGATTTAAAAATTATTATAACTGAAAATACAAGATCATTAATTATAAAATATTAAATGAAAAATTAAGTATTAGTAAAAAAATGATTCAAATATTTCCAAATATATACTTATATTAATATAAAATGAAAGAAATTAGTTTTCTTCTTCTTCTTTGCGTTATCATTAACCCATTTCATTTGGGGGTTGTCGGTCCAAGTTATCTTACGCTGTAAAGCTCTATCTTTAACAATTTCAGAATATATTTCCATAATTGGCATATTTCTTTCTCCGATTCTGACCCAAGTAGTCAGAGAAATGACTACGGTCTCTTTTGGTCTCTTCTATCGCAATATTCGTTCTTCTCTAATGGCCATTTTATGACCAGTTTTAAGACAATACTGAACTACAGACCCTCTTGTCTTCTATATTTACAATTAAAACCACATTCTGCTTCATTCAACGTTCAATTTTCTTTTACTTTAACATATGTACCTTAATTATTTTTTGCCTCAGAATTTGTTTATTTACAGTCGGTTCCGAGGAAGGAACCACAAATAAATCGTACTACAAAAAGCACATGATGAAAAGTTTCAAACGAACAACCTCAATGAATGACCGGAATTCAAACCCGGGAACTCCGGATGAAAGGCCTAACTTTTCAATATAAAGCCTGTCAGGAGGTAGATAAAACAAATAGTCTGTTTTCTTGAACAAACAAGCTTTAGTTTAAATTAAACGTACCAATAACTTAACAATAAAACTTTAGAAATTGTTTTATTTATTAAAATTACAATTAGTCAATAATATTTAAAAAAAATTACTGTTTCTCTATATATTAAACATTACGAAATAAGTAATATTTTCACAGAATTAAATAAAAATTCCTAAAGATAAAAATTTTTTGTTATAAAAGAGCCCGGTGGAAATTGGTAACGTATTAAAAGATGCCATACCTGACTGGGATTCAAACCCCGCACGAAATGCCGAGACGATACTTAGTCGTGGAGTTAGTCAAGAAAAAACGTTTTTTGGTTTACAATTATTAAAAATGAACTAATTACAATCTTATCTAAGTCGTGACGTATTTGGAACTAATTATTACGTGATATAAACAAATACTGTCAGTATTTAATTTATTTTAATTAAATACAAATATAATTACTTTAATTTGAAGATGGAAATAATAATATACTGTCGCGTGGTGTGGTTCCGCGCGGCACGATCAGGATATTGAGAGGTTGTTCACAATTTATAATGTTTATATAATTATAATTTATCGGTTTAAAATGTTTAAATTAAAACAGGGGCAAATTAATAATAATAACAATGGTGATAAATACAATCATGATAATAAGTGACAATAATAAAACAATTAATGAAAACAAATATTAATATAGTAACTACAGTCACAATAATAGTCAGGATAATAGTAATAAACGATATTTACATGCCGTAAAACATAACGTAATTAAAATAGTAGGCATGACATAAAAGCAGAGAAAATGTATGACGTAATCAACAAAGGATAACAATCAAGATATTACACATCAAATAGTGATAAATGTCATTAGTAAATACAGATTATACACGAGAGAGTTTAAATAAATAATCGTTTGGATTTTATTCCAGCTATATTAACAGAAAATTAGTATTCAGCCCCAATAACAAAAGAAACGCTGATTTAACCCTTTTTAACCGGTAGTCTTACATTAACAAACAACCTTGACTTGCAAATTCCTTTTATCGTCTATCTTAACAGTTTATATATGAAGTCTATTGCATTATTTCTTTCACTTATACACTTACAGTTTTACTGTAACTCACCGATAGTAATTTCTTGGTTACTGAATTACTCGTGGCGTCACCTTAATCGTATCGAACTGGACACTCTCCTCGCTAGACTGACGTCTTGCAGACTCACACCTGTGACTCTCCAATCTGGACCGTCGTCGTACGTCTCACTAGAATGGTTCGCACAACTCGCAGCCTTTTCTCGTGAACTCTTTGCAGAACTGCCCTCGCGGGTCCGATGACGTAACGCCTAGCAGACTGGTTCGCGGAACTCCGACGAACTGATTTTCAGGTGATTTTACTGGGCTATTTATATTGCTAGCCATTTTACCTGTAGGATCGGATCCAAATTGAAGCGTGAGAAGAGTCGACCGAAGATTTGTTCCCATAAATTTCAAACCTGGTCTGTTCTCACCGTACAACAGGTGTTCACTGTGTGTTAAGGGGCCGTATAACAAAAGACAATTGTAAAACGGACCTATTCTTTACGAAAAAGGTTTTCCTTTTTGGCACTTTCTGGATATTTTCCAATCATTATATTTTCTATTACTTTTATAATAATTGGTAGGAATCCGTTACTCAGGCCCGCTATACCGGTCTTGTCGCAAAATATTTTTTTTTAATGTAGATCTATAAAATGTAAAACAAATTTTTGGTAAGATATGGTTCAAAACCTTTTTTTTTTCTTTTATTATAATAAAATAAAATAAATAATAAGAATAAACAAAAACGGACTTTTTATGGTTATTATTCTATAATACATAAATTATGAAGTGATTATAAACTTTTTATAAAATATTTTTTCACGAAAAAAAATCATATTTCATTTTCAAAAACGTTATCTTTATACTAAGAGATAATTTCTTCAGAATAAAAACTGAAAAATAGTCTTGAACGGACTAATGTTTGAACCTTTAAATGTTTTCCAGAATTTATAAAAGGAGAGTACGAGCATGTACTTTTATTATATACCTACGAATACAGGATAATAAAATCATTTTTATCGATTTCAATGTAAATCGTAAATTAATTTACATAAAAAAGAATATTTATTTAAGATAACTTACACACCTCTGTGAATATAAGTTTATCATGATGAATCATGAACGCGAATCTAAAAAAATTCCTTTACAGTATTTCTAAATATAATTTTTTTCAAATAAACTAATCATCTTAAAATCGTATCGTGATTTTAATGCTTTGTAATTGGATAATTTTAACCCAATAATATATTCAAAGTAATATCTGTTACTTCGTCACTTGAAAAATTTACCAGTAGTCCAGCCCTCAATTTACAAGAAAAACTGCAATACATTTTTTTTCTATTCTACGATATAAAGTGTTTGTTAATACATCTTGTTGCTGAATAATAAACTTTCTACTACACTGTTCGCAACGCCAAAATTACTTCAGATACCTCAGGTTCATAGGTAGATAGTTTAAGGGTTTAAAAAATAAAAACACATAAGTTAATCAAAACTCACCTGATTGATATTTTATTTAAAATCTATATATAAAAATGTATGTCCCTTATGCCTTCTTAAACCGTTCATCCAATAGCGATAAAACTTTGGGGAATGGTTGGATGCATGCCAGGGAAGGTTTCTGAATTAGGTTGAACCCACTAGGTGGCGCTGGAGTCGAGATATTTCGAAAATTGTATTTTTAGTCCGATTTGGCTCATATTCAGAATATATATTTAGTTACGTGAAAAAAAAATTTTTGCAAAAAAAGGCCGCTAGATTCGCTGGGGTTGAGATATTTAGAAAAATTGTATGTGTGTCCGCTATAGATTAAAAAACTACTGGACTGATTTATGGGCGGGAAAAAGGGAAATAGGGGAAAATTGAAGAAGCGAAAAAGGGACAAGGTAAATTAGGGAAAACAGGATATAGTGAAAGGTTAAATTTTGAGAAGTTCTATATTGTTCATTTTTTTAAATGTTTTATCAAACTTTCATTTCTGTTCATTTAATCTACATATATACTCAAATGTAGCAATAGCGAAGCATTGCCGGGTCTTCTAGTCTATATATATATATATATATATAAATGAATGTTTGTCTGTCTGTATGTCTCATGCCTTCCTAAACCGTTCATCCGATTGCGACGAGACTTTCGTAAGTTGTTGTGCGCACGCCCGCGAAGGTTTCTGAATTAGTTTGGACCCGCTAGGTGGCGCTGGAGTTGAGATATTTGGAAAAATGTTATTTATGGACCGATCTGGCTCATATTCAGAATACATATTAGTTATGCGAAAAGAGAAAGTTTTGCAAAAACTATACCTGCTAGGTGGCGCCGGTGTCGAGATATTTACGAAACAAAGAAAGAAATATACAGACTTTCTTCTTCTGTAGATATAAAAGGCAATGTTCGTATGTGTGTCCGCTATAGACTAAAAAACTACTAGACCGATTTACGCTATTGGTCCGATTTAAAAGGAAAGAGGGGAAATGGGGAAAAGAAAAAAGAACAGGGAAAAAGAGAAGAGGGGAAAAGTAAGAAGAGAAAAGAGTTGAAAGGGAAGAAGGGAAATAGGGAAAAGAGATAAAGTGAAAGGTTAAATTTTATGAAGTTCCGTAATGTTAATCTTTTTAATGTTTTACCAAAGTTTCAATCGTATTCATTTTATATATATATATAATCAAATCTAGAAATAGCGAAGCACTGCCGGGTCTGCTAGTTATATATATATGGAAAAAGACAAAAAAAATTAAAAATATAATTTTTATTACATATATGGTGCTCATTTATCATTGAGCTCAGCTGTTTCTACAAATTAAAAATATTACCTCTTGACTAAACGATGGATCTTAAACGTGTAACTAAAGTGAAGATTAATATAAATGAGAAATGATAGAAAGGTTTTTACAGTACGTAATAAGGATTTTTTCAAAACATATGGTTATCCTTAAATTTTAAACAGCCAACTAATAAATTACCATGTGTACGTAAAATGTGTGATAATTAATGGTCTTATAATAATAATAAATGTCTGTTTTATTTACACCAACAATAAAATAATTACATGAACTGAAAAAAAAACAAAATATAAATATACAAGGAAACGTAAAATTACCATAAAAAACCATCACATCAAATCAAGATCTTAATTAATGGGTATTTTTACATTTTTATATAATACAGTAAGATCTTATTTTATAAGAAAAGAGATCAACGGAGAAAAAATAGAGAATTTTTAACGTTTTAGAGAAAACAAAAGAAAAACCACTAAACGTCGATTCAGTAAATAATATTGGTTGATATTAATACTGGAAGAAGTAGTAAAAGATGTTATGCTTATACACTGAGACTATGTTCATACAGTTAATTAGATAGAATAAAGAGCAGAAGTTTAACGAAGGAGCTAATACCTATTATGAATCATAAACATACGCGTAATAATTTTATGAAGACAGATTATTTCCTACATAAATTGTAATATTAAAGTTGAAATTTAATTTTTACACTAATTCTCTCAAAAATAAGAGGTACCACCAGTTCATTTCTTTTCTAATGGGATTGATGTGGGTAGAGATAGAGATCTATACAAAGCGAATCAACTGATACTAATGACTGCGAATACATCATAATCTATTCGAAATGTTATGTAATAAGCACAAGCTTTGATCTTATATTACAACATTTTTTAGAATAGAGTTTTTTTAAAAATATAAACATTAATAGTTTTATTTAACGAAACACTTTTTAGGTCAAGTATGTAAATACAGGATGGGTGTCCCATATAAAATGCAACCCAACCTTATATTGGTAGGTATTGAAATAATAAAAAGGCATGTGTAAATGTAAATGTAAGTTTTATTATTACCATCCATTACCTTACATTTAGAGTAAATGTTGAAAGTGGCCGCCCCATCTTCTTGAATACAAGCTTCAATTCTTTTTACAGCGTTTCTTGCAACTTTTTTCAAAGTTTGTGGCTGGATATTTAATACAGCTTGTTCAATATTGACTTGTTCAAGTGTTCGTGGTTTGTCGCTGTAGGCTTTTTCTTTGAGGTAACCCCGGTAGAAAAAAATCCGCCGCAGTCAAATCTGGAGATCTTGTTAGCCACAAGCCTCGACCGATAATACGATTACCAAAGAATTCCTCAACGAAATCAGAAGTTGAACCTGCGTAGTGCGATGTCGCACCGTCATGTTGTAGCCAGCAGTGTCTGCCTTCCTCTTCTAAGAGTGCGATGAACTGAAATAAAATATCCTGATATCGTTCTGCATTAATGATGTACCCGAAAAAAATAGGACCGATTATTTTCTTCCGCGATATCGCGCACCACACGCCCGACTTCTGCGGGTGTAATTGTTTTTCGTGATGAATGTGGGGATTTTCAGCGGTCCAAATTCTACAGTTTTGGCTGTTTACGTAGCCATCCAAATGAAACCGTGTTTCAACTGTGAAAAATAACGAATCCATATAATTAAGACACTCACGCAGAAATCGACGGAACCGTTGACAATATTGCAGCCGTTTTTCTTTGTCGGCCTCAAGAAGTTGATGAACCGTTTGAATGCGATAAGGTCGTAATTGTAATCGTTTGGTCGCCCGATGAACAGTCTATTTAGACAAATTAATTTCAGCAGACAAACGTCTGATCGATTTATTTGGCCAGGCGAGTAATCGGTCTTTGATTTCAGTGACTGTATCTGTATTCAACACTGACGCAGATCTTTTGTGTTCCTTGTTATTAACAGAACCGGTCTCTCTAAATTTTGCGACTTTGCGACCTTAATACTGATGTTTTGTTAGGAGCCGGTTTATCTGGGTACTTATGGCGAAACAAATCTTGCACTGCAACCAATGATTTCGTACTGAAATACGACTCGACAATGAAAATACGTTCATCTAGCGAAAACATCATCTTGTCTCTAGCAATACACTGAACGTTATGATTGCATTGTTGTTACTATCAGTAGTGTTCTACTGCGTCGCCGCGATGTTCAGATGTTGGACGAGTCCATTTCAGTAACGAGTAGGGAAGTAAGCTTGACTTTTGAAATTTCATGGATGAGTGATTGATGGGTTGGGTTTTATATGGGACATCCTGTATTAGTAATATATAGACGTGTCACTTAGTGGTACCTCCGCGGTATTTAATTCTTATTTTCATATTTCTGTTTTTACAGAAGTTTTCTTATTTCTGTTTTATTAGTTAAAATTATCAACTTAAGTCAGATTTTACCATTCACCACTACAATATCTATATCTATAATACGAATAACTTTTAAGTAAGCCGACCTGGTCTAGCGGTTAACTCGTCATCGTAAATCAACTGATTTTGAAGTCGAGAGTTCTAAGATTCAAAACCTAGTAAAAGCAGTTACTTTTATTCGGATTAGAATATTAGAACATGGGTACCGCTGTTCTGTATTAGTTGGGCTTCAATTAATCACACATGTTAGGAACGGTCGACTTGAAACTGTACAATACTATACTTCATCTACTTTCATACATACATCATTCTCGTTCATCCTCTGTACCTTACGGTGGTTCCGGAGGCTAAACAGAAAAAGAGAAGGAGCTTTGCCGGTCTTAAACCGTTTTGCTTTCTTATGGTTTTTAAATATATGTTCAATAATTAATCTACGAAAATAAATAGATAAAAATAGAAACTCTAAAATAATTATAAGATAATTGGCCGCTCTATTTTTATTATAATTATGTGTATTTTTTCTTATTATATTATGTGAGCAGGGCCTCTTCAACTGCTTATTACTTGCGGAAGATTAATGACACCACCTAATACTGACAAGTGATATTTCACAAACTTGACAAAAAGAACTGTATTTAAAAAAAAAAAAAAATCTGTTGTGGACACCATATGACTTCCTTCTACACCTATTAAATTACATACATACATTCTTCTTAAACTGAAAAGTACATAAAATTTTATTTCAGTAATAACTTCTGATATTTTTAATTTTTTGAATTTTTATTACTGAGTTACGATTTATCGTAATTTTTTTTTTACAATCAGAGGTTAATAATTTATTAATAAATCAATATATTTAAATTTAAAAAAAGTTAATAAAAAAAGGCGATTAAGTCTGATTCGAACCGATGTACTTTCCCCTTTTAAGATCAAATATTTCATTAATTAAATTTTTATTTGGCTATAACTCTAGGACCAATGAAAATAGCACCACTTATGATTTATATCGTTGAAAAGCTCTCAATGAGGGCTTATTACTGCAGTTAAGAAAGAGTCAAAAACCCAAATTTTTTGGGATTTAGGGGTTTTTTGGACACTTTTGGTTCAGTCTATTGCAATGAGAAGGGGAGGTGCACAAATAGATTTTACAACAGTTCTAAATCCGAAATTTCAACATCCTTCGTCTAATCGCTTTTGAGTTATGCGAGATACATACGTACAGACGTCACGCCGAAACTAGTCAATATGGATACAGGGATGGTCAAAATGGATAATTACGTTGAAATCTGAAAACCGAAACTGTTCGGGATCACAATACTTCCTTTCCTTCGTACAAGAAAGAAAAAAGAAAGTAATAATACTTTTAAAAAAACTATTAAATATGGATAAAATTTTATCTCATCGACTTTTTTTTATATATAATAACAATACTATATAATATACTATAATACTCTATAATAGCAATATATAACATTAAAGTATTCTTAATGAATAAGCTGACAGTAGCAGCTGCTATTAGAGGATGAAGGTTAATTTATTAACCTTCATGAAGGTTAAGTAATTAATTTATAAAACTTCATTTAAACAATTGTATAAGTAGAGCAAGTACTGTAAAGCAATACAAATTCCTGTAAAGTACTTTGAAGTACTGTAAAAAGAGATTTAAAGTACTGTAGTGTACTTTAAGTAATTCCTGTAAAGTACTACTTCGGTTTTGTTACATACTATTGTAAAGTTCTGTAAGTATTGTAACCATGTATTCTAATTCAAGTAGGTTAGTATTGTGTTAGTAATAATAATTTTATTGGAATTCTATCTTTAAGAAATATTATAAGGCTCTGTTCAATTGCAGTACTTAAACTACATCGCGCATTGCCGATTATGAATATTGTCCGTTATCATAATTTCATGGAATAATGATTTTGAGATTTGTTGTATATTATATGTGTGTATCCAACGAGACCGTCATAGGATGGTCTTCATTCTTGTCATATTTTCCTATTCGATTTACTTATAGTCTCGAAATATATTTTATGAGACAATTATAAATAAAGCTGAATAGAAAAAATTATATTAAAATAAGTTTTAATATATTAATTAACTTTATTTTGAAGATTTATGCTCTTGCCGCCTACATAGAATCTCATCAGATTCTATGTAGGCGGATTCTATCTACTGACTGAGGGCTGAAGATCATCCAGAAATTTAGTGGTTTCTGCCTAATATCCTTTGTTAACACGAACGCCGAGTTTCTATGACAAGTGCTTTTAGTTTAAGTTGTGTAGTTTATTTTTTCATTTTTTTGAATTTGTAGAAACTAAAATCAGAAAAGGAGGAGATAGTTTCTGCGTTTCTGTGATTATATTATATACTAGACAAATGCAAGAGATCCGTGTATATAGAGGGTATTATCCGGCAATCGTGAAAAACAGCCCTGTACACAAACAGAATCCACAAAGAAGAAGCCTTATTTAGGCCCTGACAAGTCGAAAACGAGAATGCGCGTATTTTTGTCGTTACTATGACAACTTCTTCTGTTCCCCTTTGAAATACGTTTTTTTTTTTTGATAGATACCACAGTAATTTTAAAAATACTTGTTTTACATTTCTTGTAGAATTATGCAAACGAATATTTTAGTTTAAAAAAGTATTCAAAATAAATTGTTATATGTTACTCTTAAATAAACTATATAAGTAGTTATTGTAATCGGATCTATTTAATCGTAAAATGCTGGAGTGCAAACGAAAAAAAAATTCTGTAAACCAGTTTCTTAACACGGAATGAAGTTGACATATTTTTATACAATTATTTATTATATTCATTATTCTATGTGTGATTAATTTGATTCTATGATGTATTATAAAGAGCGGACTATTTTCCCAATAATAAATTATAATATTCCTAAATTTAATTTTACCATTCAATAAAAAATAGTAAAAAGATAAAATTTAAAAATCATGTCAAAAATTATTACTTTTTATTATCCTTTATTCTACGTATTCTTTAGCTAGTAACAGTATTTCATTAAAATTACACAAACTTCATAATTATCACTTTTACGATCAACTTCTTCCTCGCTATCGATAAAAAATTACGAAAAATATTTATGCACATCAATTATCAATATGACTACACAAAAACTCCAGAATGTTTCTGAGACACGTGTCCGAGTTGTCTAAGAAGACCGTTAAAACTGCAGCTGTCATCGGTCGGATAATGACCAACATCAAAATGCTGGTTAACATTTTCATGTCACAGTCTGTACCTCAAAAGAGTTGTATGAAGCACCAACCTGGTCTGTCACGCAGGAAATGGAAAGAGCCTGGGCAGTTCTTAATCGAGTGAACAAGGTTATTTCCAGCCGGAATTGCATCCTTTAACCTCCTTGTTCGAAAGAGGGAAGTGAAGTACAGTGTGTAAATACGGAGGAGGCAGAGGCACCGCTTGTTTGGGGATGGCAGGAGTGATGGGATCAATAGACGAAGGGTAGATGGAAGTACAGACTGATTTCGGACCTCTAGAGACTGCTGGACGCAAGCCGCCTTTAACTAACCGCGTTGTTTCAAACAATCTTATTTGTTTTCTAAAGAGGGTGGTTCATGATGAGTGACACGAGTGAATAGAATGCTACCATCAACAATAGACATCGTTTAGTGGGACTGTGTCACCATGGAGCTTTTCATGCCGGAATAACCGTCGAGAGGAGGCTATTATTTGCCGTTTATGAATAGGACACTATAACCTTACTCATGGACACCTAATGAATCAGATCGATGAACCTACTTGTGTCGCTGTAACTGCCAACTTTCTTTGACAGGTCGTTATACGCATGGTATATTCCCCGATGTTAGAGTGTTGCGAGCGATTAGCTGGGTATCCCCCAATCGGCATACCACTCAGTTCCTTTCAGGACATGGTGCATTTAGGGACAAATTGGCTAAGTTTAGGTTGGTTGATTCCGGCTTCTGTCCGGACTGTAGGGTCGATGACACTGTGGACCATGTCCTCTACATATGTCCCCGGTACGAAGCTGAACGTACCAGAGTTACTAGGGAACTCGAGAGAGTAAACTCTGTTTTGAATCTACGAGTCAACTGGAGGACTCGTAGAGAGTGGAAAATAGTTGCTGGCTTCCTTCGCTTCCTCGCCCTGAGCAAGACCGCCGAGGGAATCTAGTAGGTGATAGGAACCTGGGTGGCTAGGGACCGCCTGGGCAGTTGACTGGCCGAAGGTAGGCGCTTAGGCAGCGTGCCTCGGTTAGATGTATTGGTGGTATGCATTGTATCAGGCTGTCGGCGGAGTTGCGGCCGTTGTCGGCGGGCGGAATTATTCTTGCCCGGCGGGTGCGGTCGCGCTCCGACGAGGGCATTTTGAGCTAAAGTCACTGTCGGCGGGGCTTCTCTGGGTGCTGCTTAGGTGGTACGTAGGGGAATCTTGGCGGCAATTGCGAAAGATGGTGAATGTCACGCGGGACTCCGCGATGGCGCTGTACAGGAATAGGCGTTTATTCTCCTCTCCCGGGCAGACCGGAACGGAGTCAGATAGAACTCATTAGAGTATTAAGCGGGGTTCTTAAGGGAACTAGGTCTAAATTTCGATGTTAAACTTTGGTGGGAAGTTTATTGTTGAGGTTGTTAGTGCGACATTCAGATAGTGGCTCTTCATAGTAGGATCTAGGCGCGGGGTCTTCTTTCCGCGGTTAGGTTTCTAGCTTAGTTCTTGAGGGCGACGTGGTAGCTGCAGGTGTCCGTTGTCTTTATTCTGAAGGCATAAACATGTAAATCTATCTCGGAGTGAATTTTTACCGATGTAGATGTCCCTTGGGGCATCTGCATCGGTGGCATCTCTGCGGGGCCTGAACTGTAAGCTGTGGTGCGCATCAGTTTGAGGGCGAGAAGAAGTCCTCCGTTAAAGCTACTGCTGGCTAGGAACGAAGGGGGTGGTGTAGCGACCGGACACATTACGAGGTGGGTTCTTCTCCCCTCGGGGGGGGGGGGGGAATCGAGATGTAACTGCCAACTAACAATACAACGCACCCTTGGAGTGTTTGTGTTATGCGTCATTACTTCGGAGATTTAAATTCGGAGCTAACATCCCTGATATTCCAGGAAAAAATATGACGATTTTATAAAATCTTGTTTTTTCCTAAGGCCGTGGATCTGTATTCGAATATTTAATAATTATTTTAATATGTTTTCTTTAGTGATTTAGTTTTGTATTATTTTTTTGTATTGCGTTTTTTTTTATTAATTTTATTTATTATATTACTGTTACTTTGTTTACATATACGTGATATTTAACGTTTGTTGTTATAAAATTAGTTTGTTTATTGTAGAAGTATTGCTTCTGGGCGCTAATACCGAATGTTTGAATGCGACCAGTTCTGGACGCACAAGAAAGCATGCCGGAGAGAATTCGGCATGCTTACCCTGACAACATCATGGGGACTGTGCTGCAGAACGAAAGGGCACTACATGTGGTGCCGAATATGTTGGTGAAAATTATCTGTACAAAGATGGCTAAAAAGTATAGGGATAAATTCCTCTGATTTTCTTTTTTGGAGCAGTATTTTTTAATCAAAGCAAGTCCGGCCACAAGGAGAAGTAATACGAAAAAAATAGCATAATTATCAGCCCTGAGACTGATCTCTTGACCTTGTTTGACTAAATTTTTCTCCCAGGTAAAATTTTACAAAACTAATTGCTTCCATTTTAAGTTGTCTATAATTTTTATTCTGGATTTTTTTTGCACCTTCTACCTTCTAACACACCTTTTATCAACCCTTTTTCTTATACGATATGTCCCGGCTAAGTAGATTTTCTAAACTGAATTATTCTGATTAAGTTCTATTCTCTCCTCATTACTCTTTCACTTTTCACTTCGGCTGTTCGTTTAATCTTTCTTAATATCTTATATATCCATATTGGTCATTTCTTCAGGCCTTTTCTTGGCGTTTCACTTTTGAATACAAGATTAAACCAACTTAAGTCGTTTTTTCAACCCTAAATTATTTTATTAAACAATAAAAATTTCTCTCGGTTAAATGTTACCTTACCCGATGCTTTGTGTTGCGCGGTGTTGAACGGATATGAGATATGATCAGTAAAAAGAAAAGAATAGAAATATTTGGAGTGTTTTGAGATGTGGCTATGGAGTAGAGCAGAGAAAATAAGATGGCGTGACGAAGTGAGAAAAGAGAATGTATTAAGAAGAATAGGAGAGAGGAAAGGAAGATTTTGAAAACAATATAGGAGAGAAAGGCATCATGGATAAGCCATATTTTGAGGAAAGAATACAATTTAAGATTCTTTAAGGGAAAAAAGAAGGAAAACAAGAAAAGGGTAAAAGAAAGATAGAAATGATAACGGACATAAGAAAGGAAAGAAGTTATTGGAAAATGAAAAGAGGTCAGGATCGAGAAAAATGGAAAAACTGTTCAGTTGAAACCAGTCGCAAGATCCACCAGGAAAACACCACCGATCGCTATTCTTGTGTTTGTTTTGTCTTCTTTTTCGTAATTTGTATATCTAAGTTAAGTTTAAAACTCAACGAGTTACGCTTTTAAAAAACGAACTTTATTTATTATAATTAGAATACATGTAATCGTAAATAATTAACTGTTAACATAATTATGCGTACATGTTAATGTGTTATAAAATACGACGATATAATATCGAACGAGTCTAAGACTATAATACAACGATCTGGATTGTACAGATCCAGACTTAAGATTTCAATAAGACGATGTGAATCGAACGAGTCCAGCCAAATACTAAATAATTATTCTTACATTTACAATAAAAAAGACAAAGGTTGCAGCTGCATTATATTCTTTCTGACGATAGCTTTTCCTGGAAACTAGGAATAGGCTACACACGTAGCTTATGGAATGTAATGCATCATCTACTGTCAGGCTATTCTCAGTAATGTAACATATATATATATGTGTGTGTGTGTGTGTGTGTGTGTGTGTGTGTGTGTGTGATATCGAAAATACAATTTTGTTTTATTAGCATAGTGATGCATATATATTAACTGAACCGTTTCCATATAAATTGAATACAAGTGCCTCGAGGGAAGTAGGTAAATGTAAATATTTGTCGAAAGAACTACTTACTGAGCTATACAAGTATAGCTTACACCTTGAACTAAACACGTATGAGATTTGATTCTTTATTATTAAATATATATATAAATACATTATAAAATTATTATTTAAAAAATATAAAAGATTAGGTATAATAGATAAATTATCATTCCACAAGATGATCACGTAAATAACGACGTCAATGATTGGCTGTTGCTAAAACTGTTTTGTTATAATGCAGATCCAAAACTTTTATACAGATGTAGTAGTAATATTTTATCAATGTTCCTTTATTGTAGAGGCACTAATTCTACAAAATTTGTCTTATGTTTGAATAAATAATGAACTGTAATAGGTAGATACACAAAAATAAAGTACACATATAACTTATTTCACTGAAATTTCCGAAATGATCCAACTTCACACTACTCGTAGAGTCTAACCTGATTGTCTTACTCTGGGTGGGAGAAAGAAAGAAAGTTGAAAAAAAGTGGTATTATAATTCGTTAAGTAATTTCGCACGAAAAAATCTTTTTACTACTGTGATTTCTTATTTGTGGACGATGGTATGTATAAACGTCAAAATTTTCGGCCAGAAATTCATCACAAATATTAAGTTGCATGATTCCCAAAATATGTAAAGTTATTTACAAAATTTTGTCAAAAATTACATGCGGGTAAGAGAAATAAGCTGAATTTTTCTTTTAATAGATCGTTTATTTTTTATTTTGTTTTTCTCATGTCGTTTAGTGTTACTTGACAAAATACAGTTTTTAGTATTACAAATGCAATTTTTATTACAATTATTAGTAATAAGTAAATTTGGTATATTATTAAACGGTATACTTTTACATTAAATAAAAATAAACTACTATCATTATAGTTCAATAAATATGCTGTACAGTTGGTTAACAATAATTCTGAGGCATTTGTCGAAGATAAGAGGGTCGCCCAGAAAGTAAAAATTGTTTTTGGTTTATATCAATTTTACTTAATTTAACTTTAACGATTAACATGCGGCGACTGCAGCATGGATTCCATGCGGCCATGAGGTTTAGCGGCATCTCGACGACGGTTGAAGAAAGTAAATGTCACGAGGGACTCTGGGATGGAGCGGGAGCTGTGGGAGTAGCAGTCTGTCCGCCTCTCCCTTGTAGACCAGACCGGAGTCCGTAAATTAACCTACAGTCAGGAACATGAACTGAAGTAGAGTTCACTAAGGGAACTAGGACTAAATTTCGTTGTTGCGAACAACATCTTCGGTGGTATGTTGTTAATTTTCCTCGAATTTCGACACGTTTACTTGAAATTGGGTCAATAAAAGTAGAACTAGGCACAGGGTTCGTGCTTCCGCGAACTCGGTTAGGTAGTTGAGGGAGAAACGAAGTAGGACATTCAAGATGTCCAGACGAGGTCTACAGAGGAGGCAAAAGCCGAGTTTAAAAATCACCGATGTAAATGTCTACCGAGGCATTTACATCGATGGCATCCCAACGATGCCTGGCTTATTACTACGAGATGTAAAAAGTTAGAGAGGGAAAGACGCCTCCCGTTAAAGCACTTAGTATCAGGGCCAAGAACGGAGGAGTGGTGTGGCGACCGGAACCGCCAGAAGGCGGGTGTCTTTCCCTACGGGGTTGGGATGTGAAGTAATTAACGTTTACTCTCTGGTGTGAAGTGCGAAACCCTCGTTTCATCACCAATTATTATTTGTTCCAGTATTTCATCTCCATCTCATATTACCACTTCAGGAATAACAGCAGATAAGCAATTTTTTGTGATTGTCTATTCAATAATCTTGGGACCCGCCGGGGAATCTAACGCCATTATGATAATATGATACATCTACTAATATGACATTGTATACAAGATACAGTCTCATGTATGACAATAGGCCTTATAAATTCTTCAACATACGATAGTTATATATATATATAGTTCTTTAATCCCCATCAAGAATTCTTTTTACGTGGTAAATATTATTTTATTTTTTTACCAAAAAAATTATTTTAAAATTATTAAAAAAAATAAATGGTTAAAATATAAAAAGCTAACAGTAAAAATTAAAACAGCGGCTAGAAGCAACTTTTTTCAAACAACTTCAAAGTACACACATAAATAAATATTTAATTGGTTCCGTGGCTCGTTATATAACTGTACGTTTGGGCCATATGAAGATGAATCATATAAAACTTCTGTTTTACCCAAAAGAGATAACGCTATCTGATAATATCGAGCAATAATTTTAGGACAAAAACAAGCAGATTTTCTATAACGATTTTTTGAAGTAAGTGATAAATTGATCAATTTAGATAAATTGTACCTGCTTTTTTATTGTATAATTTAAATTATAACAACAGTAGAAATCTAAAAAGGTTATTCACTGATTAATAACAATATTCAAAGTTGTTTTAAAACAAATGACGTTATGATGAATGTTCGTAAATAGCACGTATAATTTTTATATTTCTAGTAAATGTATTGTCAATACATTTTTTTATAACGAACACAATAAAATTAACGTAACGTTATTTCAATAGACATTTAAACTATTCGTATACGTTCGTTTTGTCAATATAAAAACTTCATCAATATGAAACTGATAAAATACGTTTCTAATTAAAAGCGGTACTCAAGTCACTACAAAATCCTGCATGGAAAGGGAGCAGGAACTAATGAATCGATCCTATAATAAAGTAGGCTGAAATTAAAGTTTTCAAAAAAAAAAAGGCTGTACAAAAAACTTAACTTCATATATAATCATAGAGTTTCTATTACTTAATTTTTAATTGAAAAAATTAAGTAATTATTAATCTTTATCATCAGTAAGCGAAATCGCTTATTAATAAAATAAAAAAAATAAAATTCATACAAGAAAATTTACAATAATTTTTAGAAACGTCCTCAAATGGTGATGGTCCGTTCAGTGTTTTGTTAATGGAGATTAATATTATTATCTTTGTGCAGTGAAGATTATAACGAAAAAACCTCATAGTGGGGTAATTAATTAAAACAATTATAAATTAAATTACAACTTTTTCTTTATAAATTTGTCAAATATACGTGTATAAAAAAAAAATTATTATCCTCTTATATTCCAATTAAATAATATGAAAACTATTTTATTACAGCTTTTAAAACGTGAGTATGAAAATAACACACAGTCTATAAAATTAGTTTCCCTAAAACAGGTTACCTGTTTTACAACTTACCATGGACACTTTATATTAATTTCTTTTTTTCAGGGTAATCTACTTTAATAACGTCATATAAAATACTTTATGAACTGAAGTGCTAACAGTGCTAATTTAAATGTATCGATAAACATGTACTCTGGAACAGACTCAGGTCGACCGCTCTTGAGACATGTGGTTAATTGAAACCCACTCACCAAAAAATACCGGTATCCACACCCTAGTATTCAAATCCATACAAAATCAACTGAATTTACACGGATTTCAACGTTAGAACTTTCGACTTCGAAGATTGGCTGCTTTTGCGATAACGAGTTTAAAACACTTGAATAAGTTACTAACCTACTTCAATAGGTTAGTCTATTTACCACAAATAACTATTTTTATAATTCAAAACTCTTACATAAAAATTAATTCACAAAGAAATTTTTCATCTTAAATTGTAAATAATTTAATATTTACTTTACCAGATAACTTCAGAAAGTTTACTTTACAAGAAAACATACTACCAAGGACAATTTTCCCTCTTTGCTTAATTTTATTACGTAAACTGGAAAGGAACTCCTTAGAGAAAAAATGTAAAAATATGTAAGAATTTTTTCATTATGAAATGAATTTATAATTATAAAAAAACTAGTAAATAATTAATCATAAAATAAAAAAAAAATAAAAATACCTTAAAGTATTTTACTGCATATAATTATTGCTGTTTAATATCGATATGTTACGTCATGAAAGCAAGTTTTTATAACATTTCGTATATGTGGTTCAACATTAAAGAAGGAAGACTTCATTCAAGTTTATTCAGCATGTTAACCAGTGTGAATATTAAATAAAAACATGCTACAATATTTATATTATGTAAATTATGATTACTATATTAGATACAAAAAAAACCCATTAGAGATAAAAAATTTTTATTTCACACAAATATCAGATCTGGTAACATAAACTAAAACCAAACTTTTTGGTTAACTAGTTTTGTTTTTATTTGAAAAAAAAAAAAATGGTTTCTTTCTGGTCATTAAATCTTGAAAAAGTTAGGATTTACAGAGCTTCAAAAATCGAATAAATAAACAAATTCTGAGAAAGTATTGAAAACTTTGTCGGTTACACCGGTCAAAAAAAGTTTTGTAAAATTGCAAAAATGTAAAATAAAATCTAAAAATTTGTAAAAAAAAATAATAAAATAACAAAAAGTAATAACATAATAAAAAGTTTCTTTAATAATTAAACATTCTGTATTTTTTTATTACCATTATATTTTTATTTAATTAATATATTAATTATTACATTTTTTATTTTAATTAATTATATAATCTATTGAACAACAGTTTTTTAGAATACCGCTATTTAACCTAATTTAATCAAAAGTGAAAAATAGAGACGACGTGAAATGCTTCACAGAGTTGTTGTTTATAGTAATATATTTACTCGTATACATGTAAGTCTGATTTTAATGTTGCACATGAATTTTGAAGATATGTGGAATTTTTTTTTTAATGCTTCTATTTAAAGCCGCATGACAAAACTATAGTCATTAGCGACTATAGTAACAATATCATATAGTATTATATAAAATAACAAAAATCATAAAGAAAAAAAAAACAATAAGGAAACAGGAACAATAAATATAAAATAAAATACATACATCAGACAAAAATCACTATATCATATTCTTCATTCCACTGTAGGAGAGGAACCACAACAGACGTTTTATCCCTTCTTTCTGGTTTAATAGAAATTTCATATCCGAACCCAGGTCTAAGTTTTGTCGAACGGTTCCAAAGATTGGGGAATCAAAGAGCAGGTTGTACAAGGACCATTTGATCTTGCAAGCCTCAAGGATCTTCTGAGAAGAACCAAGTAGGTGAGCGTGGATAAGCCTGGTATGTCCGACCCTTAGCCGAGTTAAGATGACTTGGTTGGTCTTTTCTGTTGCTCGGGAAAAGAGGTTTCTCGAGCACGTCCTCCCAGATGTTATGTAATGCCGTGGGAGGACTCAGCAGCCAAAATCTATTTCACCGAGCCCGCAATTTTACACGGACTGATCTCATGAAGTCTCTCTCACATGTCGATTGTTCACGGATGCCATTTATTGCACCTCTCTTGGCAGCCTCATCGGCCCGTTCGTTCCCGAGGATGCCACAACGGCCAGGGACCCGTACCAGTCTTATTTATCCTTATCATGAATAATCTGGACGATGGATTCAGAACGTTTGCAGCGGAAATTAATGTGAAATTAATCGATTAATATAATGTACATGACGATGAAAAGAGGGGAAACTGGTTGTCCGAAAAAATCATACCTGCTATATGTAAGTAATAATATGAAATTCAGGAGATAGTGTATTGCAATAATTGTATTATAATCGTGTAGAAAATTATATATTGTCATATTTAATTTTCTACACAATTAACTACACGATTTATACTTAATGGACAACAGATAATAATCTGACAGCCAACAATTAACGGAGAGACGATATTAATTTCTGAATTTGGGTGTACTATTAAGCATGTCATTATATCTATGTTTTTTTAGTTTTTAAACATATATAAATTTTTTCTAAATGAAAAACGTTGACCACTATTACTCAATCAAAAATTTATGGTTATTATATATGAGAAGCGGGTTATATTTAGAGATCAAAGATCATTTGGCAACTGTGGAATGTAATATATTATACCGTAAATCAAGGTCAAATCCTGCTAAAAGTTTTAGAAATAATTGTTCTGCTTAGCGTGAAGCAAAGTAATTTAACGATCTATCAACTAAACATAATGCAAGGTTTGTGTACTTAATTAAATATATTACGAGTATGTGGATCTTTCCCATAATAACTTGTTTTAAATGAACTTTTTTTAATGAATTCTTTAATAGTAGTAGTAACAGGGATTATAATATAATTCTGTAGAATTATATTACATAACTCTACGATAGAATTCTATAATATGTAAGAAATGTTTTAATTTAATTTCCTTCAAAAGTGAACTGAATTTGAAGAAACAGTTGTATACCTAAATCAAAAACTCTGTAATTGATCAGATTTTTCAAAAGGAAGTTCATGAATTTACAAGGATTACATATACATATCTATAGTAAATTTATTTATACCATCAGAATATAATGAAATTAAAAAAAATAATGATAATTAAGTTCCTATGTAAATACATACTTCTCCCGTAAAAATAAAAAAATAACAAACATTCCTCCAAGGATTCTTATATAAAGAAAAACTTGCCAGCATTTTATTGTTTGTGTTCATAGAGAGTATTATCACAATGTCCTTAACACTGAATTACCTTCAAGGTGACTTCTCATTTATTCAAAGTAAAAATAAATTGTTATCGTTCATTTGACATTTCATCAAATCCATAATGAGCTCATGTAGCTTCCATACATGATGTGAAACGTTTCACAAATAAAAAAAGTTCTTTCAAATAGGTAAGGAAAAAGCTCTGCATCAATGTTCTTATCACAATTTATTATATCTATGATTAAATAATTGTTTCCATCTATATGAATACCATTATTAAAATATATATAATTTTTAAAGCTATACCATTTTCTGTATATATATGTTCAATTCTAATTAAACATTGGAGCACCAATATCTGCGGCGAACTGGTTGCTCCGGTGCCTTTCATCCAGAGGCTCTGGGTTTGAATTACGGTCAGGAATGACATTTCGTTACAAGCAAGTAAAAATTCATTTCATTATCATCCATCGACAGCTGTTACAGGGTGCTAGTCGGAATAAAACAGAAGAATATTTTATTCAGAACGTTTTATGTGTCTTCAGGTGATAGTTAACTGATGCTTGGCTTTTCCTACTTTAATTATAGATGCTCAACACATCTGTCCATTGTTTCAAGAAAAGAGATTCTAAATATCTAATTACAAAAAATCATTGGAATTAAATATTAAAATAGAGAATTATCACATATTTTGGTTTCAAACGTATTTTAAATGGTTAACTTTAATCCTATAACACGTAAAAAAGAGTAAGTCAATCATTATCCGCAATTTAGTTATATTTTTGTGTATGTTCGTAGTACTGTCCTGTTGCGTAGATGACGCAGGCGTGGTTTAATTGTTGTTTTGTCTGTGCAGGTTTGATGCTGCTAGGTTAGTTCCATTACCGCTGTCCTGCCGTTAACCATGGCTGCTCCGTTTCTGTTTGCACCAAAGAAGAGCAACTATAGTGTTCCATTTTTTGTGGTCAGAAGGTGTATCAGGGGCCGAAATTCATCGAAGACTTTCGGTACGGTACGGAAACAGTGTGTTGCCCCAACGGAGTGTCTACGAATGGATTGAAAAATTCAAAAACGGTCGCACAAGTGTTACGCACGACGAAGAAGCCGGAAGACCCTTTACCGCCACAAATGAGGAAAACATTGAGCGTGCACGTGACATGGCTTTCTTAGACAGACGAGTAACTATCGATGAAGTGGCACATCGTCTGCAAATTAGTCACGGTTCTGCCTACGAAATCATTCACAACAGACTTGGTTTCATAAATTCTGTGCAAGAAGGGTCCCAAAACAACTCACAGTTGAATAAACAAACGCGCTTGGATATCGCCAAAAACATTTGGATCGCTACGGTAACGAAAGGGACATCTTCTTAGACAGAATCATCACCGGTGACGAAACACAAATCCATCATTACGAGCCGGAGAGTAAACGGCAGAGTATGGAATGGAAACATCCGAATTCGCCCTGCAAAAAAAAGTTCAAGACCCAACCGTCCGCAGGAAAACTGACGCATATGGTTTTTTGGGACTCACAAGGCCCAGTACTGGAACATTATGAGGAAAGGGGCACGCTAATAAACAGTGCGCGTTACAGTTAGATGCTTACTGCCAAGCTGAAGCCTCAATTAAAAGCAAACGCCGAGGACTGCTGTCGAAACGTGTTGTATTGTTGCACGACAATGCCCGTCCACATACTGCTGAAACGCTCCAGAAACTCAACTTTGAAGTACTAGCTCATCCTCCGTATAGTCCTGATCTTGCCCCTTCTGATTACACTTTTTTGGTCCACTCAAACACGCATTAAGGGGGCGTCGATTTACCTCGGACGAAACAGTGAAAGAAGTGATGCATTCCTAGCTCACAGCTCAACGGAAAACCTTCTTTTACGATGGCATTAGGAAGCTTGTGCAACGACCAAGTACGTTGAAATGCAAGGGGACTATGTTGAAAAATGATGTACATGTAAGTTTCCTATTTGTATTGCAATAAAATTTATAACTACATTGCGGATAATAATTGACTTACCCTCGTATAATAGATAAAAAGCAGGCGTTAGGGTTTATCCGTGATAGAATTTTCTTTCAAATACGCCGAAGGAATTTTTTAATATTAATGACTGAATTATGATTAGCATACAATGGTGAAAAATAAGTACAACTGAGAAAACAAAATGAAGTTTTTATCATAAAAATCATACGAAACTTAGATAGAATATAACTGTTAAAGAAAAAGAAATTGTTGAAAAATTTCTGAACCGCTTGACATCCTTGTTCTACAATTACATATAATTTTTAACAGTCAAAACTTGAAAAACAGATAAAATATAGGTAGTTATATAAAATTCACAAACGTTTTTCAATTGTTAACTTCTACGGGACCAAATTTTTTTTTTTAATTTTCCGTAACGTCTACATAATTCGTTTCCAAAGTGGGCGATAACGCCCTCTTGTGAGCGCTAGAGGCCTTCAGGAAGGAGGGCAGTGTACACAAATATCAGTCGCGGAGAAATTCGTTGGTTGTGTAAACTGTATACATTAAGTAATGCCGAATAACCGATTATTGATTATCACTTCCTTTGTTTGCTTTTAAAATTTACATTTCATTAATTAAACAGTGCATTGAGTTATAATAACTTATGTTTTTAGTTAATTTCACATTTTAAAATATTAAATTTATATTAAATATGTCTAGCTATAACAATAAACATTTAATGATGTTGCTAATACATCTTAAAAGAAAATAAATTCCTATAATTTATTCTAACAATGATTAAGATCAGCTGATTCATTAACAAATAAGAAAATGACAGAAGATGTTTATACTTAGAAAAAGGAAAAGAAAACAAATGAATCTGAATAGGCAGTACAAGGGCCACAGAAAATTGGGGGCATTCAGGCGGTCTAGGAAGGCGATGGCCGATTAAAAAAAAGGCGAAAATTATGTTTTCCTGATATTTTAAACTAAAATTAAATACCTACTACACCAGTATAAAAAGTTAAAGGGACACATATTTTATGATAAAAAACGATTGTATTCGAATTACTTTAACTATGCAACCAAGAGGCTTAGAAAAACGAATAAAAAAAATAATTAAATCTTGAATACTTTTTGACAGTATACTTCAGATTTAAAAAATTATCATATTAAAAAAAAAAAATCAGTAAGAAGAAAAGTTTTAAAACTTTGAATGTTTTTCTTCGTGTTTGATCGAGCGCATGGAGGAAACGAAATTTTTTCAGTAAACTGAGTTAAAATCGTTTAAAAGCTTATGACTTTAGCTTTATTATTTTTTTTTTTGTATGTCTACGATTTTTCTGAATCGAAATATTCCATTTTAAAAAGAAAAGACTTTAGTCTTCAATACTGCATATCTCCCGATCAAAGCAACGATTGATAAATAAATATGGAAATTAAAGGGTTTTGATCTACTTATTAAAGAGGTGGGGAATCCCATTTACTAAGCAGTCTTGGGCTCGCTAACAGGTGCTGCAAGATGTTAATATACGTATGTTAACCTGCTCACTACCGACAACCCTGGCTACCACCCTTCCTGGAACCGCTAACGAAGCATTCCTTCTGGAAGGGGGTTACACGCCCACTCACACATTCATACGTCATAATCCAATCGCATCATAATAGGAAAATCAACAGAAACAACAGTTACAGCAAAACAACAGCAAACAAGATGCATCACCATACATCAAGATACAGAAAACAGATTATGAAACTAAATACAAAGAAAAAAGTCCCACAATATATACAAATACAAGAGAACAAAAACTCAAGAAAACAAGTCTCACAACAATATAAACATAGAAAAAACATCAAACAGCAAGAACATAAAAAAAGAAACGCCTGAAAAGAGATATTCATTAATATTACACGATTAGTGCAAGAATACAACACTAAAAATGAAAAGATCGGACAACAGAAAAAAAAAGTACTTCATAATATTAGCACAGTAAACTTTCATCATAAACTAACCAGGGACCATTGACTATAAGGGGTATACATACCCCTTATACTTACTACCTGCGGGCGCCATCAGATACGGGAGCGGAGTGTCCGCGACCTCTTCACGTTAAGGCGACCCTCACATGTACGGGGGATCCCCTAGTCGCTCACTCGCGAACCTGTCCGCGCCCGCACTCTCCGACGCCGCCTACTGTTTCGTGACTCCTCCCATGCTTGGAGGTCTCTCATTATGATTTTCACATACGTAGGGATCGCCTTCCAGTTTTCTTTCTTCTCTATCATTATGTCTATCAGCTCCTCAGGCTGGAACAGCACTTCCCTCCCTAGTTTGTCAAGTAGCTCTGTCCTACGCATCTCGGACAGTGGAAGAACACGTGGTATAGCGTTTCCTCCTCTTCGCACATTGGGCAGTTCTGTTCATCGTGGAGGTTGTACTTATGAAGGTATGCTTTGCATCCCTCAGGGTTTTGATCTACTTGATCTAGCTTTAATGACAAATTGTGAGGTCTTTAATGTAGCGTTGCAGTTTTTGGATTTTCTTTATTTTGTGCCGAGGTATTGAAATCTTGAGACTGAGGTATTGAAGTATTGAAGATTGAGACTGTACTATGTATCACCCGCTCTCAGCTTAACTCAAGATCATGTTACAGTCTCAATCATTAAAGATTTCAATATTTCGGCACAACAAGAACAAAATGCAAAACCTGCAACGATAGATTAAAGACCTCACAATTCTTCAATAAAGCTACATCAAAATCCTTTAATTTCAACTGTAGTTCAACTTAATTTTCGTAGAGAGAACGGTGGGGAGCGTCCTAGTAGGCATTCAATTTACTCTTGGCAACTAAACCTTCATTGAGACAGGTTGTTCTGTTAATATATAAAATACCAGGACGCCCACTCGTGCCTGAAGCTACTGTATAATAATAAATCTCAGAAACCTTTATACTACGTGCAATGTTTTCGAAAGAAATCAACTCGACGTGAGACTGGCATGCACCAAACGACTGTTTGGCGCATATCACGTAAACGATTGCACTTTCTTTTTTTTTAACCTCCGGATATCCACCGTTAGGCATTCATCAGAGGATGAAGATGAATGATTTGTAGCGTGTATGAAAATGCCATGCCTGACCGGGATTCGAACCCGGGACCTCCGGATGAAAGGCCGAGACGCTACCACTCGCGCCACGGAGGCCGGCAAACGATTGCACTTGGAGCCAAACAAACTAACCGTGATTATAGATGACGACAAAGTTGATCGGATACAGTTTTGTGTGGAAATGGAGGATAGAATTTCAGACAACGATACATATTTTTAGACAATGTAATCTTTGGTGATAAGTCAACGTTTTATATCAGTTTTATATCAAGGTGAACACCCATAACTGCCGAATATGGGATAGTGAAAATCCTCATGAAACCTTGCAGCCCAATCATTATAGCCCTAAGGTCAACGTATTTTGGCCCTTAGCAAACAAATATTTTATGGCCCGTTCTTCTTCCAGGTGGCAACCGTATATGGTATCGTTTATCTGGAAATGCTTCAAAATTTTGTAATTTCTCAGCTGGATGATGATGACCAAGACGGACGCCATTGCTATCAGCAACACGGGGAACCATCTCACTACCACTCAAAATTCCGTGATTTTCTTGATACTCGATTCCCAGTTCGGTGGATTGGTCGTGGAGGTATAATACCATGACCACCTTTCTCCCCAGATTTGATCCCGCTAGATTGTTTTCTTGTGGAGTTTAATTAAAAATCCAGTTTATGTACCTATGCCTGCTGATTTTGTTGAGCTAAGACTTCGAATTAATGCCGCAACTGTAAAGTAACGCCCGACTTGCTGGCAGCAGTCTGGAATGAAATCAACTTCAGGTGAGATGCATGTCGAATTACAAATGAAGCTATATGGAACCAAAGTGAATATTAGGTGACAAACGTGATTTGTTTCCTACAAAATGAGACCTCAACTGAGATACAACCGAAAGTTGTATGAATAAATTTTTAAATGCTTTTAAAATTCAGAAGTCATTTTTTAATCATCCGTTATAATTTATTTAATTACGAATATTTCAATAAATCGGCCCAATTTGGTGCAATGATATTCAACTAAACAAATTTATAGTTTTCTAAAAACGTGTAATTATATTATTGAGATCATTTTCATATTTCTCTACGGATTTAAATACATAGACTCATTTTCTTTGTTATAAGCCGCTTAACATTTTTGTAATAACATAACATTTAAATAAACCAGCGGTCCCAGATATTGACAATTAAAAAGTTTACATAATCGCCATGTTGAAATGGATTGACAGATCAATAACATTATTTTTATGCAAGTAAATCTCCAGGTACGTTATTAATAAACGAAATTTCAGCCGATACGATCTACCATTCTTGAAAAATAAATTTCTATATTAAAAACATTTAAAAAATAGCGGATAGCCGGTAAACTAAGCGTTCCAGACAAACATTGATATAAAGTTTTTTCTTTATTTCGATGTGGGGAACCACACAGAAACCATCCCCTGAATCCTTTGAAACGTTTCTTAAAAACATTCTGTTTACATATGGGTACCGAAATATCACGTTGTCCAATGGGGTCGATTATCATGCCATAGTAGGAAAACATGTAGCCAAATATTGCCAAATTCCACCTTTTTTGGAAACGGATTTTCGAGAAAAGGGGGCAAAGAGTGTTTAAAAATAATGTTGAATATTTAAAATAAAACCATAAAACCGACCCACTGAAAAAAAAACGGTTAAATAAATATTTATTTATTTTAAATAAATTAATAAATAATTTCATTGTATTAAAGATTAATTTTTTGCTGTCGGTAAACAAAAAGTAAAAAATAAAAAAAACTGTAAAAGCTACCGATCCTAATTTCTAATTTTGCCCAAAACAATGTTTCATATGGAGAAAGTTTTTGTCAATTTTCGAAGAATTTTTGTTGAGCCAAATTGAAGGTATTACATTAGATTCAACAGAGATATTTAAATAAAAACGTATTTAAATCTTCAGGAAATTTCTATAACAATTTTTTGTATTTTTTAAAAAAGTAAATTTTTTATAAATCCAAATTACCCAAACTTTTGGTACATCGCTGTACTTTCGCTTCATAGTAATACAATTATAGCTGGAAAAGTAAAGTTCAAAAATTTGGTTGAATTTTTATGTCATTACTATCTACAATTTAGAATAAATGTTTAAATTTTGAAATTGGATTAGTATAAAACAAAAATAATCGGAGTTAAAATTCTGTATTTGATGAAATAATTGTTTTAATTTTTCAATTAAATTACTGAAAAAAATGTTCAAAAATATTTTTAATTTGTTACACCCTATCACACTACTAAGAAAAAAAAAAATTCTCAGTAAAAATTGACGTTACAATAAAAGATTAACTAAAGATACCCAACAGATTCCTAGTTTTTCGATTTAATTTCCAATTACAATCGTCTGGTTGGGTAAGCCTTATATTAGTTCACAATTATTAATAATAATGTCTGAGTAAAGTATAAGTTGCAATTGATTTCCAATTTTTCATCATAAAAATGAAAATAAATTTTTTTAAATGCAGTATTTATTGAATTCCGTTAAAATGTAATACGTTTTAATACTGGATTAAAAATCCAGAAATACTATTTTTCAATCAAAAGCTCAAGGATGGTGTTAGTTTTTCATAATAAGTACGTTTAAATTGAAATAATTGTTTTTTTTTTAATACTTTACATTTTAGTCTAATATTAAATACTAGCAGACCCGGCAATGCTTCGCTGTTGCTAGATTTGAGTATATATATAGATTAAATGAATACAATCGAAAGTTTGATAAAACATTAACAAAATGAATTTCTAAAATAAACTTGATAAAACTTTCCCTTTTTTTTCTTTCTTCCCCTTTTCATCTTTACCATATTCAGTTTTCCTTTACCCATTTCCATTTCCCCCGATTTCGTCTTTCCTCCTCATTTCCCTTTCCTCTTCCTCTTTCACCTTTCAATGCCTTTTCGGAAAAAAGGAATTGAAAAACAGAAAGGAAGGGAAAACGGGGAAAAGAATTTCCCCGTTTTCCCTTTTCTCTTTTTTCTATTTTCCCCTTCTTCCATTTTACCTTTTTCCGATTTTCCCTTTCTCCCTTTTTCCCCGCGCGTAAATCGATCCAGTAGTTTTTTAATCTATAACAGACAGACATATCGGAAACATTGAAATATAATCGTAACATTTTTATTATAGCGTGCGTTGCTTTTACGTCCAACAGATTAACTGTGTTTAAGAAAAAGCATATTTTACCTGTCACAGGTGTGACATCTTAGGTATATAAAAAAAACGCGCGTATTCGAAGGCAACGTTGTGTCAAAATTTCAAAACAATCGGTGGAGAACTTTAGGAGATTTAAAATTTTGAACAAACGAATATTTACATTTTATTTAAATAGATTAAAAATGTTTTAAGAAAAAAAGCTGTTGAATTTCAGCAAAAGAGTTTAAAAAAGATATTTTACAAGTACGTGTAATAGTGTTGGAACTTTGAATACCGTGAAAAAAATTTTCTTTTACAAGTGCTTTTCTTGAAAAAAAATTTCCAATTTTTTTTTTTAAATTTTTTGTACATTGATGCAAGACACACCAAAATAATATTTCTTAGTTATTTGAATATAATATTAACTGAAAAAAAAATTTAGTCAATATATAAAGTGTTTTGAATTTTAACGCCGATTGGCCGGTTAGAAATATCCTATGCTACTCGCATGTAAAATGAATTTGATTGGTGAATTGAATTTTACGGTAGCTCTTGATTATAAATTGGCTTTTGAAGTAAAAGTTTCGTTATTGTAACTGGTTAACTTACATAAATGATAAGATTAATAGTGATATATTTATTTTTAAATCTTATCTAAAGAAAGTAACAATTTGCACGAATGGAATACTATTCAAAACTTACCTTACTAATAAAAAAAAGTAACAATTATTAGAATCATTTTATAAGACGTGCGGTTTAAATTTTCATAAAAGCAACAAAAATCTTTTAGTGAATTGTGTTAAATATTCAAAATTAAAAACAAACAGTAATGTAAAAAATAATTTTCAAAATTTATTTAAGACCTTGAAATGGGATCGTTAGTAGATTTTTCTTAACGAAGATTTTAATTAAAATTTTACGGTAACTTTGTTTGAAGTAAATAGAGCAGATGGGTGAGGAAATGCTAGGGGAATGAAAAACAAAGAGAGGATTAAAAGTAAAAGACAGTAGTATATATACGTAAGCAAGATTACTATACATAAAAAAAAGTAATTAAATGTCACGATAAAAAGGTTTAAATTCTCTAAAATTCTTCTAAATGTCACCATTTAATTAGCTAGTTAATTGAATGTATGTAATGTGTTGTTAGCGGCGATGAGGATCTACAATTATTACAACCGTTTAAAGATACTAATGGCCCCAGGTTCAACTAAAATGAAGGAATTCAGTAAAGAGCCGATATTTGGGAAATGCTTCGTCACAATGTAATAAAAAATTGAAACTTTACCTAAATTTCCCTTTCAGATTATATTCGTTATTACTTTGTTTTGGATATATAAAACTTAATATCTGGAAAGTGAAGATGGTTTTAAATAAAAATTTATGAGGTAGAATTACTTAATCTCAGAATTTGATATTTAACAAACATTTATTTATTTATTTATTACAATTTCGAGAAATAACGTAAAAATATAAATTGTAACATCCTGTTAGCCAATGAAAAGAAGTAAATTAATATTCTCTAACACCAATTGTCATAAACATATTTCTAGTAAAATTCATTTATTAAAATATCACTTACTGTACTGGCAAAATGAAAGTACGAAACTACTTTCAAAATGTTATAATGCAAATTTTCTGCAAGATTAATGCTGCTCAAGTTTTATAAACGTACCAAAACTAACGATTACCGAGTCGGGCTGTGTTTGAAGCCTGAATGAAATATTTCCAGGTTCTATTTCGTTCCTCTCGCGATTCTTAGGAAAAACTAATTATTCCGTCATATTATTACGTAAAAACTACAACATTTACTTTTTGTGACATGACCTTGAGTATCGATCACCGCCGTTGTCAGCGAATAAAACAAATTAAACACTGCTGTAAACGGTTAAGTTTTTTCGACTCGTCAAAGAAACACGTTAAACGTTTTAAAAAAGATTTTAAAATATGAAAAGTTAATTCTCAATCGCAAAACAAACCATTTATATTTCTATTGAGTACTAAAGATGTCGCTGTTTTTTCTAAAAGTACATAAAATTTACCCTCCTGTACGTTAATTTATCGCCTTCAAATAATTTCTTGTTTGCATCTGTCAAAAACTACTAGATTTATAGAGAGAGATACATCGTTTTGCATATTAAATTGAGAACTTTGAAAATATGATACATTAAGTTGTATACTGATGTAAAATATTGATTCATAAATGTATTTGGATCGGTTTACAAATAATTTTGTTGTAGTTATCGAATTAAATAACGGTGATGATAAGTTTCTTTATAATGTTTGGACAAAATTATTTGCCGTCTGGATAGTTCACATTCTTTTTCTCTGATAAAATATAAAGGTTTGTGATTGTACCTGATAGAGTGTTACGAGGATTCAGGGTCGGAACGAAATTTATCGGTCAAATATTATTGTATTCGAATAGATAAGTTGTATTCACACCTTACGACCGGTTAAAAACAGAAATGATCGGTTGAAATTTACTGCCTTAAAATCGGTTAGTAAATTTTACATATGCGATCGGTCGAATGTAGTGACTTTATGATTTGTCAATTGCATTCGTACTTGTGATTAGTTATGAAAGTACGGCATTCTGATCGGTTGGTTTCTGAAGTAATCTGTGGGAGTGGTGAAACGTAAAAACGTAACTGTAATCTGCGATATGTAAGGATATATGTGTATTGTTCTTGGTATGTTTTTTATCGGCTTTGCATGGGAGGATTAGAACCATGTTTAGATCAAGCATCATTTCTTTCATGCATGTTAGGCGACTCTTATAAAGTAGGAAAAGGTAAAGAAACTTTCTACAAATTTCACTATTAATAAAAAACTAGTGGACGCGCGTGCCTTAACTTTAAGACAATAAATTAACCTCTGCTATTATAAAATTTCATACAAAAATTATTAACTTTTTACGAATGTATTTTTACGATTCAATATATTTCCATTTGAAAATTAAAATGATGTAACTAATTCTAAAACGTTACTATTTAGATATATTTTACAGGGATTGAAAAATGCTTTAGCATTTCAATAACTGTTAATGACTATAAGAAATGTTAAGTCAGGCGATCTTGGAGGCCTGTCCGCCAAATCCACCAAGGGTACTAGGTTCGCCTACGTACTAGTTTAAAAAAATCGTATTTTTAAGTTACTCTTTTATCCAAGAGAGAAAAGTGTGAATCTGTCTCGCCGTACTGGAAAATTACTTGCATTTTTGTTACAGAATAACATCTTTCGATAGATCTGGAAAATTATTTAGCAAAATCTAAAAATATGAACCACCCGAAAGGTTCTCATTGAAAAAAAAATGGTTCCAGTATTTTGCTGCTTATTATAACTCACCAAACCTTTACATGGAACCTGTGTTTCTAATTTCAAAGGTACCGTGTGAATGTTTATGGCCTAAATGTTACTGTTTTTTTTTGTTTTTTTTAATTGAAAATCCCAGTTCGAGAATCTACGTTAACATTGTCCAGAATTCAGTAATAAAATTTTAAACGTACAGGAAGACCTCTAAGAAATAAATTTTGTATCTGTTGCAGATGAGAAGGACCGAGTTTATCTTTTCAAAATACTCTTCATACCTTACTTAATGTTAAAAAACCAGTGCGTTAAGAAATTCTTCTAGTACTGATGCCCCAAAGAATGTTTCTTCTTTCCCTACAGAATGTTCTTCTTGCAGTTCTATATGAAGAAGACGGAAATGATCCAGCGGTACGTAAGGACCGAAATACTGAAGCAAAGGTTTTGTGGCTGGAATCCTCCTATTCGAAAAATATTCTCGGCTATACAGCTCTTGCGTTTACATTGCATTACCCACAATTATTTCAAACAAATTTTTTTGATATATTAAAATTTGTAAATAAAAAAACTTTTAATTAGTTTTAAAATATCTAATAAATTGTTTATTTGATAATTCACTTTTTTAAATTTTGATTATTTATTTCTCTAAATACTTAAGTTTTTTGTTTTGTAATAATGAAAATTTTGTTTTGTTTAATATACAGTGAAAATCTGCCACATTTTAATATAATTTGTTTTAAATGAAATTAGAAATTTATACATTTGTATTTAGTTTCTGTGACCTTTATTCATACCATTTTACTCAGAATTAAATCCTTTACATTTTATTTATTTTTAAATAAATAAAGCCGGGACCCGGCTATTCCGTTCCCCTTACGGGGTCGTTCACCCAGTAACGGAACGGAACGCAAGGATGTCGGAGGGTGCAATACCCTCCTATTTTCCGCAGTATAAGGACTTTCGTCCTTTGCTGCTGGGTGATTCTATTTTACTGACGGTTATTAATAGTGGCTGACGTTTATTCGTTTTGTGAAGTTTGGATTGCGTTCCGATCCAATGGATGGTTTGTCGGTAGGGGCCCGGCGGAACGATTTGCTAATAAGCTTATCTTCCGTGACGCGCTCCATTTCAGCCAAGGGTTGGCTGAAATCCTTCGTTTAAGGGGGCGTCCTCTCATAAGGAAAGGACGTCGGAGGCGATTTTTGGGCCTACACTTAATTATTTACTTAATTCAATTCAATTTATCTTGGTTTGAATTAAGGAAATGTGGTTGGATGGATTGCTCTGGGGCGTTGCGCCTCAGAGCTATCTCAGTCAGTAGAAGTATGGTTTACGGTTTACTATTCTGAGCGCGATATACCTCTATTAAGTATTAGATGTCTACCCGCCGTAAGGGCAGGCAGGAGAGATATACATAACGCAGGTTGTTTTTCGTGCGCCCGTGCGCCGGGGTGGTGACAATTTTGAATAAGCCGCCCCCCTATTATACATAAATTTGGAGTCTTTTATATGCCTGCCTCTAACCGTACCCCCTCCCTAGGGAAGGATCCAGCCGCGTCTCGGTTTTTTTTTATTACCCACGAACTCACGGGGATCCCCGGTCAATCATCAAGAGTGGTCCACCTCAGCGGACCACCCTCTCACGAGCAGAGCTACCCCTGCAGGACCCTACCTTTAGGTTACCCCGTTTCATTCAACAGCGTCTCGTTCCTTAGTCTTTATTATATTCGTGACTAAGGTTGCTACGATGTCACTTTAACATGTATTGTACGGTATTATCCGGTGTCAGTCCTTGAATGGCCCATGTATACCTCAGTTCGTCCCACCGCTTTGCCAAACAAACGTTGCGAAACATTTTCGAACCTCTGTTTATAAAGATTTTGTACTTTATTTTCACCAGCTGACTTTTGTTCTGATAGTTTGTTACATTCTTTGTGAATTACTCTACAACAACCGATTCATTAAACATCCTTCAATTACGTAATTCGTTTCAAGTTAGCGTGTAGGGATAAGTGATTACATTTTATGTTATATCCGGGCAAAACAGATTGAATAATGTGTTAGAAATTTGAAGTTTTTATTTGCGTTAGATATTTTAAGTTGATTTTAGAAGAAACCGATAAGAAAAAAATTAATTTTCTATGCGATATGTACGATAAAAATATAAAAAGTACTCTTTCCGTTGTAATATTAAACTAACTTAAAATTAATTCCACGGTCTAATAAAATATGCAGTTAAAAATGAACAAGTCTGTTTTATATTGAGTGTACATTTCTTATAAAACAATAACTATAATACTTTGTGCAACGATATAAAATATTACATCTACACAAACTTGTTCGTTTAATAACAAATGAAAAACCTTATAATATTATTCAAATGATATTTTGAAAACATAAAAGTTTCTTATGCTCAAACTAATGAATGAAAGTTTTTTTATACAATAAACTATGGTTTTTATTAGTTAAAAGAATATAAGAAACATTTCTTTAAATATTTCCCATAATTGATATGATTATTAAAAAATTAATAATACTTTTTTTTATACGAAATAGTCACTGCCCGATTACCAGGTAGTCGAAATGTTTATTGTATCAATAACTTGATTTCTGATGAAACATATTTCATTACTTATAAAAAAATAAGTAATTTAAAGTAACAAGTTTAAAATCTACTTCTACCATTAATTTTTAAAGTAATCATATATCTAAATAATAACTTCAACAAATACCTACAAGTACTACTCGTTAACGATCTACTGCAGTTACACTAACTCGGCTACCTAACTGACCTAAGATCTTTATAAACTTAAAAAAATAGCGGGATTTAGAAAAATTAACCTAAAGTAAAACTATTTGTATGATTTAAATATTCATCTAATTTACTAAACATAAAATATAAATATTAACCGGTTTTCATTGAAAATTATTCTTTTTTTTTGTAAATTACGAGTAAGAAAGATATAAATTGTAACAGGCTCATACAAAAATAATTTTAATGATGATATTCCATCATGACTGACTTTTTTTGTTTCAAATCTCCATTCCTTTGTGTTCTGCGTTAATCTATTAATTTCAATTCATTTGTCATCCAATATACAGCTTCAATTTCATGTTTTTTTATGTATTTGTCTCCAATTTGTCTTACATTCAGTATAATTAATATTTTATAACTAAACCCGTAATTCCTTAATATATAAACTAACAGCGTAGTTCTTCCACAGGGTTTGGTTTTTCTCAAGTTAAAAAATTTGAAAAAATTTTCTTATCAAATTTTAGCATCCCACTTAACACTTTCAATAATTTTGAAAAGTCCTTTAACTTTTAGTATTTCTTTTGAGCAATTTATTTTTACGATCGGTTGGCAAAAGGATTTCAACCATAAATAATACTGTACGGCTAAAAGTAACGCCTCAGAATACCATCCAAAGATAGCCCAGCTCAAATAAAATATTAATAATAAGCATCCTTCTCATGACACAGACGAAATAATTAGTTAACAAAAAAAAAGATAATAGGTAACAAATAATAAAGGTAGATAAAAAATAAAGTCACAAAACATATTAAAGTGATCAAAGTAAACAAATATTAAAGTCAGATAAAAACAATAGAATAACAAAACAATGAAGACGCCGAATTTTCAGCAGAGAATCAGACCACCGACTCAGAGTCAACCACCAGCTTCAACATATATCAAATTCCATTATAGATTCTTAAAGTTTAAACTAACTTTAACATAATAACAACTGTATCATCCTACGAGTCATTCACTCCAATGGTTCATCCATGTCTTCAAATATCAGAAAGAGTCGGTACATGTAGCTTCTTCAATCTATTTAATTCCACACCAATTTCAAGTAGATTCAGTGCCAGATGATTCACATGCTTGTCCAGCATGTGAAGTAGTTTTGGTTTCTTTGTTATTCTGAATTTCTTGATTTTTAATACTATATATTCATACAATTCATTATACATTCGTACAATAATTTTTACAAAATATTTTTCTAATTTGTATAATTTAAGTTTGATAGTAATAACATTTAATGCAAGTAACGCAGTCCTTGACTGATCAATTGCTAGTTTATTAGCTATGATAATCAAATGGATAAAGCCTGGAACTAAAATTACGTATTTCCAACTGTTGGCGCTTGTACTTTCATCTTGCAAGATGAAGGCTATCAACATTTAACTGGCAATCACCCATATAATTTTTTTATATCATCGATGTAATCCTGACTTAGTGCACGTATCCAAGCTATCGAGAGAATATACAGGGATAAAAGTGGAAATATACCTCTTTATGGCACAAGAAAACAACATTATCTCAAGATATTTGCGTGAATTTTAATGGTAATTATTGCTAAATCGACGCTTCTTTTGTTACACTAATACTATTTGTGTCACAAATGCCTTTTATTCGCTTCTCATTCGTTAAAAAAAAGTAAAAAAATTCATCGGTATCATTACAAAAAAATAAAATTTAAACTACGGTAAAGCAATATTTTTATTTTGTTTATTGATGGTTAACACGATCACCAAAAACAACATATGCCAAGATTAGACGAGGTCAGCGGGCGAAGCGAGCGTTCAGTTATGTTTGCTGATAATATAATCAAAAAAATTACATAGTTAATTTACCTCGTTAAATTTAAGTTTAACGATATCAACTTAACGAGCTTCCCACGATATCAACTTAACGTAACCAAACATAAATTAACGCACGCTTCGCTCGCTAACCTTGTTTAATTAACCCTAGATGATTCAAACCCGATTTCACAAATTTTAAGACATAGAAAAATTTATTTCGATAACTTACAGATTCGGTTAAGGTTTCATTTCATAGAAAAATCCATCATATTTTGACACACGTAGTTCATTAGTACCGAAATTTGCCACCAGGCGCAGTTATCGGTGTTAAAAACGGATAGATTTATTGATGCGGAACGTGCTCGCTATGTGTTTTGATTTCACGATTTGCAATCAGAGACTGCAGTTCAACGTAATTTTCGTAAAGAGTACGGTAGGAAGCCTCCTAATAAGCGTACAATTTACTCTTGGTACCAAACCAAACCTTCGCTGAGACAGGTTGTTGTGTTAAACATATAAAATCACCAGGACGCCCACGCGTCCCTGAAGCTACCGTAGAACAACTAAAAGAAAGCTTTGCACGTAGTCCAAAGAAATCAACTCGCGTCACGTGAGACTGATATTCCACAAACGTTCGGTACGTATTGAGTGAACTATTATACACTTGAAGTCGCACAAACTAACCGGGGTTGAACACAATACCGATGTTGACAATGTTGTTCGGCTGCAGTTTTATTTGCACATGATGAATAGAATTGCAGACGACGATACATTTAAAGTGATGAGTCAGCGTTTCACATTAGCAGCAAGGTGAACACCCATAACTGCCGAATATGGGATAGCGAAAACCCTCATGAAGCTTTACAACAAATTCACGATAGCCTCAAGGTCATTCTTACTTCTTCCCTAAGCAAACAAAGACTGTACGGCTCGTTCTACTTCCAGGAGGCAACTGTAAATGATATCGTTTGTCTAAATTTTCTAATTTCTCAATTAGACTACGATGGCCAAGATGAACGTCATTACTATCAGCCAGAGGGTAAACCACTTCACTACCGTCTAGAAATCCGAGATTTACTTGATACTCGATTCCCAGGTCGGTGGATCGGTCGTAAAGGTCTAATTACATGTCCACCTCGCTTCCCAAATTTGACTCCGCTAAATTTTTTCTTGTGGGGTTTAATTAAAGATCGGGCTTATGTACCGCGTTTACCTGCTGATCTTGTTGAGCTAAGACTTCGAATTAACGCCGCTAAATTCAAAATGTTAGCCTCGCCTCTACGGGAGTATGTAATTTCTTTTACTTTCATTTTAAAATCTTAATTCAAAAACTACGGTGCACCGACAATTCTTTTTTTTTGAGTTCAAAATCGTCATGGTGAAAATAAAAATATGTGCTAAGATTATTGACTTTTGGATACAGTTGTCTTTCTATATAATTACCAAATTTTATTATAAATATTTGTAATCTGTATTTTTTATTTAATAAAAAAAACATTATATATAAATGCTGCATTATGTTAATTATAATTTTTATTAAGTTTATTCATGTAATAGAAAATTAATTCAGGAAATTTTCATTACAAATTTACATAATTTATTAAATCTACTTATTAATTAAAACTGTAAATAAATAAATTTTTAATGAAAATAAATAAATGATTGTTTATTAATAATTATTTCATTCAAGTATGAATATTTATAGTTTCATTGCTAATAATAAAAATTTAATATTGTTTTCGTTTTCATAAACTGTAAGTATATTTCATTTTATTAGTTATTTATTATGTAACACCATTAAATCTGAATTTTTTTTTTTTTCAATTTAGTTGTGTTCATTTACGCTTTTAATAGATTAAATGTGAATGAAACTGAAAAAAAATAACACTCGAAAACCGGCAACAGATCTTTTATGTAAACCCTAAAAATATGTATGGTCATTTCAATTATTAAGCGATCATCATCAGTAGATGCCAAGGAAAATTATATTAAATAATTATACCAAACGGTATACAATACATAACACGATATTAAAAAATTAATAAAGTAAAATAAATAAATCTAAAAATATAATAAACTAAATAACAATAAGTATTCAAAAATTTCTATTAAAAACTATAAAAAAAATCATTTCTAAGTAAAAGAAATTCTATAAAATATAAGAGTAGAGTAACTTCTATTGTTTAGATAATCCCAAACGAAAGATTAGAGCTTACACTCCTCTATTACTAAAACCTTCCAACTCGAATAGCTTACCTCCACCTACGTCAACTCTTATAGGAGCCTGGATAAGATAACAACAACTATCTAATCTTAATAAACCTAGAAAGAACAGGAATTTTAAACTAATCAAACCAATATTTTCCGATAAACAATATTTATGTTCAGGAGATACGTCTTCACGTCTGACAGAAATTATAACGTCACTGGAAGGATCAGTAGAATAACAAAGGAAAAAGAAGAAGGAAGTTAATAAGCGAGGTAAAAATCTGAGACTATAAAGAGACGACAGAGAAGGCTTCGAACAGAAATGGATGAAGTCAGTGCTGGTGAAAGGGACTTGCCGTCAGGCAGATAATGATTATTGTTAGAAGACATACTGTAGATAGAAAATTTGAAAAAAATATTTTGTTTTAGATATAAAATTTTAAAAGGCGAATTTGATATTTTTTATTGTTGCATAATAACTACGGAGTTTGCATCGTTATTGACAAAATGAGTTTGCTAAGTTATCTGTTATTATATGAAAAAAAATACTTCCTTGTTTTCCAAGGAAATGAAAGAAGCATTTCCATTGCTTTCCGATTTATTTTAATAATACGTATATCATTTCTTTACAATAACTGAAAAGTAAATAAGTTGTTCTTTTTTTCCGCGGATAGACCTTGAAGGACCACGCAAATATCATTTCGCTTAGTTTCTTTTAGAAGTTCTTCATGCTTTCGGACCGTTTAACTCTTTTTTCTTCAGTCTATTTTCCTCTGTTGAGTTTTTCTTTTCATCTAGAGGAATCTTTAATTCAAATATTTTCTTTCAGTATTCTTTTCAATGTAAGTCATTTTCCGTAATGTTGAACTTTTTGAATTCTTTCATTTGTTAAACTTAGCCACCTTAAGGTTTATAATCCAGGGTTTATTGAAATATTTTTTGTTTAGTCTTGATTAGTTTATTCGGACCATGTGTCCGTAGAATATCAATCGTCGTTTTCTTATTGTTACTTTCAGGTACGTTGTTTTTTATTATAAAATTAGAAAAAAAAGTTTCTAAAAAATTTGAATATTTTTTTAAAACTCGGAAAAAGTTACACGGATTTATAAATACCATTAAACAATGGTCAAAGTTATTAAAATTACACTTTCAAATTATTGCACATAATAATAATAATATAATTCATCAAAAGGGCGTTCAACGCTAATTATCAATCGTTTAAATCATATATAAAGAAGATTCATTTAGTTTCTTCCAATACTGATAACTATTTTTTCTAACAATTTTCTGGGATTTAGGTTAAATTTTAGTAAATAAAAATTCCTTTAATGATAATTTTCGTAATATTTTTGTATAAATCAGATTTATATCAATTTTTTAATTTTTGTTAATATAGAGTCACATAAATCCCAACCAACCTGTCTCATAGTCTAATTGTCAGTTGGTATAATTAAATGAAAAAGGCGTGTGTAAATTATTAAATAAATTATATTATATGATTTACACCTTAAATTCTAAAACAAATGCAACCATCTTACTGAATAAACACTTCCTTCCCTATTCACTGACCTTTTTCAAGTGTTTACGAAGTAAACAAATTTCACACTGCAGATTAAGTGATGTAAACCGCGATCATCAAGGTAAGAATTTGCTATTGAATGTAGTTGATAAATTTTTTTAGTGTGATGTTACGCCGTCATGTTGTAACCAACAGTATTGATTTTATTTTTCCGAGAGGACAATAATATATTTTTATATCGTTCAGCAATAATGGTGTACTTAAAAAAAAATATAATGAGAATATTTTTCGCGATATCAAACACCAGATCTTTTACGGGTGCAATGGTTTTTCAAGATAAACGTGAAGATTCTCAGTACCCCAAACCCTACTGTTTTTTACGTAGCCGCCCAAATGGAATCACGTCTTGTCAGAGAAAAATAGCGAGCCTATACCATTTTTCCCCTTTCGTATAAATCAATGAAACCGATAACAATATTTCAGCCGTTTTTCTTTGTAAAAATAATAATGATCAACTGTTTGAATTCGATATGGTCTGAGGTTTGTTTAAGTTTTTTTTTCATTCAATGAACGTTTGATTTCGGAAAATTAATTTCAGTTAAAAAGCGTATAGTTTTTTTTAAATCATTGATTTTAGCGTCTGTATCTGGATTCAAATCGTCCTCGATCAGAAGACAAGGAACACAGAAGTGTTCCTTGTCATTAAAAGAACCTGTTTCTCTAATTTTAGTCAATGACCTCATTTCAGTCCATTTAAATGTAATTAATTAAAGATTGCGAAAAACCTATTTAATGCAAAATTAACTGTTGGTTTATATTAAAAAAAAATTAAATTAGTCACTTAAAAATTTATAAAAACATTCATTCGGTTTTTATCGGCTTAATTTTAAACAGGTTTATTCGCTATATGTATGAAAGGTATCCGAATTTTACATGCTTACGGTCTTAATATGAAAAATTAAAGAGTAGCAGAGATTTTAAATATTTCAAATTTAAGGGAATTATAAAATTTTATATTTTTTCGAAATCTTTTTTACCAATCAACTCCCAGGTTTTTTTGGAAATTTTTGCGTATATCACGTATACATTGAATTAGTAGTATTGTGCTTTTACGCTCAAATCATTGTTTTTGGAAATATATTTCAAAAAACTTCATCTTTACTACTCCTTTGGATGTTGGTAATTCACTTCTGAGAGTAAATTAGAAATTAAATAAATCTTATACTTTGATCGGTAGATAACATACTCAGCTGATTGGTAATAAACTTAAAATATTAATTTTTTCCTGGGTTGATTTATAGATTAATAACAATGTGTATTAAAAAAAAGTATCGTTTATGCTTTTTTATATATATATAATTTTAAATCGACTGTTTCAACAGCCTTAATTAGTAACAGTCTTTACTATGAAATTTCCAACTCACCTTCCCTACAATGACGTAATATACACTAGCATGTAACTTTCGTTAAGAAACGCGTCTTTACAAATCAGCTGATTTCGAAGTCGAGAGTTCAAACGTTCAAATCCTAGTAAAATCCTTTATTTATCCTTTATTTTAATGATTAATTCTTCATATTCCTTACCGAAATCAGCAAAATGTTATGGTACTAAACTGGTTTCTGTTGTAGAAATATTTAAATCAAAGGAATCGTTTAACTTACTGGTAACTGACTCGGCTAATTTTGTGACTTTATTTTATAAAATTGGTTCCTTAGGGCTACTCGATAAATTTTGAACCTTAACGGGGGGGGAAATTCCAAGTACTGAACAAGCTTTATTCACCGACTCCACTATTACACGTTGAGGCTCAAATATATCTTGACATCCCAGTTCGCTTTCTCTATCATCTTGTGGTTTTTGTATTTTGTTTAAGCATTTTGTACAAAGTGCTCTACCTGAAATTAATTTTAGATTTGGATTGCTTGAAGAAAGCGTTAAAGATGTTTCTCGAAGAGATTTCTTTACCGGTTTAGTGTGACAGCTAAATGGATCGGTTCAACGTTTCCCATTAATATGAAAATATTTATCCAATTATTCGGTTTTATGAAAAGTACCGATATTTTTTTGTTTCAGTACATCCACTTCTTAAAGATATCAATGTTATTTGCTGTTCAGTAAACTCTAAAATATCATGCAATACTGAAGATCTATTGCAAGTCAATTTGTAACATACCGTTTCAGTGTGAATTCCAATTGAACATTCCATAATCTGTTTTCATAAAATGCAAGGGTTCTTAAAATAACAATACAGTTAGTATAAATTAGAAAACTACCAATTGCAGCTCACTTTGTCTTATCCCAGTTTCTCGACAGCTAAAATAAGAATTTCTCTAATTAATAAAAAAAAAATATATATATATATCTCAAAAAAGAGAAGTTAATCGCTAATAAAATTAGTTTATAAACAAGCGTACATTACCTAACCACAGTATTAATAATGCAACATATCACATTGAAATCAAAACAGTAATTGAGCCTTCTACAATGTTTATATTGTAGAAGGCTACAATATAAACATTGGTTTACGGAGGTCCAAGCATATCTATACACATTCGTATTTAAATATGACTTTGTGTGTATGTTACTTTAAGTAACAAACTATCTACAATATAATATAAGCTATCTCATTATGTACATATCGAAATATTTTGTATTGTAGGCCTACATTATTATCTGGAAGAATACACGCTGTTTTGGATACACTGTTCACGGTTAGAGAGAATAGTGTTTTTAGTCGTTTTGATGACTTCATTAGTCGTCAACCTCTTTGAGTAACAAAATAAATTTTGTATGGTTTTAAAGTAGAAAACAAGTATTTACTGTTGTAAACATTTCAGACTTTTGCCACCTGTCTCACTTGTGGGTTTTGGGCCACAAAAATGTGGCATTTTCAAAATCTTACGATTTGGCAGCCATTTTTTTTTTTTTAATGAAGGACACTCGGTAATAGTCCAATTTTTTTTATAAATACTAGTACCTAAGAGTTAAAATGTAAAAAAACAGGCCCGTTACCCTATTATTATTATTTTGGGCCCAAAATTGTAAAAAAACAACAATTTGTAAACGTAACTTCAGTAAATATTACAAGATTTATTTAAGTAACAAAATGAATTTTGTTTACACTAAGATGAATTTCCACCTTTAATCTTTCCAAAAAGCCTTTTCTTACCTCTGTATGATGTAAAAAAAGAATGCTACACAGCTTATTAAAAAGTGACAAAAATGGCGCTGTTTTTACCTGTTGGCAACTTAGAAAATAATCTATCACTCAAGAAAAACATATTTTTTAAAATATAAAAAAATATTATTAGGCCACTACAAGGTGTTTAGTTACCATATACCAAATATCACAAAAATCAAAAATACTGATGCAATAAAATTTTTGGGTAAATTTCTTGAATTAAAATGGAATACTCCTGTCTAAATTTTATTAACCCGCACACTCTTATTTGGGGAACCCGATCACGCAGATAAATAGTTAATGAGATAATGAGTTCATAAAATTTTTAAAATTAACTTTTTAATTTTAAAAATTTTAAGTTCCGTCAGACTTCAAAAAAAGGGTTATAGTCATGATACCAAAGAAAGCAGGAGCAGATAAATGTGAAGAATACAGAACAATTAGTTTAACTAGTCATGCATCAAAAATCTTAACTAGAATTCTATACAGAAGAATTGAGAGGAGATTGGAAGAAGTGTTAGGAGAAGACCAATTTGGTTTCAGGAAATGTATAGGGACAAGGGAAGCAAGTTTAGGCCTCAGATTAATAGTAGAAGGAAGAGTAAAGAAAAACAAACCAACATACTTGGCGTTTATAGACCTAGAAAAGGCATTCGATAACGTAGACTGGAATAAAATTTTCAGCATTTAAAAAAAATTAGGGTTCAAATACAGAGATAGAAGAACAATTGCTAAAATGTACAAAAACCGAACAGCAACAGTAACAATTGAAGAACATAAGAAAGAAGCCGTAATAAGAAAGGGAGTCCGACAAGGATGTTACCTATCTCCGTTACTTTTTAATCTTTACATGGAACTAGCAGTTAATGATGTTAAAGAACAATTTAGATTCGGAGTAACAGTACAAGGTGAAAAGATAAAGATGCTACGATTTGCTGATGATATAGTAATTCTAGCCGAGATTAAAATGGATTTAGAAGAAACAATGAACGGTATAGATGAAGTCCTACGCAAGAACTATCGCGTAAAAATAAACAAGAACAAAACAAAAGTAATGAAATGTAGTAGAAATAATATGCCGAATAGCACAAGGGAAACGAGCCTTCAATCAGAAATATAATTTGTTAACATCAAAAATTAATTTAAATGTCAGGAAAAAAATTTAAAAAGTATATGTTTGGAGTGTCGCTTTATATGGAAGTGAAGCTTGGACGATCGGAGTATCTGAGAAGAAAAGATTAGAAGCTTTTGAAATGTGGTGCTACAGGAGAATGTTAAAAATCAGATGGGTGGATAAAGTGACAAATGAAGAGGTATTGCGGCAAATAGATGAAGAAAGAATCATTTGGAAAAAGATAGTTAAAAGAAGAGACAGACTTATAGGCCACATACTAAGGCATCCTGGAATAGTCGCTTTAATATTGGAAGGACAAGTAGAAGGAAAAAATTGTGTAGGCAGGCCACGTTTGGAATATGTAAAACAAATTGTTAGGGATGTAGGATGTAGGGGGTATACTGAAATGAAACGACTAGCACTAGATAGAGAATCTTGGAGAGCTGCATCAAACCAGTCAAATGACTGAAACAAAAAAAAATAATAATAATTGCATGAAAAATTTCCAAGGCTAAATATATTATTTTTATTTCAGGTTATATAAATAAAAAAGTTTATTATATTTTTTTTTTTTTTTAAAAACCTTACATTATAATTTGAAAAGCAAATAAATTTATTTGAATTATATTCTACTAATTTTCTAAGAAAGTTTTCTTTATTGTTTCTTTATATCATTTAATTCGCTATAAATGTGTGGTAATTAAATTTAAATTTATTATTAAATATATATATATATAAACTAATTTTAATTCCGGCAGTCGTACGGTCGGTACTAATTAAATATATCATGTACCTTTTTATCTATTGAGACATTACTGTTTACCTTGAAAAAATGTTATACAAGTTAATCATCATAAAAAATAACGAATGAAACATTTTGCTTGCTTGACTAAAATAAAATAACTAGTTTTGTTTGTTTTTGTTAATAATTTTTGTCCGCCTTTTAACTGAATCATATTATCTGTTATTTTTGCAGTAATTATAGGTTTCTATTTATTACAACAGATAGTTAGCAAGAATTATTATTATTTATAAGTTGTTACGCCTTTCTTTTCATAAGATATCATAATCGAAAATATATACTACCTTGAACTTATTTTTGGCAAAGATAGACGATAAACTTTTTATATATATAAAGTAGATACCGCTGCGAGATTCTTTAGAATTATTTATCAAAAAGAGCGATGACTTACGCAAAGTAACGGATGTAAGCAAGTCACATTCATGTGTGTGTGTGATGAATGTGACATATTTTACCACGCAAAACACGTCTCATTCACTATTGCTTTCACAACACTTCAGCATTCACTACATGTTTTATTGAATAGTATAGAAATAAATTATGATAAAGTTGATTAATGCGTAATAAAAAATTAAAAAAAGTTTTTTAAACACTCAATTTGAAAATTAAAGTAAATCTCGTAAGAATAATGGACCTTAACATTTCAACAAAAAAAAAGGTGTGTATATATATATATATATATATATATATATATATATATATATACACACACAGGATCCGGTACATAAATCTGACGATTTTGTAGTAATTGTTATTTTGGCACCACTGTCTATGAGAAGGCGGGATCGTTGTACATCGACAGGTCTATTCATGCTATTTAAGTAGCCAGTATGTCGTGGTCGGGTGAACAACGAGCGTTTGTGAACGAAGCCATTTTAAAAATAACGACTCGGTTATTGTAACACAGCGTTTATTTCGCAGACATTTCAATTTAAATCGACACGCGTCTGTTCCTAGTAGGAATACGATATTGTTGCGGGTGAAGAATTTTAGGAACACATCGTCTGTTTTAAAAATGAAACCGACAGGACGAAAACGGAGTGTGAGAACGCCTGAAAACATTAACGCTGTAAGGTTAGCTGTTACGCGGTCTAGCGGCGAGACATGCTGCTGCGTTAGCCATTTCTGATCGAAGTGTACGACGAATTCTTCATGCCGACCTGAAATTCCATCCGTAAAAGATGATGTTAGTGTAGCAACTTAATGCAAATGATCAGGCGTCTCGCAAAGCAGCTTGCGAGGTCATCCTCGAAAATATCCAACAGGATGCCATTATTCTTTTAAGTGACGAGGCGTATTTTCATCTGTCAGGATTTGTGAATAAACAAAATTACCGTTATTGGGATTCGCATAATCCACGGAAAATTCTTAAAAAACCACTTCACAGTCGATATGTTACAGTGCGGTGTACGGTTTCAAAGTTCAGCATAATCGGCCCGTATTTTTTTGAGGATTTAAATCGCAGAGTAACAGTAACATCTCATCGATACGTAAACATGTTGAATGAATTTCTGCGACCGAAACCGAATGACTTTGAAGGACATGAAATTTGTTTTCAACAGAATGGTGCCACCGCCCGTACGGGGAGAATCGCAATGGATGTTTGCGAGAATCCTTTCCTGGACGTTTGATTTCCCGATTTGGCGACATTCCTTGGCCATCGCGTTCACCTGATCTGGCTGTGTGATTTTTTTCTGCGGGGGTATCACAAACGTAAAGTCTCCAGTAATCGACCGCAGTCAATTGTAGAACTCAAGGAGGCCATCCAACGAGAAATTGGAGCGGTTCTACAAGTGATGATTGAGCGAGAAATGTCAAATTTGAGAATAAGGTTAAGCGAGTGTGTGAGGAGTAATGGGAAACATTTGGACGATATTATATTCAAACAAAAAAAAAAATCAATGTAATTTAATATAAATTGCAAAAATTGATCTTTAATTTGATATATTAAATGTTTTAATAGTACGAAACACAGTTTAATTATTACACCTCAAAAATCGTCAGGTTTATATGCCGGACCCTGTATAAAGCACCCATATGTTACTCGTAAATGAGTGATAATAATAACGATGACATTATAAATAAGTTATTCACTTGTCCACACACTTGATTCGTTCATAAGTATCTTAATCAAATTATTTTTTAAGATAAAAACTCTTATCATGTAAAGTTTTATATATATATATATATATATATAAACTTATAAGTTTTACACACACACACACACACACACACACACACACACACACACACGCACACGCACACGCACACACACACGCACGCACGCACACACACACGCACGCACGCACGCACACACACACACACACACACACACACACACACACACACACACACACACACACACACACACACACACACACACACACACACACAGACAGACAGAACATAACAAACTTTCAGAATAAGTTCTATTGGTGAAAATGAAGAAGAAAGTTCATATAAACTAGATTCGAAAACAGCTTCGTTAGCGACAGATTTAGCCCTGATTTCTGCACCTCTTATCCTAAAGTAAAGAATAAATTTAGTTGTTTCATAAAATCTGATCTGAAAAAAAAAATAGGTCCCAGAACTGTTTTTTAGTAGTTTTCGAGAAATTTGTGATGAAAGACAAACAATACACTAAACACTACACTACACTAAACAATAAACTATTTTGTGTTTACGGTTTATTTTACATTTTACTATTTTATATTTTATGCGTAATATAATTTTTTAAATGGTTATTAAATACATGTTTTAAATAAAAAGACTTGTATAGAATACGATTGAGTAAAATGGTAGGAATAAATATATAAACTAAACACAAACGTAAAAATTTAGAAGTTTATTAAAAATAAAACAAATCGGAAAAAGGCAGATTTTTAACTAGGTATTAATAACGAAATAAAATTTTCATTATTACAAATCGAAAAAATAAATATTTTATAAAAAATAACAAATATAAAAATAAAACCGACTCGCAAATAATTAAATAAACTGATAAAAATTACCTCCGCCACATTGTATATAGCACTCTGCCCGATGGAACGTTATTTTTGGTGGTTTTCCGTATTTCAACAGGGTTGTTTTGTATTAGTTGTATCGCACTGAGAATTCTAGTAAATAACTATTCTCTTATTAACACTATTGTTCATAGAATAATGTTTTCAAGTGACCTCATAGATAGTAGTCTAAAGGTATTCAGTCAGGTGGGTGACCTTGTATGAATATTGGTCTTTTAAAATCTTAATAAATATGTACAGGATTCTTTATCGATTTTCATCTTAAATTTATATGTAGGATAATAAAAGTAAACTAAATAAATAATAGTTGTTTTAATATATTACTTAATAACAAATCAAGTCGAAAAATAAGTAAATAAGATATCAGTGGCAAGTAGCAGTAGAAAAATTAGAAGTATATTATATTTGGTGTATACTATTTAATTAAAGTCAAATAAATTACATATCAAGTAAATATTGTAGTACTTTCATTTATACATAAGGTTTCAAGTTAAGGTTTTAGTTATAAGGTTTCTGTTACAGTTACTCAGTATGACCTATTTAAAAGACGAAAATCATCCAGTAATTTTTTTTTATACAACTAAATTTAAAAAAAAATCTTAATACTGAGCATTTACCATAGTTTCTTCAAGGGAATTAATGGAATTTGAATGTTTGGAAAATTGGATAAATCATCGGGCACAAATAACATTATAGAGTGGGTCTAAAAGCGAATTGTTTTTAAACCATCTATCCTGTTTCAACGATACCTTTAAAATATAAATTACCATATTGGTGAAATTATTTGAAATTTTCAGTAACACTCTTGGAACCCCCGTGAATTTAGTTTTTTATTCACTATTAAACATCAAAAGATTGAGGATGACAACCAGAAAATTTCTTTAAAGCTTTTCGTGTAATTTTTGTTTTACAGCTTCAGAGTAAAACTAGAGTTTCAATGCTTTTCGCCTCATCTTATATATTTTTGAAATAATTAGTTCTTGACTTTGATTAAAATGTACCTTACATAGCTTTTAAACAAAATCAGAGAGAACCAAAATCTTTTCTTTTTTAAAAGTAATTTTCGTTTTTGAAGATTACTAAACAAAACCCCATAATTTAATCTAAACCCACATTCCGTTGTTGAACGAATTTATTTACTACATTTTTAAACATACATTAAACTTTTAGGTCATTATAATGAAGGTCTGTTATATAATACTAACTATCATTGAAATTTTTTCCAAATATTTAGGGAAAATAAAATATTTATTATGATATAAGAGCAAGTAGAAAACATGTAATTTCTGTTAAAAGAACAGCAGTAACAGAAATATCATGAATCTTATTTAATTTTTTTTTTTAATACTCGTTAATATCAGATATATTTTTTTAATGGTTGATAGACCTCGTCCAATTAAAATAGATTAACCGCACAAAGCTGAATTTTGTTGGAAATAAATAACTGCCGAATAGGTCTGTCCTATCGGTAGAATCAATAATATAAAAGACGTTTTTAATTAAAATGTTTTAAAACGGGCTGAAAAGTCAATTTTAATTCGGAGAATGTTTTTTTTTTCGAAAAAAAGGGCCGCAAAGTATTGAGAATAAGCCATTAAGTAAAATAATGACAAAAGTACATAATTATTTTTTAAAGGATTATAATCGAAATCAAATGATAAGATTGCAATTAAGAAACCAAGGGAAAATGAACATTTAAAGATAAAAAGCCCGAATTTAAAAACTGCAATCCACGCCAAAAGAAGAGATTAAATTAACTATTAAAAGTCAAAAAGATTAAATAAGAGGCGAAGATTCTACAACAGGAGAAATTAAAAAAATTTCTAAACCAAAGATAATTGACAACCTCCATAATCTTTTAAATCAAATTTGGGAAACTGGAAAAATTCCTGACAAATGGAAAGTCGCACTAATCCATTCCCTTCACAAAAAGAGCGAAAAGGAAAAGCTGAATAATTATAGAGGGATTTTTCTGTTACCGGCTGCGTATAAAATCTTCTTTAAAATATTAACTAAAACTAAAGAAAACTGAGGATTTAAAAAATGAGGTTTATATACAGAGCAGTTCTTCAATTTAAAAATCAGTAACTCGACATAGAAATTCTTCTTTGTTTTCTGTTGTCATTTGACTGGTTTGATGCAGCTCTCCAAGATTCCCTATCTAGTCCATTCATTTCATTTCGGTATACCCCCTAAATCCCACATCCAAAACAATTTGTTTTACATATTCCAAACGTTGCCTGCTTACACAATTTTTTTCCTTCTACCTGATCCTCTAATATAAAAGCAACTATTCCAGGGTGCCTTAATATGTGGCCTGTAAGTCTGTCTCTTCTTTTAACTATATTTTTCCAAATGCTTCTTTCTTCATCGATTTGCCACAACACCTCTTCATTTGTCACTTTATCCACCCACGTTTTTTAACATTCTCCTATAGCACCGCATTTCAAAACCTTCTAATCTTTTCTTCTCAGGTACTCTGATCGTCCAAGTTTCACTTCTGTATAGAGCGACACTCCAAACATATACCTTCAAAAATCGTTTCCCGACGTTTAAATTAATTTTTGATGTAAACAAATTAAATTTCTGACTGAGAACTCGTTTAGCCTGTGCTATTCGGCATTTTATGTCGCTCCTGCTTCGTCCATCTTTAGTAATTCTACATCCCAAATAACAAAATCTTCTATCTCCGTAATCTTTAATTCTCCTATTTTCACATTCAGTGGTCCATCTTTGTTATTTCTAATACATTTCATTACTTTCGTTTTGATCTTGTTTATTTTCATGCGGTAGTTCTTGCGTAGCACTTCATCCATGCCGTTCATTGTTTCTTCTAAATCCTTTTTACTCTCGGCTAGAATTACTGTATCATCAGCAAATCGTAGCATCTTTATCTTTTCACCTTGTACTGTTACTCCGAATCTAAATTGTTCTTTAACATCATTAACTGCTAGTTCTATGTAAATATTAAAAAGTAGCGGGAATAGGGAACATCCTTGTCAGACTCCCTTTCTTATTACGGCTTTACAGAAATTCATCAAACACAAAATAGTGATTTCGTTTATTAGATCTTACGATTCCGTAGATCGAGAAATATTAATAAATAAATTCAAGGCTTTGGAATTGGTGAAAAATTAAAAAATCTAATTTAAAAAAAATTTAAATGGAATATTTCCAAAAATAAAATTTAGAAGAGATTTTTCTGAGCCTTTCAAAATTAATACCGGCCAAAGATATGAAAATGGATTATTACATATCCATTTTAATTCTGTCATAGGAAAAATTATTAGAATGTGAAACCTAGAATTACGGAACCATAAAGACGATAAAATCAGAACGTAAACCGGGAATCAAAATTAACTGTCTGGCTTTCGCAAATGACGTAGAGATCCTTTCTGAAGATCAGTAAAAACTCAAATTGAAATTTTAAACAAGTTATCAGAGAAAACAGGCTTACAGATTTCTACAGAAAAAAAAAATTGTGACAATAAAACTCCCCCCAAAAAAAAAAATTTTTAAATATAAATTTCACCCAAATATGAATTTAAAAATTGCTAAACTGCAACAAAAAAAAACTTTCTTTTTTCCTAAAGAGTAAAAGTAAAAATATATTTAATTTATACCTAAATTTAAGGAACAAAATCCTCATACTCAAATCAAATAACCAATTTAACTGAATCTAAAAAGAAGTTATTCACCGTTAATAAAAAAAAAAATTAAAAAAACCCTCCCAAATTCGTTGGAACAGAAAGAAATATGCGAACTTGAGCCGGTTCAAGAATTCAAAAACTGGGAGAAATAATTCAGAATAATGGCCTTGAAAAATATGCGATTAAATACAGAATCTCCAAACTGGAAAGTACATACGGAATTACAAAAAATATTTACAATACAAAATGCCTTTCCAAAATCTAAAAATCAGGTACTTCAATACGGTTATAATACCACAATATCTTTACGCTCCTAAATGCCTAAACTTTAATTTAAAAATGGAAGAGTTCAAAAATAAAGAAGTCGAAGTTCTCATATTCAAATTCTAGTAAAGGCAGATACTTTTATACGGATTTGAATACTAGATCGTGGATATCGCTGTTCTTTGATGGTTGAGTTTCAATTAACCACACGTTTCAGGAGTAGTCGGCCTGATTTTGTTCAAGACTACAGATTTACCGGTACAGTTACATTACACTGATAAATCGCTAATGACTTTAACTGTTGATTCGACTATAAATAAATATATTTAAAAGATAATTAAAAAAAATAAAAGATGAATAATTCGAAAAATTGTAGGCCCAGTTTAAGAAAACGGCGATTATAAACTGAGACATAACAAAGAAATTTACCAACACTCAGAAAATTTAATAACAACAACGGAAAAACGAAGATTATTTTTCTTTGGGCACCTATGGTAAAAATCGTTTTACAAAAGAAATAATTAATTATTTTTATAAAAGGAAAACTGAAATTAATTGGACGAAAGAGGTTAAAATGGATCTAAAAAACCAAAACATCTTAGAAAATTAAATATCAGACAAAAACATTTACTAATAAATTGAATCGATACTGGATTTTTATGAAAAAGGAAGGAAAAAAGATAGCTATGCTCAAGAATGGTGAAAAGAAAGAAGAGGGCAACAAGCTCAAAGGATGAGAGATTATTGGATAGAGAGAAAAGTGCAAAAACGGTGATTGGAACGTGTAGTCTTTCAGAGGCCAAAATCGAAAATAAAAAGAAAAAATAATTATCCATCAATGTAAAAATCAGACATTATAAAACAGTAATTAAATTTGTAATTTTTATGGTACGGAAACAGTTTACTTTAAAAATTTAGAAAAAAAATAGAATGAAGAATTCTCATAAAAATTTACAATCCTAAACAGGCAAAAATTATTTATAAATTAAGATAAAATAAAGAAATTGATCAAAGTACCAATTCATCGAAATAAATTCTAGAAAAAAAAAATATTACGATTTCTTGGATACGTGATGAGAAGGAATGAATCAAGATGATTGAACAAACAAATCTTTAATAAAATTGGGGTATAAATTCATCATTGTTACATTAAACAAATGAAAAGACAAATACAAAACTTCAGTCTTACCTCAGGACAGTTTCTCACAAAGAAGATGAGTTTAGAAATTTCATGTATAGATCGAAGGAACACGCAAGAGGAACAGAAAAAGGCAGTTGCAGAAAATAAACTGAAGAAGATTAAAATATCAAATCAGAATACATAAAGTAATTCTGGGAAGAAAGAAAGAAAAAGGTTAAAATATATTATTTTCGTGATCCTTTGATGGTCATTAAAATTGAAATCTATTGGAATATCAGGAATGATATTGAGTACGAGTATAAAGGTAGGTTGCAGAATTAATTAATTTTTAAAGTGTACATGTGATTAAATGAACTATTCTTTAAACCAACTTTATTTTATATAAGAATTTAAGTCTTACGAGGTGTGTGATAAAAGTAATGAGATTGGTAACACTGCGAGCGATCTGGCAACGCTGTGTCTACCGGTCTGTGCTAGACCGGTTTGTTCATCCCTTCCACATGAGTTTCAATAAGAGTATCAACTCCGTTCAGCCAACAAATTATTTTTGACAGCGCCATCAGTGAAGTTGTGTTACGAAAATGGAGTATTAGAATTTAGAGCAACTTTGTGCAATCAAGTTTTGTGTTAAACTTGGGGAATCCACGAGTGTAACCTTTGCAAAGTTGAAACAGGCCTGTGGGGAACATTGCTTATCAGGAGCACAAGTTTTTCGCTGGAACAAATCATTTTTGGAAGGCCGAGAACATGTTGTAGATCAACCTCGCTAAGGGTGACCTTCATTTTCAAAATCTGACGAAAACGTTGAGCGTGTGAGCGTTCGTGTGAGATCAGACCGTCGTTTAACAATAAGGATGATGAGTGAACGGTTAAATTTAAAAAACTTTTACCGTACATCAAATTTTGACAGACGATTTGGACATGCGAAAAGTTTGTGCAAAATTCGTGCCGAAAAACCTCACAACGGAACAGAAGGACAATCGAAGAAACGTGTGCGTTGATCTTCTTGAGAGGATTGAGAATGACCAAGAATTCTTCAACCGTGTGATCACAGGTGATGAATCCCGGATATTTGAGTACGATTCTGAAACAAAGCGAAGAGTGGCACACTCCGTCATCCCCTCGACGGAAAAAAGTTTGACTGAGCAAATCAAAGATCGAACAAAACCTTGCTGATTTGCTTTTTTGACAGTAGGGGTATCGTTCATGAAGAATTTACAAAGGTTTTTACAAAGGTTTCCTTGAAAGGCTCAGGAAAAGAGTGATTCGCGTGAGACCAGACATTGCAAAAAAGTAGATGCTTCATCATGACAATGCCCCGTCTCACACGGCCATTTCCATCAGGAAATTTCTGACCTCAAAACGCATTCCTACGGTTTCTCAACCCCTCTATTCACCTGATTTGAGTCCTTGTGACCTTTTCCTTTTCCCGAAATTGAAACATCTCTTAAAAGACGTCATTTTGGAACTCTGAACAACATTCAAAAGATCCAGACCAACCAGTTAAAAGCCCTACCAGTTGAAGCCTTCCAGCGCTGCTACCAGGAGTGGGAACAACGACTCCGCCGGTGTATAGCTGCCCAAGGGAACTACTTTGAAGGGGATAATATTGTTGTTTGAAAAAAATAAAAACTTCGATAAGTAAAACGTCAATCTCATTACTTCTCTCACACACCTCGTATCTTAATCTTAAATTCCAATCTAATTAAGATATCATTCATGCTATAGTATCACAAATTTATTTCACAACAATCAACGAAGTTGTACAAAGGGCTGGAATTACAGTAAGTTGGATATTGGTAAATTATTGTAGCACGTGTGTAACGGAAATCATAAGCAGAATAGGTAATTGGTAGCTCACTCTTTGTCATCCCCACTACCCAACATCACCACATCTGATTCTCAGCTGACTCCTCCTATGTTCATGAAGTATTATCAATCTATGCCCATCTCTTTAGTTTCGTCTAAGTAATAATTATTTGCAAGATATTTTTGAACAGCAATCACACTGATTGTTGTTTAGGATTAATACTGGATATGAAGTTGATTTTATTACAACGCTACAACGATATTTAAACAGTATGATAAGTAATTAATTAATGAAAACAGTGACGAGTCACGCGCACGCATGTATACGTAAAGTTATGTTTATTCATTAAAAATTTTGAATAGACATCAACAAATAATTTATCTGTCAATTTAAATTACACTGAAATTTGCAATAAAATAAGATTACAGGAACATTAAAACGTTAATTCATTTACTTTTAGGTATAAACAAAATAAGTAATTTTTGATTGCAGTTACAGGGTATTCGAAATTTAAATAATACTTTTTTTGAGATGAAAAAATTCATGAAAAATAAAGAACAAGCTAAGGATGAGTACGCCAAAGCACAGGATTAAATAAAAACGTTTTTGTGCAAAGATATACTTAAATATTACTAAACGTCAGTAATCTGACATTATTTTCGTTCTTTATGAACTGCGAAGATAAAATATAGGATTATTCTATAACGTATGTAAATCCTATGTTCTTATCTATACTTTCAGAACAATTTTATAGAGTAATAACTTTACGTTGCGTGTGGTTTGTTGTTATAATAAAATGTAACATTATAGCATAAAATATATATATATATATATATATATATATATATATATATATAATACTTTTATCTATCATACACATACTATTTTGTGAGATTCTTTGTTAAAAATATAGTATTTACAATAAATAATAAATAAATTATTTTAAAATGAAAAAGATCACTGATTAAATTATTAAAAAAAAATAAACCGAATTTTTAAAAAAACTCCCTGAAGTATTTTTTAAATATGTCCAATTTCTTTGGAAAGAGTTTTCTCTTGGAAAAACAAACCTTTCGTTAAAATGATCAACTTAATTTCGTCTGAAACAAAATCAAACCCTACTGTTTGTCTAAAGCGTCTTAGTAAAACGGTAAGGCTGTCACCATTATTAAATATTTATTACACTTACGAATATTCTGTCAAAAATCAAAAAGAGTTTTCGAGGTGCATAAATAGACTGTTATATTATTCACTGCTTGTCGTCATTAAATATTAATCATGTAAACCTATATATAGTAAATTGAAAATTGAAAATGTTAACATGAGGTTATATTCTTTGAAAAAAAAAAATCATTTATTCTTTAAAAAAATTCAGTTTCCGTATAATTGACGAAATACAAAAAGGGCCTATTATGCTTCCGGTGCATTTTTAATTTATCCCAGAGCTACTTAAAATATCTTCCCACTAATTTTTTTAAAACAAATTTTTTTTTTTCGAAAATAATATTATTCTTTCTATGAATTTATATCAATTAAAGAATAAAAAAAAAAACTGACAACACAATTGTAGTACTTTCCCGTCTCGCAGCTTATACACGCATACACAGAACACGCATGTCAGTGTAACACTAGCGTTCGTTGTGGTGACAGGGGGTGGTACTATTGACGCAGAATTTTTAGCCACTAGTTTAGAGGATTTTTTGGGGTGGAGGTGTGATTTCGCAAAAATATTTTTTTGCAAATTTTATTTTTTTTTAATTGTTAAAAATGTGGCTAAAAAAAGTAAAACCTAATTAAAGGAAACCTCGAGATGCTGAGGGTGACCTTACTCTACAGACGCGTCCCTCTTGACCTTTTAATTTGAAAATTTAATGATATCAATGCCCCCATATATAGACGTAATCCGATCCAGTTTGGTCAAAATCAGTCCAGTAGTTCTGGATATATAAGTGTGACACCAAACACCGTACATATGAACATCCGGAAAATTTTTGTTTTTTTTGGGGGTTCCTTAGGTGTCAAAACGTCAAGATGCGGTTAAAATCGCATATGCCAAATTGGACCGATTACAATATTTTCCCTTCTATAGGTATAGGTCTGCAATAGCGCTAGACTGGAAAGTAAAATACTTAATTTCCTGCATTCCCTTCATGGTTTAAGTAAATATATACTCATATATTCATATATTCACGCCTTCCTAATGGGATTTATTTTGCATATTTAGTGTCTTCACATTTATATTACTTTACGTGTTTTTGTTTTTAAACAATTAATAAAGACTTTAATCATATCTATTATTTATTTTATAATTCGTTGTGTATTTTTATTCTATTCAAAAATGTACTAGTGTTTACATGGATCTAAGCGAATGCTGAGGCGATCCATATTTTATCCATGACGTACCACCATCAAACCTATCCATTCATAATGGTGTTTCAGAAGGAAATGGAAATAATTTTGGAACGACTTCTAGAGTTTGAAAAAGGTTCATACTAATAATTTCTAAAAATGTTTAGTTATCGAATTACGGCTAGCGAAAAAACTCGGTCGAATTTCAGTTCTCTCGGTTAAATGAGGTCGTACTGAAATTTTTAAGGCGTTATACAGGAGGTAAACCAGACGGCTTCTTTTGCACATAGACCACAAAAATCAGGTCCCAGAAATGTATATCCTGTAGTTTTCAAGATATTCAACGTAAAACAGAAAAATTCGGTGCGGAAAACACGTTTTTTTCTGGATTTAAAGTAAAATAACTTTGTTAAAAGACAAAAAAAACAGTAAATTTTATTATCAAAACTTCTAGAGAATTTATTTTTCAGAAAATTAATGTAAAAAATCTATGAAAACAAAAAAAATCAACTTTTATTATTAAAAAGAAAACCATAGAAAATGTTATAAATTTGTGAAAATTAAAAACTGCTGTTTTTAGTATAATAAATTTAAACCTTTGAAAAGTAAAATACTTTTAAGAACTTTATAGAAAAAAAAAAAAAACTAACGTGGTTTGTCCAATTTAATTTAATTTATTACAATTAGTAGTTTATTACTGTAAAAAAAAAGAGTAACCTAAACTGGTTAAATAAGAGTTGCTTATTGAATTGACAAATACGCCTGTGAGAACTTTTAAGTTACCTGTTTTTTTTTTTGTGTTTTCTTTTTTTTATTAATCTTGTTAAATACGCATTGAGTAATTACATAATTTTATTTATCTAGAAAGTAATTGGTTTCATTCACCTAACTGCTCTTCATCTTTCTCTACTATTAGCATAAACCAATTTAAAAATATTCTAAAACCTTTTAAGTAAAATATATATTCATAGAGAGCACATAAAAATTAATTGTTAACTTACAAAATTCGCCGATCTCTTTGATGGAGTTATAGCATACTGACCTTTCATTCAGGGGTGCCAGGTTCGAATCCCAGTCAGATATGATATTTTTAAATACGCTACAAAATTCCACTTCTCTATTCTCATGTACAAGCTTTAAAGTCTGCGGTGAATTAATTCATCTAGAAAAAAAAAAAAAGATTGAAAGTTAATTATTTGAATGACAGTAATAAATATGAAAAAAAAAGATTAAACTCGACTCCTTTTACCATGTAAGGAGTTTACCATGTAAGTTAAAAATAATAAATTATTGATAACCGGAAATTTTGTTAAATTTTTATTTAAAGATATATATATTAAAGAAAATTAGAATTCTATAAAACAAGTTATGTAAAATATATATGAAAGCATACTTTCTGATTGTTCGTTATTGAACTGAAATTACTAAAACCCTCATGTAAACTAAAACAATTTATAAGAATACGAATTATTTATGTTTATTAATTAGTTATATAACAAGAAAGTAATCACATAAAAGTAGTACGTATCATTAAACTAGGCAAGTAATTTTTTTTAAATAAATTTGAAAATTATATTTAAAAATTAATAATATTTTATAATAACTTTCATTGACTTTAAAAAGGCATATGATTGAATTCATAAACCGATCGGCCTGAAAATGTCTTATGAAAATATGGAAATAATGGCCATGGATCCCCTCTGTATAAGCAAAATCAAAGTTAACGATAAAGAAATAAAAATAGTCGAACAATTTAAATACTTAGGTGAAATCATTCACTGTAGACTGAAGGAAAAACAAACATGGCAAAACAGAATTACTTAAATTAAAAGAGCGCAAAGTCTAACTTGGCAAACCTACAATAAAAGATATCTTTCAATAAAATCCAAAATTCAAAAGTAGTTAATCTTTCAGATTATGAATGAAAGTAAAACGGACCAATTACTTAAAACAGAAAGGGAATTATCGGAACTTGTTTAAATAAAATTTATCAAAAGGATGGCGTCTGGCGAATTGCCACAAATTAAAAGTCGACCCGATTCTCAGTATAATAAAAAAAAAAAGGATTTCTCATTTTTTCACGTATTAAGAATGCCTGAGAACCGAATTCTAAAACAACTAGTCACAAGGAATATTAACAAAAAAACCTGTGGAAAATATGTTGGAGAAATCCAAAGAGATCTTCAAGAAATTGGCTTAAGGGTTGAGGACACTGTGATAAAATAAAAATTAACTACGCACTTCAGAACAATAGATTCAACGTTAAAAAATTAGAAAGGCAAACAAAGTGGAGGTCACAGACTAGATCAGGAAGCAACGATCCGAGAGAATGACGAAATATTGGCAAAATCGAAAGGCCAGCAGACTAATACACAAATTCAAGAGGAAATGAAATATAGATGACTAAAGTGGTCCGATATGGCCTCAAAAAAAAAAAAATTTCGTTGTTAATTTAAAAGTTAAATTATTTTTCAAATAGTTTGGAACCTGTATTTTAATCGGTATTCAACAAAGTTGAATACTATAAATTATTTAAGCAGGATCTGAGAGACGAATAAAATAAAATGTCAAAGGCAGACAATTTTATAAAAGTAACAAACATTTTAAAAAGTATGATGAACAAAAGAGATTTGTTATTACAGCAAGTTTTTTTGAATTCAAATAAAAACCCTAAATATTGCTGTAGATATTACGTAATAAAATCATTAGTGAAATATATATGTAATCATCCATCATGTTGTAAAATAAACAAAAAAACAAAAATGAATCTAACATTACTTTATTAGTTGTACTTTGAAGCGTTTGCCAATGTGTTTTGAAGTTAATAACATGTTTAAAAATAACGTTGGAAAATAAGTTTTATTTTATTCTTCAATAAATTAATGGTAAACTAAACAATTTTATTCATCGCTATAATTATAAATTAGGTATATTATTTTCGATTAGAAAATGTTAACTTTAATTAAAAATCACATTATTAAGGGACCGGAAATGGGATTAAAAGAGAGAACTTTTTAAAACATCTATATAACTGTTTCAGTGTGCAAAATGTAGCGGTAAACACAGCAAATTTTACCGTGTTTTCGCTTGTTTATAGGACAATGAGGGGAAGCGAATCATTTTTGTATAAGAACTACAGCATATCGTCCGTCCGTTCTATAGCATTATTCAATTAAATTTTTATTTAAAACTAGTTTTATAATGACGTAAAATGTTTTTTTCTTAAAAAAAAAAAAAATCAACGTGACAAATATCTTACTTTTTTAATGCATTCATTCCCTACTAAAACAATTATTTCTTGATAAATTTTCAACAAGTATTTGTCAATAAAAAAAGAAAAAAAATTTGGCAAAGATAAGGAGAAAATAAAAGATTTTTTTTTTTTTTAACAGCTTATTTGGGCATATTTTTAGAATATTTTTTTGCATTTCACATTTTCTTAAATTTAAGTAAAAATATAGAAAAGTTTAAATTTTATTTTTCTTCAGGTATTTAAAAAAAAAAATAAAGAAATGAAATGAATTTGCGTTGAAAAATAATTTATTATCAAATAAAATACGAATCAGCCTCGATATTTTTGTATTATTATGAACTAAGTTAATATATTTCAAATGGCAAAGAATCGTCGGAAAAAATAAAGTCTACTGCAGGGATTACAATAAAAACTTATTAAAATAAAAGTTCTTGTCCAATATAATTAAATTCTTTTATTAAACGTCAATGTTATTAAAATATAATAAAACTAACAAATTTATGAGGATAATTATTATGAAACCTAAATATGGTCAAATATTGGTTAAATATTTATTAAATTACTTTCTACAGCAACTGCTGAAAAAATTTAGTGATCTCTTTCGAAATCTTACAATGCTGTTTGTCACATTTAAGAAGATAACGTATAGCCTTAATCAGATTTTACCAGTTTATTAAACAAAGATAATCTTGCATTTTCCACGATTTTACAAAATTGTGAAAAAACTTCTCGGCTGGATATGTTTAAAATTATCTAATACAAAATATGCCAGAAATAATTCCGTTCCACTGCAGTACGTTGAACTAAATGATTTCATTTTTATAAAAGTAAATCTAACTTTTAATTACAGGCAATCAGTGTTTCTAGTCGTATGAAAAACTTTAAAATCGATCCAGTAAGTGTCATATCACAATTCATGAATAAATCACAAGATAAATTAAATAAAGAAAATTAATGGGTATGTTAACAAATAAAGAATTATACAAAAAGTAACAAAAAATTATGATGGAAGAACAGTTATTATGAAAATATCCTTCAAAAACAGCTGTTTGTCCTGCAGGAAACACTTATAAACATATAAGTATTTCCACAGTCTACATATATACATCCACAGTCACACAAACTCGTTACTTTTATACGAATTTGAGTACTAGATCGTAGATACCGGTGTTCTTTGGTTGTTTGGGTTTCAGTTAACCACACATCTCAAAGAACGGCCGACCTGAGACTGTACAAGACTTTCCTTTCTTTTTCCTGTTCAGCCTTCGTTAATTACCATTCAGATAATACTTAACAGGATGAATGAGTATGATATGTATGAGTGTAAATGAAGTGTAGTCTTGTACAGTCTCAGTTAGACCGTTCCCGAGATGTGTGATTAATTGAAATCCAACCACCAAAGAACACCGGTATCCACGATCTAGTATTCAAATCCGTGTAAAAATAACTGACTTTACTAGTACTTGAACGCTGGAACTCTCGACTTCTAAATCAGCTGATTTGGGAAGACGCGTTCACCACTAGACCAACCCAGTGGGTTGACTGTACAAGACTACCTTCACACATATCATCGTCATTCAACTTCTTAAGTAATACCTTACGATGGTTCCGGAGGCTAAACACAAAAATAAAGTCACACAAACACGAGCGTACGTGATGATGTAAAAGAGCTGACTCAATGAATATTAATTCTTCTATTTCCCCCTTTGCCCTTTAATTTATAAATGCAAAATAATTATCTTTAGGAAAGTTATTTTAAAAACTAAAAGGCGTAAAATTAAAAAGGTAATTTATGAAGATGGAAAAAATTAGAACTTGAAACCTGGCAGATAAATTCTTCTTTGATATTAACCTACAAGATAGTAGAACTTTTATCTACTACTCACTACTCACTATCTAAGAGGGATGACGAATAATTTTTCAAAGCCACCTTGTATTGAAAATTTGCAGGCATATCTCTATCAATGGAACACCGAGTGATATTTAGGAATTCTCCTAAAACTATCCATTACAAGTATTCACACATTCAAACAGGGTTAGAATATTTCGTGTTTTATTTTTCATTCTCCATTCAGTTATTATAAAAATAAAAATTCAGTGAAAAGTTTCGAATTCTGGCGAGGTTATAACTCTAAAATAATGTAAAACTACTGTTTGGCCTCCACTCTCCTAACCACCACCCATAGAAACTAAAACCTTGACTAAATGTGAATTTCATAGTTTACCGTATATGATACGATCCAGATGTGATAGAAGGTAAAGTTCTACTTTGATAAGACGCAATGAAATTATCTGATAGTATTTTTTTTTTTTAAATTAAAACTTTCCTGTTAATAACGAAAAAGATAAAATAGATTAAGCATCTATTCTCTAATTTCTAAAAGGGAGACAAAAATTAAAAAATTTTAGATGCATATAAAGAAACTACAAAAAAATGTAAATGAGATTCTCATCTAAACCATTATTAAAAAAGAAAAACTTTTCTTTTACAGCGGTTTTATTTTTCTAACTAACTTCCAGTTTATTTTCTAAATTTTCCAGAAACTATTGCTTGCAGAATCATACTTCTATTATCTATTTCTAAAAAACGTGGACGAATCACCTCCTTTGAAGCCGAACTGGTGATCAGGAATAACGTTACCCTCCTCTAAAACTGGCCATAATCTTTGAAGAAACAGCCTCATCCTTGAAAGGATAAGAAGCAAAATTATAGGCCTGTACGAAAACACGTCATTTGCGAGTTTATTCAGCTTCCATAGTCACCTGCGATACTTCCATTCCGAGGGGAACCGTGTGGTACAAAGTATTAGACTGAATAGACGGGTTATATAAAGTACTCCCGAAAATGGTAACGTGCAGAACATTTACCCGGTACCAAATCAAATCCTGCGGCCTTCCTTGGGTACTTCAATTTACCACCTCTCGCGATACTTCCGCAGCCCTAACGGGTCTCAAAGTAAAACATAGAGGTAGCGGACTATCTAGGAACTCAAGGATCTCTTCGTCGTGCGGCTTGAAAAATTTCATAGGTATGTGGCAAACAATTCCGCCTTTTCGCTGTCGCTGCAAGTCTATCCGTTAGGCGATCTTATAGGTGGGGATGGCACCAGAGGCCTTTGAATTTTCTCGTGCCCTTCACAACTAATGTTTATCTTCACCCAGGGGGCATAATCCTTCAACATGTCTCTAAATGTTTGGTTTCTTACTGTCCTCAACAATATTTTAAATTTGGGCAGACCTGTTTAGAGCAGTTCTGTCTTCAGGATTCCTGTATTACTGCCGCCTCCTCCGAATTTTCCTTTTTTCCGCAATGAGTTCCATCACTTCCCTGAGGTTATTCCTTCCTTCTCTGCCTTCATCCATCTCCACTGAAGTTATCCATCTGCACCGAAGTTGGGCACCTTGCTGCCTCCCGCATAGTAGATGTCAATTGTAGCATTACGTCGTCGATTTCATCTGCACAATTCAAACGTACACCCTTATAGTAGTCTCTCCTCAATGCATGTCCGGTAATAATCCCAGTCAGTCCTACAGTTGTGAGGAGCCTGCCCGTTACATATGGCCATTGTACTCAGAGTCAGTATCATTGCAGAATGAACGGAAATAGAGCCAGTGCTATTTCTGATTTCAGTGTATAGAGGACCAACTCCCGAGCTAAAAGAGAAATCCAACAGGTCATGAACTTTGAATATATCTGTAAGTAGGTCGGTTCCAAGCCAGAGAAAGTGTTGAGTTTAATCTTGTAACATACTTCTTTAGCACTCTACCACGGGTAGTTATAAGTCTAGAGCCGCAGTAGATGTGCTTTGCATTTCCGTCACCTCCTGAAATGAAGCAGCGACCCTGGAATGGAAATACTCAGAGAATATCTTATCTGTCATCACTTGGCGAAGAAGGTAGTAGATCTTAAGAGAGCCTAGGTGGTCCAAGCCTGTCAGCTCAACTGAAGTCGCTTGGATTTGGTTGGTCCCAAACGGCGGTTGTAAAAGAAGCTTGATCTTATTTCTAATTAGCAGCGCAGTTCCTCCCTGCGCCCTGCCGTTTGAATGGTTGATTAATTATACAGAATAGCTGCGAATACTGAAACAATTTCCGTCAGTCAGATGCGTCTGGGAGATCAGAACAATATCGAGCCGTTCAGTCAGGAAAAACGACTCTAATTCTTCTGTTTTGTTCAAAATGCCATTTATGTTCCAAGTTGCAATCCGCAGATTCCTCACCATCAGCAAATTTTGGTAATCACTTTTGTTAGCAAACCGATGTGGTTTCCAATTTTCAGCATCAAAAACTCGATGTTCGTTGTCAACTTATCAAGCTATCCAATTTTGACGAATTCTGAAGTTTGTCATTGACCACCGCTTTAGCGAATGATCGAGAGTGGCATTGCAAACCGTGATCAATGGCTAGGTAGCCAAGAGTGCATCATTCACATGCCCGGTTGATATATGCCTCTGTCGGGATGAATTGTTATCAACCATCTCGGGGGAGCCGGCTTGAATAACCTTAGCTACACTCCACGAGGCTTATTAACCGAGATAAGATGTATCCTCCTCCTACTTTGCTTTCTCTCTAAGATTTTCTTATAAACTTTGAAACCTTTATAATTCGCAGGGTAATCTGAATAGCACAATGCACGTGCCGTGGTATTCCTGTATTCCTGTCGCCTTTCTGGCAGTCGGCAATCGTATGCCAGCCCGCACATTTAACACAGCGGTACGGCCTCATGCAGTTATCTTTGTTGCGTTTATGTTGTTGGCATCGCATGCATTGGACAATCCCAGGTGTCTATATATTTTTTTTCTTTTCTTCTAATCCCTCCCTGGATCAGATAAGCGGTTAAGCATTCACGACCTCGCTCAATCCGGGGGAGTGTTCTATCGCCTCCACAGACCTTCCCGCCCACCCACTATATTTCCGGCACGGCAGGTCGGCCCGTCGACACTGGAACCTTTCCAATTGTTCTTTCGTACCCAGGTGTCCATCTTTTTTTCCTTACTTATTAAACACCCCAAGGCAACCAGCCTCCGGCTGTTAAGGCATAGCATGGTCGCCTCAGTGTGTCGTGGCAGCAGTCTCTGCCCACCCTAACTGCCTCCTACCGGAGGATCTACCACCGGAGTCCCCAAAGCCTCATCAGAGTGAGTCAACCACCTCTTCCGGACAGCTAACCTACTCCTTCGCTACGGAGCTACCCTCCCCGTCCCTAACCTACTTGCAGCCGGCACGCATTCCGCGTACCGCTGCCCCTTATCGCGTTCCCCTTATACCATGAAGATCCTTAATGCATCATCGGAGAGCCCCGACCCCACTACACTTGCCAGTGAAGCCAGAACACCCTAGGCAATAAGGCTACCTCCCTGGCCCTAATCGTCGCCACGATTCAACCCCGGCTTCCAGAATCTTTTGATGCGTTATATATATTTTTTTTCTTTTTACCACAATTACACACTCACATATATCCCAATATTTTTATTCCACACTGTTTTTTGTCCACCCCGCCCTGTTACCCACAAGGACGCGCGTAAGTGACAATGAAAACAAGTACACTTTACAATTTCATACCACCCATACTCCTCTAACACCAGTCAAAAACATACACCAAAAACCACACAAGAATTCCATACACACATGAAGAACACAAAATAGCAAACCAATTAATAAATAATAAATAAATAACAACAGTCTTGTAATTTTGACACCGACACCAGTCGTCCATCTGCAGCCACTCCTCAGAGGCGCGCACGCAGCCGAGGGGGTTCCTCTTTGGCCTTCGAGTCCAAGATGGTGTGAGCCAGGTCCGCCATCTCCTGCCATCCCTGAGAGGATCTGACCATTTACTTGACCACATCGTCGGGTGAGAACGCCGCAACCCTTCTCCTCGCGACGTCCCACCGGACACAGTCGAACCAAGTGTGCTCGACCGTGTCCACTTCGTCGCTGATCTCCTGCGTTTAAACCTGTGCAGGTAACTGCCGAAATCGCCGTGGTCCGTGAGCAGCTGGATGAGGAAATAGTCCACCTCTTCATGCCGTCGCCCCACCCAAGCTATCACGTCCGGGATCAGGCGACTGGTTCACTGACCCGCCTGACTCACCGCCCATCTCTCCTGCCATCGATCCAGGATCCGTGCCCTCGCCTCTTCCTTGGAGACCCCACCAAACCGCATACACCAGGTGTCCATCAAGATTTCTCAAAACTAACGGTGAAATTTGTTAAATATTTTACGTTAAATATATCCTTGTTATTATTCGCCCACTCCAAAGTAATAAAGAGGTCGATATCGGCTCTTTAGTTGTTCGGTGAAGGGCATTAACAATGCTCCGTAGTCTATAGCCTTGACTCTCAACCCTTTCTTTGATAATATTGAGAGGAACCCAGAAGTGGATATTCCGTAATATTTATCTGAATATTCTCAAATCCTTCCAAGTGAAGGTGTTCTCTATATAGCTGAATTATTTGTTTATAGGAGTCGATGTCCTTCGGTTAATTCTGAGCTGTTTACTGTTAATTTCACGTAATCCAAAGTCGACCTGATTACAACTGTCTCCAATAGTTCGTACAGTTTCATTATATCCGTGATACCATATAAGTCTATGGGAGATATCTTCACTTCTACTTTATGTTGAGCTGGCGCAGCAGTCTCATCCATCCAAGTTTGAGATGCTCAAACTTGTTGAAAAATGTCAACCCGTTATCAGGAGATTAAAAAACAGCAGAACAGCTCTAGAAAATAGGTTAACCGACTGCCCACTTTCTCAGTCAATAAAAACTCACTATAATTACAGTGATATATAAAGTAAAAATAATCTGTAACAAAACAATTGTAAATAGCTTCAAACTCTCACCTTTACTTGACGTACTAATCCGATATTATACGGTATCCTATTTCATAAACATATGCTTAGCTTCCTTTACACCTAAATTTTATTTTTATAAATAAAAATTATCTTAACGATATCAGACATAAGATTTAAAATTTGTCCAAAACAACGATTTAGTTAGGAATTAAAAAACTGATCGTAATCCTCAAATCATTTAAAGTTAAATTATCACTTAATCGTTACTATCATTCACGTATAATAGAGCTTTAGTATTACAGTAACTCAGATTTTCCACTGAAAGAAAGAGTTGAATTTACGTATCACATACGAAAATATTTAGCGAATTTAAATATTAAATTATAGAGTGATATATTATTCTTAACAATGTTTGATGAATAAATAACATGCCTTTAAGTTAAAAAATAAATTCCACTTAAATTAAATTTCATTAATGAAATTTACTTGAAATCCCCGATGAGGTACCAATTGTAAATGCTAACAGATAGATGAAAAAAATAAATTAAATATAATTAAATCTTAAAAAATATACGTGAATACATTTTGTAAAAATATGCGAAAATTTTTTTTGCACATAGTATATTAAAACAACATGACCATGTGAAGTTAACCCTCGCTTGTCTACATGTCAAGGTATCTGCGTCGAAATAACAATAAACTGCAATTAAATATGAAAACAGTATAAACTGATGCAACGTAAAACATATACAACCTTGGTCGGATATTTTTATAAAATTAACAGTGAAGATAAAACAGTGCAAAAAATTATACGTGATTATGCGTAAAATCTAGTTAAATGACAGAGTAGTTGGACTGCTTCAACTTTTCTCTATTAACTAGAAATGCAACTAAAATAATTACGTAGTTAATAACAAAGTCGTACGTAAAATAAAAAATTATGATAAAAATTCTATTTACGATAAAAAATTACGAACTAATTAAAAATAAATTATAGAAGTAATAGTGTTTATTTTATTACCACTAATTTTTTTTTTAAATCATCTACATTAGGTTCAAAATTTATGATTATAATAATTATTAAGTTACTTTACTTTATAAATGAACAACAGAATCTGTTTCAATTTTTTTTTAAATGTGATGTGGACAACACATGACTTCCTTGTACGCCAATTAAATTACATTTACACATTTTTTAACATGAAAAGTATATTAAAGTTTTATTTTACATTGAATTGTTCATCGTGATTTTTTTTTTACAATGAGAAGTTAATAATTAATTATTAATAAATCAATACATTTAAATAAAAAAAAAAGTTAAAAATGAGATGAACTCTGTTCCAAACAGATGTGCCTTCCCTTAAGATTGAAATATTTCATTAATTAACATTATATTTGGCTATAACTCTGGAACCAATAAAAATAAATACCACTTATACACAGTTGAAAAGCTCTCAATTAGGACTTATTACTGCAGTTAAAAGAAAGTCCAAAATCTATATTTTTGGATTTTGGGAGGAGCACAACCAGATGTTACAACAGTTGTAAATCCAAAATTTCAACACGCTACGGGTAATCGTTTTTGAGTTATGCGAGCTACATGCGAACGTACATATACATACGTACGTACAGACATCACGCCGAAACTAGTCAAAATGGATTCAGGAATGGTCAAAATGGATATTTCCGTTGAAATCTGGAAACCGAGATTTCTCGCGGTCACAATACTCCTTTACTTGTTACAAGGAAGTAAAAATAATCAAAATATTTTTCTCTGCTTATTGAATTCTAAATCAACCCCTATTTTCGTTTTTTAACATTTTTCAACAGTATATTATAAAAAGAACAAAAATGAATTTTTTAAAGACAAATTTATGAAATGCTAAAGGATTGCAGAACTCTACCGGCGCCATCTTTTATGTTCAATAAAGTTTTAAATGGAATTAACACGTTAAAATTAAGTCGTTAAATGAAATTTATTTTTATTTAAATGAAGAAGGTATTTTGATAATGTAACATGAAACAAATTATTTGAACTGTTAAGGAAACTTGGACTGTAAAATAAAATAAGATGAATTAAATACAGTAAAATCTGTACAAGAGTCAACTGCATTCAGTAAACGTTGAAGAAAGGCAAGTTCTGATTCAGAAAGGAGTGATGTAATGATGTGTGTGTATATATATATATATATATATATATATATATATATATATATATATATATATATATATGTTGGAGTATCACGACGTTCTCCCAGGACTTTCATAACCTATTCTACTAGTGAAAATAATGGAAAAAGTCTGAAAAAACGAATAAAATATATTCTAGAATCGTATCTGCAGTAACTTTTGAAATATCTGGGGTGAAAACCAAAGAAATTAGTGGAAAACCCCTATATATCTTTAAAGTTTAAAGTAACTTTGTAAATGGGTAAAAAACATACAAAACATTTAAACACAACTTGAAGAAAATTTAACTCATATGAAAATGGTTTAAGATAAGTTGAATAAAACAAAGAAAAGTTAGAAAAATTCTAATTTTATTAAGAAAGTGCATTACTACATTTACCAGCAAAGTACTTACTTAATGTAAACAAAAACCGAATTCTTTTTTTATGTGAAAACTTTGTAAAAAAAAAATTTAATGTAAAAATTTTTAAAAAATTCTCATATATACATATACAAGAAACAATACAAGAATTGAAAAATCAAATTATTTGAGAGGGGAAATCAATTAATTATCTGAGAGAAAAAATATTACAATTCGCTGATGGAATTACCATTTTGGCGAAAACTAAAAATGCTTTAAAATAAACATCTCAATGATATGATTTAATACTAAAATAGATATTCAATTTGAAATAAAATAAAAATAAATTGAACAGGTAAGAAGACAACGAAGAAATAAATTATTTAAACATTCAAGGGAAACACAACATACCAAATATTTCATTAAAATTAAAAGAATAGCTGGAGTGGATAAAAAACAGACTAGACAATCAAAATAATTTATGCAAAAACATTTACTATTATGAAACACGAATCTATGAATCAAGAAGGTATTTCGTGTTTAATGAAACGGGTTGTTAGGGAATCATAAACTAAAAAAGCAGAAAATGAAAAAAATAAAGGGGTTTGAATTTCTATATTACAAAAGAATATTGAAAATTTGTGAGTTGATAAAATACGAAATAAAGAAATCTTAAGAAAAGTAATTATGGAGAAAAATCTATAGAAGAATATAGTAAAGTTAAGCTAGGTTGGTGGGCCGTATATTAACATACAGATTTAATTTGTTTAATAAAAGGGAAAATGTACAGAGTAAAAGCTGTTCAGGAACATAAATATTAAAATATATTATATAGATAATCGAGAATATTAAAGTTATGTTGAGATAAGATAAACAGTGAACATCCCAACCCCCGCAGGGGAAGACGCCCATCTTGTGACGATTCCGGTCGCCACACCACCACCCCCGTTCCTAGCTCTGATGGGCTTTAACGTGAGTCGTCTTATAGACCATCAACTGATTACACCTCACAGTAATAAGCCAATCCTCGGTTGGGATGCACCGATGTAAATATCTCGGTGAACATTTACATCGGTGATTTTTTAACTCGACTTTTGCCTACGCTACAGGCCTCATATAGACATCTTGAATGTCCTACATCGTTGCCCTCTAAACTAGCTAACAGAGTTCGCGGAAACACGAACCCCGCGCCTGGTTTTACATTTTACTGAGCCAATTTGTAAATATCGCTTAGATCGAGGCAATAGAAATAACAACATACCACCACCAATGTTACTCGCAACAACGGAATTTACTTCTAGCTCCCTTATAGAACGCAAATCACCAAATCCGTCCATAAATAAAACTTAAAACCTACAACCGACATTAAAAGAAAACCCTTGAAACACGCCCGATTACAGAATCATACAGCAGCAAGGGACATTGTCCAGGCTCTGCGATTCGTAGGGAGAAATGGTGATACTCCCGCCACTTTTGCGTTCCGTTCCGTAGCTCCCTTAGCGAACTCATTTTCACTTCATACCTCTGACTTAGGAATAGTAGGACTCCGGTCTGGTCTGCAAGGAAGACGCGGACAGACCTTCTACTCCCACTCAGCTCTATTGTAGAGTCCCTCGTGACATTTACTTCGTTTAATAATATGGTCGAGATGTCGCCATACTCACGGCAGCATGAAATCTACGTCCCCGGTAGCGCAGTCATCTTCCCGCCAGCAGTGATGTTTGCTCGTTCAATATGCCCTAGTCGAAACGACGCTACGCCACGGCTGAACGGTCACCACACACCTGGTAGCGCAGTCGTCGCTCTGCCGACAGCTTACTTTAGTTTTGTAACCGCAAATTCTATCTGACAGTGGCTCGATACATACGTCTAGCTCCGGCCGATCAACTGTCCAGGCGGACCCTAGCCACCCGGGGTGCTACTTTACTTAGTAGAGTCCCTCAGTACTGTTGAGCGCGAGAAAAGAAGGAAACCAGCCGCAATTGTCCATTCTCTGCGAGTCTTCCAGTCGACTCGTAGATCAAGAAGAGAATTTAAATTCCCTGACAATCTAGTACGTTCAGCCTCGTACGGAGGACGAGGACGGACATGATCCACAGTGTCGTCGACTCTACCTTCAGGCAATAAACAGTGAATAGAATACGTAATTCTAAGCCAGTCTATTGACTGCAGAAAACAAAATCTTTGGAACGACCTAAAGAGCAGCCTTCGATTAAAGAAAGATTTATCAGATTTTCCCTTCATTTTTTTGAAACAAAAAAAATAGAATTATGTTATTCTTTATAAATAAACAAAAATGTAAATTATTATAAATTGATAAAGAAAAATTTTAAGGTTCGATTTAAACCAATAATAACCTCAATTCTAAGAAAGGCGTTTGCTATTAGCATAGAGTAGGAAACATAGATTTTGTATTAGTTTACAGGCAAAGAAATTCAAAAAATAATAACAGAAAAAACCCATGGAATCTATTCTATAGATTCCTACTTGCTCAACGCGAAATCAGTACGTCAAAAACCAACATATATTCTTAGAAAGAAGGTATGAAACGTAAATGGGGATGTGAATAATAAAAATGACAGGAAAATTAGACAAATAAACCAACTCAAACGATTCGTAAGTGCTCCATAATTCCTGTTGATAGCAAATACCCGTTCATCTCATTCAGAATATTTAGAGTAAACCGGATATTTTTAACCAGAATAGGAAAAGAATTTAGTGAATAAATTATGTTTAATCGATAACTCAAATATATATTGGAATTTTCTTTTCTGCATCTAAAAACAGATTCAGGTGTAAGGAAAACTTTATCTATTCACAGGGTTATGTAGTTTGAAGAAATAACGAAATAAACTACAAATCGTTTTGCCAAATCTTATGTAGAATCTAACATTTATTATGTACGTTCTAACATATATAAGAGTGGATACATACTTGTAAAAAAAATCATTATTTCTAATCTCTATTTCAGTTGATTGTATTAATTTTTTTTTAATAATATAGTGTACCTAAAAGAATAATGTCTTTATTTTCATAATCTAAATTCTTGGAAGAGTACTACATAAAACACAGTACTACGAAAATTTTAATAAAATCAACGTAAATTTTTCGTAAAAAAAATTAATAAAATCAACGTAATTTTTTTATTTTTTGCTCTAATGTTTTAATATGTTTTTAATTAATGTGTTTTTATCATAAATTTTTTTTTTCTTTTATTTTCTCGAAGGAATGAAAAAAAAAGTTTGAATGACATTAAAAAACTTTAAAAGAATGACATTTAAATTTTCAATTACAGTAATTAGGACTTTTTCTTTCTCTTTTTTTATTAAATCTGTTGGGATTAAGTCAATGGAAAGGGAAAGAAAAGGAAAAATAATGTTTATTGAGAAATCGATACAATGACTTAAACTCAATTAAAGAATGTAATATAATTCTGCAAGAAATTGATTATGATGACATTCGGGTTACAAAACATAAGTCAAAGAAAAAGAGACACCTTTTTTTTTGTGAAGAGCTTTTAAAAGTAGTTTATTTGATTTTATTTTCATTAAAACAGTCGAACTTCGTAAGTTTACTGAAAATTTCCTCTTATTTTTCTATTGTCAATTATTTTCTCAATAGTAATTGCTTTTGTATATTTAATTAAGTTGCTTTTTTTACAATTTGTTTTTTCTTAACACAAATACTCTGGGATTTATATATTGTTTTTTTCGGTTTTAATTCTAAATATTAGTAAAAGCACTTCTTTATTTTACAACTAGTGTTAAAATTTTATAAATTTTTAATTTATTCATATTATTATAGTGTCATAATCAGTGGTTTAAATTTGTTAAGTATATAATTTACTACTTTATTGTACTTTCAATGAAGACATTTTTTTTTTTTTCAGTCATTTGACTGGTTTGATGCAGCTCTCCAAGATTCCCTATCTAGTGCTAATCGTTTCATTTCAGTATACCCTCTACATCCTACATCCCTATCAATTTGTTTTACATATTCCAAACGTGGCCTGCCTACACAATTTTTCCCTTCTACCTGTCCTTCCAATATTAAAGCGACTATTCCAGGATGCCTTAGTATGTAGCCTATAAGACTGTCTCTTCTTTTAACTATATTTTTCCAAATGCTTCTTTCTTCATCTATTTGCCGCAATACCTCTTCATTTGTCACTTTATCCACCCATCTGATTTTTAACATTCTCCTATAGCACCGCTTTTCAAAAGCTTCTAATCTTTTCTTCTCAGATACTCCGATCGTCCAAGTTTCACTTCCATATAAAGCGACACTCCAAAAATACACTTTCAAACTTTTCCTGACATTTAAATTAATTTTTGATGTAAACAAATTATATTTCTTAATTGAAATATAAGAGATGAAGACATACATCTCTTATAAACTTTTTCCCTTTGAGATAATAACACAAAAGAGAAATTAGTTACTGAAGATTGATATCACCTAAGTATTAATTCTGCACCGAATTTGCAGTCATTAATTAGAGAATTATTAAAACAAAACAATAGAATCGGTTGACGAAGGACAGACAGACCCATAGGCTGTCTGTCCCCACGTCCCCACCTTTGAGTGGGGACGTTAGAAAAGAGTACATCGTAGAACACACGGTGGGCGATCGATTTCTGTAGTATAGATAAGCTCCAGGAACCGATGCTGAAGAAAATTTGGCGTGTTTTTCTCAAATAAAAACTTTTTTCTTTTATTTTTCTCGGACTATGCTGCGGAATCAACGGACGTGACACACGGTGTCCGCAATATTGGTGAGGATTATTCGTACGAAGATGGCAGAAGATATACAGAGGTGAATCAGCCTCTGATTTTCTCTTGTGGTGTGTTAAAGCAGTGTGTATCAAAGCAGGTCCGGCCCCAAGGTAAAAAAAGAAAACATAGAAATTTAATGTATCGTTTCGGTTGTTTGTTCCCTCACAGCTTATTTATTAACAATCGGTTTCGAGTAAAGAACCAAAAATAAATTGTATTACAAAAAGCACACGATGAGGGATTTCCAACGAACACCCTCAATAAATCATACATACATATAAATTTATAAATAAAGACATACATAGATATATAAAGATCACATATTATGTGCTTAAACATACGCACTGAAAAAGACCACACGGGTATAAGAGTTCACAAAGGTGTAATACATGGCCTCTCAACTATAGAGAATAGGAAAACTTCAGGGGACGCGTGGTAATCTGAGAAAAAAATTTTTGATTCAATTAAATTTTTTTCTAACAAACACAAATACCATTTATTCAATACGATACAATCCATCCAGGTTTGAAAAACAAACGAAGGGAGTTTTTTGATGGAAAAAGAAACTGGGCTTAAACCAGTAAAGCACGATTCAGCTGGAATTTTTCAAGTAGAGAGCGAAAAGACCGTTTAAGTTTCTTGCAAGCTTGCTTTGGCTGTAGAAAAAGACAAGAAATCAGATACCATTGGCAAGTCACTTAGAAAATCATGTTTACTAACCACATGCTGTATTATTGAAAAGAAAAGTTACAAAAATATCGCTCTTTAAAGACACAGTAAAACAAGAAATTTATGAAATAGTACAAGATTAAAAAAAAAAAAAAAAAAAAAACAAATAATGGAAAAGTTAGAGATCTCCATTCTTTTCTATGCAATGTGATGAGACAATTGACGACATATATTACTTTCATGTATTGTTTTACTGTAGATATATTGATGGAAAACGCTTCCTAGAGGAAATATTATTTTCCCAAACTCTTTAGATAACTACAAAATCTGAGGATTTTTTTTCTATTCTATGTAACTTTTTGACTGTAAATAGTCTTTCTCAAGCCACGACAAGATGCCGTTTTGGATTTGTTGTGAAAAAACAGAATTTTAATATTACTGGTTCTCATTTTATCATACACTGACAAGCTTTGGATTGTAAGACTCTGCCTGAAACACTTACTACTGTTTTGAAATTAGGAAACAACGTAGTAAACTTTGTCAAATCTAGTGCTCTGAAAACTAAATTTGGTGAAGCTTTATGTTACGAATTGAATGGTGACCAATAAACTCTTCTTTATTACACTAAATTGTTGGCTGTCAAAAGGTAATGTGCTCCCTAGGCAATTCAATCTGAAATCACAAGTTGAAATTTTTTGACGCGTTCAAATGAAGATCTTTACATACAATTTACAGATGAGAAATGCATCCACCACTTGTATGTAGTATTCATCAAACTTCTCTGAATAGATCAACCTTTTGATTTTGAAACTGCAAAAATAGAAAAACATTTTGAAGATTTATGATGCAATGTAAGGGTTTCCTGAAAAATTATCTTTCTGGCAACGTCACCTTCAGAGTTCAGAACCCAGATTTTTTGAACGACCTTCTTGATGACACACAAAATCTTCTTCCATTAAATTTAAAAAGTGAATTGAAGAACTGGATTTCAGAATATTTGGAATCCTTGAGAACTGAAACTGGTGGTTGCTACTTCCCAGATCTTTCTTCAGAAATCTGGCAATTTTAGTTGGCGCAAGATCCGTTCAAAATCGCTGGTGGACATTCTTTCTGTATCCTTAAGCAACAGACTTAAAATGTGATTCTCAAGCAGAATTTCCAACCATGACTTGACAAGTTTTGGTCAAGCTATTTTCCTCTGCACCCACAAGTGCTACGGAAGCTGAAAGGTCTTTGGCGAAGTCTTTAAGTATGTATCTATGTTAGGCTACGTTTTCTACGCTGCCTTACATCAAATCAAAATATGTAGCACGAGTGGATGTTGAAAATGATCCGAGGTCTGCATTATCCGAGGTGTATATTACCGAGGCGTGGCATAATAGTACAGTCAATTTGTATTTTTATTTGAAAATCCTTACCTACCGATTGATGTTTTTTCCATATGTTAGGGGTGATGAGGGAAGCTTAACTCCAGATTTCTAATATCCCCCTCCCATAGATTTTTGAAAACTAAAAAAGTTTTTGAAATGCGTTTTTCTCTTAATTATGCATTTTAGAGATACGTTTTACAAACAAAAAGTGTAGAGGACATTCTCCTCTACAATTAATGTATTTAAAGTTATGCCGTATAATTTGAAATTGAAATACTAGGTGGCGCTGAAGTTGTAAAAAACGTGTTTTTTCGGTTTTTTCACCAGAAAAAATTGTTTTTCGTCTGTATTACATTTGGAAAAGTTGTTAATCTCAACAAAGAAAACAGACAACTTTTAATTATACAATTTTCTTGTACGACTTACCGTTTTGGAGCTGTAGCTTGTAAAAGTGTGAAAATGTTGTGAATTGGGCACGTGTTCGAAACCGGTCTAGTCGTTTACAACGTTTAGATTCACTACCGAACCTATTCTCAACCGAGATTCATGGTGTATCACGAATCCCCCCGGACTTTCATAACGAATTCTACTCGTGAAAATAATGGGGAAAGTTCATATAAACATACGTCATAAAATGCTTAGTTTTGCGAATTACGGCTAGTGAAAGATTTCGCTCGGATTTCACCTACCCTGACAAAATGAACTGAAATATTTACGAATGAAATTTTTAAGAGGTTGATTAAGTGACAGATTTCTTATGATTTTTACCTGAAAAATCGAATAAAATAGCTCCTAGAACCATGAAATTTTCTTTTTGAAAATCAATTATTGTTTGTTAAGGATCAATTATTTATAAAAAAAAATTACTAAATTATCCCTACTGAGTCAAAAAGCCCCACCAAACAAAATCATAAATTTTTTTACTTAAAAATTGAAAATTTTGATGGTTAAATATTATTTTGGTAATCATTATAATCAATTAAATTAGCCTCAAATGGGACATTAAAATTTAAAAAAATAACGGAAAATTTGATTTTTCTTATATTTAAACGTTTATTATGAAAATAAAAATAAGACTTTTAATGATTGAATTGTAAAAACTTTCCGACGGAGACGGAATAGCTCTGAATTAAGAACCGTCTTTTTGAAAGTACTTAAAAATCGATTTAAAGTTGAATTCTGTAATAATCTTTTATTAAAAGCAGTGAAATTCTGGAAAAAAATTAGAAAGCATTAACGGATAAATAGATTTAGAAACGTGGAAGATGATTATATAAAAAATCTTTTGATTAGCAAAGAGTTCAACCAAGATTCATATTTCATTACACGTAATAAAATACTTCTGTTAGAATATACAAATCAATAGTAAAAAGGATGACAAATGCTTTTATAACTTTCCTGGCTTTGCCTTGAAGGATTTTTATTTCAAATAGACCATACGGTTTTTAAGTAATAATGACCAATTTAAGTAATACTTACCGTACAATTTTTGATAAAGATAAAAATAATTAAGGAAAAAAATGTTGTCCGATTTGACTCCATTGATTAAATTACAGACGATTTAATTCAGACCGCAACTTAGTCGAGGGTTGACTTGGATCATTATTGACAGTCACGATTGCCGCCATGTCGTCAGTAAACGATGCAATAGTGGTAATGCCTGTAACTGGAAGGTCCGTATTGAAAATAAGTAGAGGATATGCTCCAGCACTGAGCCCTGTGGAACATTCGAGCAGATAACAACTCTTTCTTGTATTTAACCTTGGAGAAGCGTCCGTCCAAGTAATTAAAGGTTGAGGTAAGTGTGTTTTTAGTTTGTATGGAAGACCAGACAGCCATACCTTAACGAATGTTTGCTATATATCTATAAAGGTAGCCGAACAGAACCATTTCTCTTCCAAGCCGTTGGTAACAATACGAATAATCCTTTGTGTCTGTTTAATGGTAGAGTAACCACCCCGAAGTCCGAATTGGTAGGCAGGAAGATCTTGTCTCTTTTCTAATTCAGGTCACAATTTCTAAAGTAATAGCATATGCTGTTACTTAGACAAAATAGGTAGTAGGCTTGCTGGCCTGTACGATGACAACTCATGCACTGACTTACCCGGCTTAGGTACCATAACAACTTTAAACATGTTCCACTTCAACGGGTAAGTTGGAGTGAGTTATATAAATTACAGCCTTAGACAGGAGCATAACGAGGATTTTCTAAGTAAAAAAAAACAAAGCTAGAGGCTTTATTTGAGTTCTACTCCTTTTTAATCCTTTCTAGTACTCAACCTTAACCACTTTTAGCCCTAGATAAGAAAGGCTTAATCGGAAGACTGATCGGAATCGGACTCTCTAAAAAGTTCAGAATTTCATCTTCACCAGCGCTACACTGGTTAAGTGGCTGAAAAACCAATCGAATGTGACTAGCAAAAACCTTCTCATTATCACTTCTAGACCAAGAGCCATCTGACTTCTTTAGCGGAGGGAACTGAGGTGATGGCCGCTGAGGTTTTCTCACGGCCTTCCACAAAGAGTAGTAGTCTCTTTTTGATGATGAAAGGTTACTGAGGTAATTTTTAAATTCCTTAAGGGACTTTGGGACTCATTTTAACCTCCGAGTATCCCTGTTTAAAGATGCGTTATTCTCTGGTCTCCTGTAATATTGATATCTTTTCTCCTAGCCGCCTCTTGTTTGAAATGAGATCCGTTACTTCTTGTGGATCGTCCACTTCACCTTGCCCTTCGATCTTGTCCCCAAGCGTTGAGCACCAGGCTGCTTCCTGTAACACCGAGGTCAGGTTTCCGGTTGCACAGTCTTTTTTTTTTCCTGTTTAGCCTCCGGTAACTACCGTTTAGATAATACTTCAGAGGATGAATGAGGATGATATGTATGAGTGTAAATGAGTCTTGTACATTCTCAGTTCGACCATATCTGAGATGTGTGGTTAATTGAAACCCAACCACCAAAGAACACCGGTATCCACGATCTAGTATTCAAGTCCGTGTAAAATAGCTGGCTTTACTAGGACTTGAACGCAGGAACTCTCGACTTCCAAATCAGCTGATTTGGGAAGACGGGTTCACCACTAGACCAACCCGGTGGGTTGATTGCACAGTCTATATCAGCTGATCATCACGACTCAATACGGTCCATTTATTGAAATAGATATTACTAAATAAAACTAATATTTATGGAACAATTAATAATAAAAGAATTTTAATGGCGCAATCTTTAATTTCCAAAGGTAAAATTTAAAAAGTACTTATTTTGTAAAAGATGCTGTTGGGTTCATATACACAAAAGTTCATTGAAATATCTATATTTGTTCTTAAGCTATTTAAATACACTTTTATTGAAAAAGACAAAATGGCTTATAGATGGAAATTGAAGCAAGATATGTCCACATGAACGTTTTATTATTCTAATGCACTGAAACAGTCCCTTAAATTTAGCCAAAACATCTCGGAACATTCTGTATTGCTTGCTATTGCCGTCGGTAAAAAAGTTTAAAAATGTTGATGCCGTAAAGCCCTTTTATCCGATGAGGTCAAATATCAGGATTAAGCTAGTATACATATATTAAAGCTAGTAATATATTTGTCCCAAATTTCAACTCTTTTGGTCAACCGGTTTTTCAGATATGGGTGCAAAAACTATTTAGAAATATGATGAATTTACCCACAATTAAAATCGATTGACTCGGAATTTTAATTAACTACTGGAAACATGGATTTTAGTTGAAAGTTAGTAGAAAGAATAGATATTCTTTCAGGGTGTCCCATATAAAACGCAACCCATCAATCACTCATCCATGAAATTTCAAAAGTCAAGCTTACTCCCCTATTCGTTACTGAAATGGACACGTCCAATATCTGAACATCGCGGCGACGCAGTAGAACACTACCGATAGTAATAACAATGCAATCATAACGTTCAGTGTACTGCTAGAGACAAGATGGATTTTTCGCTAGATGAACGTGTTTTCATTGTCGAGTCGTACTTCAGTACAAAATCAGCGGTTGCAGTGCAAGATTTGTTTCGCCGTAAGTACCCAGATAAACCAGCTCCTAACAAAACATCAGTATTAAGGTTAGTGGCAAAATTTAGAGAGACCGGTTCTGTTAATAACAAGGAACACAAACGATTTGCGTCAGTGTTGAATACAGATACAGTCACTGAAATCAAAGACCGATTACTCGCCTCGCCAAATAAATCGATCAGACGTTTGTGTGCTCAAACTAATTTACCTAAATCAACTGTTCATCGGGCGACCAAACAATTACAATGACGACCTTATCGCATTCAAACGGTTCATCGACTTCTTGAGCCCGACAAAGAAAAACTGCTACAATATTGTCAACGGTTCCATCGATTTCTGCGTGAGGGAATTAACGTTATGGATTCGTTATTTTTCACAAATGAAGCACGGTTTCATTTGGATGGCTACGTAAACAGCCAAAACAGTAGAATTTAGAGTGCTGAAAATCCTCACGTTTATCACGAAAAACAATTACACCCGCTGAAGTTGGGCGTGTGGTGCGCGATATCGCGGAAGAAAATAATCGGTCCTATTTTTTTCGAGTACACCATTAATGCAGAAAGATATCAGGGTATTTTATTTCAGTTCATCGCACTCTTGGAAGAGGAAGACAGACACTGCCGGCTACAATATGACGGTGCGACATCGCACTACGCAGGTTCAACTTCTGATTTCGTCGAGGAATACTTTGGTAATCGTGTTATCGGTCGAGGCTTGTGGCCACCAAGATCTCCAGATTTGACTGCAGCGGATTTTTTTCTATGGGGGTTATCTCAAAGAAAAAGCCTACAGCAACAAACCACGAACACTTGAACGATTGAAAGTCAATATTGAACAAGCCGTATTAAATATCCAGCCACAATCTTTGAAAAAAGTTGTAAGAAACGCTGTAAAAAGAATTGAAGCTTGTATTCAAGAAGATGGCGGCCACTTCCAACATTTACTCTAAATGTAAGGTAATGGATGGTAATAATAAAAATTACATTTACGTTTACACATGTCTTTTTATTATTTCAATACCTACCAATATAAGGTTGGGTTGCGTTTTATATGGGACACTCTGTACATATACTACTGCTCACTCGCTCTCTCTCTCTCTCTCTCTCTCTATATATATATATATATATATATATATATAGTGTAGGTATACATATACACATTGTTTTTTCGAGATGAAATATATCTACAAACCTTTTCAGTTATGGCAAGAAACACGGATAAAATTGGGTGTGATTGATCACGTAGTTTTTTTGTTTATCCCGAACAAACAAAAAACGTCTTCCTCTTTATATAATAATGTATGTATTAACAATAATAAAAGGATGTTTTAAAGTTTAAAGTACAAACAAAAAACCAAGGTCACAACAATATTTAATTTCAAATAGTAAAGAGATCGTTAATAAATTAGTTCAAGTGTTGTAAATGGACCAGTCAGTATTTTAGTTGTTACATGATTACTATTAGTAATAACAATAATAAAAATAATACCGGTAGAGAGGGAATAAATTTAACTTGCAAAAGGTAAACATGTTATACCATACTTTACGCAAGTATAGTGATACACAACATTAATAAGAATACTGGTTACCACAGCGATAGACCGCAAATAGCTACACCATATAGACAAGTCGAGACCACGACCTACAAGAGTAGAAGCAGAAACACTTCCCAGCGGGACACAGTAAACGAGTACCGTTTGCCAACTTATTCATTATCCTTACTGCATTACCAGAGTATACAACATTTATTAATAAAATAAGGATCGACTTAAAAAACACTAAAAATGGTGAGTTTAATTTCGTTATAAATTTATAAAAAAAATTATTTGTTAGTTACAAGCTGCACAAATAGTTAGATGAAATTGCGTTACTTTTTAAACAAATTAAAATAAAATCTAATTTCATAAGATTTAATATTTTGAAAAAAATTTAACCAAATTTCAAAATTTTGAGATTAAATATGGATAAAAAGTAAAATTTTAAAAAGTTATAATTTATGAAAATTTTACTGAAATTTTATTTTATTAATTCAATTAATAATAATTTATTTATTTTTATAATTCAATTAATTTATACAGTTAAAAATGAGATATTTAATTATGCTAATAATAAAATTAATATTAGTGGATAAATAATATAATAACTAATATAATCAGTTCAGGATATGAACTGATATCTCATTATTTTCAGAATCCATATTCCATAAATTTTTTCAAAATATTTCCACGATATTTAAAAAAAAAAAATGGAAAAATTTAATAGAATTTTAAATAGTCTAAAGTATATATTTTCAGTTTTGATAATTTAATAAAATTATTTTAAAATTAAAAGTAAAAATTGGATAAGGTAGTAAACATTTGAACTCTTTTTATTTAAATTGTTTATAAATTATTAAGGTTATTTACTTCATCACATTACCAGTTAATTAACGTCATACACTTGTATTCTTTTTCAATGGAAACCAGTTTTGTCTTCGATAAAAAAAAGTTTAGTAAATATATATATATATATATTTATACATATTCCAGTCTACCTCTTATCAAACTAACCGACTTATCTGATTTTTTTATTTCCCAGTCGAAGTCTAAGTTGAATATGGGAAAAATCATTTAAACAAAAGATTAACGCGTTTGCGTACATTTTAATTCAAAGACGATATTTATTTCTGTATTCAAATAAATATCTGAAGCAATTTCCCCCATTATTCCTTAGTTAAATTTATATATAGAGATGATTTTATCGGGCATACCATGATACCATAATCTATAATCTCATTACGGACTATAATACAGAGATACTCAAGTTTGATTTGATTCACGGGTTGTAATTATGTTACGGTAATGTCTTAAAGCAAATGTTCTAAATGCCCACTATTTTCCTGAAGGCAAGTCCGAATCCTTTTATTAGGACATCAGGCCTAATAGAATTCATACTAAAATCTATGGTGGGAAGGGTACGGACTTGTCTTCAGGAAAACGGCGGACATTTCCAACACTTGTAAAACATTACCAATTGTGCATAACTACATTTCATGAATCAAATCAAATGTGAGTATTTCTGTGTTATATATAGTGCATAGTAGAATTAGTGTATAGTGCACGATAGAATGTGTACTAAAAATGTCGATATAATATGATAAGTAATACTACGTCATGCTTGCATTATTCAAAGTACGATATTTTGCGAGAAAATTAAAAAAAAAAAAATTAGAAGATTTAGAATAAAAAACTAATACATATTCCGCCCCCCACTAGCTAACGCTATACTAAATAACTATATTATTTATTCTTTTTATTTTGTTTTCCTACATTCATTTTTTTGTTTTTATATAGATCCAGATTTCTAAAATTCTTATGAATGGTTCTTTATTTTACAAGAAATATGTTTTTTCGACCCATCTTTGTGTTAAATAAAAAATGATATTAGAAACTGTAAAATAAGATTAACTTAAATAAATACTAAAATAGAATAAAACACCACGCTAAATCAGTAAAAAAATAAAGAAGATTAAAATGATTAAATAAAAACAAATATCAACGGCTCATTAAAAGTTAATTTGGGATCGAATTCAAATTTTAAAAAAAATTCTTTCTTTTTGTACTTCGGTTTTAGCATTTCGATAAAATGTTTATATATTTTTTTTTTTATAATGCTAATATTTTCATATGAAATGTTAAAATTTATAAAAATGCTATTTGTTAAACCAAAAACAACTTTAAGTACCTTGCAACGTCACATATTAAGGAAATAACTAACAAAAAAAATTTTACTTTTTGGTATAAATAAAAATAATTTATATTAATTTCTAATGTAAATTATAAAAAAAACATATATATATATATATATATATATATATATGTTTTTTTTTATAATTTACATTATGAGTTGCAAAAATATTATTATTTTTTTTTTTTTTGCTATAACCGGTCGATTCCCTGCTAGTATCTGGAAAAAATGATTTAATGCCCCGATGTAATTAATAATATACTTAGCAGCAGATGTTTTATTAAATTTTTTGCATAAAAAAAGTTTGTATCTATTTATGGAATACTAAATAATTTTATAAAAATCTGATGTGGATACTATATAACTTCCTTGTACGCCTATTAAATTACATATTACATTGTCTTAAATTTTAGAGTACATAAAATTTTACTTCATTAATAAGTTCTGATATTTTTTCCTTTTTTTTTTCTTATTACTGAATTATTTATTGTAACAATTTTTTACAATCACAAGTTAATAATTTAATAAATCAAAATACTTAAATTAAAATAAAATAAAAATAAAAATAAAAAAAATAATAAAAAATTAAAAAAAGGAGATTTATTTGGATTCGAACCGATGCACCTTCCTCTTGTAAGATCAAAATATTTTATTAATTAAAATTTTATTCGACTATAACTGTGAAACCAATGAAACTAAGTATCACTTATGATATATCGTTGAAAATATCTCGATGAAGGCTTATTAATGTAGTTAAGAAAAGTCCAAAATCCAGATTTTTTTAACTTTTTCTTATAGGAAAATTAATTATAATGTAATGTAATCATTAAAGTAATGTAACTCAAATGATTGCGGTAAACAACTACAAAATACAGTTGTAAACCCAACTGTATTCATCCATTGTTGTTTATACACTGTTTATAACAATGTATTCATACATTGTTTATTCATCTACGATCAAATTATCATTATCATCATCAAATTTTTAACGTTTATTCCATTATCATTTTTTGTGGTGTTTCATTAACATACGCAACACCAAAGGGATAAATATTAATTTACCAAAATTCTGGTGCACTGTTTTATCAAAAAATATTCTGATAATGCCGATGTCCGTGGCTAAATAGTAGCGTCTCCGTCTTTCATCCAGAGATTCCGGGTTCAAAACCCGATTAGGAATGTCTTTTTCATACGCTAAAACAAAATTCATATTCAAAATTCATCAGAGAAAGTGACTGTAATTGAATTACAGTCACTTAAGTAATTGAAGTGAAGTGACCTATTGTTACTTTAAAATAAATAAATTGTAAATAACTAATGATGATCAATTATTTTGTTCATTACAAAAATGTACTACTTGAATGTTAATGCCCATAAAAGAAGTAATAGACTGCATTAAAAAATGTCGAAATACCGGTCGAGAGATATACTGACCTGCGCAAACGATTAATCGGTTGTTTTTTTACAAAAAGCACTCGTTTTTTTTCTTTTTTTTTCCTTAAGAATACAATCAGTTTTCATAATCGATTACTCAGTTGTAACAACACTAAAATCAACTAGTTAATTATTTTTAAAAGGCAATCTCATTTATAAACTAAATATTATGAAAATATACGCGTAGCTGATATATATTAATTCGATTTTTAACTTTTAAAAAATATTAATAACGTTGATAATTTTTTATTTAATAATTATGTAATAATATATAAATGCTTTTCCACATAAAAATAACAATTTTAAGGAAACAGATTACTTTAAATCGATTACAAAAGTATATAATAAATTAAAAATAAACAGCAAATTAAAGCAGTAATTAAAAAACAAATTTTAAACATACCTCTTGGCTAGATTTATCGCATTATTTTTTACACAGAACTCCTTTATAGGTTAATAATCTAAAACAAATAAAAACAAAAACAATATGCATTTATATAAATAAATAATATTAAGTTAAAAATAAACTACATTAAATATACGTAATTTTAATTAGTTTATACTTTATTTTGGCATTAATATAATACTATATTATATATAGAATAATAATGTTTTATTATTTTTAATTAATATTTAATGATTAAATCCAGAACAATATGTAAGATATTTTAAAATTTAACCCGGGATATGTAAATTGGAACAAATGTAGAAAAACCACCGGTTACAGATTGGGGATTAGCATTTTCTGTTCTGCAAAGCCGAAGTGAAAATTGATGATGACTACATGATAGCTATTTTCCAATTAAAATAAGTAAATTAGCAGTTTAATTCGGTTGAATTTCATTAGTTCATCAATTGAATTGGAACTTTAACAATTCTAAAAGCAACCTACCGCATAATTATGTAACAATATGAAAGTCTTTTACTTAAAAAGATTAGTTAATTTCCTACATTGTACAAAAAGAAAAACACAATTAATTACAGGTAATTAAAAACTTCATCGGCTAACTACGTTCCTTGCATTCATAGATAGAATCATTTATTGTTACTGTTAACAAGATGATGTTTTTAAGAGAAAAAAGTTTATAATAAGTTGTAAATTTATTTAATTATTATTTTCAGGAACCGAGGAATTTTTTTTATTAAATTTACTTTTTCGAACTATTATTACAGAATAATAATCATACAATTCTATCATTTTCATTATTTTTAAAATTCTATTTTAATTAACAAAAAAACTGTTTATTATGTTCTTTCTCAAAACTTTTTTATTTCTTACAAAGTTTAGCGTGAAACGTTTACAGTAACATAAGACAGTGTAATCTTTTCTATATATGCAGGTTAAATTATTAGATTAAATATTTGTATTATACATATATCAAGTTTGAAATAAATCACCTCTTGAAGTAATTTTATAGTAAGGATAAATTTATAACATTGAGAAACTAAGTTATCTAATCAAAAATATCAATCAAGTAGAAGAGTATTAAAAAAATATTCTAACCTATTCAACTTCTTATATTTATGAAAAAAAAAAAAAAGCTGACAACTAGTTGTAGGACTTTCCCGTCACTCTACTAAATCCGTGTTCCGGGAAAGTCCTGCAACTTTGGATTGTTTTTGATGCACGGCTTAGACACACACACACACACACACACACACACACACACACACACACACACACACACACACACACACACATACATACACACACACACACACACACATACATACACACACACACACACACACACACACACACACACACACACACACACACAACTATAATTTAAAATATTTATCATTTTGTATAATATTTTTTTCGTTTATTTAATTCAATAAGTACTAACTAAAGCGCGCCTGCATCCCTATTTAATTCGCTTGGGTGTGGTGGTACTTACCGGCGACGGTCGTCACTAGCTAAATTAATATAATTTCACAACTTACATAGAACAAATTTCACTTGTACGATCGGCAGACTGGTGTAGCCGCGAGGCTTAACGCGCCAGAACCGTATCAATCCGAGACCCAGACAGACAGAGTAATTTTCTACTTCCTTGTACGAAGTAAAGAAAGTATTGTGATCGTGAAAATTTCGGTTTTCAGATTTCAACGGAAATATTCATCTTGATCATCCCTGAAACCATTTTGACTAGTTTCGGTGCAAAATTTAAAACGAATTGGATTTTGGACTTTTTCTTAACTGCAGTAATTAAACCTCTTTGAGAGCTTTTCAACGACATATATATAGTGGTACTTATTTTCATTGGTTCCAGAGTTATAGCCAAATAAAATTTTAATTAATGAAATATTTGGATCTTACAAGGGGAAGCCACATCGGTTCGAATCAGATTTCATCTCCTTTTTTTATTTTTTATTTAATTTAAATATATTGATGTATCAATAATTAACCTCCGATTGTAAAACAAGTTTTACGATAAATAATAATTTAATAACAATAAAAAAAAATGAAAAAATATCAGAAGTTATTAATGTAATAAATTTCTATACACATTTTCATTTAAAAAAAAAAAATGTTTATATGTAATTTAATAGGCGTACAAGGAAGTCAATGTGGTGTCTACATCAGATTTTTTCTTTATTACTAAATGTGTATTTTGTAACGTTAATTTAATTAAAATTAAAATTTAAAAATTACGATTAAACTACATTTTTTCTTAATTGTCTAGGTAAATACTGGAACAATTATTTTTTTATCTTTATAGAAAAATAACCATGCATTCCTGTCGTGATCTTTCTTTGTTTTTCCTGTAAAAAAAAGCCTCCGGAATTACCGTTCGGGTAATGAGAGGCTATTTAATGAGGATGATATGTATGAATGTAAATGAAGTGTAGTCTTGCACAGTCTCAGTTCAACCGTTCCTGAGATGTATGATTAATTGAAAACCCAATCGCCAAAGAATACCGGTATCCACGATCTAATATTCAAATCCGTATAAAATGAACTGCCTTTACTAGGACTTGAACGCTGGAACTCCCGACTTCCAAATCAGCTGATTTGGGAATTCGCGTTCACCACCGGACCAACCAGGCGAGTTTCCTGTCGTGATCTATGTAGATTATATCACACTTAATGATAAAATCTGTTCTTATGTACCGATAACAAAAAGATTTATTAATTACATATTTAAAAATCTATTAGTTCTATGGATTTTAAACCGACTAGTATAGTGCTGCAATACTTTGAAGAATATCTGATGGTATATTTTTTTATCATATGAAAGAAGTCAGTAAATTCTTATTAAGTTCTACCCCCCCTGCCGACAACCATGGCGCGAGTGGTAGTGTCTCCGCCTTTGATCCGGAGGTCCCGGGTTCGAATCCCGGTCAAGCAAGACATTTTCATACACCTTACAAATCATTCATCTCATCCTCTGAAGTAATACCTAACACTAGACCCAGAGGTTGAAAATGAAAGAAAAGTTCTATCCCCGCCCCCACCACCCCTTAAAAATATACAGTTAAATACAATTATAAACTGTTTTAAAATAAGAAAGTTCACCATTTAAATTTAAATATATTTTAAATGAATGATAATTGCATTAAATTTCTACAAGAATATTATTTTTCTTTTATTTTCATTAGATGCTAAATAAACATTAGTAATTCACCAATTTAAATTACAGGCTAAAAATATAGGGAATAGTTTAACAAGGAGTTAATAATAATAATTACTATAAGTGTATAATTATCAGGAAAAATTATCTTTAATAAATTGAATATCTTATAGATAAGACTTAGTATTCTATATGTGGTCTCGTTTGTTGAATAACAATATAAACGTAAAACGAACTGCAATATTCCGGTTTTTTTCAAGGCAAACCGTTTAATTTTACTTATGAATAAGTTAAATAACAAAAAAGTAAAAACAAAATTAACTAGAAAACATGGCTGATTTTTTTATTATATATTGTTAAATATTAATAGAAAAATTAATAAAATGTTAGCGTAAGTTATTTTTTCCAGAAACTTTAATAAATTAAAATCGTTATAAAATTTACCTTATATTAAAAAAACCGCTTAATAAAATACTTTAATATAAATTAATTATTATTGAATATGATTACACTTAGTTCTTAACTAGTAAATAAAAGAATATGAATTGATTAATATTGTAGGAATAAAAAAACTGCATATTCTATAAAGACAAAATAGAAATAACACAATCATTTAGATAAATATAGTTTATAAATATTAAACCTCGTTAATGATAAACTTTAAAGAAAATAAAAACGTATTACGCATATAATCTATATTATTCCCTGAGAATTAGTGATACTTAATTATAGTTTATTATACTTTAATTTATTTATTAATAAATTAAATTTTATAACTAAAACTGATAAATTAAAAAACCCTTAAAAATTTAAATATATTTAAATAATAGGGCAATGATTTTCACGAGTAAAATTTATTTAATTACATTATATAAGAAATGATTAGAAAGAACTGTTTTATTTTTTTTTTTATGTAGAATTTTAACACTAAAATACTTCGGCCTCAGTCGGGCTTTTCTGTACATTCAATAAAGAGAAATCGCTTGTCATCATAAAAGAATACTCACGTAACAGAAATAGATCCTGATATCCTTAATAATAATAATCCAATGAAGGGCAACAAAAACTCAAAGCAAACGCAAGAGAGTCAATAATCAAGGATAAAGGAAAAAAAGATAAATGGTAATGACGGAAAAGATCTACCGTAAAAAGGATCATGAAACAGAACGAACAATCATTCTCAAATTAGTCCTAAAAACCTCCTTTAAGCAATGTGAATCAATTCCACCCTCGATCATTTGTAAAACCATAGTATCATTCTGAACGGGAGCTAACACAATATTATAATTAAAAATTATTTTATTCAGATCAATTGTCATAATTGTAAGATCATGCCACGATTAGATTCAACTAATCAAAGGTTTCGTATTAATCTGTTTAAAGTATCCTATAACATGTGTACAGTAAAAAAAAAAAAAATAGAAAACGCACCCAAGGGAATCGTTCATAGGCTTTGTTCAATCATAATAGCATATATATGTACTTCTTTACTGCGTAAATAATTTTGTAAAACATAGCCGCTTTTTCTTCTTGAAGCTATTTGCTTGGAAACATATTGTTCTATATTAGTCTTGTTAAAATTATTAAACGAACAACATTAAAGCTAATAACTTTTTTTTCTTTAAAACAACACGGAGCGACCGGTAGCCGCCTGAAAGACGTTACTTCGGTTGCACCCGTGTGTCGTGGCGTAGAAACGTCCCCTGTCTTTGGACTCTTCCTTTGTCCACCCATCGGGGTGGCTCATCAGAGCATTTCGACCTTCCTTTCTGGATTGCCGAGATGCCCCTCCCCAGGAGGGCTACCTTTCCCAATTCTATCCTATTCAGAGTCCGGGTATGCTCCCCATGCATAACACACCCCCCCCCCCCCACCGTTAAGCGCGCCCACTTCGAAGCTAACCTTTCTTTTTTTTTTCCTGTTTAGCCTCCGGTAATTACCGTTCAGATAATACTTCACAGGATGATATGTAGCGTCTCGGCCTTTCACCCGGAGGTCCCGGGTTCGAATCCCGGTCAGGCATGGCATTTTTCACACGCGCTACAAATCATTCATCTCATCCTCTGTACAGTAATACTTAACTGCGGCCCCGGAGGTTAAAAAAAAAAAAAGGATGATATGCACGAGTGTAAATGAAGTACAGTCTTGTACAGTCTTAGTTCGACCATTACTGAGATGTGTGGTTAATTGAAACCCTGCCACCAAAGAACACCGGTATCCGCGATCTAGTATTCAAATTCGTGTAAAAATAACTGACTTTACCAGGAATTGAACGCTAAAACTCTCGACTTCCAAATCAGCTGATTTGGGAAGACGCGTTCACCACTAGACCAGCCCGGTGGGTTGAACCTAATAACCTACATATCTAAAACTTAACTTTAATTAATCATTGTACAAAATTTTTAAACAAACATCAATTTATTAGAATGTAAATTATAATGTGATCTTCAACAATATATAAAAGATAATAATAAACGCAAAACATGTTATAAATAGTAATCTAACCTTAAAACGTTTGTTTACTGTTTATTTATGTAACCGGCTTCTTATAGTACAATGTATTAGCTCAGCGATTCCCAAAATTTTCCGAGTCGCGGCGCCCTTTTTAAATTTTTTTTTTCCACTGCTCCCTACCCTAAGTAAACGTATGACTAAACTCGTAAGAGTTAAAAATAAATAAAACTCGTGTATATACATTATTTTTTTTTTACTTTATTAACATTAAATTAATAATTATAAATGTCTTGTTTCAATTAATTATGAATTTTTTACAATATTTTGCGGCGCCCCTGTAAATATTTGGCGGCGCACAGTTTGGGAATCACTATTAGTTGATTGACCTAAATGTGAAGCAAGAATTGTACGTGAAATTTTTATCATTCGGCCCGAAGGACCAAATTTGGTTTATTTGTAATTTAGTTTAATATCATACTTTGATAATAGATCAGTAAATCAATAAACCAAATTTAAAAAACAAGTCATTAAAAATTTTAGCTTTTTTTTTTTAAATTAATTAAAAATTTTCTTTGTTGAATATACAATTCCAGAATTCAAGTGACGAAAAAAAATTCGTATAATTTACAGAATACGAGTAATTCACAATTAAAATAAAGCAAAAATAACTTATGATAAAAACATTTACCTAATTTAAAAGGGGATAAAAAAAACATTTATATATATATATTTTTATTTTTGAGAAAAAATGATTATTTAAGAAACTATTCTAATATAAATTGCTGCAATATAAGATTTAATATTATTGCAGGAATCTTTCCAAATATTTAAGAAACAATGAACTTGTGTTTTCGATAAGTGCAAAAACATTTAGTAAAAATAAAACATATATGTAAGTTTATATTAAAAGATATATCAATTTACATAATATTAAACAATAAATAATGAAAAATCTATAGTTTTTAAATAAAAAAAGTAAAATTAAAAAAAAAAAAAAACATTTTTTTATGGTTTAAATAATAGTTATAAAACTGGAAGTTCTTTTAAGATTTATTTTAGTCATTGATTACTACGGAAGATAAAAAATAATAATTAACTTTGTTAATAATAATTTAATATTAAAATAAACAATGTTTTTAATGAATAGGAAAATAAATAGATCAGTTAGAATCAATTATTAAGAATATAATTTACTATTACAATTAAATATAACAGAATCAGTTATAACTGTTGTGGGGAAATCTTCTTACTTATACCTTTCTTTCTTTCATTTTCCTGTTTAGCCTCCGGTAACTACCGTTTAGATAATTCTTCAGAGGATGAATGAGGATGATATGTATGAGTGTAAATGAAGTGTAGTCTTGTACATTATCAGTTCGAACATTCCTGAGATGTGTGGTTAATTGAAACCCAACCACCAAAGAACACCGGTATCCACGATCTAGTTATTCAAATCCGTGTAAAAATAACTGACTTTACTAGGACTTGAACGCTGTAACTATCGACTTCCAAATCAGCTGATTTGGGAAGACGCGTTAACCACTAGACCAACCGGTGGGTTCCTCTTACTTATACCGCTGTTACAATATATAACGGAAGGAATTCCGTTAAAATTAATTACCACCACCTAAATTAATAAGTTTCTCAAAGTTTAGAGGGAAATATATACTCCCACGTACATATATATAAAATAATAACTAAATAATTATTCATAGTTTATTTAGTTTGTGTATATATATATATATATTTATTTATTTATTTATTTATAGAAATGATATCTTTAAGTTCAAGCTTTATTTATTTTGTATTGATTGATTATTATTCGTGTAATACCCGTAGATCTCCAAATATATTTATATCAGTTTTATTATTTCAAGTCCTGTAAGAACCTAGGTTTTTTTTTGTATGAAATAAATATATATATATATATATATATATATAGAGAGAGAGAGAGAGAGAGAGCATGTTACATAAAATGTCATCAAACGAGAAAGTTTTGTTAATTAGAATCTAATAATAAACTCATGGCTGGGGATCAATATCAATTGATATTAATAATCTCTTCACAGGAGGCCTCAAGCACTAATTTTCTATTCCACTACATTGAGACATTTTATATTAGATTGTTAACCCTAAAGTTAGATAGAAATACTGTTTCTGCAGACGATAAGTTATTTAAGGGAACATATCCCTTTAGATTGGTGTCTCATGTTTTCCACACGTCTCTTTACGTATTTTAAACTAGATGTAATGTTCCTCACTAAAATAAGAAGTTAATAATACTATAAAAAAAAGTTAAAAATAGTAGAAAGTATTTTTTAAAAACAAATTATTTAAAGTACGTTCCATATCACCATAAATCATCATAAATCAAATTTCTCTTTTACTTACTGACATACCGTGTACGTGAAAAGAACATGCTACACATAGAATTTTACATTAATCGTATCCTTGAAAAAACGTAGAAAATACCATCTCTTCATTTGTTTTGTATAAAATTATTTTACATATATATATATATATATATATATATAAATATATATATACACATACATTTCAGTTTTCTATTTTAATTGATTTTCATCTGAAACAGCACATTTTAATTACTTAGGGGACGAACTTATAATGTTACATTTGCATAATAGTTCAAATATTTTTATTTTACTTATTTGTTCACTTACTTGCACAAAAAATATATAAATTTACATTATTAAGGATATATAAAATTAGTAATACAAAACATTATTAGCGCTTAACGTTGAAATAAATGCAGAATGTTCAAAAAGAGACGCACCGTTATGGGAAAATGAGTAAGTTACAGTAATTGTTGAAAATTGGCTTCCATTATGGGATTCACAAAATTCTCTTAAACAAATTGTTATAACCTTTGTTGAGAAATTGCAGCGGCACATCGTTCAATTTCGCTCTGCAATTCAAAGACGGTGTGAGGATGAGTTTTGTAAACAGTTTAAGGTAACCTCACAAAAAAAAAGTCAATAGGGGATAAATCAGGAAACCAAGGGGGTCACAACATCTACGAAATCTCTTATCCATGAAAACTGATCCAAGAAATTCAGTGTTGTTGGATGTATGAATCGTAGCACTGTCCTGCTGAAACCACGTGTACTCTAGCTGGTCTGCAGGTATAGTGTTTCCAAATTATTGTACCATCTGAATGTAGCGCTCACTGTGCCATGAAAGAAAGTCATTAAAATTCGCCTACGTGAAATTTCACACCAATACCCACTTTTGACCGTACAGAGGAGATTCGTGCGGCTGATATATGGACTTTCCGTACACCAAACGCGTGAATTCTATGCGTTCTGTGCATCCATCAACGTGGAACCACGTCTCATCAGACCAAAATCAATCTTCAAGTTCTTCCTCGTTTGGCGTTAAAAATGACATGAACGCTGAAAGAAAACTACACGTTTTCCAGGATCTGCAGGTAACACTCGTGAACAACACGAATTCTGTACGGATGCGTTTTTAAATACTTGAGCGATGCCGTGAGGGCACTACAAACGGAGAGACCAGACCGGTTAGGTATGTATCGCACACACTCTTTGGGACTAACAGAATATGCAGTTTGCACGTCGATCAACTTTTCTGGTGTTAGCACTTTCGATCGACCACTTCTGCCTGCATCCGCTACATTTCCTATCTCTTACAACTTGTCGTACAGCCGCTTGATGAAGGACTTGTTTGAATCATCCAAACCGTACTTATCTCTGAAGGGATTCTGGGTCTAGCATAAGCGGGACATTAATGTACTGGAAGACAATGAATATTCTCTGTTGCATTGTGTAACCGGTTTTCCTCAATTTTATTTAATTAAACCAGCAACAAAAGAAGGAAACATTTTTCAATAAGGTTGCGTCACTTTTTGAACAATCTGTACAATTAAAATTAAATTACATAAATTTTGATCTCAACGGTAATAAATCAAACAGATAAAATATCCCTTCTATACAAAAATTATTTTATGTGAAAAATAAGTACCCTGTTAGTAAATAATTGTAAAAAATAGTATATAATTTTATTTTTGTTAAATTATCAAATATAAAAACAAGAAATAACTTCAGTGTGATAAAGGTAGCTAACTGAAAAACAAAATGTCTCTGTATGTATTTGTGTGTTTTATATATATATATATAAAATTGCTAAAGAAAAATAAAGTGGCCATGTGCGGAAATACGTTTGCGTACGTAAGAGGAACGAAAACCCTTTCGGTTTTAGAGTTCACGAGAATGTTGTAAGTTTAATTTCGTAATTTATAGCGAACATTAATTTAAAATTAAACTTTTCATTTTCTTTGAAAAATTATTTTTAAGTTTACTTATCCGAAAATAACTTATCTGTGAACTAAAGTTCAAGTTTTTATCGCCGGTTTTATTAGATTAATTTTTACTTTTGTAATATTCATACAGTATGTATGAAAATTATATTTTAAATTTTACAAATTTTACTATGCTATTCAACAAAAAAGATAATAATAATAATAATAATATTTATAAGTGCATTTAATTAAATAAGAGTACAAAATAGCAATGATAACATTAGAGAAAAATTGCTGCCTAGAGTTGAAAAATATTGAACCAAATTCTTTAGACAGAGTGGTTTTAGACAGTTCATTTGAAGTGGTACAATGTATTATTAGTTCAAAAAGAGAAGAAAAAACCAATTTTAAGTGAGTATTCAAAGAAAAAAATTCGTTATAGACTCCATTAAATTTTAAAAAAAAGATAGAGCTTTTTTCAATACTTGTTTGAATTTTTAACTATTAGTTTAATTATACAGAATTTAGAATAATCTCCAAGAAAAAATATCTTTTCCACTGCTTTTCTTCTATAAAGATGTTTTCATAGATCAGTAAAAAGTAGGGGGTTTTACCAGAAACGACTTAACATTTTTACCGTTCTTCGCACGGAGAAATATTAAAGTTATACATTTAGGGATCCCTTTTTAACTGATCAAAACAATTTTAATTAATTTTAGAGTTAAAACAGTTTTTGCTAACCATTTAAAAAGGACCAACTAATTGTGAATATGTCAACTTTTATCTTATTAGGTACAGAGAAATGGGAATTAATGGCAGATAAATGAGCGTTCCTTATATAAAAATAAAATCACGGGGTTAAAACGTTTTTACATTCCTTTATTAATAAGAGAGGAAAACTTTCCTTATACTGATTGTTTACTCCCTAAGGGAAAAAAATATTTGCCTGTTTTAAAATTTCCAGCTCTTTTAGTCCCGCTATTACTTTCTTCTAATTTAATTTCTTAATTAAAGCCTGTATTATTAATCAAAATAACTTGGGTTGATAATTAATTTTTTTAAAGATTTATTTGAAAATATCTTTTTTAAATTTTTAGCATCTAGCTAGTCATGTAATTAAATTAAGGATATGTGTATCAGTTGGGAAATTTCAATTAAATTTATTAATACATAATATTATTTGAATATATTTATAGCAGAATTTTAGCAGTAGTGTGATTAGGTATTAAAAATTGATATACAATTTTTTTTAATACGACACAAAACATTATTTATTTTTATTTTTGCAATTAAATAATTAATAATTCAGGATGCGAAATTGTTATAAATCATATCACAAGAAAATATCAAAATTCTTTACGATTACAACCCTAATATTAACTAATTAAAGGAGTGACAAAAAATTAAATAATTAATTAAAAACTTTTCCTTTAATTACTAGTATTAGACGGCGAAGGTGGACCTGCTAGCGACTCTGCGTTTCATTGAGAAAGTTCAGAATCAAGGTGGTCAGGCTACTTATTCATCATATGCTAAAAGATTCATTTATAATCAAGGCATTTTAATTGGCACTTTTATTTTGTCGCAACATTTAATTTATAAACGGGTCAAATTTATCAGAACCAAAAGTAAATTTGAATACAAAAAAATGTCATGCGGAGAGGGGTTTACATTGAAATTCCTAAGATTGTATATGTATAAATATCTTACATAGTAAACATAAATAAATACGTATAAAGATGAGGGCAAAGAACACTGATCAAGTGCAGAGCATAAAAAAACTGAAAACACCAAAGAGAAATCTTAACAATCATACAAAGCGTAACTAATCAAACAAAAAAAAAAAAACAAAAAACAGTGAAACAAAACAAAGAACTAACAAAATTAAGTGACGAAACGAAATGAAGATTTTTGACGATGCATAACACCGTAGGGAAGCTGATTTTCACCTCAAATCTCGGAGAAAATACAGATCTAATATAAGCAGCCGCTTTGGACATCTAACGTCCTCGCTGTTACTCAGGAGGATAACCGAAATTCAGTTCAAATGTTTGTTCAATCTCATTTTGTATCTTATACTGAATCGCCGTATCTCCTCTCGAACGACTGACAGTCTTAAATAATTGTGTATTTCAGTGTTTTTCGCAAACAATGGCGCTTCTGTTATATTTCTTCAATAGTTTGTACTGGAATCGCTGTACGACTTCGACGTTACTGTCGCTTGTCGTAACCCACAGTCGGATTCCGTTGGTCCAAATCGGTTTCAAGATTACCGAGTACAGAAATTGCTTGTTAGATTATGATACCGTAGTTGCGACCCGTGCCTAGCAACCAGTACATCTCTGTGATTTTAATGTTAAGCTGCGTTCTTTTATCCCTGACATGATTCCTCCACGTCAGACAACTATCCAGATGCAGTCCTAGATATCGCACACTGTTATCATGCAGGATGAAAACGCCATTAAAGTGAAGATTAATCCGGATAAGTGTACGCATTTCATGAAGAATGGTAATTCACCGTGAGTTCAACTTAATTAGAACATCAGGAAATTTTTACTGGAGAAAATAAATAATTGTGATATTCTCAATTTAAATTAATAATTATAAAATTAATTATAATAAATAATTGTAATTTATGATATTATAAAAAATTATAAAATATATATATAAGCATGGCAAATTTATTAAAAAAGTACTTAAAATTATGTAGGTAGATAATAAAATATGCTTATTATTCAACAGTGAATTTAAAATCCCTTTCAATTTAAAGATGATATTACGTTTAAATTCATTCAAAAGACTATATTTTTGTTTACTTAGTACAGACATTATTATAATCATTATTTCGCAATCCGATTGCAATTTTCGAATCTCATATTGTTTCTTTACATCACTCCTTATAATCTTTCTTTCGGCTAAGATTAATGTAAATTTTTCTGATATAAAAGAAGCATTTTTTATCTGAGAGTAATTTTCTCAGGTAATTATTATGGTCATTTTACAGCCAACCTCGGTTGTGAACAGAATTAAACTATCATCTCATTTACAGGATTAAATATCGCCTGTATTTTGTTGAGATTCAGATATATAACAAAGTATCCAATTATATGGCAACGGAATATTAATTCAGTTCTAGCACTCTTTATTAAGACTGTCATGAAGATTCTATTTAGTCCTGAAGACATTCATACTATGTTTAAGAATGGACGGTGTTTCATATCCAACCGCCTGATTTTTTTTTGCAATATTTCTGGGATAAAATAAATGATCTTACCTATTTATGTTTGATTTTAAACAATCAAGATATGCTGTACAATTAAAATTATAATAGTTTAAAAAAAAGTAAAGTTAAGAGTTATCTAATCACACCAATTGTTCATGAAGTTAACGACAGAATACACGAATATTTAAAAAATAACAAACAAAATGAATATGATTTCAGAAAGCTCAACAGTCAAAAATAAGAAAATAAAATTTGTACAACATTCTTTTGGTTTCAACTTTTTATAATCGTTGTCAAACTGAATTTGGTTTCTTATAATTTACTACTCCAATAATTTTGCGTTCAATTTGTAAAATTTAAATTTAGAGAATAATATTAACGACATGACTGCCATGAGATGGAGTCAACCTATTTTAGTAACGGCGTCATGAAAAAACCGAATTTTTCCCGTTTGGCCGCTACACGATTTCAACAAATGATAACTTAAAATCTTAGTGGTTTTTTTTATTTACTTAAAAAAGTAATATAAATGATTTCTACGGCTCTAAGATGTGAATACTTCTTATACGTATTTGAGTACTAGATCGTGGATACCGATGTTCTTTGGTAGTTGGGTTTCAATTAACCACACATCTCAGGAATGGTCAACCTGAGACTGACTTACAAGACTACACTTACATTTTTTTTTTGTCTTCAGTCATTTGACTGGTTTGATGCAGCTCTCCAAGATTCCCTATCTATGCTATTTTTTAGTTTTCTGGTGATCCCTTCCTTAGTAGTCCCCACCCGGAGATCCGAACGGGGGACTATTTTACCTCCGGAATATTTTACCAAGGAAGGCGCCTCCATTATTGTTGTGTAAAAATACAGAGCCACATTTTCTTGGAAAAAAAACAGCTGTAGTTTTCCATTGCTTTCAGCTGTGCAGTACTGAGAGGACCGAGTGATGTTGATATGGCCGTTTAAGTCATTATGACTCACGCCCCTAACAACTACTGAAAGAGCTGCTGCCCTCTTTCAGGAGTCATTCCTTAGTCTGGCTCTCAACAGATACCTCTCCGATATGGTTGCACCTTCGGTCCAGCTACTCTGTATCGTTGAGCACTCAAGCCCCCTCACCAACGGCAAGGTCTAATGATTCATAGAGGGGGCATTCCTACATATCATCCTCATACATCCTCTAAAGTAATACCCCTTACGGTGGTTCTGGAGACTAAACAGAAAAAGAAAGAATATAAAGAGTCCCTAGGATATGAACTACCAAATGGGATCTCACGGCCTTCCAATAGCAAATATTTGTTCTTACTGTATTAATCCAATACAATATGAATACTGTACGTAATACAATAGATAAACAAGAAGATAATGTACCTAAATAATCTCTTCTAGACTTAAAAAATTAAAACACTAATAAAGACAAGCCTAAAACACCATCAAACACCAAATACTAAAAAAATTAAACAATCAGAAAATTATCATAAACATATGACGTTTCCGTTAAAAAAAAAAAAAAACTTGTTTAATTGTCGGGAATTTTGGTGTATATTATCATATAAAATAGGATATAAATTGAAGATACTTGTATCCTTTTGGCTAATTAAACCTTAACGTATGATTTTTTAAAATTAAAATTGGTTACAATTTACTCGTTGTTATGATATTCTTACTGCTTGGTTGCTACGGAATTATTTTTTATTTATGTTTGCTACGGATTTTGCTACAGCAAATATTTTATGTAACTGCTCAATTTTTACTTCCTAGTATACTAAGTAAAGGAAGTATTGTGATAACGAAAAATTTCGGTTTTCAGATTTCAACGGAAATATCCATTTTGACCATCCCTAATCAAAATCCAAAAAATTTGGATTTTGGACTTTTTCTTAACTGTTGTAATAAGGCCTCAGTGATAGCCTTTCAACGATATTTCATAAGCGGTACTTATTTTCATTGGTTCCAGAATTATAGCCAAATATAATTTCAATTAATGAAATATTTGGATTATACAAGAGGAAGGCACATCGGTTCTCGAATCAGACTTCAACTCCTTTTTTTAACTTTTTTATTTATTTAAATGTATTGATTTATTAATAATTATTAACTTCTGATTGTAAAAAAAATAAAACTTTTGCAATAAATAATAATAGCATAATGACAATAAAATATATATGAAAAATATCAGTAGTTGTTAATCAAATAAACTTTTATATACTTTCCATTTTAAAAATATGTGTATATGTTATTTAATAGGCGTACAAGTAAGTCATGTGGCGTCCACATCAGATTTGGTTAAACATCTAATTATTCGTTTTTGTTTTTATTTTGTTGATGGTTACATCATAATAATGTAAAAAACGTAGTATTAAGACAGATATAAGACATTTATTTAAACAGTAATAAAGGTACTTTTACTCTATCCTAATATTTCGGGTAAGATTGTTGAATTAATAATTGTATTAATATTTGATGTTACAAAAACTAATATTTTAGCAATTGTGTAACAGTCCACTTTATTAAAGAATTGGAGGATCGCATCTCACTTTCAAATAAAATAAGTTTAAATGAAAAAATATCCGAAGTTATTAAAAAATAAAATTTTATTTACTTTTCATTTCAAAAAAGTATATATATATATGTAATTTACAAATACACGTTTATTACACACCCAATAAGGCGTACAAGGAAATCATGTGGTGTCCACATCAGATTTTTTTTATTTTAAATTAGGATAGGCTCATAAAAAAAGGGATCTAAGAGACTACAAATTAAATAAATATCGTTCTTAAGAAACGCAAAAGCGAAGAACCTGAGTCTTTATAAAAATAAGAAAAGAAATTAAAGAAAAAAGATAAACTGAAAAAATTCTCTAAAAAAATTATATATATTATTTTTTAAACTAAATTTCTAACTTATTTTCTTAAATTCTCACGTGATAATACTTTGTTGAATATCAAAATGAAATTATGTTACATATTTCTACTCTATAACAATAAAAATTTGTTTACTGTAATCAATGACAATATATTTTTGTTACAAAAAGTTTATTCGCTTGAGGGGAATAACATATAATTCCTAAAAATACTGGTTTTGAATAATACAACATATTTCGTTGGAAGTATAAACCATAATCAAGTAAAAATTATAATACAAACCTGTTTTAGATAGCGTTTCATTAAAGAATAACTTTTTTTTTCATTTGCTAAATAGGATACATGAAAATAACCTGAAGATATTCATAAAGAATATAAAATCTACAATTTATTATTTTAATAATACGTCTACAATTGCAACGTTTATCATGTCCTGTTTTAATAACTGAACCTAACAAGAAGATTCGATTAACAGACCCTGAAATAAATTTATTACAATTATTTATATGTACTGGTCCTTTTTTCTACAAGGTCAGTACTGCAATTCTACCGGTTACGCAAGTTGCGTTTCAATTTTTACTAACCGACAAAAACTATCGACCAAGTTTAATTACATTAAACGTTTTTGTGAAAAACATTTTATAGGTCATAAACAAATGACCTTAGCAAGGATAATATTGACCTTGCTATGACAATAATACACTGAAATAGTTAATAATACTCTTAAATTATATACAAATTGGAAAATGTTTTATTACTACTAAACATCTAATTATATATATATATATATATATATATATATATAGTTAGATATGCGAGGTCTGTAAATAAAGTAATGGGACTAGTCTTTTTTTGGGCAGCCAAAGTGGCAATACTATAAAGTTACTAGTAAACATATAGTTATACGAACAGCTGATTTACATTAGATATTAATAGTTTTAGTCGATTATTGCAATGTGAGACGTAAATAAACTTTTCGTGAAACGAGTTTTTGTTGTGCGTTACAAAAATTAGTGGTACTAATTATGAGCAACATTATGCAATCAAGTTTTGTGTTAAACTCGGTGAGAATGTTACTGAAACTTTTCAAAATTGAAAAGGGCGTACGGAGATAACGCTCTGTCACATGACCAAGCTTTTAGGTGGTTTAAAGCGTTTTCAGATGGTCAGGAATCAACTGTGCGCGATCCATGCCCTGGAAGACCGTAAACGTCAAAAAGTGATACAATGTTGAGGGAATCAGAGGCTAGATACGGTACGATTGGCGATTAACTGTCAGAATGATTGCAGAACAACTGAATATGAACCGTACTATAGTCCATCAAATTTTGACATACGAACTGGACATGAAATTTTTTTTTTCAAAATTGGTCCGAAAAACCTCACTGTTGAACAAAATAACAAGGTGGAAGTATAGGGCGAATTGAAACTGATCCTGTTTGTTCTAAAAAATGTTATTACTGGTGATGAATCTTGGATATTTTAAGTAAGAAAGAGAAACAAAACGCCAGAGCAAGGAGAGGGACACATCAAACTCACCTCGTCTCAAAAAAGCAAAAATGAGCAAATCAAAACCGTGCTAATTTGTTTTTCGATAGTAATGACATTGTCCACAAAGAGGTTTTGCCTACAGGACAGACTGTAAATCAATATGTTTACCGAGAAGTTCTTGAAAAACTGCAGAAAACAGTTGCCCGCATGAGTCCAGCCATCAAAGACAACTGAATGCTGCATCACGAGAATGCACTCTCAAATGAGTTTTTGGCAAAGAAAAACATTCCTGTAGTTCCTCAACCAAGTTATTCAGCTTACTTGATTCCCTGCAAATTGTTCCAGTTCCCGACTTTTAAAAAACACCTCAAAGGACACCATTTTGGAACAGAAGAATACATTAAAAAAAAATGTAACCAACCATCTGAAGGATATTCCGGTTTCTGATTTTCAACACTGCTGTGAAGAGTGGGGAAAACAGTTTGAAGCGTTCCTTGGCTTCTTAAGGGAACTATTTCGAAGGTGATAGAGTCCATATATAATTGGATTATAAATAAAATAATTTTTCTGATCCAGTCTCATTACTTTATTTACAGACCCGGTATGTGTGAGGAGATGCTTGTAGAAGAAAAGAAAATAATTTTAAATCATGTTCCAAACATGAGAATAAAGAAAATGTTCGTATAAATGTCGGATAGAAACGCTTAGTTTTCGAGGTATAGACTGCGAATAATTTCGCCCTTTTGTTTTTTATAGCACATCCCTCAATCTTGAAAGCATATAAAAATATTCATGTACAATACAGAAATCTCAATCGTTGATAAGCTGTTAATATTGCCAACTTATTAATAAAAAAAAATTTTAATCCATTTTTTTTTTTGAAAATTATATTTAATGAATTAATTTTCGTTTCTTAATATTTTTAACAGAGCACAATAAAATTAAAATTATGCTATCAAGGTATCGTTTTATTTTTTATTTTACTAATAATTTTGTTTCTATATATTTTCCATAGATTTCTTTTATTGTTACTGGCATATTTAAGAAATTATTGTACGTCAAACCAAAAAAATTCTGTTTTGAAAACACAAAAGTTTTATTTTTTTACAATATTTTTCTGAAATATTGGTAGAGGTACAGTTATGGGATCTATTTCGTTTAATTTTTCAGAACAAAAATCCTGTGAAACAGTGATATTTAACCCTTAATTTAGGTTCCAAGAATTTTAGAATGCTTTCATTTTATCCTTACAGCAGTAATCAGGGCAAAATATTTCGGAAGGTATAACTTGAAGATGGAGCTTTTTTTATGTATAATTAAAAAAGAAAAAACAAAAAAGACATCATAAATACCAGAAGTTATCGCTGATATTTGGTTTTAGTTGGCGTTGGTGTTGTAAATGTAGTATCATCAGATGACTTAAGTGTGAAGTCAGCAGCACGAATTACTGAGAAACATCTCATTATGCTTTTTGGTACGGTCTGTCGTTCGAAAAGTTTAAATTTTATATTTTAAATAATATATCTTTAATTATCTACAAATTAATTCTGCACTGACTCCCAAGTACTTTTTATATTTATCAGATCAAAATTCTTGTATGACTATAATTCGAGAGCAAAAAAAACTTTTTTAATTTTAGAGTGAAATTGAGAATATTTTTACTCTTCTGAACAACTGCTTCAATTTTTATGTAAGTAGGAGAAATATCAGAATTAATAGTATAGAAAATTGCTAAAGTATTTCAATAATAAGTAATAATAAAATAAAATTAAAAAATCTGATGTGGACACCACATGACTTCCTTGTACGCCTATTAAATTACATATATAAATTTATAAAAAAATGAAAAGTACATAAACTTTTATTTCATTAATAACTTCTGATATTTTTTCATATTTTTTTTTGTTTTTTTGTATTGTTATTGAATTATTATTTATCGTAAACATTTTTTACAATCAGAAATTCATAGTTATTAATAAATCGATATATTTAAGTTAAAAAAAGAAGATTAAGTCTGATTCGAGAACCGATGTGTCTTCTTCTTTTACGATCCAAATATTTCGTTAATTGAAATTATATTTGACTATAATTCTGGAACCAATGAAAATAAGTACTACTTATGATATATCGTTGAAAAGATCTCACAAAGGCTTATTTCTGCAGTTAACAAAAGTCCAAAATCCAATTTTTTTGATTTTGGGCTTTTTTGGACACTTTTGGTTCAGACGATTGCAATCAAAAGGAGAGGGCACAACTAGATGTTACAGCAGTCCTAAATCGAAAATTTTAACATCCTACGGCCAGTCGTTTTAAGTTATGGGAGGTACATACATACGTTCGTGCGTATGCCGGAACGGCATACGGCAATTTCATTTTTTCAAAATGAATTCAGGGATGGTCAAAATGAATATTTACGATGAAATCTGAAAACCGAAATTTTTCGCGATCACAATACTTCGTACAAGGAAGTAGAAAGGACAAACGTTTAGTTTCTAGAGAAATTTTTAATTTTACTAAATCTGGAAGAAGACTATTTTAAGAAAAATTATTACTAACACCTATGATGTATTTAACTCCATAAAATAACAGTTGTTGGCAATTTGATATGATACACGATTCAGATACAAAATCGGAAGACAATAACAGAAATAATAAGGGTCCTTTATCAGGTTTACTAAAGAAATATAGAGTGGAAGTTTCCTTATTCTCAACGCAAAATAAATGTTTGATATACAACTTTACAAGAAACGCCTCCCCTCTTTACAAAAAACTATACATCATTATTATCAGAGAAAATAACTCTCACTCATACAAGTAGTGATATCTTAATTAACTGTATTTATTTAATATCTATAATTAATGTTATGCATTTTAAAAATCAAAATCACCAGGCATTAGATATAATTTATTTATAAATTATATTTATTAATAAATTTATATAATTTATTTTGTTTTAAAAACATAAATTTCAGTTACAAGTGATACTCATAAAATACAAAATACTCCTACTTTTTGTAATAAAAAAATTCAAGGTTAGGCTTACTTTCGATTCAATTAGATTTAGTCAAACGTTATAATAATAAAAATGTATTTATTATTATAACTTATACTTAATAATGTATCTATTATTAAGTTAAATTTGCTTATACATTATATAATTAGTTTGCTTATGCATTAAATAGTTTTGTTGCAGTTATTTAAAAAAAAAAAATTCTAAAATGTTATTTATACTGTACATTTTTAAATTAGAAACATACATATGCAGTTTCAAGGCCAATAAGTATATAGTTAAACTTCCGCATTTTTTTTTTTTAGAAATTTAAAAGTAAATAACATTATTTTAAAAATTAAACTAGTTTTATATTTATTTAGATAATCTGTTAAAAAAGTAATAATAATGAACAACAAATCAACACTGTAAAAACGTTTCATTCACAGCGGTAATAATTTCAAGGAAAAATTCCTTAATTGTTAATAATAACCATAAATATTGGATAATGTCTAATAGAAAAAAAAATTCCTATTTTATTGAAATGAACCGAAAGAGCAATGGTCCCAATAAGTTAGACATAAAATTTTGTTTATTCTATAAAAGAAAAATACTGAAAATAAAAATTTATTTTCCCTATTCAGTACTCAATGATGATACATGCAGGTTCATATATTAAACAAATAATTATCTTTATTCTTTGAAAAGCAATAATAGGCAATAACATTACCAAAATTGGTACGATAATGATACAAAACTTAATATTTGAATTTATTTCCCAAAATAGTTTAAAAACTATTTGTTTCCATAAGTTATACTTAAGTAGAAAGTTGTCGTCACAGTGACGTTGATAGACACAGAACGAAATAAATTGTAGCTACAAACAAAAATCTGATGTGGACACCACATAACTACCTGGTACGCCTATTAAATCACATATACACATTTTTAGAACTACATAAAATGTTATTTCACTAATGAGTTCTGATTTTTTCATTGTTATTATTTAATTATTTATTGTAAAACTTTTTTAAAATCAGAGGTTAATAATTATTATTAATAAATTAATATATTTTTTAAAAAAAAGTTAAAAAATAAAATGAAAAAAGGAAGAAAATGTTGCAACAAAAGAAGAATAAAAACATTAAGAGAAGATGATAAAAATAAAGAGGAAGAAAATGTTAAAACCAAAGGAAGAATAAAAAGATTAAGAGAGGATGATGAATATAAAGAGGGAGAAAATTTGAGAACTAGAGAACGTGTGCACAAATTAAGATCAGAAGAATTATATCAATTTCAAAGATGGATTAAATGATTGGCAACAAAAAAACACATAAACAAAAGAATGATTGGAGTTAATCATTCTGTCCGACAATATCAGAGGAGTAATGAACTAAAAATAAGAATTTTTTTGTAATTTATTAAAGATCGGGCATGTATGCCTCAGCGTGTATGTTGTTCTTGTGAGGGTCTATTTTTCAGTCACTCTGTAGTTAAATTTAATGTAGATAAAATTAAACAAAAATTAAATTAGAAAATCCAAAACTAATACGATTCTAAATTAAAATTTTCAATTAATAATAAATAATCAGATGTTTTACCAAATCTATTACATATACACATATATAATAATGCCTATTAAATTACATATACACATTTTTAAAAAGTATATAAAATTTATTTCAATAATAACTTCAGTTTTTTCATATTGTTTTTTTATCGTTATTATTGAATAATTATTTATTGAAAAACTTTTTTTTACAATCACGGGTTAATAATTATTAAATTATTAATAAATAAATTTTATTTTATTATATTTTTATTAATAAATCAATATATTTAAATTAAAAAAAGGAGATTATGTCTGTTTCGAATCGACGTGCCTTTCCTTGTAAGATCCAAATATTTCATTAATTAAATTTTTATTTGGCTTTCACACTAGAACCAATGGAAATAAGTACCACTTATGTGATATATCGTTGAAAAGCTTTCAGTGAGGGCTTATTACTGTAGTTAAGAAAAAGTCAAAAATCTTTTGTGATTTTGGACTTTTTTAGACACTTTTGGCCCGTTCGATTGCAATCAAAAGGGCAGGCGCAAAATTTCAACAGTTAAATCTAAAATTTCAACATTATACGGCAAATCGTTTTTGAGTTATGCGAGATACATACGCATATACGTACGTACAGACGTAACGCCTAAACTAGTGAAAATGAATTCAGGGATGATCAAAATGGATATTTACGTTGAAATCTGAAAACCGAAATTTTTCGCAATCACAATACTTTCTTTACTTAGTACAAGGAAGTAAAAAAGTGAAGAAGTAAAAAAAAAAAAAAAAAATAGCATCGTTAGTTTTGACGATAGTAAACTGCAATTCAGTAGCCCCTAGGTTAAGTACATGGAGAAATTTCAACCTTTGGATGTCTCCCTGTTATCAAGCAGATTGATCGCTGGTTCAAAAGATTCTGTAGACGTTGTTGGTATATAACACGCTACTGTTTCACAACCTCACGAATACGAGGAAGCTCCAGATATTCGTGTAACTCATCGTTCCGTGTGAACCATGGCGTCTTTGCAAGTGTACTCGATACCTTTTTTTTTTTTGGAAATGTCGTATGACGTAGACGTTACTACTTATTGTCCACCACAACTCCACACCATAAGTCCAGATTGCTCGTAGGATAGCTTCGTAAATCTGGACTGAGCGAACAATTACAGTACAAACACTGCTCAAATGCTAGATTTACTTGTTGATCAGTCGTTTTTAATATTTTTGAAAGATGTCTTTAAAATTTATTTTAATAAACTTTAGCATTTATATGTAGGTTGCTGTGTTTAAAATCGTATCGATTTTCCACTGCGATTGGTGTGCATTGTTTTTTATTAAAGATGAACTTAACAAATTTATGTTTAATTTTAATAGACCTTATTTACATCCATTTTCTCAAAATTAAATTCTCTACAAACTTCACTAGAAATTTTCATTGGTTTATGGATAAATTAACGAAGTTATTTTATTCCAAACCTAAAAACGTGTATTTTCCCACAAAACCTTTTTACGTTTTAACCCGTCTATATTAAAATCTAAATGAGTTAGAGTTTTGGAACCAGTTTTGTTCAATTTCTTAGATAAGAAACCATACGGAAGCACCTAATTTTTCCCTCAATTTGTACCCCAAGAATTTTAGTACGGTTTAATTTCACAGATGGAGCAAAAACAGGGCTAAATATTTCGTGAGCCGAAACGCTAACTCGTTTTCTGACCTCTAACTATATGAAAAGTTTTCTTATTTTTGACTACAAATATTCTTCCGAGAGATAGCCGTGCAATTTAGAGTAACCTGTATACAATTCATTTAACCCTGATACTTAGATTATTTTTTTCGTAATATACGAGGGTAAGTCAATTATTATCCGCAATGTAGTTATAAATTTCACTGCAATACAAATAGGAAACTTACATGTACATCATTTTTCAATATAGTCCCCTTGCATTTCAACGCACATGGTCCATCGTTGCACAATCTTCCTGGTGCCCTCATAAAAGAAGGTTCTCGCTTGAGCTGCGAGCCAGGAACGCACCGCTTCTTTCACTGTTTCGTCCGAGGTAAAACGACGGCCCCTTAATGTCTCTTTGAGTGGACCAAATAAGTGGTAGTCAGAAGGTCATAGATCAGCACTATACGGAGGATGAGCCAGTAATTCAGAGTTGAGTTTCTGGAGCGTTTCAGCAGTGTAGGCAGCAGTATGTGGACGGGCATTGTCGTGCAACAACACAACACCTTTCGACAGCAGTCTTCGACGTTTGCTTCGAATTGCAGGCTTCAGGTTGGCAGTAAGCACCTCACTGTAACGCGCACTGTTTATTGTCGTGCCCCTTTTCTCATAATGTTCCAGTACTGGGCCTTGTGAGTCCCAAAAAACCGTAAACGTCAGTTTTTCTGCGGACGGTAATAGACTTTTTTTGCAGGGCAAGTTTGGATGCTTTCATTCCATACTCTGTCGTTTACTCTCCGGCTCGTAATGATGGATCCATGTTTCGTCACCGGTGACAATTCTGTCCATGAAGTTGTCCCGTTCGTTAGCATAGCGATCAAAATGTTTTTGGCAGATGTCCAAGCGCGTTTGTTTATGCGACTGTGTGAGTTGTTTTGAGACCCCTCTTGCACAGACTTTATGAAACCCAAGTCTGTTGTGGATGATTTCATAGGTAAAACTGTGACTAATTTGCAGACGATGTGCCACTTCATCGTCTGTCTAAGAAACCATGTCACGTGCACGCTCAATGTTTTCCTCATTGTGGCGGTAAACAGTCGTTCGGCTCCTTCGTCGTGCGTAACACACTTGTGCGACCGTTTTTGAATTTTTCAATCCATTCGTAGACACTCCGATGCGGCAACACACTGTTCCAGTACTGTACCGAAAGTCTTTGGTGAATTTAGGCTCCTGATCCACCTTCCGACCACAAAAAACGGATCGCTGAACGTTGCTCTTCTCTGATGCAAACAGATAGCGGAGCAGCCATGGTTAACGGCAGGGCAGCAATAATGGAACTAAATTAGCAGCATCAAATCTGTACAGACATAACAACAATTAAACCACGCATGCGACATCTACGCAACACGACAGTACTACCAACATAAACAAAAATAAAACTAAATTGCGGATAATAATTGACTTACCCTTCGTAGTATAGAAATTTTCTAGCATATGAAAAATATCAATTCTAACATTGAATCTAAGATATTTTTAATGAAACACACAATCTCCTACACTGAAATCTACTACAGCGATTATGAGGTCGGATCTTGGTGCTTTTTTTAATACTAACTATTACTACGTAATAATATGCTACAAGATTAAACATATCATTGATTATGGGTAAATATTTAGAGCAAATTTTTTTTTTGTTCTTCATTTAACTGAGAATTTATTAGATCAAACAAATATTTTTGTTTGTAACTGCATGTTTTTTTTTTTTTTTTTTTTTTTTTTTTTAATTGGTAAAACGTAAATTTGATGAACAAAACTCATTACTCGAATGAGTGATTATCATTTTCATCGCTTAATTTTGATGCAAAATCTTTATAAAATATTCAATGAACCGGAATAAATTCGATTAGATCCATATGTGTATTTACCTGAATTTCCAAACATGTGTTAGCAATGCGCTTTCATTTTTAGACATTCAAAGAAATTATCTCAGTAATAATCTTGGAAAAGACAATAATTAAATTGCAATTTGGCATACAGCTTGTTGATACTGTAGGGTAAAGTTTGTATAAAAAAGAAAATTTAATTTCTTCTTACGAGTAAAATATTTTATAATTAAAATATTATCGGTTCTTAACGTCTGTATTAAGACTGTACGCTACGTAAATATTACGATTATTATTGTTTAAAATTTATAAAGCGTAGATTTTAACATATAATTCAGTAAATAATAAAGCGCACTGACCTTTTAGTTAGTATACATATTCTCAAATATTGATTCATTAAAGTCACTCTTTTTAATTAACTACCGTTAATTACTCAGACAAGAATTTGTAACGACTTTTTGAAGTAATTATTATACTTTGTTTATTTGTTGTTTAAATAACAGCAATTCAAAACGTCCACTTGCCTTAATATAAACAATGAACTTATTTTAAATAACTTACGGTATATTTTATAAAGAATTAATACGTTTCTAACGTAAAATACATAAGGTTGTTGCTCTTTTTCAAAAAAATGTATTAAAGTTCGTTAACCATAAATCTGAACTTTAGTAATCTACTCTGCTAAATAGTAGGGTAAAACAACAAGCAAAATTGTAAGAATAATACTGCTATATATATATATGTATGTATGTATACAAAAATAATATTTAATTAAAAATATTACATTGAACAAAATGTGCAAGTGACATTTTATTGCAAAACACAAGAAACATCAGATTAAAATATTGTTCATAATTACTATATCAGTCTAATATTATATTTAATATTAGTCATAGTAAAAATTAAAAATCGTGTGTTCACCAAATACAATCAAAATATCGATAATAAAAGTAAACTGAACAATTTTTTATATAAAATTCAGTACGCTTTATATAAAGAGAAAAGGTGTAAAAAAAAGTTTTCTCTCTCTCTCTCCCTCTTTGAGCTAGGTACCGATTCTCTTTACTTTGTACTGGGTAAAAAAAAAAAACTACAACAGACTTTTAACGCTTTTAATATCTTTTAACGTTTACTCACGATAATTAATCATAAATAAATTAAAAGAGTAACTCTTACAGTTTTTACTGTACAAGTATTCAATACGAGCACCTTCTGGTCACGCGGCGCACATCCAATCGATAACAGAGTGCGTCCCAAACTTTAATCAGCATATCTGATGAAGTAATGGAAGCGATAGTTGCTTCATCTTATGCCTAACGACATAGGGTAGATCAGTAGAACAGAGGGATATATAAAAGATACTTTATAAAACTTCAAAAGAAAAGATCACACGGGAGTCGAATGGGGTAGTGTGAAGGTCACCGCAACCTAGGTCTGTCATCGTATCCATGCCGATCGATACAACGCTCGGGGAAAACATCATACAACCGATCCCGTACAGTTATGCCAACGAGGAGGCGCCTGATTTTGTTTCCAAATAAAATTCTCTGGTTCATCTTACAGTTAAGAAACGAAATATATACGCAGCATATCCAAATAACAAACTCCTGTTACGCTTACATCAGCGAAAAAGAATGGCCAGTAAACACGCGGAAAGACCCTTTGCGTTTTAAGATTTCAAGGGGATTTTCTGACCCCCAGATATGTTAATTTTCCACAAAGATGAAATTTTCTCTTATTCATCACTAAATACGATACAATTTAGAAATTTGTCATCTTCATGCTACAACATTTGTATTGCGTTGTCGGGAGGCTTCAAAGCCTCCCGACAACAAACGTAACTTTATGGAAACATTTGTAACCGTTAACTTAAAACATTCTCACCCTCAGCAACGGCATCGGTAGTTCGCATCTGGCCTTCGTAATAAATTTTTTAGGATTACGCGGAAAAGACACCTGTTACATTCAACATTTTCTTCAGATACCCTCGATCGTACCTACTTCCCTTTACACAAGTATCTGGTCTTTTCAAACTGATTATATCTTCGACGAATGTTATTGTTTTGAAAGATCACAATTGAACTATTTACCGTATGCACGTTGAACTGTAACTATAGATTTATACGATTAGCAAAGCGCAATACCCAGGAGGCTTCCCGTTCAGAAGCTGCCATCTTTGTAAGTGGAGCTGTCTAGGGGAAAGATACGGAATCACTCCGAGGCCATGGGTATAACTAACTAAACTTTTTATTCTTTAAATAAAAACTTTATAACTTAAACTTATTAAACTTAAACTTATACGAATAACTTTTTATTCTTTGAATCCAGCTTTAAATCAACACTGTACGCCTCATCCAAGAGGTATTACTTTTTGTAGACGGTATATTAAGCTTTTTCCGACACTTTTGCTGACAGCGCCGAGTATTGTTATATAATTGATTGTGGGTTGGTTGATTGTGGGAATTTAATTTATAAATATTTTTGTTGATATATAATGTGTTCAATGACAGTGCGTGATTTAAATTGTGTTTATTTTTTTTTTCTTTATGATTTTACATACAAACAACGAAGAATTTAATTTAAATAGGAACTTCAGCAATTAGAAATAATCTAAAAACAAATAGAAAAAACATTTAAATAATTAATCTTGATTTAAAATCGATATACTTATGAAAATTCCTTAATAAAAAAGTTACTTTTGAAATTCTTTAATCAAATGGGTGGCACCTTAATAATCAACACCCATCGTGCGGAGCAGGAGGTAGAGAAAACTCTAGCTCTAATATTGATAATTTATTTTAATATAATAATAGTGAATATTTTATATTGTAATGGATTTTAAAAACTTTTCAATCGTTTTATACAGGAAAGTACATCATGGGTATCAAAATTCTAAATTGAAAATAAAAATTTCTGTTGTTAATGTAATATCTCTATTAGCACATTAAAATTTACTAGACAAAGTAGATCAAAAAATAAGTTTTATAAAAAATCTCATAACTAATTGAAGGATTTCACATAAAATATCCTAATATTGTTAACACCTAGCGATTAAAAACCCCAAAAATTTTAAATATTATATTAGAAAACTAAATCACCTCTCACTTTATCACTATAACGTCTTATTTTAAATTATATTTGTTAAAAACAAAAGAAAGGTATTAACTTATTACTTATAAGTCTCGCTTTTCTATAGCTACTAATGTTTGATAAACCAAATTATTTGTAAAATATGTTTATACAAACACAGGATTTAAGAAAACAAACTACCAAATAGTAAATATACATAAGAATAAATGTGTCAGCCTCCGTGGCGCGAGTGGTAGCGTCCCGACCTTACATTCGGAAGCCCCGGGTTCGAATCCCGGTCAGGCATGGCATTTTCACACGCTAAAAAAATTGTAATTCATCTCATCCTCTGAAGTAATAATAAACGCTGGTCCCGGAGGTTGAAAAAAAAGAAAAGGAAATATAAATGCTAAACATAATAATGGATATGACTTATAGTCGAAACATCATATAATAAATAATTCATCTAGTTTCTAATTTCTTCAGTTTGTATTTAAACAATGTATACATTAAATTAGCCAATCTTAAAATTAAGTAAAAGAAAAATTTCTATTAAATATATTTTAACATTTTTACATGCAGGCCTTTTTATTTTTTATTTAAAAGTTATATAACCTAATGTGTATACCAGAATTTAACCATGAAAGATCTTATTCACTGTTATAATAAATCTCCTTTAGTAGACGCCCACATTTCTAAAAAGAAAACTTTACTTCCTTTTTCCTATTTAGCCTCCGAGAATTACCGTTCAGGCATTGCTTCAGAGGATTATATGTATGAGTATAAATGAAGTGTAGTCTTGTACAATATCAGTTCGACCATTCCTGAAATGTGGGGTTAATTGAAACCCAACCACCAAAGAACACCGGCATCTACGATCTAGTAATCAAATCCATATAAAAGTAACTACCTTTACTAGGACTTGAACGCTAGAACTCTCGACTTCCAAATCAGCTGATTTGGGAAGACGCGTTCATCACTAGACTTGGGTTAATTAAGCTAACCGAATCTAATCTAGCTGAAGCGTACTAAATTGTGTGTTGTTATTCCGGGGGTCAGAAAGCGTGAATATCTTCCAGGATCTGGTCGAACAAGTCGTTCCCTAGATGGCGGCCTCGCCAAAGGTATTAACAGAAGTACGAATCGACGAGATCTCTCGCGTCCAAATTGACGCTTATTTCTCCGTTGAACTGACGCTCACATACTCTCTACTGTTTGTGTATGGGCCCCGGAAACAGTGTTACAAAATTTTCACTGCTTTGACAGACTAATGAATATATCTCACTCCAGGATTTCAGCAATATTGGAATACGATTTCCAGCAATCTTTCATTATTGTTGTTTCTTTATAGTATAGAAGCCATGAAATAATCTTCTAGTTATCCTTCTAGTTTTCCGCCGTTATCTTACATAACGTTTACAATACATAACGGTGGAGACGTTCATAATGACAGGACGTTAAGTAGACACAATTTTAAACACATGACGGCCACTGTTATACAGATTGATTTTTTGGTCCTGTTACCCAATTTTAAATGTAATTTAAAAAAAAGGAAATTTAGGTGGAATAAAAAATGTATTTGTTACTTACAAAAGAGATTTAATAAAAAGCTATTACTTACATAATTGTTAAAGAATATGCTAAAAATGCCCACCCCTTACGGTTATACACGCACGGACTCTTTTCACCATATTAGCAGAAACCTTTTTAAGAGTTGCATTGGAAATATTCGTGATTAAGTCTGTAATATTGACTTAAAGTTCAATAGTGTGAGGATTGTTTTTGAAGGCCTCGGATTTAATATAGCCCCATAAAAAGTAGTCAGGAGATGTGAGGTCTGGGGACCTTGGAGGCCATAAGCCCTTGCAAATTATTCGATCATCAAAGAACTCTTGCAGAATATTCACGGTTTCTCGAGACGTGTGGCATGTAGCGTCGTCTTGCTGAAACCAGCAATACCCTTCTTGAGGTTCCTGGAAGGACACAAATTCGCGCACAATATTCCTGTATACTTCACCATTTACTGTCTGTTCGAAGAACATGAGTCCGACTGTACGATGACGAGATATCGCACACCACACATCAATTTTTTCAGGATGCAAAGATTTGTCTTTTAAAGCGTTAGGGTTTTCAACCGCCCAAATTCGACAGTTTTGACTGTTCACATAACCATCGAGAAGGATCCAAGCTTCATCGCTAAACAACACTGTGTTTAAAAATTCTATTCCGTCATCGCTTACGAGAGACCTAAACCGACGGCAATATTGCAATCGCTAGTTTAAATCTGGAGGCTGAAGCTCTTGGACTAATCGTACGCGATACGGATACAATTTCAATTTTTTAGCGGTTTTCTGAACACTCGAATATGACAAACCTACTTGCGTGGAAAGTTTTCGTAAACTTTTCTGTGAAGAATTGAGCAATCTTGTTTTCACATTCTCTAAAACGTCATCTGTCAAGCGAGTCGGTCGACCGCTACGTTTTCTGTCACAAACACTATCTGTCTCTCAAAATAGGTTTGCTAGCCTAGAAATTGACATTATTTTCTGTCAGAAGAACACCATCAAATTTAATTTGAAATGATTGTTTTACACTCGCGTACGATTTCGTAGCAAAATATTGTTCAAGAATGAAAATTTGTTGTTCTATGGTAAAAGACATTCTGTTTCTAACACGACCGGAAACGGCACAAAAGTTTACACAGCTCAAGGAGAATCAACTCACACTGTCGTACCTATACCGGTTGAGTAGCGCTACCAACTTCGTGTCACAAAAAAAATTTCCCTTTCATAGAAAAAAATTACCAGACATTAAAATTGGGTAACAGGACTAAAAAATCACCTGTATTTTATATAGTTTACATAAACAAATTTACATATGACGACAAAGTTTTAGTTTTATTAACATATTATATACATTATTTAGTTCTCGATGATGGAATTTTATTCCGAAAACGCTTGAACGCATAAAAAAATTGTTAGTAAGTGGGTTTATTAATTATTAATTATATAATCATACCAACGGGCCATGTTTGATAAAATTAAGGAATTATTTATTTACAGAATAATTATTCTATTTTGTAATCGTTTTTCTTTTAGTTGAATTTTTATTGTGACACGAATGCCCAAAAAGTGTAATGTATTTAGGGTATATATATATATATGTATGTATGTATGTATGTATGTTCCACGTAGGAGCTCAACTGCTGAACTGATTTAGACATATGATGTCGCGTTGGAATCCTTACGTTACCGGGAGTGTCATAGGCTATATAAATATGTATGTAAATATATACATGTATGTGTAAGAGTGTGTTTAATAAATATTATTCTATAAACAAAATTGTCACCGGACGGTCTTTAATTATCCTATATTTGCAACTATTTTATATTAAAGAGCAATGTTTGTTAGCAACTTTATTTTTCCAGTAGTGTTTTTTTAATATTATCTCTTGTTTTGTAGGATTTATTTAATAACATCTACAATTGTTAGAAGGGCAGAATTATTTTACAATATAATACTTATATGTTTGTTTCTAATAATATTTATACATACATAATTCGTTGCCTGGTTAAGTAGAAGAGAGGAAAATAAGGTGTTTTAATTTTGTCACATATAAAATTAATAGTTAATTAAACAATATCTTCGGTTTTTCACAACTTATTATATAAAAAATTTCATAAATTTTAGTTTTAGATCATAAATTTTGATTTTGATGCTTTCGTAATAATAAATTTCAGAATAATGCCATTTTATTTCATTTGAAAAATGAAAAAAAAAGTCTGAATATATAGAAATAAGTTCAAAAATTACAAAATAGATCAGTAACACATTAAGAATAAATTTACTAATACAATAAATTAACTGTAACGTTTATAATTAACTGTAAGGTTTATATATTTTAATAAATAAATATTTTACTCTAATCAGTATATAATTATAAATTATATAGATCACGACAGGAATGGATAAACTGCTCCATGGATTATAAAAAGAAACTACTTCAACATTTTGTTGGATAGTTCAAGGGAAGACGTAGTAAAGTCTTCATCAAACAGTATCACAAAATACACAATTAATTAAAAAAAAAAAAAAAAAGTAGATGTAATTAAATTTCTTATTAATTACTTCAAATAAAACTCGTAAAATGATGTTAAGGTTATACATAAGATATTATGTATTAGAAAAAAATTTATAATTACAAAATAATTCACAATTTAGAAGGCGTTAATGAAGATATATCTTGAACAGGATACAAGTTTTGAAATAGTAAGATTTTGATTTTTATGATTTCAAAATTCATCGATTGAATAATATTGTTTTATAAAAAGAAATTCTTTAAATTTTATTCTAATTAAATCGGTGAGAAGATTTTTAAACGGTTTAGTAATTTACTGAAAACGGTAATAGAAGCAAAACAAGACTCTTCCTCTTAAACCAATGTATTCTGTTACGGTAAAAGTAAAGAAATTTGTTCTCTGATTTGATAGAGGAGGATTATAATTATTTTTTTAAATATCTGAAAAATATTTAGGCAATAATAAAATTTATATTTCAAGAAGATATAATAATTTATAAACGTTAACTTTGACAGCTTTTTTAACCATCTGGAAATATGATAGTCACCTGCAAAGAAAACTTATGTCGGTTTATTGCAATAATGCACGACGTCAATCTTTGTGTTACTCCTCCTCAAGTCGTTGCAATTCAAATTTTTAGTAGAGAAAGCTGAAAGAAAATAAATATTCTCTAATAGTCATAACGTTAATATTTTTATTTTTACAAACGAGTATTTTGCTATATTTTTCAATAAGAAAAAAAGTCTATCGATCGAAATTTTATATAATCAAGAAAAAAACGAAATACATCTTTTTATTTATTTATTTTTCTATTTTCCTTGTACGTTGCAATCTGTTCAACTAGTGAAAAAATACTCAACCATCCCCGTAGCTCAATGAAATGAGGTTTATATATGTATGTCGTGTAAATGAAGTGCAACCTTGTAAAGATTCAGGCTGACCATTCCTGTGTTACGCGGTTAATTGAACCCCAACCAACAAAGTACTTCTGTATTCAATGTCTTATATTTAAATCAGTAAAAAAGGGAAAAACATTTTATTAGGATCTGAACCTCAAAAACTTCGACTTCAAATATCAGCAGTTAAACAGATAAAAATATTATTTCCCCTTTAAATAATATTCACAGTTAAAAAAATATATTCTAAACGATGAAATAAATTATGATGTACAATGAACATCAATTTTATTTATTTTTTTTTTAAATATATTATAATTTTATTCTGTCAAATGATGACCTATACTCTTCCTAACAGATTAAATTTATCAAGATATGAAACAGGAAGAGGGAAATTCATTTATAATACTTAAAAAAAGGTGTTTAAAAGTTTTTTTTAATTATCTTTAAACATAAATTTTAAATCTCAATTCTGAGAGAGTATTAATTGTTTTTTTTTTTAAATTAAAAACAATTCTATTTTGAAATAATCTACATATATGTTATAATTTCCATCAACAATTTATAAATAAAATAATCAAAATACTTCAGAACTTTTCAGAATATTTTTTTTTTTTTTTTTTTTTGAGGAGTAGGGAGAAAACCAAAAAACCTAGAGCTTAGAATTTAATTAAGAAGATACTTTTACAGTGCCTTATGATGTAAAATATTAAGACACATTAACTGTAGTTTTTTTTTTTCTTAAAACCCAGACTTTAATCATTTAACTTTCAAAATGGAAATAATTTTCAGTTGTTCATTATTTCCATAAAAAAAATCTATAAAATACCCATAATAAAATTTTTGATACGAAATTCTCGGTACTAAAAAATTAAGTAGAATTCAATTTCTTTAATGCGGCTTTCTTTAAATTTAAAGAAATAAAGAAATTTCTTTTTTTCTTTAAAGAAATTTAAATTTCTTTAAAGTGTTCCCCACCAAAACTTATATATCCCCATTAGAGTGGCCAAGATATGAAAAGACCCGTAACCGGTGAGGGGCGCCGAAAACGGCGTACCCTAATTAACAGTGGATAAGGAAAACAAAAAGATCCAACCGGCTACACTACCTGCCATGGGAAGGTCGTTTGAGTTAAAATTATACCTCCTGCATCTTGCGATGCTTAGCTGATGGGCCGGTACAAGAGGTCAGAAAAAAAGTGAAATTTCAGAAAAATGTGAATTATATTACATTTAAAAATTATGTTACGAAATAAATATAGATTAAAAAAAATTGATACAAGGGTAAGTCAGATTTTATCAAAAAAGAAATCAGATAATATTATCAGTAATAAAGTAAATATTATTTATTTCTTTAAAGAGAACTTAAAAATCCGTTAAATAATATACATATCATCGAAGGGTATCGTACGATCAGCGCCGCGGCGGCTCCGCTCATAGACTTGCAAGCGCAAATGAGAGCTTCAATAGTGAATGGACGGGACAGAAAGGAAGCAATTGACGGTCTCTACATGGCTTGGCGTGACAGATGGCGAGATTCGGACAAAGGAAGATGGACCTACGGGCTTATACGCGATGTCAGGAACTGGGTGGAGCGAAAGCAAGGTAACACAGGCTATGAATTTACCCGGTTCCTGTCTGGACATGGATGTTTTCGGGACTACCTGTACAGGATGGGCAGATTCCACACAAGTCGCTGTCACGATTGCGGCGGGCTGGATACAGCAGAGCATGTAGTATTTTTTTGCCCTAGATGGCGCAACTTAAAAGAGTAGTGCTCGAGGATCAGGGTGTGGAAGGAGCCGACAATATAATCGAGGTGATGCTCAGCAACAGCAAAAAATGGGAATGTATTTTGACTACGATCACATCAATGATAGGAGAGAAGGCCAATGAAGACAAGCGACGATAGGCTGACCAGATGCGGATCTATAGAGACGTGGAGTTTGATGACGGGCGATCAAGGGAGGCCAGCTTCTGAGGGTGGGTGGCGGGGGCTCCTCGGAGTCGTCGCTCGTCGATCGCCCCCTGGGGACGCCTTCAGGTCATACGGATTCGGATAGTGGAGTGCCTGGGTGATCATGCAGAAGCTGTACATACCATATAGCTTAGATCCGGCCCCTGCATAATAAGAGGGGAGGTTTTTTAGCGGGTAAGAGCGCCGCACTGACGTCAGTGCGGGCCTGACGGCGACTGGCAGAGCTTTTTCTTCCCCCTACGGAAAAACAAATCCATTTACGGATATATTTTAATCACATGGGATTTATTAACGGTACTAGTTAAGCAAATCTGATAACATTTCATATTTTATTATTTATTGAATAATAAACTAAGATTAAACTTATTTTTTGATCCGTTCTACAACTTTGATTTCAAGCGAAAGTCATGTCTACAACACTTCTTAAGTTTGATCGTTTTAAGACGTTTAACCGCATTTTTTCATGTTAAATGTATTCATATTTTTCACTGATATTTTGTTTTAAAAATTAGATGAACCATTTAATTTTACATAAATATGTGTCAGAATCTTTGTCATCTTTCGTTTAAAATTTTCATGGGAAGTCGAACTTATGAACAAAACCGATTTTAACAACGCACGCTACAAAATCACAATTTAATCGTAAGTTATATTCGTTTAAAATAAAGGAAAAGAAAAACAGACTGATGATTAGATTATGAATTTTGAAACGTGCTGTTATATTATTATATTGTTTGAGAAGAGGAATAATCAATAAATATTGGTTAAAATATATGGAAGAACTGTACGAAACGGAATGAAATAATACATTTAATTCATCTACTGTCAAAAAACAAGAGCAATGTATATCGATTGCACATAAAATAGTGACGTCCATTAACAGTCGCCTTGAAGGGCTTAATAATTCAAATCCAGTAAAGTTTTTATCTTTAATAGATCAATTTGTTATACGTATTACTAAAATCCATCACTGTTTTAAACAGGAATTAAGCCACTAAAAATAAAAATGTACTATAATATTTTTTTTTTAACTTAATATTTACTTAATTTATATATATTTTTCAAAAAACGTATTCCCATAATTATACCCATAAACATTATAATGAACTAAATACAAACTCATAAAAGATAAATTATTCGTAATTAATGATACTTCAAATTCAATTATTCATAATTCTATGGATATTCTATTAAGCTACGGAAATTAAGTATAACTAAACCTGCGGTCAGTTCATCGTTAGCAAATGAGAAAGATCAAACGAGTAAATGAGAAATTACCGTAGTTATAACCAACGCGTTAAATTATCATTGATTTCATATTTCTAAATTGTTCCAGTCATTGAAATCCTTCTTATCTATACTAATTATTGGTAAAAAAGATAACATTAGAAAATTGTAAACGCATATTAAATGAATCTAGTCATAATATTCTATAATTTTATCTAAAATTTCAATACTCTATACCTATTTTTTTGTTTATTTATCAGTGTACTTTCAATTTTAGGTAGATTTCATAAGAAAGCTACCTATTGTAATGGGTAGTATGATTCGACTTCCGAAAAATTTCGACATATCTTCGCGTTTCACATCCCCCACACCCTAAAACCAACGTCAGTTCAAAACTTTATATATATATATATATATATATATGACATGACTTTAACGAGGAAATATTTTTTTTTATCTCCTAATTAGCACCGGTGAAATCTACCTCCGCCTTCCGGCGTGGCGAAAAGGATTTGCGTTTCACATCCCCCACACCCTAAAACCAACGTCAGTTCAAAACTTTATATATATATATATATATATATATATGACATGACTTTAACGAGGAAATATTTTTTTTTATCTCCTAATTAGCACCGGTGAAATCTACCTCCGCCTTCCGGCGTGGCGAAAAGGATTTGCTACTTCTTTGTACGAAGTAAAGGAAGTATTGTTATGGAGAAAAATTTCAGGTTTCAACGGAAATATTTGACTAACCTTGAATCTATTTTTATTAGTTTCGGCGCGACGTCTGTACGTACGTACGTACGTACCTCGCATAACTCAAAAACGATTAGTCGTAGGATGCTGAAATTTTGGATTTAGAACTGTTATAACATCTAGTTGTTCATCTCTTCTTTTGCTTCCAATCGACTGAAACAAAAGTTTCCAAAAAAGCACAAAATCCAAAAAAATTGGATTTTGGACTTTTTCTTAACTGCAGTTAAGAAAAAGAAAGTTAAGAAAAGAAAGTTAAGAAAAGAAAGTTAAGAAAAAGAAAAGAAATTTAAGAAAAGAAAAAGAAAAGTTAAGTTAGGAAAAATTTTTTTTATAGCCCTCATAGAGAGCTTTTCAACGATATATCATAAGTGGTACTTATTATCATTGGTTCCAGAGTTATAGCTAAGTAAAATTTTAATTAATGAAATATTTGGATCGTACAAGGATAAGGCACATCGGTTCAAATCAGACTTCATTTCTTTTTTTTTTAACGTTTTTTTAAAAATCTAAATATATTAATTAATTAATGATTTATTAACCTGTGATTGTAAACAAATCTTTTTAACTTTTTTTTTAATTTAAATACATTGATTATTAATACTTATTAACCTCTGATAGTAAAAAAATGTATATATGCAACTTAATAGGCGTACAAAATAGTCATGCGGTGTCCACATCATATATTTGTGTTAAAAAACACAAAATGGAAGGGATACACGTAATAAATAATCTATAAAAAATCAAAATAAATGATTGCATAATTTCGAAGTAACTTTATACATGTTCGTCTATTAACCTTATTTAATAAACAAAAAAATATTTGTACAAGTCATTAATTATTATTATTATTATTTATAATGTAAATATTATTATTTTTTCTTTAAATAATTCGGTGAACTCTGTAATAAATAACTACGTCCTGTATTCTAAAAATAAGTTGCAGTTGCAAATTTTTCAGTTTTAAAGGGATAATCCTTATTTAAAAAAAAAAATATATTTTATTACATATTATTATTATTTCCGAAGGCAATTCGATAAAATGTTTTAGAGAAAAATATTATACAATTATTGCTTTACTAATACATTTTACAATTTTTTTTCAATTTCATTTACCCCGCTTCAACATCCGGAACAGCATCTAAGCATAACTCCGCTCCGGTGGGGAGGGGGTGCCTTTGCCCTCAAACTACCTCGGCAGAACAGAAGGTCCCGTCCAGGTAGCCCGGGTTTTGCAGTACATGCCACGCCTCTAATGAGAGGATCCCAAAGGGGTTCCCTCACCGGTACTACGATCTTAATGTCCTGCCCCTAATGGGGAACCCCCAAGGGAATCCCCACCTGGACGACGGTCTTACATTCCTCCCCCCCCCCCCCCCCCCCCCCCAACAGAGATGCTGCGAAGGAGCCCCGTCCAATCATTGATGGTGGGACGTCCGAGCCTCCCACGCCTCCCCAACAGACTCCCATCAACACTGAGTAGGCACCATACCATCAAGTCGCAGGTGAAGCCTTGCATCCCCTACCACCGGGTGCATGTCCAAACAACCGACAGGAAGGACACCGAGCCTCTCGCCGGCAGTCCTTCCGCAGATGACCGACCTCACTGCAAGTGAAACAGTAGCCACTACTATCTGGCTCGGTATATGAATTGACCCTGTGGCCTGGCTTCCAGCAGTGAAATCAAAGGTCGTCAAATGAACGTCTCATAACCCTTCTTCTTTCTTTACTGTTTAGCCTCCGGTAACTACCGTTTAGATAATTCTTCAGGGGATGAATGAGGATGATGTGTATGAGTGTAAATGAAGTGTAGTCTTGTACATTCTCAGTTCAACCGTTCCTGAGATGTGTGGTTAATTGAAACCCGACCGCCAAAGAACACCGGTATCCACGATCTAGTATTCAAATCCATGTAAAAATAACTGGCTTTACTAGGACTTGAACGCTGGAACTCTCGACTTCAAAATCAGCTGATTTGGGAAGACGCGTTCACCACTAGACCAACCCGGTGGGTCTCATAACCCTGCAAGCCACCCATCCAGTACGGATACGTCTATCAGCCAATAATTTATCCGCAAGGATGAGCGGCACAGCCACAGTGACCACCTGCGTCGCATCATAGGCCGGTCGCATGGACATAACTTTGATCGACACTGACTCCCCCGTGATTTTCCGAAACTTCGTAATGAACTCATCCTGAGTGGTGAGTACATCCACATCGTTATTAAGGATGTGGACCCTCTTACCGCCCCTCCCTGTCGAGAGTCGTAGTGGTGCTCTCGACCTTCGCAGAAATACCCTAGATTATCCGTTCAGCAGCACCACTATCGCCCCGCACCAGGATGTGGAGGTCCTCACCCTGTCCCTTACGCGCGGAGATAACCCCGACTTCACCTGGCGACACAGTTTCTTTCACTAAGCTGAGGAGGTCAGCGGAAGTTTTCCCCTCTTGATTACCACTGTCGTTGTCGGCGGGCCTACCTGCCGTTTCCTACCGGCCTGAAGGTAATCCTTCTACATCGACACTAACAGGTCCACAAAATGTTTCTTCCCAATCCGTCGATTGAAATATTCAACTGTGCGGTGCAAAAGTTGCCCGACTCGCCCCGATAGTCCTGAAAAACACACGGCCCGACTGACCCCATTCTTAATCAACTGAGGAACCGACCGGCAGAAAGTGGAGGCCACCTCACGGTCCCCAGCCGCCGAGTAAATTACTAGGGCAGAACGAGCAAGGTCAATCTTGGAGCCACTGCCGTCCCCGGACAGGGCTCGAGCAGATGACTTACAATAACTTGACCCGCCGTCAATTTACCCGGTCTTTGTTAGCAACACCATCATCAATCATTCGACGAAGCTCCGCACCTGACCAGGACGCAGTTCAGCCAAGACCCGCTGGAGTCTGCAAAGCCATGTCCTGACGGTGAAATATGTCTGTGTGGCCTCTTCCACCGTGTCCGGCCGAGTTCATTGTCCTTCCTGAGGTTCTACGATTATTTCATCAAGAACATCTTGAAACATCATCATCATACGAATAGAGGCCTCCATATGTTCGAAACACTCCTCGACTTCTAGTTTTGTGTTCGTATGCTGCCACACAAGCGAGCTTAACTCCCTAACGTGGTTAAACAAAAAAGTCATACGATTATTTTGAACAAATTTAAATTTACATTTTAATAAATTTTTTTTGGTTTAATGTCATCGGTTGATAGACCATTACCAATTTTAATTCTCATATATTATTAGTATATGCGTGGTTGGAAAACCTCAGAAGTATATCACTTTCAAATATAAGAAGTAATTATTTTTCTTATCAGAAAGTTATATCTGTAAAGTATCTTCCATATTTTGATACTATCTTTTAAGTCGTCACTTACGGTACGTGAAGAAACCATCGAGGGAGTAAATTGCCAGTTCACATACAGGAATATATATCCGAGTACTAGTCCTGGTCAGTTGTAAATGTTTCACACGTTATCAAAAAATATCCGTTATATCTATCAGTAATGCTGATGGTTGAAAATTAAAAAAAGATAAAAAATAAACTAAATTATTACTACTTAGGAAGAAAATTGGAATATTAAAATATGTAAGCTGCATGTAAAGAATTATACAAAAAATTATTCAACGCTTTAAGTAAGGTTTTTGAGAAACAAGACATATAGTTATTGTATTTATCCGCTTCCTTGACCAAATAAAACCAAAATTTAATGGTACCAATGACCTACTTTCAAACGTCATCGTATAAAATTTAATAAAAATCGGTTAATGCAGTCTGATAACATTAAAACGATAACTGATGAAAAAAGCAACAAAACAAACAAGACTAAAAATCCCACAATATGAATTAAATTATCCAAATACATAACCAAGTGTCACTAATATGATAAATAGAATCGCCTAATAAGTACAAGAATGTAACTTTCAGTCCAGAACCGACAAAAAATAAAAAAAAAGGATTTTTCCACCTCCCCCCATTTTATGGATGTTTTAATAGGACCATCAGTAAGTATCTTCTTACCTATCTTAGGGATATTAAATTAAGTGAAAGAAGTGATATACCTTAAAATAAAATTTTAAGAACAGCACCCATAAAATCCACATATCCTTGCTCTTTTGACCGATCGTAATCAAAATTAAATGGTATCATATTCCAATATACAGAGATCATCGTACCGAATTTCATTTGAACCCGTTTATCCTTAATGGATATGTTAAGCAAAAAATAGATCTCAATATACACATTTGAATTCCAGTAAGATGTGTACTTACAGGAAGAATTCTTTACATAAGGTAAACAGAGGACATATACACCAACAAAAAAAAAACACGTTAACGTTTAAAAATTGAAAGTTTTTAAAAATAATTGGTAAAACAAATTGTTAGGGATGTAGGATGTAGAGGGTATACTGAAATGAAACGACTAGCACTAGATAGGGAATCTTGGAGAGCTGCATCAAACCAGTCAAATGACTGAAGACAAAAAATAAAAAATAATTGAATAAAAAATGTAACGAGAAAAATTATTTATAATTTTAGAGCAAACTGCAGATTAATTTGGATATTAGTTGGAAGTTTAGTGAATAATGTACCAAGAAAGGTTTATAAAATAATTATTAAAAAGTAGATGCTAAAATAATTTAAGATAATTACAAACCTAACGAAACTGTGAAGTATCTTAATCCAAACCAAATTCAAGGTGACAAAAAATAAATAATATTTCCCTTGTAAAGAAACAGTATTTAAACTTTTAATGAAACGTTCATCATTATCGTTTTCATTCTGCCCTTCTCTAAATCTTTTTTAACTCCTTTCACCCATCTCTTACTTTTTTTTTATCTTCCAGTTTTAACACAATGTAATGTTTCCTTTTCCTTCGATAACAGTCTTCATTTGAACTTCACCATCTTTCTTTATTCTTTTAATTGAAATATCCATCTAGAAACCGTATTAATCAATATATATCCAACCGTTTATGGTCCAACTAATCGTTTTTCCTTTTTTAATTTATTTTTTAATAAACGCCTTCTATTGGTTTTTTTTATCCTTTCTTATTTTCATAACTTTAAAACTGCTTCAAACCTGAACTATTCCTTATCTTGATAATCAGTAAACTGCATTTTATTTCTTAATATTATTATTATTGTTATTATTTATAGAATATTGCATATAAGATGTATGTATTCTTATAGAATCAAATGTTATTATTTTTATAAAAATTGTGAAATATTAAAAAGATTTAACTTTAAAATATTTATCAAAAATAAATCTGTATAAAGGTTTTTACGGTAATTGTCAAATTTTATTTAGTCGATTAATTTTAATCTTCAACCCAACTCGACTATACTAAAAAAATGAAAATCTGGTCAAAAAGGATGGATTGATATGAAATTTTAAATCGGTTAAAAAAGCCACTCACTGTTCTAACGTTATCTTCATAAACCACATAAAAAATACGTTTTAAATTTATTTATTTATTTATACGCAAACAAATTAATTTTTTTTTTATTCGAAATTTATTTAAGCTGACATTTTAACTTGTGATTTATTATTACCATTTAGAGAATTATTTGAAATAAACAGCTAAGTTAATCTTTAAATAAATAAAAAAGAAGAATTTAGTACTGAAGGATTCGTTGTTATTGAACTTGCAAAGCACCCGTATGTGAGACTACCATAAAGCATCCAGTTTCAGAGTTTATTTTTAGCAGATACCTAATGACACCATATAAATATATTTTTCCTTCAACCATCTTTTAAATACAATTACTGTTAAAATATAAATTAAATAAAACATAAAATTATTTATACTCGGTTTGTTTTAGTTCTTCTTCTTAATGTAAGTTAAAATAAATAAATAAAAATAAATTATAATTGTAATAATATTTATGTAATATTAACAGGTACGTAATAAAGTACTTTCATTTTGTATAAATTGTTGTATTATGCGAATCAGATGTCTTTTCAGGTAATTTTTACTTTGTAAGTGTACTTGCACCAGGTAAATGTGTAAGAAAAAGGAAAACCTCAAGAAGGAGCTTTCCTGTTGAAATATTTTGGTAAAAAATTTAATTACGTGTAGTAATACACGTAATTAAATTTGTATGCGAAATACAAATTCATTCTCAATATCTCTTTCTAAACCTCCATTTTTTTTTTTTTATTACTTTTACTTCATGAACTCACCACAGAAGCTTATAGGAAAGCTTGTACGTGGAATATGGAAATAGAAGTTTTTAGTGTATGAAAAATGTCACGTCTAATCGGGATTCGAACCCGGAACCCCCGGATGAAAAACCGACGCGCTAGTACTCCGCCACGGACATCAGCATTTATCTTCTTTTTTTTTTTTTAATTTAATAAAAGTTAACTTTTTTGAAATACCGTAATTGTAATTTTTTACAATACTGTACCCGACAGTATTGATTTTTAATTAATTAAGACACACAAATAAAATTTTCATAAACCCATTTCCAAGTAAATTAAAAGAATCTTTGTAACAACGCCCCAAACCTATATATTTTTAACTTAATAGAATTAATTTTATTTAAATCAAAAGAAATTTCAACACGCAAACGGTTTCCAAACAGAACTAAAATTTATGAAATAAAAAGAAAAATGCAATAGGACTTTTTGAGTCAAGGATTCATAAGTTAAAAAATATTTTTTTTAAAAACCCGGTTTAGACTGGTCACTTTTTTACCACAAACAATAAATTTTTACTATAATAGCCGGAAAAGTACTATGGGATACGATGTGGAATAAATAAATTTAAACAAAATATAAACCGAAATAAAATAGAATTGAAAATAAATTATAAGATTTTTCGTTAATAAATTATAGAAGCTGTCACATGTAAATTTCCTGTATCCAATCACCGTTTTTAATCCTAAAGAAAAACTTTTATAACGAACCCTCTACATGTAAACGAGTATAATAAATGTTAATATATTTCACGATTTATACGCAGCAAGCTGATCTCAACTTCCTTACCGGCTACCGTAGCATATTACTATCATTTAGTATCACTCTACCAGTAACTTTACAAAAAAATAAAATGATTGGTTATAACTGCTGCAGTAAATAAAAAATATACACCAGTCTCTTTGCTGTTTACTTATTTTCCTTAAAAGTTAACTTCGAAAGTTCTTGGTCCTTAATTTAAAAAAGAGCCTTTACTAAACTCAAAAGGTCTGATATAAAAATCCCACATACAAAAAAATGGGAACTATTTTTCAGTTTTAGAATTTCTACTACCTTAAACTTTAGATTGCCAACGGTTCTGATCTCGGAGACTGTTCTTAAGATATATATCCTAAGATTTATTCAAATTATGCATTCTCCACGCTGTATTTATATTTAACAAAAATTTGTTAATTAACGAGTGTTAAATTACTCAGTAATAAACTACTCTTGTTATAGGGCTTTGAACTGTAAGCATCCAAACCACAACTCATATAGAATATGAGTATCTAATATACTATTATTAATTTTCCGTCTAGATAGCGCTATAGCTGTAGAAGGGAAAGTATTATAATCGGTCAAATTTGGGCATATGAGTTTTTCACCGGATGTTGACGTTTTCTTAGCTAAGAAACCCAAAAAAGCCGGATGGAAATTTTCCGGATGTTAATATTCGTATACAAGTGTGTGTTCGGTGTTTACCTCTAAATCACCTTATATCTCCAGAATTACTGGACAGATTTTGACCAAACTTGGTGAGATTACTTCTATATATGGGCATTAACGGCAATAAATGTACAATTTAAAACATCAAGGGTATGAGACTGTAGCACAAGATCAACCTCAGTATCAGGAGATTTCACATAATTAAGGTCATATTTTTCTTCAGCACGTTTGTTAACAATTAAAAAACAACAATATCTGTACAAAGAAAATTCCCCCGTCCCAAAAAATGATCTAAACTACTGCTACATTGTGACATCACAGGTAAACGGTAGAATTAAATAAATTAATAATATTTAAAGGGTAAAAAAGTAACTCGGTCTGGCCGGATCTCTAAGTCAATCGCCCGGTTGACTCGGTACCTGGGGCGTTAAGCCTCGCGGCTATACCAGTCCACCGACCGTACAATTTGTTCTATGTAAGTTGTGAAATCACATTACTTTAGTTAGTGCTGACCGTCGCCGTTACTACCGCCACACGAATTAGATACGGTATGCGCGCGTGTTTTAGTTATTATCACTGAATTAAAGAAAGTAAAAAATTCTATATTTTAAATTAAGTTTAACTTTCCCGGAATACGGTTTTAGCCGCGTGACGGGAAAATCCTACAACTGTGTTGTCAACTTTTTTATCCGATTCAGTTTGAAATCGGGTCTAAAGCTCAAACAATAGACACATTTCTCAAATCTAACGACGACATCTATCGATGTTTAATAGAATATCGTAACTTCATCGAGATAACTTCTTACAGTTGTATTACTACCCGTGTCATTAAGACATTTTAATTGTTATTAGAGAATATCTCTCCCACCCCACCACCCCCACCACCGGAATTTGAAGATCAATCGTAATGAGGTATATCTCTTGGAGAGTTGCAGTGTAATATAAGATTACGGGTGATAAGTATATTAGAAGACCTATATGTGAAAACATTACCTCCACGTAGATTTAAAGGTCAGACCAAACCTTTTCATAGCTATCATAGTTAGACAAACCGTCATTCCCGTATAAATATTATTAAACTTCATTCCCAATCTACAGAGATCAGTTCGAATTCTTACCCAGATTTATCCTTAGGTGAAGCAATCCTTTCGTTATACCACGCTCCCGTAATTTTATTTATATTATATTATTATTTATTCGTTTTTAACAATGTACGTTTGAAATTATATATCTCTCATAGATCGTTAAAATAAATCTAAAAATTCTTTTAATATTTAAAATAAAACAATATACTATATTAATTATGAACACAGATTTTTGATAACGTGTTAATTACACGTTAAACTGAATGGTAAATAAGATATATTTTTAATTTATTTATTGAAATAACTACATCCTTTATTAAATTGTTATCTACTGAATAAAATATTACAGATCAACAATATTTAATAGTTAATTTATTAAAACGATTACAAATATTTAATAAAATTAAAATAAATCTTCGATTATTTTTACCATTGTACACGTAAAACAAAGAAATAAAAAAATTAGAAAACGCCAACTTTTTTTTTGCTAATTAATTCAACATTATATTTTCGGTTTCGGTATACGAAATGAAATTTACACGCATCACATCAAATAAAAAAGTAGAACAGCACTGCAAAGCAATATATTTATTTACCCGTTTTAATAATCTATATATTTAAATGTTATTAAAATAAAAAGGAACATAAAAATAACGATTAGTTAAGAAGAGAAAGAAGGAAAAAGAAACAAGAAATTCCTCATGTGAAAGAGACAATGTAATATGTGATCAATAAAACGTGTTCGCGTCATTGAAAGCATCATATACATATACTTGAACAACCTGATACGAAATAAACTGAAAACAGGTTACTCTGGACTAGTGGCATTGAACGTAACTAGTTATAAAGATCATATGTAATGACGTACGTAATCTTACAATTTAACCAAAGGATCTTATTAGATATTATTGTATAAGTAAAACTTATACATATATAAAAACACGTACAAAACTTGTTAACTGATTTATACTAACCAACAAATATAAGCTTCCTGAAACAATTTTACTTCTCTCTATGACAAAAAATATACCATTATAAACAGCGAAGAAATATAATCCATTATACTTTAAACGAAAAAAAGAACTAACACTTGAAAAATAAATTTAAATAATTTCTGTCAGTCCACCATCCACATTAGGTTGGATTATAAACCACTTTTTGCATACGATATTCTGATTTAATTATAATTAACAGAAGAACCCTGAAGTAATAAATTTTTTATTTTATTTTTATAACCAGGATATCTTGTTTCATATAACGTACAATAATCAGCATTCTTTATAAATTAATCATTTTAGTTGTAGAGATTATAGTATTTGTGTCTATTGTTTAATGATGTTATATATTTTTTTTTGTTTTTCATTCGACTTTTATTAAATCTTATACCTATGTGGTATATCTAATAAAACCACCTATGTGGTTTTATTCAGAGTTAATGTGTTTATATATATATATGGACATTTTATATATATATATTATATTTATATATATATATATATATATATATATATATATATATATATATATATATATATACATAATTTATATTATATTAATCCGATCAACCCAAGTACAGAAATAATAAAATAAAATAGGATGACACCTACCTTATTCCACAATCCAAGCAAGAGCGCTTTCGAGAGTACCTCGCATCATCAGTTGCTCTATATTTGAAAAATGATATAGAATAAATATATTTATATATTTATAAAATGATGCGAGGTACTCGCGAAAGCGCACTTGCTTGGATTATGGAATAAGGTAGGTGTCATCCTATTTTATTTTGTTAATTCTGTGCTTGGGTTGATCGGATTAATATAATTTATATAGTACAGAGGAATATGATTCTCGAAAGGATCGTAGTTAGAAATATATATATATATATATGTCGCAGAACTCTGGAAACACTCATCAGTTTATTCAGTCAAAACTTCCCTACATGTATGCCTCGTGAAAATATGGAACGAAGAAAAACTTCCAGAACACTGGACCACAGCCCTCATCCATCCATTACATAAAAAAGGGGATAAAACTAATCCTGAAAACTACAGAGGCATATCTCTCCTGGATTGCACATACAAAATCCTGTCGAGAATCATATACAACCGATGCAAAGACCAACTTGAACTGGAACTTGGGGAATACCAAGGGGGATTTAGGCCATGGAGAGGTTGCCCGGAGCAAATAATATCCTTAAAACTTATGATGGACTTATATAAAAGACGGAAAAAACAACTAATAATCACCTTCGTCGACTTTAAAAGGGCCTATGATTGTATACACCGACCATCCATGCTGAATATTCTGAGAAACCTGGGCCTTCACCCTAAACTCGTAAACATGATAAAATTAACTTTAACCAATACCCAGTCCAGAGTGAAATTCAGAGGTGAACTCTCTCAACCCTTCTACATAAAAACTGGATTGAGGCAAGGAGACGGCCTCTCACCACTCCTTTTTAACTGCGCCCTTGAATTTGTCATGAGAAAATGGTATGAAATAAATCCCAAAAATATAAAAATGGGTACTAAGAAAAACTCCATAACACTAAATCGCCTAGGATTTGCAGATGACCTCGCTCTTTTAGCAAATAATATTCAAGAAGCCAAAACACAAATCATGAGCCTTCAAAACCTAGCACAAAAGATAGGGCTTCATATCTCTTTCGAAAAAACTGAACTAATGGCCATAGATCCTCTGGTAATAGAGCACATTACGGTAAACAATCAGAAAATTAAAATAGTAAAACAATTTAAATATCTAGGGGAAATAATAACTTATAATTTAAATGAAAAAGTGACATGGCAAAACAGGACAAATAAAATGATTAAATCCCAAAAATTAACTTGGTCAACATATAACAAAAAATGCCTTTCTGCTAAAACAAAACTTAAACATTATAAAACTGTAGTACAGCCAGAAGTCACCTACGGAAGCGAGACCCTTTTCAAAATCACTCAGAAAAACCGAATTGAAAAAATTCTGAAAATAGAGAGGAGAATTGTCAGAACGTGTATCAATAAAAAACACCAAAAAGAAGGCCAATGGTGGATTGTGCCAAATGAGGTGGTGTATCGAGAAATAGAGCCTGTTACTGATACTATGCGGAAAAAAAGAATCTCTTTCTTCGGTCATCTCATAAGGACACCGCAAACAAGACCGTCAAGAAATATCATTGAAAAGCTCTGGTTCCAAAAGCTAGAAGTAGGATGGATCAAAGAAATTAGAGAAGATATGAAAGAATTGGGAATTTCCCTGAATGACCTACAGAATAAAACTGGAAAAATTACAAAGCTAAAAGATAAAAGCATTAGATTTAAACAAAAGACAGACAAACGACAAAATACAACGAAGAGGGTGTTTACGGATGAAGAAAAGAAAGCAAGATCTGAACGGATGAAGAAATACTGGGCAGCTCGAAAGAGTAAAATAACACGCTTTTCTCAGAAAAGATCCAACTAAAATTGACTTAAGTGGTCCCATGTTGGCCGTAAAAGCATAATAATAATAATATATATCAATGCAGATGTACGGGATTCGGCAGGAATTCACTTTGTTTCTGTTGCGAAATGATTGGAATATTGTCGGCAATATTGGTCAATGGACATAGAGGTTCATCCGATTAATGATCCTTGGGTGCTCATTCCTGGCATAGACAATAAAGACCTTAAGGAATTGGAAACGGCTCTTGCTTGTAGTCATAATAAGAAAGCGCCAGTGACGGACAACTTAAACTTGGAATCGTTTAAATATACACTATTGGAGCTACACGTCCGGTTAGAAAGTTTCTTTGATTTATTCTGGAAACAGAGGAGAACACGAGGAATGGAGAAAGGCATTGGTGGTTCCTATTTTTAAAAGAGGTAACAGAGAAGATCTTAATAATTATAAAGGAATAAGTTTGTTAAATTCTAATTATAAGTTATTTATCCCGGATATTGATTAATTGAATTAGAATCATGATAGAGACTGAGCTGCCGGAAGAACAAACTGGTTTCCGGAAGGGACGTTCGTGTACGGATAATATCTTTGTATTAGAACAGATTATAGAGAAGAGAAGGGAATTTAACTGCAGTACTTATATAGTATTTATTGATTATGAAATGGCCTTCGATAAAATATTGAGAGATAAATTACGGAATATAACGGCGGAAAGAGGAATTCCTTTACAAATTATTGAGGTACTGAAAATTTTTATACCGGGACACAAGAATAGCGGTTAAATTGCGAAATGTTAATGTTGAATATAGGAGGTGAACATGGCGTAAGACAACGGTGTGGAATTTCACCTATATTGTTTGGTATTTATTTAGATGACGCCATTAGAGAATGAAAAAATAGGTTAAGAATTTTAAAAATTGACGATGACATTTATCAGAATAATTTTGTAAAGACGCTATTGTTTATCGACGATAAAGTTATTATATCCAACAGTTATTATCTAGAGCGTGCTTTGTTCGAATTGAAAAAGACAGTCAAAGAATATAATTTTAATATCGGGCCGGGTAAGACGGTTTTCATGGCTTTCTCTGGATTAAATCCGCTGCAACGTAAATTAGTAATGGAGGTTAAAATCATTGATCAAGTGAATGAATTTAATTTTACGGGTTGCAGAATATCACCTTTTGTGGAAACTGGTGTAAAAAATAAGACGGAAAAGTTTAATAAAATGTTTGGTACTACTCGTAGAACATTGGGTGGCAGGAAGAGGAATGATACATGAAACCTTATACAAGCATAGCAGTTCGGTAAATCGGGATGGTAGTGCAACACGGGTTTTGACATCATCTGATAAAAGCCGATTACAAGCTGCTAAAATGCATTTTCTTACATCGGTTACAGGAATTACCTGAAGGGATAAAGTACGAAATGATGAAGTGCAACAACAGCTGAATATTTTCAAATTGAATGACAAAATTATCGAATATAAAAATAATTGGAAACAACATGTGGATCGAATGTATAATTGTCGTTTTCCGAAGAACATAATGCAGTACTGACCGGTGGGATACAGGAATACTGGAAGATCCAAGAAGAAATGGGAAGAAAATTGACTTTAAGTTCGCAACAGTTTGAAAGGTCCAGACTTGAAATGGATGATGATGATATATATATATATATATATGTTCGTTTTATTATGTGCGTGTTCGTTGGAAATCCTTCATCATGTGCTTTTCGTAATACGAGTTCCTTGTGGTTCCTTGCTTGGAACCGATTGTAAATAAACAAATTGTATGGCAAAAAAAATTTTAGTCATTAAAGATTACCTTTTACAGTTGACGAGAAAATTGATGTTGACGTAACAATTGCAACATTTTTAAAGAGTAATAAAATAATAAGCAATTAAAGTGTCGTACCATAAAGGTTAGCTAACTTTACTTCTCGAGAGATTGAGACGTAGACTAAATGGAACCTACATTTTTCACTAAAAATATTATAAACAATTAGGTTACTATCAATCACGTCGGTTGGCCATCAAAATAGGTAATTTTTAATTTTTTTTAATTGCTGTCAAAAATTCAACGAGGATAAAAGAGTAATTCAAAAAATTAACCAGAGATATATTATTAGAATATTCTTAACGAAATATTTTTATACTTTACTTAAAATTTTAGAAATTCTTAATTCAAGTCCGTTTTACTTTTACTTTCCCATCTAGATAGCGCTACAGTAGAGTTAGGTCTAAAAGGAAAGTATTGTAATCAGTCCAGTTTGGGCATATGCGGTTTACACTGGATCTTGAAGTTTTGATACCTAAGGAACCCAATGAACCGGATGGAAATTTTCCGAATATTAATATTCGTTTGTACGTGTGTGTGTGTGTTGGCCTCTAAATCACCTTATATCTCAAGAACTGCTGGACCAATTTTGACCAAACTTACTCAGATTACTTCTATGTATGGAGGATTGATGCTATTAAATGTTTAACTGAAAAGGTCAAGGGGGTGAGGCTGTAGGGCAAGCTCACCTTCAGTATCTCGAGATTCGGTTTAATTAAAGACATTTTCTTAGGCACAGTTGTTAACACTTAAAAAAATCACAATTACTGAAAAAAATTTGAAAAATCGCACACCCATCCCAAAAACGCTGTTGTCGTCTGCTATGTTGTGACGTCATGGGTGAGCGGAAAAATTAAATAAATTAATAATATTTAGTGTAAAAAAGTAACTTGGTCTGGCTGGGTCTCGGAACTCAATCCCCCTATCGACTCTGTACCTGGTGCGTTAAGCAGCACGACTACACCAGTCCGCCGATCATAAAAGCAAAGTTTTTCTATGTAAATTGTGAAATTACATTTGTTTAGTCAGTGCCGTCCGTCACCGGTATTACCACCACGCCCGTGTGAATTAAATACGGTATACACGCGCGCGCCTTTAGTTAGATTCATTGAATTAAATAAACGAAAGAAAATTTAATTTAATTAAAATAAGTATTTTAAATTAAGTTGTGTGTGTAAATCGTCTAAACTGTGGGTTGTGTCATCAGACATAACCCACAGTTGTAGGACTTTCCCAGAACGCAACTTTAACCGCGTGACAGAAAAGTCAGTCAGTCCTACGACAGTGTTTTCAGCTTTTCAATATCATTTTACTCTACTTTTTTAGAATTTCGGTCCCAACCACGAACAGTTTTCTGGTTTACATAATAATTAACGTGGAAATTATAATGAAAGGAGAAACTGTTTTCGCAAAAGTTTTATGTTTATCTTAGAAGTGCACTTTTATCTACACAACGAGTAGAAGGAGAGGGAGCATGCTAAAAGAGAGCTAATTTAACATACTGATCTCAGTAGCGGAATGGTAGCATCTCTCCTTTTATCCGGAGGTTCTTTGTTCAATTCTTAGTCAGACACGGTATGTTTTTCAAAATCTACAAAATATTATTTTATTATCCTCCCATCAGTAGATGTTCCAGAATAAAGTTTTCCAATGCCAAACAGAATAAAACGAAATAAAGAGGAATTAATTACCGATAGGATTTTTCTCCTTCGAATCAATTATAGTCATTCAACATACCTATTCAGTGTTCGGAGGCAATAAGCGGTATATATCGGGTCAAAAAAGAAATATACGCAAAAACAAGAAAAGTTTAATTTTATCAGGTAATTAAATTAAACAATTTTGTGTAATAATTAGTATATTAAAACAAGAAAAAAAAAGGAAATTTAAAAAAATTTTCCTGTTCTTTTATCAAAAAATTAATTTTTTAAAAGTCATAAAAATTAGAAAACAAAACTAGTTTACAAACTTGCTTTATTTTTACTGGAAAACCTTCGCCTACTTAATTTTTTATTTTTCTTCATTATCTTGTTTTACTTATTTTTTAAATCGGTTTATTGACCAACCAATAAACAGGATAATTCGGAATAAAAAAATTAACTTAAAACTTTTTAATAAAGACCTTGGTTAATTAATTAAAATTATTTAAAATTCAACAAAAGTAAATTATGCAAAATTAAATTTAAAATTTTAATTCATAATAGTTATATAAATGAATATTCAACTAAATTAAATTTAGAAAAAAATCAAACTTGTAGATTTGCTGGACTAGTGATCAATGTTACGAGTATATAATACAAGTCTCAATATTACAGGACGAGTATATCAGTTTCCAGTTGTTTTAAAATTGATTTGAGTTATATAAATATAATATTTATAAAATATATATTTACAAAAAAAATGTTTATATAAAAATTATATAATAATCCAAAAATAAATTCACCATCAAATTTACTTACACCCCCTATGAGGTACCGAGTAAATGCTGAGGTAGATAAAAAAAGTTTCTTTCATTCTGAAGTAATTTTTATCTATAAATGTTATACTTTGTGTACCTGCCTCTAAAAATCAAACGTTTAATTGCTTAAATATAAACACAAACAAAAAGCTCACATTTTTTTACCTTCTGAAAATTTACCAACATCCACAGCTCGGGTTTAATACGTAAAATATTATCCATTAATTATAAGAAATAAAAGAAACAAAAAATTCGTAGTATTAAAAATATATACATGTACAAATTTATCTTTCATATTAATATAAAATATATTTTCAAAATTCCACTTTTTTATTACCTTAAGAATAAATTTAAAGATTTCATCATCAATTCAGATCTGCAGGGTTTAAAAATCCTTCAATACAACACCACTGCCGAGCTCCGTGGTGCGAGTGGTATCATCCTCGGTCCCGGATTTGAATCCCGGTCAGGCATGGTATTTTTAGCACGCTTCAAAATTACCATCTTATCTTATCCTTTGAAGCTATACCTAGCGGTGGTCCTGGAGGCTAAAAAAAAAGAAATACAACAGCATTGATCAATCTATTAAATTTTATATCGTTACTGTATTTCAAATTTCAACTTTTTGTAGATTAGCAAGAAAACATTTTTTTCTATTAAATGAGAACAAATGTACAACAAATACCTTATAGACAACAAAACCAACAAAATGTAATAATACAACGATTTAAAAACTGAAATTATTATCGTTACTTTACTTTACATTTTTTTTTTTTATTAAAAAAAATAAATTAAATAAAACTTTATAATATTAGGCTATTCATAGAAATATTTCCACGGAGTTAAGGACCATAAATTAATGGCAAGATCTACCATTTTGTTCAAAATAGAATAATTTTTTTTTTAATTAAAAAAAGGAAAAAGTATCAGGTTTTATCTATCACAACTTAATTAGGTTTATAACCACGTATAAAAATAATTTTAATTAATATTTTATTTATAAATGACTTTTTTTATAATTTCTGGTAATCTGAATCAGCAAAACGTTTTTACAAATTTCTTTACCCAAATAAATTAAATATATACAAATGTATATATATATATATACTTTTACATATGATAAATTTATTATTAACGGATCTGATAACAAAGTTGTAATAATTCTCTGGTATTAGTTATTTATTCTTATATAATGGAAAAATAATGATACATGAAACAAGTTTCAAAAATTCAAAAAATCGATACTTTGAATTTTATCTGCTCCCCATCCCCAAAATCACCTCCCAAGAAAATATTTTGATTTGTCTAGGTTTACTATGTTAAATGAAAGAAACTAAAGAAAATTCCACTGGAAAATGTACAACCAATAAAAGTTACCTATGATTTTGGAGGGGGGAGCTGGAGGTGAATTATGATGAAAATTATTATAAAATTATTATTAAAAATTTAAATAAACCAAAAACAGTTCTAAAAATTTCCAAATATCAATATTTTTAAACTTTGAACGATTCCCCTACCTCGAGATATTTTATTTTGCGGGTCGTTTACACTACTACTATTGCTTAGGAAGACATAAAAAAAAAAATCGGTTAAAAAATATGCAATAAAAAGGATTACTTTTCAATTTTGGGGAAAGGGAAGAATTTGGCGGGCAAAAATTGTAAAATAAGCATGTACCTAATGCACTAAAAAAAAGCTTAATATAATGTAAGGTTACGTGTGCAAAATTTTGAGAAAATTGATCCAAAAAACTAATCTAGCCCACCGCTTGGACATATTGACCCCAAACTTTTACCAACTAATTGCCAACTAAAAAACAGTTTCTCCTGTAAAACGAGATTAAACTTCAAATACGCCAACACACATACATAAGAACTTACCCCTTTTTTTTTGTTTTTGGGGTCCTTGAATCATTGAAACGTCGAGAAATTCAAAAACAACCCATATCCCATTTGAATATCATACTTTTCTTCATATAGCATAGCTCTGTGATGTCAGGAAGTAATATGTGTATTTTTAAAAGGTTTTTAAAAATTGGTAATTTTTTTTTAACTTTATTTTAATCGTATTCTATTTTGTTTCAGACAAACGAGACATCATCACAGTTATTTCCTTACGAAAATCCACCACCAGAAGTAATAAAAAAATTAGAAGAGGATATTGGTATGACAGAAGAGAGTTTAAAAGAAGATATAAAAACACTGAAAGAATGGATGGTGAAACAACCACATTTACCAAATATTGATGGTAATTATTTGATTTTTTTGTGAAAATGAAAGTGAGGTATTGCTAACAGTCTTTTGAAATAATAATAATAATATTAATTACGGAAAAATCAAATCGTCTTCGATTCTGAATCGTCATGCTTGCGAGCACTCGCGTAAAATTTATAAAATCAATTTAGAATGAAAAATGAATAAACCAAATTCAGAAGTAATTAAGTTACAACCGCACGATTCCTTTTATGTATATATAAAAATCTAACCTATAACGAAACTACGAATAAATCGAACAAGAAAGACCATAACTGGAAAAACTATTTTTATCTCGTTCATCGACTTATGAATTAGCCAGAATTCGGCCGGAAACGTAAAATCTACTTTTATATTATTCACAAAGGAAAATTCCGATGTAAAACATTCTTATGAAACTTATAAAAATTTTTGTTTAATTTAATTCTAATTGCTCACCTACAATATATTTTCTATAATACATCGTAGAGAAATAAACCGTAAAAACTATTTCATTATAAAGAAGCAGAAATTGGTTTGGAATTTCAACTACTTCAGGGAATTTATTTAAAATTATAATTTTCTTCAGTTTTATTTCTTAAAAATTAAATTTTATTTCTATTATATTCTTTTTAAGCGAAAAAAAATAATAATTAGTATTTATTTATTATATTTTTATGTAAAGCAGTAGTTCCACCCTTTAATTTCGAAATTTATAAAAAAACTGATAATTTTTTTTCAACTAGATTTCCCTAATGAACCATTCCTGAAACGTGTGGTTATTGAACCCCGACCACCAAAGTATCTTTACCGGTTTCCGTGGCGCGAATAGTAGCGTCTCGGCCTTTAATCCGGAGTTCCCGGGTTCGAATCCCAGTCAGGCATAGTATTTCCACACGCTACAAAAATTGTCATTTATCTCATCTTCTGAAGAAATACCTAACGGTGGTCCCGGAGGTTAAAAAACACCTAAGTACACCGGTATCCACAATCTAATACTCAAATCCGAACAAAAGTAATTATTTTTTACTAGGATTTGAACCTCAGAACCTTTGACTTCGAAAATCAACTGTTAAACAACTGATTTGTGACGATGAATTAACCACTAGACCAACCCGTTATATTAGTTTGTATATATATATATATATAATATATATATATATATATATATATATATATATATATATATATATATATATATATACATATAAAATACATACAGTGAATCGTATCCAGTCGAGTTTCATTCCAAGGATAATGTATTCGAAAATGTAAATTAGAATTTTTCTATTCAATTTTCCGAAGTTTTATTCAATTTATGTTATACTATTTTGTTAAGAATTAAATTCTCTACAATGTGTTTATTACCCGATTAATTTATTTAACAAAGTTATTGTACGTCAAACATAAAAAGCCGGATTTTTATGCCAATTTATTGGTTTTCATCTTACATTTCTCAAAACCTACTGCAAATACGATTCTGGAATTTATTTTATTCAGTTTTTCAGGTCAAAAGCCATAAGAAATCACAAATACTGTCCTAAAAATTTCAATACGATCTGAATTAACTCGAATGAAATCTTTCACTAACCGTAACTCGCAAATAAAGTATTTTAGAACATATGAATTTTTTCCATTATTTTCACGACTAGAATAGGTTATGAAAGTCCCGGAAGAACAACGTGATACACCTATACGTGTATATATATATTTTTTTTGTATAAACATTCTACGTGTTTGGAGTTTATAACTTTGGCGATTCAACATTGTAGCTAGTAACATACTTGATGCCTCGGCACACATGTCTGTTATCACGCCCTCTGGTTACGAATAAAATGTAATTATTATTCGTAATAAAGTACTGAAACCGCTGTAGTCATTATTTTTCAAATTAAAAAATATTAAATTTTCATTTAGTGATAATACCAAATAAATGATAAAAGCATAATTTTACTAGAAAAGATGAGGAGGGAATAAGTACCTAATTTTTTGTAGATAAAATTTGAACACTCAATATCAAGAAATATTAAAAAACGTTTCCTTAGGAATTTGTTACTTCCCGTGGAAAATTTGTTTACTTCTAAGGAATTTTTAGTAGTGTAATCACGAAAAATTTCGGTTTTCGGATTTCAACGAAAATATTCATTTTGATCATCCCTGAATCCATTTTGAATAGTTTCGGCGTGACGTCTGTACGTACGTATGTATCTCGCATAACTCAAAACCGATTAGCCGTAGGATGTAGGACTGTTGTAACATCTACTTGTGCATTTCCCCTTTTGATTCCAATCGACTGAAATGAAACTGTCCAAAAAAGTCCAAAATCCAAAAAATTTGGAATTTTGAGTTTTTCTTAACTGTAGCAATAAAACCTTATTGTGAGCTATTCAACGATATATCATAAGTGGTACTTATTTTCATTGATTCCAGAGTTATAGCCAAATAAAATTTTAATTAATGAAATATTTGGATCTTACAAGGGGAAGGCACATCGATTCGAATCAGGCTTTATCTTCATTTTTTAACTTTTTATATATATATATATATATATATTTTTAACCTCCGGATCCATCGTTAGGCATTGAATGATTTATAGCGTGTGAAAATGCCATGCCGACCGGGTTTCGAACCAGGAACCTCCGGATAAAAGATCAGTTTAAATATATTGATTTATTAATAATTAACCTTTGATTGTAAAAAAAAAAAAAATTACAATAAATAATAATTCAAAAATAACGATAAAAAATATGAAAAAATTAAAAGTTATGGGTGAAATAAAATTTTATGTAAAATTAAAAATGCGAATATGTAATTTAATAGACGTACAAGGAATTTATGCGGTCTCCACATCAGATTTTTTTTAATTCGTTTAATCGGTTTATTTTTAATTTACTAAAATGTATCTTAATGGGGAAAAAAATTGTTCTTAATAGGAAGAAAATAAATACAACTTTAAAAAAATGAAATGTAGAATTTTTTCAAAAAATTATTTCAAATTCTTTTTTTTTTCTAATAAAATATTTTAGTAAAAAAAAGTATAACAACATTAGTAAAAAAAACAGTTATATCAGAAGGAAGTATTAAAGTTAATTAATCTCGTTTTGTTACTACGTTCGAAAATTCAATTAATTATAACAAAATTAATCGAATAAATAAAAATCTGATGCGGAATCACATGACTTCCTTGACCGCCTGTTAAATTACATATACACATGTTTTAAAATACATAATATTTTATTTCATTATAACTTCTGATTTTATTCATTTTTTTTTTTATTATTGAATTTTTATTTATTGTAATTTTTTTTTTACATTCTCAGGTTAATAAATTATTAATAAATCAATAAATTTAAATTAAAAAAAGGTAAAAAAAGGAAATTAATTCAATTCGAACCGATGTGCTTTCCCTTGTAACAGCAAAATATTTTATTAATTAAAATTTTATTTGGCTGTAACTCTGGAACCAATGAAAACAACTTATGATAAATCGTTGAAAAACTCCTCCTCAATGCAATACAGCAGTATTAGTATTTTTATTACTGCAATTAAGAAAAAGTCCAAAATCCAAATGTTATGGATTTTGGGTTTTTTTGGACACTTTTGGTACAGTTGATTGCAATGAAAAGGAGAGATGCACAACTAGATGTTACAACAGTCCTAAATCTAAAATTTCAACATCCTACGGCTAATCGTTTTTGAATTATGTGAGATACATACGTACGTACACACGTCACACTGAAACTAGTCAAAATGGATATTTCCGCTGAAATCTGAAAACCGAAATTTTCGCGATCGCAATACTTCCTTTACTTCGTACAAGGAAGTAAAAATTAAATTTAAAAGAAATGTTGTTTCCATATTGTAAATAATCATAAGTTTTATTCTTTTCACTGCTGGTTTTCATCGTGTTAAATAAAGTTACTTACTTAAAAAATATATTTATGTATCATAAGTAATATACGTTAACGGAGGAGATATTGTTCCGTTCAGAAACCTTGAACCCGATCTTAACATACTTTATAAGTTAAAATAAAATAGACAATTTCCGGGAATAAAATCTGAGCCGGACGAATAAAAATTACCAAGGAAAGGAAGTATATCGACGGATAAAGTTAATATCACTCACGCTAAGTAAAAATATTATAATAGAAACCGAATGAAAAAGAGAATGACGAGAGGTAAATAGCTTTTAACAAAGTAAATTTTATCCAATTTCTTTCTTGGTGATGTAAAATTTAATGCGGGGTACGAGATATAACTTATTTTTAATATGGAAAATATTTTAATTTTATTTAACAAGATTTATATTCTTATGTCGAGTTATAATTTCTTCATATTAAAAATTAAAATTTTATATAGCATATGATAAATATATATATATATATATTTACTAGCAAACCCGGTGATGCTTCGCTATTGCTAGATTTGAGTATATATATATAGATTAAATGAACACAATTGAAAGTTTCATAAAACATTATGGAATTAACAAAATTAAATCTTTCCCTTTTACCCTTTCTTCTATTTTCCATTTCTCCCAATTCCCTTTTTCCTCTCCCATTTCTCCCTTTCCCTTTCACATTTTCCGTTTCTTTTTTCTTTTCCTCCTTTCCCATTACAATTTTTACCCCTCTTCATTCTCAACCATTCTCTCCTTTTCTCCCCTTTTCCCTTTCATTCCCTCATTTTTCTTTCCCTGATTTCCCTCTCTCTTCTTTCCTTTTTTTCTTTCCCCTTTGCATTTCCTATTCCCGTTTCACATTTTCCACTTTTTCTTTTTTACTTTTTCAATTTTTCCTTCCTTTCCTTTTCCCATTTTCATTTTTACCACATTCCATTTCTCTTTATTCAAGTTTACCTTTTTTGAAAAACAAATAAATATATATCATATTTTTAAAGTTTAATAAATTTTGATGAATTTATTATTTAAAAAGAATCAAATTCTTCTACTTCCCTGTTTAGATACTGCTATAGCAGAGCTATACTTCTAAAAGAGAAAGTATTGTGAACGGTCCAATTTGGGCAAATGCGGTTTTCACCGGATCTTCACGTTTTGACACCTTTTCTTTCTTTTTCGTGATTAGCCTCCGAGAATTACCGTTCAGGTATTACTACCGAGGATGATATGTATGAATGTAAATGAACTGTAGTCTTGTGCAGTCACAGTTCGACCGTTCCTGTGATGTGTGGTTAATTTAAATCCAACCACCAAAGAACATCGGTATCCACGATCTAGTATTCAAATCCGTATAAAAGTAACTGCTCTTACTATGACTCGAAGAACTCACGACTTCCAAAACAGCTGATTTGGGAAGACGCGTTTAGCACTAGACCAACCCGGCGGGTTGACGTTTTGGCACTTAAGTAACCCAACAAACCGGATGGAAATTTTCCGGATGTTAATATTCGTATATACGTGTGTTCGATGTTGGCTTCTAAATGATCTTATATCTCTACAGCTACTGGTGTGATTTTGACCAAACTTGGTCAGATTACTTTTAAAAATATGGGGCATTGGTTCCATTGGTCTCGAACTCGATCGCCCGGTTCATTCGGTACCTGGAACGTTAAGTTTCGTGTCTATACCGGTCTGCCGGCCATACAAGTGAAATTTGTTGTGCGTAAGTTGTGAAATTACATTAGTTTAATTAATACCGACCCTCACCGCTAGTACCGCCACAACCTTGCAAATTAAATACGGTATGCGCACGCGATTTAGTTGGATTCGTTGAATTAAATAAACGAAAAAACATTATATTTAAATAAAATGATAAATATTTTAAATTAAGTTGTACGTGTATGTGTGCGTAAGCCGTGCATCAAAAACAGCACATAGTTGTAGGACATTCCCTACAACTGTGTTGTCAGCGCTTTTTTTATATACTGACAACATATGAGTTTATTTCAGCATATTATAGTTATAAGCATTCGATGTTTCTGACAGTATAATATTTTGAGGTACTCCCCCGATTTTTTCGGATGGAAGAGTCCAGAAGGGCTAACACATTATAAATCTTTTAGAATGTAGTTGGAAATCACACCTAGAACTTACTACTACAAATAATAATAATATAGTTTTGCACTATGTGACCACTTTGATTAACTTTTATCGACAGTTTTTCTTCACCCACCCTGAAAAATTCTACATCAAATTTTACATTTTATCTGCAGATTAGTAAACCTAACCGTACATGATGTAACCTTAATAACATATATGATCTGAATATATAGATTTGAATGAAATATTATGATTCCTATAGAAAATCAATTTTTTTTTTCAATTATTTTCTTATTTAAGTCACAATTAGTACACATATATATTTTTTTTGCAGCAATTTATTTTTATAGTCGGTCATCAAAACGACTGCAAGCTTTAGCTAAGAATAACATGTCAGGAAACCATCCCAAGAGAGCCCATCTCAAATACAGGATTAAAATATGCATCACCTCTCATGAAACAAACAAAATAATTAGTTAATAAAAATAATAATATTCAGATAAATAGTAAAATCACAAAACATTAAAGTCATTCTAGTAAAGTCACAAATATAAAGGCTTTATATTTAATCATACTTATTTTTTTATTAAATTTAACAGAAAAATTACTTAAAGTAGTACTCAAAGTAAGTAATGAATGCTTGCCATGAAACATTTTTATAGTGCACTAATTGTTAAATTTATAAATATCAGTGTATAAAACATATGTAAATGCACGAGAGCTGTAATACTAAACTTCAGCTTTTTAACAAATTTTATTACTCTATAACTAAGCAGTAATAAAATAGCACTAGAAACTCTTTTTCCATTATCAAAATGTTTAGGTTAATTACATACATAAACTAAATTCAGTTTAACAGCAACTATATTTTACATAAATTTGATAAAGTTAAAAAAATTTTATACTTATTTAATTTTCTAGTAAAGGGAATAATTTAGATAAATTTGTCTACGTTTCTTTAATCCTTTAACTACATAGTTTTACATAAAACAGACATAATAAATTACTTTTAAAATAAATAAATAGTTTAATATAATTATTAACAGAAAATAAATTTAATGAAGATATTTACTAATGTATTTTAAAAAATATATACATTGAATTAATAAGCGCACATTTCAGTAATTAAAGTATACAAAAAGACAATATTACTGTAAAAATTTTTATTTTTATCAAACTGAAACAGCAGTAAATCTTTTTATTCATTTATATAAATTTATCATCATTAAGTAATTTTCAGACTAAATACTATTCTAACAGTAATTCATTCCATCTCCAGGCATTATAAAACAATGTAGGTTAGAACTGGAAATACGTCAAGATTTAGGGATTTGAAGAACCATTTTCTTTTACATCCTCAAAATTATATACAACCTGGAATTAAGTTATATTCTAGCCGAAAGAAAATAAAAATGCAATATTTTTCATCAAACAGATGATGATAGTGGATTTGTATATTATTTCAAAAATTTGAAGGCTCGATTTCCAGTTAGTCTGTCAAAATTGTAACGAATCAATCCCAACTTAAACACTAAGAACTTTAGTAAGATTAAAATTATAAGTAATGAAAAAAATTAGTTACTAAACCTTCCTTACATTTACATGCAACCTAAAAAATGTTTATCCTTACCATATAAAGGCAGAGACTATGGCTTTTGACGTTGCAGGATATTCAATTTCTTTTTAATTAACAAACTAAATTTTTCATTTTTCATTGAGCGACACTAATTTATTAGGCATTGAATAATCGTAATTAACTTATGAGTAAGTAAGTGTTAAATAAGTCGTTAAGTAATCGTGTAAACATTGAAGGTAAAGTTCTATTATGTGTAATTTTCTTAGGTTATAAATAATTATTAAATGAATCTTTGTGTTTTTATTAGAGAAACTTGATAGCATCCGTCTCAACTGATTATTTTAAGAACTGATGGTGACCTCAACACAGCTATGCGCTAAGGAGGCACCTATCTTTAGTTCATATACTTTTATTTTTTAAGTAATTAACGGTAATAAATAATAAAGCATTAATCTAAGTTTTTTTTGTTAGTCTCTTAAACTGTTTTTTTTGTTTTTAGATTTTTTTTTTTATTAGATCAAATCTAAGAATTTAATGTTAATTTTTAAGAATTAAAATTTTTTAATGAAAATTCATTTAACGCTACGTTTAATAAATTAAATTAGTTTAAATGTAGTAGTAATTAAGGATATTGCGGTTTTAATTAACTTAAGAGATATTTTGTAAATTAGTTTATTAATGTTAATTTTATATTTTTCAGTTATCATACTTATATGTTACTGTATATTGTAAAAACTTTCATTTTTGTATATGTATTATGGAATAAAGAATTATTATTATTATTATTATTTATATTAACAAAGTTAAAAAAAAAACATCTTTTCATCATTATAAAAATTTTAAAAATAAAGTTCTACATCCTGTAAAGGACAGAAATACATTTAAACTTAAAAACAACAATGAAACATAAGAAAATGTAGAAAATATAACAGACACAATAAAGAAGTGAAGATTGGTTATCATGTCAGAATGAGTAAAAACACAATTAAGCAAATCTTTGATTTCTTCTATAATAGGAGAACAGAAATAAACTGGATTAAAAATATTGAAAAAGAATTAAAATTTTAAATTATAACAGAAAAGATATTAAAAATGCAGCCAACCTTTAAAACAAATATGTTGTTAAACGTTTTTCAAGATGAAATGGTCGAAAGAATTTGAAGAACAACGTAGAAAGAGAATGAAGAGAAACAGAAAAACAATAATCAAAAGGGTAAAGGAAGTTATAATGTGGTCCTAAAGTGACCAAAATGAAAAAAAAGTTTTATATTTATTTGTTAAATAAAATATTGTTTTAATGTTTAGAAAGATAAGTTATTCTACTCTAAGATATGAAAAATACAAAAAAAAAAAAATACCGTATATTGAGCTACTTGATAAAAACTTATTATTTAAAAAAAATACTTTTAGTTACAAAAAAGATTATATATATTATGTACATTAGACAGATCATGTCATGAGTGGGTTGATGCACTACAATATAAGTTACAAAAAAAAAAATTTCTTCCAACATTTGGTTGGATGGATCAAGGAAAACCATGTTAAAATCTTAATCAATGCAAATTCAAAATACAAAATTGTTGATAAAAAAAAATACAAAAAAGGATCTCTTTCCAATCAATAATTAACTTTGTAAAAAAATCAATTCAATCATGAATTTAGCTTTTTAAAATCTACACTTTCTTCTTTTATTTTCACTTCTTATGAATTTGACTGAAGAACAATAAAATATAAAGAAAAATAAAAAGTAAATGATTTATATTAAATAATTTACTTTTAAATTGGTGAAAAATTTTCTTCTAAATGTTTGTTGAAATTAATAAATTATCACAATCTTTAGTGCAGTTTTTTATGATTATTACTAAAATTATAAATTGCCAAAATTTTTAGGAGAAAACATTCCTTCTAGGGTAATTATTGCATTGAATTTAAAACAATAATACCATGGTTACCGGTGTTCTTTTTTGATGGGGGTTACATTAACCACACGTATCAGGAGTGGTTGGCCTGAATCTGCCCAAGACTATACACTTAAATTTACACACAAGACTGTTTACAGATGCCTTGACATCTCTGCTGGGTAAGGTTGGCATTAAGTCACTGTGCTGTGTTACTATGTAACCTTTTATTACATAAATAAAATTAATAGATACACAAGAAACGTACAACAAATATATCACCTCAAGTGGTGGTGTATAAATTAAATTGTAGTGACTGGACAAAATAATAATAGGGAACAAATTTTGAAATTAGTGCATAAAAAAATGATTTTTTAACATTATCAAATAAAGTATTAAATTAATAAACACAACATGGATTCAATATAATGATTTTGTTTTCTGCAACCAGTTATTGCCAGATGTAGCTTGTAGCTACATCTTGTAGCGGCTTGCCAGCCCTGTTGTAGCTGCAAACAGCCCTGATGTACCAGTAAACATTTACATGTTTACTTATGTCTGAAATAGAGTCAGGCCAACCACTCCTGAGATGTGTGGTTAATTGAAACCCAACCATCAATGAACATGTGTGTATCCACAGCCAAGCATTCAAAATATTGAATATGATATTCATCTAATACTTAAGAGGTTCCCTATTATTTATAATACACCATTATATAATGCTACCCGATACTTTAATAAACACTGGGCTGATAGTATTTCTAAATTCCTTTATAAAAAAAAAAGTTCAATTAATTTGAAAGTTTTAATATTAATTAATTAATATTTAATAATAATTATTACGGTAAAAATTGTTTTGATATAATTATTTTTTATCATATTGTATAACAAAAACAAAAAATATAGGAAATAATGAAAAAACAGAATAAATGGAGATTATAAATAAACAAAATCAGTACGAAATAAAATAGCAACTTAGAATATGTGAATTGAAATCACTTGAAAATTGCATTCAAATTCATACAATTTAAATGGGAATACAAATAGGTTAGGTTTGTTATTATTATTATTTACAAACACTATAATGTAATTTTGGTTTTTTGAAGGAAAACTTTTTTAATTTTATTTTAAATTATTGAGTGGAAAATCTTTAAAAATATAGAAATTTATTAAAAATCCCAATTATATAAATACATTTGTGATAGGTTGAAATACATTTTTAGCAAAAAAAAAATATTTCTATGCGATTTAATATCGGTTGATATTGTTATTTTTTTTTTTTTAGTAATGTATAACATTTTTTTTAAGCAAAAGATAGTATACAATCATAAATATATAACAGTTAATAAAACAGGTTGTTTACTGATATCGTTTTAAGAGTAGTTATTCTTAAAAGATAACTATATCCACCAAAATGAAACCATACCACACAAGTATTTTTACACTTAGGCTTATGTGAGAAAGAACTTATCTTAAACTACAAACCGTAAATAAATTACCAAACCATTTAAAAATTTTTTTCTTGTATTTATTAAAAATATAATTGTAAGATTTTTTCATAAACATTTTGATTTATTTAATATATAATACATTAAAATTTTTACATATTTAAAAAAATAAAAGTTAAAATCTTTAAGTGGATTAGCTTTGTATTGCTAAGAGCAATAACTTCTTTAATATACATTATACTATAAGATCTAACATTAAAAAGATTAAATAATTTTAGAATTAATTTTCATATTTCAAAGCATTTTTCTTTTCTTTACAGATGAGAAGGTATTAAAAAGATTTCTTTATTACTGTAAAAACAGTCTTGAGAAAACAAAAATGAAACTGGATAATTATTATTCAGTAAGAGGTTCAAGTCCTGAATATTTCAACAACAGAGATCCACTGGATCCAGAATTAGTGGAAAGCATCAATACAATGTAAGACTTTTTTTCTTAATATTACATTCATGTTTATCACAATTTAACATCCTCATAACATCACACAATATATATGTTTCAAAAAGACAAACCAAATTACTTTATTATAGATCAACATTACAGAATGTGGTTAAAAAAAAATTAACAACTGATTTACTAAGTAAGTTATAAAATGAAAAGAAATATACCTTTAAGTAAAATGAATATCTATTTTTATAATATTGTTTAACATGGTAAATTATTTACTACTCCTTCTTGCAATTAAGTACAACATAAAAAAATTATACTTTTTCAGTGTTAAATTCATTTTATTCTCACAAACAGTAGAATAATTACGTTAGTTACACATTAAATAAGATTCAGAATATTATACAAATATACAAAGCATATATATACACGCATAAATGGACAAATACATGGATTGATACGCATTATGGACAAAGTGTCAAAGTGTATTTATATAAGTATGAAACTTGTAACATTTATTACGAGCGGCACAGAGGATTAGTATTTCCCTTCCTGTAAGAGAAGTAAACAGTTCAAGACCTGATCAAATCAGTTATATTTACAGAACCACAATACTGTATTATCCCATTCAACATTTTGTTGAGAAGTTTGACCACATCCTCAACTGGTGATCAGGAGGTAACAAGCTGCAGACAAACATAATAAAACGAAAATGCGATGTAGCTATTATGAAAGCTATACTAGATAAATTAGATATTTCTAGAAAATCATCAAAACAAATCAATGATTTTAAATAATAATACCATGCAAGATAATAATTCAATTCCGATTACTTTCACTTTTATTTATATATAAATTATTAAATGTCATTTTATACTTTATTTGCTCAGCTACTGAATAAAAATTTAATAAATTATGCCTAATTTAACGTAAACATAAATTATTAATTATTTAAATGTAAATATAAAAAATAATGTTAAGGATATAAAATAAATATAAAAAATTATATAAAGTAATTCACAATTAGAAGGCATTATTGTAAATTATTTTGAGTACATTCTAAAGGACATATTCAACAGGATGTAGAAAATTCAGGGTTTTAATTTAGTTGTTTAATTAGTTAATTAAAAATTCATTGAGAGAGTAATATTGTTTCTAAAAAAGATAATATTGTTCCATTGTATTTCAAATAAATTACTGTGAAAATTTCTTCCAACGGTTTGACAATTTAATTAAAAATGAAGCATATTATGGAAGCATAATGACCTTTCTACTAAGTCAAAGAATTGTGCTAAATTATACGAAGAGCTCCATTGTATGTTTTGGTAGATTTGGATATTGTTATTATTTAAGAATAAGGATTTTTTTTTTTTAAGATTGCACATTCATAAATATAAACACAAGTGTAAGTTAACATTTAATTTTCTAAATATTGGTAATGATCTGACAGCCCATTTTTATATGTTAAAAATTCATTCTGACTTTTTATAGAAGGGCCAAGTAATGACATTACAATTGACATTCAATTTGGTCAACTTGCAGGAAAACGTACAGTTGTAGCATGCCTAAGTAAACATTCCCTGTGATAGTAGACTTTTATGCACAACGCTCAACACACATTGTGCATATTGGGTCAAAGTCACAGCCAGTCACGTCTAAAAGAGCTTGATGATATCCCGTTTATTTTGCAGTTCCAATTAATAATTTATCTCAATTACATAGGAAGATGTTTTTTTTTTTGCTTCATCCTTTTTCAATGATCTTGTACTTTAGTCAAGGAATGTATGTAACCATAATAAATATTTAATAGAAATGATAAGGTTACCGTTTTATTAAGGTGCTTCAAAGTAATACAATATGGTTGGATTTGGTTACTAATTAAGTGAATTATCATCCCAAGAGAATCTGTTATCTAATAAAAACCTAGAAATTTTTTTTAATATAGTTATCATATTAATGGGAATTCTATCAAAGCAATTAGCGATGTTATATCTGAGAAGTATTATGTATTGGTTTTATCCATATTTACAGTTATATGGTTGCAGTTCATCCAGTAAATTATTTTTTGATCTACTATTATAGAAATTTCAATTCCTTTTAGTAAATATTCTTAAGATATAATTGTGCCACCTTCGAGAAAGTTACAATGAATGGCTCATTTTAAGAGAGGTCATTAATGAATAAGAAAAAAGCTCGAGAACTCTTCTGTTGCACCCTACATCTTGAAATATGAACCTAAATTTTATGTGTATTCTCGTAAAAAGATTTAACTACTTGTTTGTGACTGGTAAGGTATGACTTTAATTGTAAGTAACACCTCTGACATCATAGTATTATTACTATGGTATCACTATTAACTAATATTAAAAAAATTATTGCATATTATAGATTAATATATGGGGAGATCAGTCCATATATGTTCATTACCAAGTTACATCAAATAAAAATAAGTTTTGTAATTCATATCTTTACAAGACAGTTAAAGAAAAAAAAACCGACAACACAGTTGTTTCTGATGCATAGCTAGCTTACACACACAACTTACTTTAAAATATTTATAATTTTATTTAAATATAATATTATTTCGTTTATTTAATTCAATGATTCTAACTAAAATGCGCGCACATACCATATTTAATTTGCACAAGTGTGGCGGTACTAACGGGATGGTTGGTACTAACTAAACTAATATAATTTCACGACTTACATAGAACAAATTTGACTTGTATGATTGGCAGACTGGTGTAGCCGTGATGCTTAATGCACCAGGACCAAGTCAACCGCGTGATGGAGTTCAAGACCCGGCCCAAACAAGTTATATTTTCACGCTTAAAATATTATTCAATTCTTTAATTCTAATGCTCACCTGTGACGTCAAAACATAGTAGGCGACTACAACAGCATTTTTTGGGGTAGGAGTGCGATTTACCAAATTTATTTTTTATTGTTTTTTAATTGATAACAAACATGTCTAAGAAAAATATGACCTTAATTTTTCAAAATCTAAAGATACTGAGGGCTACCTTGCTCTACTGCCTCATCCCTTGACCTTTTAAGTTGAAAATTTAATGGCATCAATGCCTCAAATACAAAAGTAATCTGACTAAGTTTGGTGAAAATCAGTCCAGTAGTTCTGGAAATATAAGGTGATTTAGAGTCCAACACCGAATACACATGCATATGATGAACATTAACATCCAGAAAATTTCAACCCAGTTTTTTTGGGTTTCTTAGGTATCAAAATATTAAGATTCGGCATATGTCCAAATTGGGCTAATTACAATACTTTCTCTTCTAGAGTTATAGATCTGCTGTAGCGCTACCTAGATGGGAATGTAATAAACAAAAATATTAATTTTATTTTAAGTGAAAGCTACTAAGTGGCAGGTACTAACCCAGCTGCCAGAAATTTTTAATCTAGATTAAGTTTCTTCAGAGACTATTGCTGTAAATGCTATCCTATTGTGTTGATTAATCTAGAATGAATGAAAGATTAGATTTTAAAGGATCTTTGTTGATAAAGATGAGCTAAGAATATGTGTGATTTAAATCATCTTTATTATGTTATTTTATTTTCTTGGTCTACTTTGAAACAGTCAAGTGCAGGTATAGTTTTCATCCTTTAAAATTTATAAGTAAACCCACTGGGTTGGTCTAGTGGTGAATGCACCTTCCCAAATCTGCTGATTTGGAAGTCGAGAGCTCCAGCGTTCAAGTCCTAGTAAAGGCAGTTACTTTTATACGGATCTGAATACTAGATCGTGAATACCAGTGTTCTTTGGTGGTTGATTTCAATTAACCACACATCTCAGGTATGGTCAAACTGAGATTGTACAAGACTATACTTCATTTACACTCATACATATCAACCTCATACATCCTCTGAAGTAATACCTGAACTGTAATTCCCAGAGGCTAAACAGGATAAAGAAAAAAAAATTTATCTGAAAGATTTTTGAATGTGTTTAGTATGACTTGGTCCAATAATTTAGTCTCCCAAAGTGTGTTGAATAGAGGTTTTATGTTTAATTTTTACCAGTGTGTAAAGTTTATTTTTGACCCAATAGTTTAAATGTGTTTTGTTTTTATGAGATTTGAAAAAATGTATTTAGAATATTTATCCTGTTATTGATATCCTGTGCATTTATGATGTGTTCTTCACATCACTTGAAGCATATGAATCTTGTCTACTTGATGCTACTCAGAGAGAAGTCAATGCAATAATTTGTCATATGGAACTGAAATTGTCAGTGAGTTTTTTAATAGTTCTTTTTATGGTCTTATTAGCTGATTAACAATGAATGGCATGGATGAAGTCCTACGCAAGAACTATCGCATGAAAATAAACAAGTACAAAACAAAAGTAATGAAATGTAGTAGAAATAAAAAAGACGGACCACTGAATGTGAAAACAGGAGGAGAAAAGATTATGGAGGTAGAAGAATTTTGTTATTTGGGAAGTAGAATTACTAAAGATGGACGAAGCAGGAGCGATATAAAATGCCGAATAGCACAGGCGAAACAAGCCTTCAGTCAGAAATATATTTTCTTTACATCAAAAATGTAAGGAAAAGAATTTTGAAAGTGTATGTTTGGAGTGTCGCTTTATATAGAAGTGAAACTTGGACGATCGGAGTATCTGAGAAGAAAAGATTAGAAGCTTTTGAAATGCGGTGCTATAGGAGAATGTTAAAAATCAGATGGGTGGATAAAGTGACAAATGAAGAGGTATTGCGGCAAATAGATGAAGAAAGAAGCATTTGGAAAAATATAGCTAAACGAAGAGACAGACTTATAGGCCACATATTAAGGCATCCTGCAATAGTCGCTTTAATATTGGAAGGACAGGTAGAAGGAAAAAATTGTGTAGGCAGGCCACATTTGGAATATGTAAAACAAATTGTTGGGGATGTAGGATGTAGAGGGTATACTGAAATGAAACGACTAGCACTAGATAGGGAATCTTGGAGAGCTGCATCAAACCAGTCAAATGACTGAAGACAAAAAAAAAGTTGATTAATGTTGTTATCCTGTAATCTCTGTCACTTCATGTTTATTTTTTCTCATATTTTATGTGACAATTTGATTTTTATGTAACATCACAAGCAAATGTGAAGTTATTTTAAATTTAAAAATTAAAATTAATTGAAATTTTGGGAAAGAACTGTTCTAATGAACATTACCATTTATAAAGTAAATGAAAATTACAAATAGAATTCGATAAAATTTTTAAGATAAGGAGATCCAAATAGTAGTTCTTTTCACAATTACAATATCATCATTTTAAAAACTGACCTTTTTCATTAAATTTATTTTCATGTGAGTCATTATTAAAAAAATTTATTTAATGCAAAATTATATTAACATAAATTGCACCTAAAATATACAATAAATCAAATAAAAAAATAATACTTTACAGAAACAATTATTTGTAGTAAATTCTCATTTTATTATAAGTTAAATAATAACTGGAAACTATAACAAATAAAATATTATTCAAAAAATCTTAATCAACACTAAGAAAGTTAACATATTTTTGTGTAGATGTAAAAAGTATGCAAATATAGTAATAAAAAAAAAAAAGCGTTGCCATTACCAAATAATGAATATTTCAAACAATAGCATTAGTGCATCTAGAGCAGAATTTGCATAGATTACTGTAACCATTATTCAATCTGATGCATTAACAGCACTGAGTAACTCGGTCAGTATCGAGTTGTACAAATGTCTTTGTGTGTTTCCATCATATAAAATATACAACCGCTGTTCAGAACAAAGCACCACTTTACTTACAATTTAATTTCTATCCTGAAGTTAAATTTTGATTATTAATAGATACAGAATCGTTTCTTTCTACTAATATTTCCGGGTTTGAATCCCGATCAGGCATGGCATTTTTCATACCACAAGCACAAGCCTCAAGCTTATGTGGTGATGTCATCAAGCAAAAAAAAAAAAAAAAAAAAATTATTATTGTAGTTGCATTAAAATTGAAGTGAGGAACAAATATTATATGTTTATGAAATTAGAGCAATATGGTAACATTAAATAATTTTAAAATAAACTTAAAAACCTAGTAATAAAATTGAAATCAGTAAATACAATATGCTGTAAAAATCTTCATAACACTTAAACTTACTATAATTAAATGAAAATATTGAAGAAAGGAAAACAAAAAAGTGGCTTTTATATTAATAAAACATGAATATGAACCTTCTATTGATAGTTATACTTCAAATAAATTGGATAATCATAACTCTGATTTATCTATTTTATTATATATTTGATCTAATTTGAAAACTTTACTATTTAAAAAATATTTGACTAGCTGAAATGAGACCATTTCAACTTGATCTTCTGGGATTTCATTTGTTCATTTGTTTCAGTTATATTTTCAAATAGGTTTATTTTAAAAATATTTTTATGCAATTCTGGAGTAAGGGTTTTTTGCTATTAGGTTGAAATACATTGTACAACAATTTTAAATAAAATTTTAATTTCTTTAAAATGTATAGCTAATGCAGCTTTTGTTATGGTTACCAAATTTCACAATTTACCAATTCTCAAATGAATTGAATTGAAGTTCTTCAGATCTGGCACAGATGGCATCAATAATCTATTTGGTTTTACAGTACCAATTGTCAGTATACAGTTGTTGATATAAGGATTCAAAAGTGTAGTGTTTACACTTCCACTAATAACTAATTCAGACACATTATTGATTTCAGTATCTTTACCAGTATATACACTGAAATCAATCACATATCCTCTCTCACAGTCACACAAAACTAACAATTTTATGCCAAAATGAAACTTTTTTTATTTTTATATACTGTCTGAAAGCATGATGCTCTTTGTACATCACTAGTGATTCATCTGTAACTAAATCTAGGAATGGATAGAAAACAGCAGAAAAGTACATTTTAGTTCTTTGAGAATGGTTAGAAATTTTAAAAATATGAGCACCAACAGGCTGTTCTTTATTAATAGAAAAATATAGCATAATTAGTAAATTTATATATATATCTCTAGCCATGATTTCTGAAAAGATAGGGAGTTTGTAACAATCTATCAGTTGACCAGTATTATTTTAAGGAATTATTTTTATTCTCAGCCTCAAGCAGTGATACAGCTATAAATATATATATTTCATTTACATTTGTGTTTGTCCACCTTCTAAGAGTAGAATCAGGGGCAAGTTTTATGGTTTTTATTATACGATTATGATACCTGTTAGTTACAGTTGATACTAATTCAACAATTTTGTCAATCAATAAATTTTTTAAATAATCTCCATAATCTGTATCATTTGGGATATCAATTTTGATACCAAAATCTTAATTGTTAAATGGTTAAATAACAGTTTCAAAAATTACCTCAGACCACAGTAAAGTAGGTTCGGCTTTCTTCGTTTTTGTTTTTTCGGAGGCTCTTTATCTTAAGTTTTTCTCGTCAGTCGTCTTACGTTTTTTCCTAAGAGTTTTTTTTTGTGTGAAAATTGCACTGTACCATCATCAGTCGAGTCCTCTTTCGTTTTTTTGTAAAGATTGTTGTCTTTGGGAGATAGAAGCACTGCATTATAAACACCTTAGTCTTCTATAACTTGTCGGCGGCTAAAAAAGTATGCGGATTTTAGATCACTATCACTAAACTCACCATCCTATTGTACATCTAATAATATTTCACAAATTTCATGTTCATCCGCTAAATTGTCTCAATAACGTTTAGAAATAAACGAAAACAAACCTGTAACGGCCACTGTCTACAAATTGCAACAAACTAGTACACGTTCCCGCCGTTCCGTATGAGTTGAGGTTAGTGGCTGGCAACATGATTTTCTTCGCCGTTTATTTCATCATTAGATAAAATAGTTAATTAGACAGTGAATTTCAAAAAGTGTATATGCGACAATAGGCGTACGAGTGCATCACTAGGACTTAAAAGGTAATGAGAATGAAAACTGAGGTTTATCTGATTAGTATTATTTTTTTAAAATCATCAATAGCATAATATTATTTCTGTAAGGAAATATTTAATTTTATCATTTACTAAAAACAGAAATTGTATCATAATATTTCTTGTAGGTTGAGTAATACGTGTAATATTAAAAATAATATGGTACTTACGTATTAGCCCGTCGACCATAGTCGTAATGATCCAGCAATTTTGAAAATAATACAAAGTTATAGGATCATTAACATATTTTACTTATTAAAAATATAAAATGCTTATAATTATAGATAAAAATTGTAAATATAATCTAACCAAACTTAACCTACGCTTGTTTCGCTCGCTAACTTCGACTAATTACTAGTACTGTTTTGATTATTTAAATAATAAATAATTGTAATGATTACTGAATTTATTATTTAAATACTCAAAACATTACTGTGTTAATTAGTCAAGGTTAGCGAGCGTAAGTTAAGGTTGGTTAAATTATATTTATAAAAAAATAAATATAAATGGTTATAAAAATGGTTATGTAATTGTATCGGGTGATATTAACGATAACCCAAAAGTATAAATTTATCGGTTGACAGGTTAATAAGTAAATATCTAAGTACCAATATTTCTTTCATTTGATTTCATACAAGTGATTATTGTTATTTTTTATTTTTATAATTAATGACCATCTTCTTTTTTTGCAAAGTTTGTGTATTCATAAATATAGATAATGGAAATTTTAATTTATTAAAAATTGGTTTTGATGAATCACAATTACCAGTACAAAAGAAAAATCTGAAAACTTAATTTATATTCTAAAAACTCATTGTAAATTTGTATAAAAGTTCTTAAATTTAATATTATACTTTAGATGTTAGTGTATTTAGGCATAATTAGTTAATATTTATGTGACCTATTAATAAAAATTAATAAAATTAATGTGACCTATTTCATGAATATTTATCATCTAACTTAACCAAAATTTAAAATTTAACAAAGCTAATTAACAATTGACTTCAATATTGGAAACTTAAGAAAAAACTTAACATGTGTGCAACAATCACAAATATACTGTTATTATATAATGGTGGTAATTCCAGTTACTATGTACTTTTGAAGCTGCTATAAATGAAGATTTTATAATTATTTTTTTTAATCTAGTTTTTTCGTATAGGAATTTAAAAATTAATACTATCCTATTTTTACCATTGACCACCCATTTTGATAGTGATGTCATATGTAAAGAGGATTACAATGATTTTGGGAAAGACATTGCTTTCTGAAATTCTGTTTTAATAGTGTTATCAAACTTGAGCAAGCAATTAAATTATTCCTCAATCAGAGTACGCCTTCCATTAAGAATATTTGGTGGATTATTTTGATTCTGATTCTACTTTCTTTAATTTTCTGGGTAGGAACATTTACATACCCACAGGAAAGAGAATGAGAGAAACTAAATCACCTATCAACTCAATGCCTTTACTAGAATGTTTCAGAGAGCAAGGTATTGATAAGTAAAAGAATAAGAAATAAGAATATTTGACATTGGTCAAAGCCTCATTAAACCGATTACTCTAGAATAATCAAATTAAAAAAAGATTCCTGGTAGGAGGTTCTATTTCCGGTTGGATAATTCCATTTTATTGTAATCTATTAGTTACCAATCTTAGGAATCAAAGTAGTTAATAAAAATAAAATAAATAAAAGAACAGAGAATGAATAGGAATGGGAAGGTATTTAGATATCAACATAAAAAAAATTTGATTTAAAAAATGCTGGCAATCACATAACTTTCCTGGCTATAAAAAACTTGTGAATAACTTTCCCAGCTATGGCAATCAAGTATTGAAATTCAATGAATTGAATATACATGTAAATCTATTTTAGTAATATTTAAATCTTTTAATTTTTAAAACCAAGATGCTCAACAAAATAAAGCAATTACAAAGATGTTTAATATTAGTATTTTTGCATCACAATTTCAAAAAAAAAAATCTTTTCAACTTATTGAAAAGTTGGGAGCTTATGCATCAGGCATAATGATTAAAATATTCTTTTTTTTTTTTTTGTCTTCAGTCATTTGACTGGTTTGATGCAGCTCTCCAAGATTATCTAGTTAGTGCTAGTCGTTTCATTTCAGTATACCCTCTACATCCTACAACCCTAACAATTTGTTTTACATATTCCAAACGTGGCCTGCCTACACAATTTTTCCCTTCTACTTGTCCTTCCAATATTAAAGCGACTATTCCAGGATGCCTTAGTATGTGGCCTATAAGTCTGTCTCTTCTTTTAACTATATTTTTCCAAATGCTTCTTTCTTCATCTATTTGCCGCAATACCTCTTCATTTGTCACTTTATCCACCCATCTGATTTTTAACATTCTCCTATAGCACCACATTTCAAAAGCTTCTAATCTTTTCTTCTCAGATACTCCGATCGTCCAAGTTTCACTTCCATATAAAGAGACACTCCAAACATACACTTTCAAAAATCTTTTCCTGACATTTAAATTAATTTTTGATGTAAATAAATTATATTTCTTACTGAAGGCTCGTTTAGCTTGTCCTATTCGGCATTTTATATCGCTCCTGCTTCGTCCATCTTTAGTAATTCTACTTCCCAAATAACAAAATTCTTCTACCTCCATAATCATTTCTCCTCCTATTTTCACATTCAATGGTCCATCTTTGTTATTTCTACTACATTTCATTACTTTTGTTTTGTTCTTGTTTATTTTCATGCGATAGTTCTTGCGTAGGACTTCATCTATGCCGTTCAGTGTTTCTTCTAAATCCTCTTTACTCTCGGCTAGAATTACTATATCATCAGCAAATCGTAGCATCTTTATCTTTTCACCTTGTACTGTTACTCCGAATCTAAATTGTTCTTTAACATCATTAACTGCTAGTTCCATGTAAAGATTAAAAAGTAACGGAGATAGGGAACATCCTTGTCGGACTTCCTTTCTTATTACGGCTTCTTTCTTATGTTCTTCAATTGTTACTGTTGCTGTTTGGTTCCTGTACATGTTAGCAATTGTTCTTCTCTCTCTCTGTATTTGAACCCTAATTTTTTTAAAATGCTGAACATTTTATTCCAGTCTACGTTATCGAATGCCTTTTCTAGGTCTATAAACGCCAAGTATGTCGGTTTGTTTTTCTTTAATCTTCCTTATACAATTAATCTGAGGCCTAAAATTGCTTCCCTTGTCCCTATACTTTTCCTGAAACCAAATTCGTCTTCTCCTAACACTTCTTCCACTCTCCTCTCAATTCTTCTGTATAGAATTCTCGTTAAGATTTTTGATGCATAAAATATTCAGTAAATTTAATTTTAAATAAAATCAAAAAAAAAACTTTTTTTAATTATTTTAAAAATTTGGGTTCTCCCCTAATTATTTTAGTGACTATTGTTTAATACAATACATTTTAAGCTTTAAAAACTTGATATTGCAAAAGTTTATTTTTCATTTTTTGGTCTTCCAAACTCAAGAGGAAGCATTCAGATAAAATTAATTTATAATAAAATAATCAACAGCAGTGATAAATTAAAAAATGGACATTAAAATTTTTAACAAATGCAAAGATATAACCATAATTCTAAATAAACAAAAGTTTTAATTTTCTTGGAATGGCGGGGTGATGATTTTTGGGTATTTTTTTTTTTCAAAAAATATTAAAGAGTGCTCTCAAAAGATTAAGATTTTTATATTTTAAATGCAGCGGGTAACTTGTGAGATAGATTTAATTTTAATATTGATTCAAAAAAAAATCTATTAAAATATTAAAAAAAAATATTTTGGTAATTGATGATTTAGAAAAAAAACTTCAACTTTTGTAAGAAAAATCTTTTTTCTAAGTGCCCCAGTAAAAGTTTGAAATTTTATTTTGGCCAAAACATCTTTTTCCAATTTTTACAAAATGTAATAAATATTTTCCCTCTGAAAGTAATATATGTCTACCAAGTTCAAGAAAATTGCTCACAGGATCCAGAGTTATAAGACTAAATACAAGCCAACATCACACAAACTTCTATCTGACAAAAATAAATTTTTTGGACTTGCAAGTATTGGAATAAAATATTTTTGACACATTATTTATAATTTATTTAAATCTATTTTTTTTTTAATTGAATTTTCTTTAAATGTCTCCTTAAGGCACAAAACTTAAAAAAGACCAATTTTTATCAATCTATATACTTTCTCATTATATATATAACTGCTGAAACAGCGTATGTCATTGTAGCTGAATAAGAAAAATAATAATAATTAAAAAAATTTTTATTTGGAACATCAAAGTAAAAGTACACAGGGATTGGAACTGCTACTTTCTACTGGAAATTGTGCTGCTGTAAATTATATAACTGATAACCGTAGAAGTTAATGATGTAACAAATGTAAATTAATTAATAATAACAAAGAAGCAATGAAACAAGCAAAGAGAAGAGAAATTACAAACAAAAACAAAAAATAACATTATTTTTTACAGATTATTTTGTTTAGCTGCAATATATTTTTCAGCAGTTACTGAGTTCATATAGGAGTTGTTACGAGGATATCAAAGTCAGAGTAGTTAGAACAAGATGGTTGTAAGATCGAGTTTGTAATTTGGCTGCAAGTGTTAGGCTATTTTTTGGAAGAAATAACAGATGATATATATGCAGCAGAGATATATTTCCTGAGTTACTCATTAGGAATTTCATTGAAGGACATGAAACAGAATGAAGTTGTAAAGGAAGGATAGACTGAAGATGACAATGGAAAACAAAAGACTCCATGGATAGGAATTGGACTGAAATTGGAGAATGTTACAGTATGAAAAGATGGATAGACAGTTCCCCATATCTGATCCTATCTCACAAAAACAGTAAGGAAAATGAGTTTTGAGATACGAATGTTTATATATACCATAAACCAGCAAAGAAAATTTTAAAATTTTACTTTATAGGTCGGTCGGTAATATATTAAAAACGGTAATGGAAACATATTAAGGCCATTTCCTGTGCATTGAAATCATATGTTCTTTTCTTCTTTATTTAAAGCAAAGATTGCACACTCAAATGGAAACATTGATTAAAAATTAATATAATCATCCTTTTATAAATTGAACAGCAAAATCTACTTAACGATAGTGTTACTAACATAACTGTAATAATTTTAATAAAACTTTACATTTATTTCATAAATTAGAACAAAGAGAACAAAATAAAAGAAATAAAAATGAAACAAAAACTCTTATGTGATATAACTAGACTAACTAGAACAATACAATGTCACTCTTTGAATTGATTGAAACTGTTAAAAAGTTATTCTGCATACAAGTATCCAAGTTTTGAATATTATCTGACACAAACATGTCATGTTTATTAAATCTTAAATCCTCCTCCAAAGTCTGTGACCTATTTTTATTATTATTATTTTTAATAAAACTTACATAATCCTCATTTTTTAATCCTTTAATATTCATCAATCAAATAATAATCACTATGTGTACAAAACGATATATTATATTGAGTATTTGCAATATCACAATCTAAAAAAAAAAAACAATATCAAATTTACAAAATGTAACTGAAGTAGACAATCTTATTAAAATTTATGTAGCATAGATAATAAATCTAAATCTGTTACAGTATCATTTAAAACTAAATCAATTTAATTCATAGTGAATTATATTACATAACGTTCAGTAATTCAATAGTGAAAACTGATACTGACAATTAGTTTATGGCAAAACTTCCTGCTTCAAACTGTCAATTAAATAAGATATTAATTTTATTAGCATATGTTGTAAAAAAAAGTGATTTTATATTTTTATTCATGTTAAGGTAGATTATGCTTATATTATATTTTGAATTATGTCACCTGTACATGACATGTTTATAAGAAAATACCATTATAAAAAAAAGGATCAAATGATACTGACAATTTTTCATTAAAATATTTAAACTAACAATTAAATGTGTTAATATTATCAATAAAATTTAGAACAAGGATAATGTACACATCGGTAATCAAATAAAAAGTAATTAGTAATCATTTTATATTTGTAGTTCAAATTTAAGATGATTATAGATTACAGCAATACATATAAAAATTTCATTTAATTTAATTTTTGTTAACATTTTTAAATAATACACAAAAACATCTCTAAAGGTAAAAATGTTTAGCAAAAAATAAAAAAAAATCATTATATTTCAACCAGTTTTTCCAGCTTGCTGCCAGATCTGGGTGTGTGTGTGTGTGTGTATATATATATATATATATATATGTATAGGTAAATGCAATTACTGCTACCGTATTGCCAGGCCTGCAGATGCAAATGTACCAGTAAACAGTCCTGAACAGACTCAGGTTGACCTGAGGTTAAAAAGGTGTGTGATTAATTGAAATTCAACCACCAAAGAACACCAGTATCCACAGTCTAGTATTCAAATCCAGTATAATTCAGTCTACTATATAAAAACAACTGCCTTTACAAGGATTTGAACCTTAGAACTCTTGACTTCAAAAATCAGTTGCCTATCTAAAAATACATAGAATATACTACAAGAAAAATATTTTTCAGTAACCAGAATCAGTCATTATTTATTAATGAAAATGACGTAGCCATTCTCAAGAATAATAAAAATCTCAAAATTATTATGAAAATTGGGAGTTTTTTCCTATTACTTTTTTCAATAAGGAGAATATAATTTTTAACAACACCATGCCATTTTTACCTACTATATTTGATTTATTTAGTTAAATAAGTGACATCATTACTTTATCCACATCAGAGAATACTGTACCAGGAACTTCATTACACTCAAAAAAGTAACATTGACTATTATTTCTTGTTGTAACTTAAATGTGCACATATTTACATACTAACAGAACATTTACATTTACAAAAATAAAATTCAATGGTTTTGTGAAATAAAAGATTAAATATGTTATTTTAAAAATCTATTTTATGTAGTTGGGTTATAAAGATAGCAGAATTGTTAAAAAATATTTTTTTTAAACTAAACCTAAAATTATTTTTCACACAAATAAAACGTTCTACATAATGTAGTCTAATAATTGAATGAGTGGTAAATGTAGAAAGAATTTTATTTTTTAATGAATTGACTAATGGTAAAATTATTTATTCAACAATATACGTATATTGTTATTTGTTTCATGATCAGTATGTTTTGTATGATTATTTGATAGATCTGAGCGAGGAGAATTATTTCATATACTTAAAATCTGAAACTCATCACTAACTAATATAAACAAAAAAATATGTTATTTTTAAAATAATTTATTAGTTCAAATAGTTGAAAAATATTTTTTTTTAAATTTGAAGGATATCAAATTTTCCTAAAAGGTGCTATGGGGTGAAAAGAGGGACTGTCCATCTTTAAATCACTGAGTATCTTTCTCGTTAAAAAAGTAGTTAAAAAAAGAGTGACTGAAACATTGCAATACCTTCAAAACTAAAATATTTTCTGTAACTGAACAAGAAATAGGAGGCTTAAGGTGGCAAGAGGTCTCTAGTCTCTCTGATATTACTGTATTTTACTTATCCTTGAAAAAAAATGTGTTATGAACATTTAAAATACTAAGTGTTCAGAAGATAAATTTTAAGTGATACTAAGTTTCATTTATGCAAATGAAAGTAGTATAGAGATTTAAAAAATTTGGATGACAGCTAGGGCTTGAACCTCTGATACCATATCAATTATTATTCCCAGATGAACATCAATTTGAAAAAGTGGATTAAATGTTTTAATACTTCATTCTAGCTTCCTTCATTAAAGAAAGCTAAAAGCAGTGCCCAAGCCCTATTTAACACGATGAAATTGTTTTTTTTTCTGAACCTGAATGTATAACTGTTTTGAAAAGAGTTTAAATATAATATTTTTTTCCAGTTTTTATTAAACTGCTGCAGATGCATAAAATCTTTTTCATTAACATTGTGTTTTTTCACTTTTCCGTGAAAAGAGAAATTGTTTGAAAAAAATAACAATTTGGGTGATATAATATTTAATTTAAGGAGATCAGATTGTAAAGGTTTCAATAAAGAAAAGAAGTTTGAACTGTATGAAAAGACTGAAATAGTATATGACAGCTCTAAATCACGTTTTATGATTTTGATATATGATACAGTACTGGAAAAAAATGTTTAGTATAAAAGAAAGATAAAAAAGAAAATAGATGGAATAAGGAATGAAACTTTTCAATGATTAAGAAAATAATTCTACAAGGTACGAATCCAAAGTCAAAATGTAATTAGTTGTAATAATAAAAACTATGCTAAAGGATAAAAAGGAAGTAAAAGCAAAAGAAGATATCAAAGGATTAAAATGACAGATATTGAAACAGTGATATCGACATCAGAGAACTCATCTTTTCCATGATACCTTATTATTAAAATAATGATTGTTTAATATCATTTATTTAAATAATCATGAATTAATTCTTATTTTTTATATTTAAGAAAAACATTATTAAAAAAAAAAAATTAACTTAATACCAGAATCATTCATTGCCTTCTCTTAATTTGAACAGTAATATTAATTTAATAAAAATTGTTTTTTTTTTAACAATTTAAAATTTTCTCTCTTCAACAAAGGTAACTTGAAAACTGTACCCTTTCCTTAATTAACATTTTAAAAATTACAAAATTGAAACAAAGATAATTTTTTTAAAAATTCTTGTGAGGGAAGTTATTATCAAAAACTAATGGTGTAGTTTATTTTTCCTAGTGATACTGCAAACTTATGACTAATTACATATATTTTTAAAACAACAAAGCCTGACAATGATTCGAAACCATAAAATTATGGATGAAAATTTTAAGTATTACCATTCTACCGTAAAGGTAGAATAATATTAGAAAATGATATTACTTAAGATAAAAAGCAGGCTAGCGTAACGTTTTAGACAGGCATGGCATTTTAGGCGTGTTATAAAAATTCATTATTATTCATCAGTAACTGTAAATGGGCATAAGTCCATTGTTGCTATTGTACAAATAATTAATAAATAAGAAAGGCCCAACCCCTTTGATGAGAGCCCTTTCATTAGAATTAAAAAAAAGAATAAACTTAAATGAAATTTATTCCTCTAATACCTGAACCACTGAAAAACTTTTATAACTGCATATTAAATCATTGAAATATATTAAAAAAATTAAATTTAGCGAATTCTCCTACCTTGAAATAATCTATTTTTCAGAATAAAATCACTGACTGCAATGTGCTATAGAATATTTTTGAAACTAACTGTAAAAACTACCAAACAGCCACCATTTTGATAGTGTTGTAGCCCAAATCTGAACAAGTTTTTGTTTTTCAATATTTTAAAAAATAAAATATATTACAACCATACTTTTCCATTTAAAATTCTCGAGTTCTCCCCCGAGGGTAATTGGAGGATCGTGACCTTATTGATAAAAATAATTCGTTTCGAGGTAGATTCATTTGTTAAATTTTTTTTCTACGTTCATCTGTTGAATATTTACGATTGGCATACTTTCTTAACATTCTGTATAAAAATAAAAAATAGATCCCATAATACAAACTTATGTACAGAATTATTACCATAATTTTTGTATCTTACAGTCAGGGGATACCAGAAGTTGAGTTTCTGGGGATCATTTCATGATCAATAGCTCCACTTTTCTTTTTTAATAAACCATTTAACAAATAGAAAAGTAAAACATCGACAGTAGGTCTAACTATTTCATGATATTTTATATTTTTCAAAATAATGGGGTACAAAAATATCAAAAAAATAAATACATCTTAACTGATATAAAAATATTAGGAAATATATTAATATACTAAAACTAGCAGACCCAGCAATGCTTCACTATTGGTAGATTTAAATATATATATATATATATATATAGATTAAATGAACAAAATTGAAGGTTTGAAAAACATTAACAAAATGAACATTACGGAACTTCACAAAATTTAACCTTTTCCCTTTCCCATTTCTCCCTTTTCCCCCTTCCGTTTCCCTTTTATCAATTTCCCCATTTCCCTTTACTTTTCATATTCCCCTTTGCCGTTTCCCACTTTTCATCCCCCTTTCACTTTCCTCCCCGCACCATCTTCCTTTTATTTTTCTCCTTTCCATTTTCTTTTCCTTGTTTTCCTCTTTTTTCCATTTTCCCTTTCTTCCCTTTTACCTTTTCGATTTTTCCCTTTTCAATATTTCCCTTTTGTGATTTTTTCCTTTCTTCCTTTTTCCCCGCGCGTAAATCGGTCCAGTAGTTTTTTAGTCTACAGCGGACATACATATCGGAAACATTGAAATGGAATCGTAAAATATTTAGTATAGCGTGTGTTGCTTTTACGTCCGACAGATAGCGCTGTTTTTAAAAAAAAAAAAAACATGTTTTTACTTGTCACAAATGTGACATCTTAGGTGTATAAAAACACGCGCGTATTCGAATGGAAACGTTGTATAAAAATGTCAAAGCAATCGGTGAAGAACTCTCGGAGATTTAAGATTCTGAACAAACGAACATTTAAATTTTTATTTATATAGATATATACTAAATGAATAGATTCAATTCAAATCACATTCTATGTTCGAAAAGTGTCTGCTTAATAAAAAATAACAACGGTATTAATATTTACTAACTCCGGTGTAAAAATCTCATTACAATCAGTAAGGATTGTAACAAAGTCGAATAAAAACGTTTTCTTTTACTATTTGGGCGTTTTATTTTACAAAATAAATTAAATTTTACATATTTAAAAATTACAACTTTTGTAAACAGAAATAATCTCACGCTCACCCACACAAACAAACATACACACGTGTACGCGCGCTCACAAACACGGTCGTAGTCTGAGTAATAACATGTAATTAATGAACGATTGATAAAAGACGTATTAATTCATATAACATTACTCATTTCCATTGTGATTAAATTTTAATTAAATTACTCGTAAAGTCAAAAATCATTCTGAAAAAAACCCAAGTGCGTTAAAGAAATAAAAAAGTTTCTGAACGCTCTAACCAAAAAAGATAATCTATCTAATCTGTAGATCATACTTTATAAATAATTACGAAAATGTTTAATATGATGTCAAGATGTAAAGTTTTATGTTTAAATGTTATTTACATCAGTTAGATAAATTTTTTTCTTAATCGTTGTTAAAATGTTCGGATACAAATGAATATTTATGTATGTTATAAGTTGAAAATGAATTGTCATAATTTACGTTAAAATTTATATTTTTATGTTTAACTTACGTTAAATCCATAACTTTTAACTGAATTTCTGTTTCATGTCGTTTTTAAACTGTTAATAGTTTTTTCTTTTCTTTAAAAAAATAACAACGAAAAACATGTGCCACTATTTATTTCATTGCAATAATAAACACGATGTAGTCTAATTTATCAGTAAAACAGCACTAATCGATTATACTATTTATTATAGAAAACGAACACATATACTCGTATACTAGTCTAAGAATATTCTGACCGCTAAACGCAACCCTCTCATAACAGAAGTTCATTCCTGACGCCACAGCCTCTTTTCAATTTTCATCGTAGTCTGTGCTCTGTCACTGTCGCAGGTTATCTACCTCATCTCTCTGTAGTTTATCAAGAAGGCAGTGTAAACACTTTACATTGAATTGACTGCAATGAACAACGACTTAAAAATAGTTCATAATCTGTCATCATCACAAAATTACGTAATGATCATATCCATTGTTAATTGTACGTTTTTATAATTTTAATATTTCATACCATCATATGTGTTCGCAGATTATTATTTCTTACAATTTTTTTTTTTATTAGAATACTTTATTGCGGATGGGTTCTTTTTATAATAAAGCTTTCACGAAGAAGGGAAACAATTTTTTTTAAATATCCTAAATGGACTTCTAGACATCCTAAAACCCTCAAAAATAAGCAAATGTAAAAAACAACTGCTACCGGACAGTTTCAACCCTAAATATTATTTAATCGATTATACTGATTGTAATGGAACAAAAATTAAAATATTTTTCTAAATTTTAATTTACACACTGTTTTCTTTTTTCTTTTTTTTTACCATTTGAGAGCAATCGAGTTACTTCGATCGGTCCCAAGTGACGTGGCTGAAGACTAGCCCCTCCTTAGTGCAGCTTGAAGCTGATCTTCCGACGGGGTCCCTCTTGGATCATTGAGACATCACTACATCCCTCCCCGTTGCCATGGTGACTCTCTGGGAAGCGGGCTACCCTTATCCTTCTCTATCACCTCACTCTAGGACTGGGTATGCATCCCACGCATACCCCCTGAATCGCGCGCCTACCTCATAAACCTCGAGGATCCTCAATGCGTCAACAGAACGTCCTGATCCAGCCATCTGCTGGACTCGAACGCCCTCAGCAAACAGGCTGCCTCCCTGGCCTTGCACGTGCCACGATTCGACCCCCTGGCGACAGAATTTTTTTCGCCAATTCCTCCCGAAAATTTTTTTTTATACACTGTTTACCTTTACTTTATTTTCCTGTTTAGCCTCCGGTAACTACCGTTTTTAGATAATTCTTCAGAGGATGATATATGTATGAGTGTAAATGAAGTATAGTCTTGTACATTCTCAGTTCGACCATTCCTGAGATGTGTGGTTAATTGAAACCCAACCGCCAAAGAACACCGGTATCCACGATCTAGTATTCAAATCCATGTAAAAATATCTGGCTTTACTAGGATTTGAACGCTGTAACTCTCGACTTCCAAATCAGCTGATTTGGGAAGACGCGTTAACCATGTACACTGTTTACCTACCTATATATAAACGAACGCAATTTAGCTCGAAGCCGCAAATTTTACGTACAGAAAATTTCGATTGGTGTTGGCTTTAAAATAAAAATGTAAATAAATTTAAACTAAAATAACATCAAGTGCAAAAACTTTATTTAAAACAAAAAAAAAATTGTTAAATTTTAATTATGTATAGGTGATATATGATATGTTAAGTTGTATAACAAATTTAAAATTAACGTTGTCAATACTTCTGTTATGAATAGGATAAAAAATGTATGATAAAGCTAATTTTTTTCGTCAGTACTCTACTAATCTCGATTGCTCCACGTATACAGTAAAAATAAAACGTTAACTGCTGTTTGATACCAACACACACAACATAACATGATATAACATTCTCGAAAATTCGTAAAATTATCTTCCCATTTTAACTATGAAAGGAATTTTGTTCCGTAATATTATTACTGTATAAAGACTATATATAAATAATAAAATATTATTAAAAGTATCTTTAAATAGAGCTTGCATTGTTTTTGTTAATTTTCAGTAATCGCTAACTCATGAGAAGAAATCCTATTTGTAAGAAGATTCCTCTCTAATTTTACGTATTGTTCCAGTGAGGAATGCCAGATATTGTTACTAACCGAAACCAAAACCTAACACAAAAAATACAGTAAACATAAAAATAATGTTTCTTGTCTTAAAATAAAAAATTAATGTTTAACAAAATTATGGATAGAAAAATTTTGTCGGTTGAAAGATTTCTTTTTACTTATCTTAATTGTATTAAATTTTTGATTATTGAAAAATTATTTAATGCGTACTTAACAAAAACCTGTTTTATGAACCAATCGACTGGAAACAATTGAATTTATGAGTACTCGTACTTTATATCACGTTTAGCACTTATTTTCTGTATCTATTTTAAGAGAATTAATTTATTTAAAAAAATAAAACTGTAAGATTTCTGTGGCAGATTGGTAGTGCCTTAGTTTTTCATCCAAGTTTGCAGGTTTATGTAACAAATCTAAATAAAATTTTTAATTAAATTTAAAGATTTGTAATAAATTATTTTATTTTATTTATTTATTTTTTTTAATTTTGATTGCCTATTTCTCTAAAATTTTCAATTCTTTTGTTTTTAAATGAACTTTATAATTTTTACATTTGTATTTAGTTTCTGTGAGCTTTATTCATACCATTTTAATTAAATTAAAATTCTCTACAAGTTTATTTGATATTTTTACGTGTTTATATCCAATTTAATAAAATTATTTTACTTCAAATATAAAATATTGTTTTCAATTCCAATTTTTTTGCCTTTACCGCAAATTTCACGAAAACTACAATTTTGGTACTTACTTTTTTCCAATATTTCAGCTCAGATTTCAAATAAAAGTACTAAATTTAGACCTTAATTTGGGTCCAAAGAATTACAGTTTGACTTAAGTTTATCGAAGGCACAGAAATCAGGCCGAAATTTTTGCGCAACCGACACTCACTATCGAAGCGTTTACGTGCCTATGTTTATATGAACTTTCTTCTTTATTTCACCAGTAGAACGTGTCCTAAAAGTTTGTTATATTTTTCGTAAATGATTTGTATAAAGTATTTAATTATTGCATTTACGATTTATAAATATTTATTTGTTTATTCAGGTTTTTCTGTGGGCTTCCAAAACTTACACCGGAGCACGATAGAGTATGTATATTTAAAATATTCGACACAGATGTGAGTAAATACAATCCTACTCTTCTTTTTAAATCTGGTTTAATGGCGTTAGACTGTCATGTTTCCGAAGAAAGGTGTAGAAGTCATATATTAATATATGACATGCAAGGTGGAAGCATCGGGCACGTTGCATCTCTGACAATTCCTATAATAAAAAAGTTCTTCAGCAGCGGATTGGTGAGTAAAAATGAAATAAAACTATGTATTTTATTTATTTGTTTTTTAAGCCTTCTAATTAAAAAATGTAGTTTTGTGAACCGGATATTGAAGTTTGCAGGATTAGTGTTAATCGATCGTTTGATTGAATCGTATAGATTTCCAAATAATTTACAGGTAATGTAGAGTAAAAAAATTACTTCGGTAAAAAAATTTAATTTTTAAAAATATTTAGAAATAATATGTGTATATTTGTGTTAAAATTAACAAGAACAATATAAAAATTTTAAATGTTAGCGTAGAACAGAAAATGTCGAGTCTTGTCATAAGACGTTTTTTGAATAATTATAAAAAAAAGTTGGAAATTTTAAAATAAATAATATACTAGCTGAAATGTTCTATAAGATCAATTACTGTTTTTTTTTTTTTATCTGTGATACTTATTCAACAAATTTTGTACGAAACAATCCGCTTTGAATACGTCAAGAATACATATTATAATTACCAATATGTTCTATATTGGTAATTGATACTGTTCTAGTATCTCCTAAAAATCTCAAAACACTTCTGATCAAGCGAAGTGAGCCATTAACTTGAGCGTTTATCGGTTTGTGTGTTTAACAAAGTTATCGCCAAATAAAGATAATTAAGTTAAAATATGAAATTCGGAGATAATTTCTAATTTATATAAATTTTTGTTATGTTTAACATCATTTGGCGGTACGACATATAGTTATGTAACAATTTTCCAAAAAATTTCCGTTTCAAAATGGTGGCCAGTGCAGCTGTTGAGAAGAGCGTAAACTGACGGTTAACTTTCACTAAATCTTTGCCTAACTGTCGGCCTCCTTAGTGTAAGTGATAACGTCTTTCATCCGGATGTCCCGGATTCGGTCAGACATGACATTTTCACAGGCATATCATTTCATCTCGTCTTCTGAAAAAATACGTAACGGTGATCTCGGAGGCTGAAAAAAAAAGAAAAGACAATCCACTACCTAACAGAAGAACTCACAGCATTATTTTACGAATATTAACTTATTTTCTATATTTATTTTAAGTAAATAGTCGAAATTTAACAATAAAATAAAACTACAAAAACTCATGGGTTTATAGTGAGAGTATCTTCTTTTCACAACAGTCATCTCTTCTAAATCTATATTAACTATCTAAGAATTCAGATAGAATTCTCAGATAGTTATAAATTCGATAGAATTATTTAAACAGAAGTCGTTTGTATATCTAAAATATGTTTAGTGAAGTGAAATATATATATTTATATACCGAGTGTCCCAAAAGTCGTTGACCAAGAAATAAAATTTTTCAGAAGCTGAAACCAAATACCTGTTCTAAAAAATCAATAATAAATCTTTTACACGTAGTAAAATTTATTATACATTTTTTTAAAAATCTTACAAGAGTTGCTCAAAATGCTGCACATGTACTTCAATACATTTTTCTCAGCGGTTTTTTCAAATAATAAAAACTGTTAAAAAGCATCAAGGAAAAATTCTAAAATGGAAAACAAGAAACATTTTTAAATGTATTACAATAGATTTTAATTTAAGGTCAGGTTTACCGGAGTATCTTTCAATCTAAATTAGGCTTTTACAAAATCTTAAGGTTTGCGTAAATTTTATCCTAAAGTGCAGTATAAAGGATTTTAATCTTCTATTTTTTTTTAACAGGATAATTTAACTTGGATCCAACGATTCAATTGAAAAAATATCTTTTTCCTTTTCAAGATATTTTGGGACCATACCACTTATATAGTGGTATGGTCCCCCCCAAAATAGAGGTTATATTAAATGATTTATCTATTTGTCATTCAATCTGACTATTTTTACTCCTTGGTATTAACTAAATAAATGAACAGAAATTTTGTAAAACTTAATCGCTATAAATATTCTACAAGTTAAATATTTAAACACTTATATCAATTGATAATTATTTTTTTTTGTTTAACAGGTTGGTATGCCACAAAGATATTCCGGTTTTCACATTGTCAACGCACCAAGTATTGCTGAATCATTAATAAGTATGGCAAAATCTTTCCTTAAGGATAAATTGTCCAAGAGGGTCAGTAACATTATAAAAAGTATAGTTACTAAACATTTTCATGTAAATTTGTAGTATGCTCCTTAAGCCGGCCTCAACCCTGACACCCAGACCAACATATCTGTTCCCACCTCCTTACGAATTCTTTGCTATCTTTCACCGACTATATTCCACCGATTCATCTGGCACCTTTTCTTCAGGTTTTTAAACCCCAATTTACATTTCATTATCATTAAATTATTTTTGGTCACTATCGATGTCGCTCCTGGATATGCTTTGCAGTCAGTTAGTTGATTTCTAAATCTTTGCTTAACCGTGATATAATCTATCTGATAACTTGCAGTATCGCCTGGCTTTTTCCATGTGTATATTCTTCTATTATGATTTTTAAATACTAAATTATACTTCGTGCAAAACTCAATAAGTTGGTCCCCTCATGTTATATTTACAATAAAAATACATAAATTAATAAAAAAATATATGAAATTAGAGAAAAGAAAAATTTAAATCAATATATGAAATATAATATCAAAATATAATCAATGTCAAACGTAACAGCTAAGGAAGTTGATGCTTAATTTTAACTTTGTTGTAAAACTAACAAAAAGCATCGTCTGACATTACATGTTTTTTTAATGTTATACAGCGTAATGTTACATACATAATGTGTATTTTAAGATATAGACTTGTCGACATGTTGTATATATGATTACAGACAACGTACCTAATAACTAAGTTACATCAAATTAGATTGTAAAGAACCAAAGACTACCTAAGATTTTAAATGAATACAAAATTAAAAACTTCAGTAGATATAATTCATTCATCCATACCTTTTATGACTTTCTTGGTGAGATTCTGGGTACAAAATGATGTGGAACATAATTGATTAATTTATGCAAGATATACTTAAAATGACTTCCACATACATTTTAGTTAGTACAAGAATTTACAAAATAAATAATATTAAAAGTATTTATAACAGAAAAAGTATTAAATAATGGCCGTAGACTATATAATACGTATAATATGGATTACAACAAACAAATGAACATCTATTTTTGTTTATTTATAACAATAGATTATTAATATATAATTCCCTGATTATTAGACACAGAATTCTTAAAACATTTGTTTACTGGGAGTAAAGCCTGAGTTTTCCTAAGGCTGCTTTTAATATATACTTCTGTGTTGTGAAGAAAAGTTTATTAAAGTGCCCTTATGCAGTATAGTAATACTGACTAACCATATGCAATGTAAATTAACCTGCATATTCTGTCATCTTTTAATTTCTTTATTTTGTCAAATTTAAATATTAAGTTAATATTAATATTTAAGTTTACGACAAAGATTATATGATGATCCCACCTTAAGTTGAGTCAATTGTAACAACTAGGTATTTTATATACAGGACTTTCTCTAATTTAGGGCACTTGCACGATGGAGTTGTGTTAGTGTTTCACAATTTGATAAGTGTATAAGTTAAATTATTAAAGTTAGTTGGTTGATCACGGCTGGCAGGGGAAAAGATCATAAATATTGTTTATTTGTATGTCAATAATATAAGCTCTATGAACTAAGATTTAATGGCACCAAAGGCTTAGTTCAGTTATTTTTTTAATTTCATTCTAGGATGGACCATCAAACCCCTGTAGAGGAACGAAGATGCCCACCTTGTGACGCTTTTGGTCGCCACCCCCCTCCCCACCGTTCATAGCCCTGATGGGCTTTAACGTGAGTTGTCTTGTGGACCATTAACTGATTTCAGCACACAGTAATAAGCCAACCCGATGCCAGGCATCAGTTGTGATTTTTTAACTCAGCTTTTGCCTTCACTGCAAGCCTCATATGGACATCTTGAATATCCTATATCATTGCCCTTTAAACTAACTAACCGAGTTCGTGGAAGCATAAACCCCACACGTAGTTCTACATTTTACAGAGCCAATTTGTAAATGTCGCTTAGATCGAGGCAATAGTAATAACAGCATACCACCAGCAATGTTGCTTGCAACAACGGAATTTACTCCTAGTCCCCTTAGTGAACTCATTTTTGGTTCATACCCCAGACTTAGTCTAGGATAGACTAGTGAAAATTAGCGCTGTACCAAAATGTAAATAAAAATAAATGGACTAAATAAAATATTTTACAGTTAATAAATTTTTACTTTTCCAGCAGCATAGTTTTACTATATAGTATAGCATAAGGAAAAGTATATTAATATGGTCAAGTTTTGTATGATGGGATCTTTGGAGATTTTAATGTTTTATAATCTCCTCTGACCAAAAACACAATTTTAGCATTGAAAAAAAGCATTATATAGCATTGTAAGAATTTTTGTACATAACTACTTAGGTTTATACATCTTATATAAACCTTAATATCTCTAATCTCGATGTACCAATTCAGATGAACTTTGGTAGAAATGATTTCTGTATATGGGATATTGATACTATTTAATTATGGTTACAATTGTGGAAGGAGATAGGAAGGTGTGACTTTATGGATCCTGTATTTCACAATTTTACTTGATGGGAAAGACATTTTTTTATATAATTTAATGCCCCTGAGCAAGCTAAGGCACTTTCTGATGGTGTCAGTCTTATTCAAACCCCATAAAGAGGTAGGAGCTACATTTCTTTTTTCTGGACTCAAAGACATATTCTTATACTAATTACTTTATTTTATTACATTATTATGTCAGTTTAGTGGTTATGTATTTGGATAATTTCATTCAGGTATGGTAGATAATAAGCTGTTCTTTTAAAACTTTTTTCATCAGCTTTCATTTTGCTTGATATCTTCAGACTGAATTGATTGATTTTTGTGAAATCCTGCCGATGACTTCTGAATATGAGCATATGCATAGGCATATGTATATGCATGAGCATATGCTCATATGCTCATAGGCATATGCATAAGCATATGCATGAGCATAGGCTTGATGATCATATGATTATAAAATATAGCATTGATGTCATTTAATTTGAATTACAATTGACCAAGTAGGTAGGAAGATCATCATGGGTCCCATATACCAAAATTTTATTCAAAAAATGGAATAATTGTTTTAGTAATTCTTAAATGCTCCACTTAATTTTCCTCTAAAATATATCGAAGGCAAATCCTCTGCATTCAAAGTAACATGATTTTTTCCTTTCTCCCTCATCTTTTCTGTTTTACTAATTAATATACAAGTATACTTTTCTCATTCAATTTAAGATCAACCTCTTCCTAATATTTTCATTGGTCTTGCTTCAATGAATTTTGACGATTTGCTATTTTTATTCATTCTCATTACATGCCCAAACATCCTCCTTATGTCAGAGGTTCCTGTCTCAATTGACTTTTATGATGTTCCTAAACGTATTTCAGCTAGTTTTTGTATGATTCTACTTCGGTATTTCAACAAAAATATGTATTAAAATTAAAATATATAAAAAATATAATTTTCACACTTTAGGTTTCACCTGCTTAGAACTGTTTGCACTAATTCCAATTATATTCTTCTATCTTCCAATTATTAAAATCGTAAACTTATTTTTATGTTTATATTTATGAATGTGTAGTCTTTAGTAACGAGAATATCCACTTAACCTTAAAATACAACAAATCTCTCTCAAATCAGAAACAAAAAAATATTTTTGTACTACCAACATGATATTTCGTTTTTGATAAGTTTCTTATTAAACTTTCCTTGTTATTTTTAAAAAATTATTGAACCATTTAAATAATATTCCAGCCTGTTTATTTAAAATACAATTACAGGATTCTCTTTTAGCAAAATAATAAGAATTTTTAAATAATATTAATTAACAGTTTAAAACAACACCGGAATTTAGTTCAACTAATATCTTTATATATGAATCTCTTAGCATTATTTCATGTGTTTATATTTTAACTAATTAATATGAACTTGAATTGCATCTATATATCATTTTATAATTAATTATTTATTTTGTGAGGTCCTCTGATAAGGGTTTACCACGATTTTCCTTGATTCACCCGGCAAATTCTCAGATAGGTCCTTGTTTTATCCATTTAGTAGTATTTACTAATTCCTGATGTGATCTTTATAATGGATTATTATGTACCGATCAGAATAAAAGATTTATTTATTTATCTAAAGTGAATTTATTAGAATAAGAACTTAGCATTATTTGAAAAGTGTGTGTTTAGTAATGGAATAAGGGAAACAAGAAGTTGAAAGATGTAAACGTAAATGAAGTGTAAGTTATGTAATTTTTTCAAAAAAAGAGAGAGATAGTCTCATAAGAGTTTATAAAACAGCTACTAGTTAAGTACAATGCTATTAATGGCATTTATAAAAAAGGCTAATTTTAACACTATATTAAAAATTATTTTTTAGCTTATATTAAAATAGTATGACTAAAATAATAAAAATTAAATATTACTTGAAATAAAAAAATGCAGGTTTATTTGAACATTCTTAAAAAAAAAATTATATAGTTCTACCAATTCTGTAATAGTTGTTTGGAAAAGTAGACCCTTAAATAATTTTCATTATTCTTTATCCTAAGTATATTTTCACCATTCCTTTGTATATTGTTTTCATTAAAAATTGTAAAAACTTTTTTCTTTTTGATTTATCTTATGTACTGAGATATCAGTTATTATCGGTTTTGATTTACACTTCCTTATTTCTGAATTATCCATTTCTGAATTATCAATTCGTTTCATTTTTAATTTTAGTGTCATTTTCCTATTAGCCATTTATAAATATAATAATTGTTTAAATATGATGGTAAAAAAATGTATTAAGTGTGAATTTTCTTTTACAGACTTACGTGCATCATGATATGACATCTTTGCATAAATTTATACCAAAAGAAATATTACCAGCTGAATATGGTGGTACTTTCCCCATGACAATGAATGAACTCAAAGGTAAATATATAAAGATGTATATATATATACACTAGTTGATAGAGCCCAGCAAAGCACGTGCCAACTGTCCAGCCAGGATGGAGTCTAGCCATGAGGTGTAGGGGTTGAAGCTCCCTGGACCGCTATGTCCCAGATTGGGGGAGGCAAGCCCCGGGGTGACTCAAGGACTCCTAAGGGCCACAGAGGTTACCTCACTTGACACTACCTTCTAACCCCACAATGTTTGTAATCCTCATGGTTGTGAGATTAATAATGATAAATAACAATTAATAGAGTATTCAGACTTTATAGAAATCTGAAAAAGAAACTTAATTACAAAAGACAGAATAGTAGTAACCATTGACTAAAGTACACAGACTTGTTGATGAAAGATTCACAACTTATTTCTGTTACCATGATGACAGAAATTAATTTTTAATTTTTTTTCTATAATAAATTTCTTTAACTGGCCACATATCAGCAAAGGGGGGTTAGGGCCTCTGTCTATGACGTTAAACCTTTCCTGCGGTAACATTAATATATTCTTAAAATTTGAAAGCAATCAATTGGTTGGTTCTTGTGAGCTTAGAGAACAAACATGACTGTGATTGGGTCAAAATGGGATATTGGGATTTTAGCAAATATTTACATTTTAGGGTTCAACTAGTTCATCTAGACTAAAAAAATGTATATATGTTACCTATGAATGTACTATGTTTGTGTCAGATTGATTTTGGATTTATATTTCAGGATTGAACCAAGATATTTTCTTCAAATTTAGCAAAAATATTTCTATATATGAATCATTGATCATATTATTTTTTTTCAAAATTCGTTCAGGGAGAGGATGGATATTGTGTAAAAATTAATTTCTATTTTTTTCAGAACTTTAAAAAAAACACTTTTTTGGCAGATTTCTTACCTATAATGTATATATAATAATTCAATTTTTTTTAAAATCAATCTTCACCTCTTAAAATTGAAATATTTTTTGTTCTTTTGCTCTATCATCTCCCTTCGGTTTTAATAGTTTTTTTTGTATTTTATACATATAAAATTCTCTATCAAAAAATGTCTACAATTTTCAAAAATTAAAACCTCCTTCCTTAAACACAAAAGTTTTTTGAAAACTTTTATGTTTATTTAAATCTTGTTGGAGAGGCTGTTAGATTTAAGGAAAACTTTGTTTAAACAAATCTGTTAAGCTTAACCTATGAATATTTTTAGATTTTTTTTAAATTTATTCTCCATTTCTAAAAAATATAACTTATTTTTTATTTTCTGGCTCTAAATCTTCTCATTTTTATTATTAAAAGAAAAAAATTATTTTGCTTTGTTAATTTAAGGGCAATTAAAATTTAAACAGTTTTGGCCTACATAATGTACTTTGGACCCAAAATAAGAAGCAATTTTTTTCATTGTACTCATAAAAGTCATACTTTTTTTTTTTTAACTTTTTGTTAAGGATTACTTCTTCACAAAAAAACTTTTATTAAATTGTTTGCAGACACCTTCCAAGATAATGTTTTTTTTCATTTGGTATTTGGATATTTTAATGCTTAAATCTTATTTTGATAATCAATATAATGAATAAAAAAGCCTCATTGATAAGGAGCCCTGAAAATTTACAAAAAATTTATTTTTGTTTTATACGAATATTTGAATGTTTATTAAGAAAATAAAAATAAAACTTTTAATGACTTAATTGAGAAAAAAACCTGAAAGGTTTTATATTGAATAAGCTTGCAAGGTATGACATGACCAGCATTGCCGGTGAAGTCATGCAATACTTTACCAGCTTTATCCTTACCCTTAATCGTTAAATCCTCCTTAATTTTTTTTCTAAACCTCTACTGGATCTCGGTAAAGGAAGTTGCTACTTCTTAGGGTTACTTCACAATCTTGGTGTTTGGATATTTGGTGAAGATGGGTTTACCTAGAAATCTGCCTGAGAATTCTGATTTAAATCAGGTTGCAAATTGTCAAAAATTGAATTGACATGAATATCAGACAAAATTCGACCTTATAATAGTTACATATTTCATAAAATACTATAATAAAATTCTACGATGCAGTATTTGTTTATTAATTAATGACATTGGCATTTGGTTGTGTGTGTTTATTTATACAAAGAATAAGAAACATTTAACAAAAACTTTTAATATATTTTTTTATAATTACTATTATAACAAATAGATAAAATACAATTAAAATTGTTTATTATTTATGTATTTATTTTTTACAGAAAACACATATGCAGGTTTGGTTGCTCATCGTGAATGGTTCAAACAACAAGAAAATTTAGTTACAGATGAAAAGAAAAGATTATCAAAATTCAATTCATTAGATCAAATTGAAGGTTCATTCCGTAAAATAAATATTGACTGAATTAAATACAGTAATTAATTTGCGTAAAAATTCCTTTTTAAATTAATAAATTTATTGTTGAATATTGTTGTTATCAATTTTTTGTAGTATAAAGAAAAATATGTTCACTTTTTATAAATTATATTCAAAGATAAGTAAATATAATAAAAGTTTGTAATGTAGACATTTATTTATATTTATTTATTTTTTGTTAAAGGAATTTGTTACTCATAAGTGATGGAATAAGTATGCACCATACTGAATCTGATGAAAATTGATTCAGTAACCTGATTTTTAAATAATCCTAATTATCAAGAAATATATTGCAGTTTAATAGTACATATACATAAAATATTATCGGAGATGACATCTTATTAGCAAAATCTTATTATTACATTTTTATGAAATTTAATTTTTATAAAAGGGTAAAATAATTTTTTTTTATAACAAAACAAATTTTTTCTTCTTGTATTTTACAAAAAAGAAAAAATATGTGTGATAAAAAACAAACAAATTCAAGTGAAAATGAGGACCGTGTCCATTTAATATAATTTTTTTTTTTTAATTGTTTGGCCTACATTGGACCCAATTTTTATAGGAGGGGTTATTCAGTTTCCTGTTAGCCCAGTACTTCTTCATTTTTTCGGATCTCAACTTTTTTCTTGGTCTGAAATCACCCTTCCTATTATTTGTCTGTTGATTTTCATTTGTAGTCTAGTTTGTTTGTCTTTGAGTTTCTTAATTTTGTCTGTTTTGTTCTTCAAATCTTCCAGTGTAATTTCAAGTTCCTTCATATCTTCTTTGATTTCTGTAATCCATATTATGTTGGTTTTGCTATTCCATAATTTTTTTTTTATTTTCCTGATGATTCTATATTCTGGTGTTCTGTTTAGGTGTCCCAAGAATGAGATCTGTTTCTTTTTAATTGTGCCGGTTACTGGTCTATTTCTTTGTAGACTGTTTCATTTAAAGCAAGCCTTCGGTGTTCATTCTTTTGATATTTTTTGTTAATGCACGTTCTGACTAACCTTCTTTCTATTTTGAGGATTGTCTATTGCTGCAGTATTGATTATTTTGAAAATGGTCTCACTCGCATTTGCAATTTCTGGTTGATGATGGTTTTATAATGTTTTAATTTTGTTATTACTGAGAGACTTTTTTGTTGTAGGTAAAATGCTGCACCCTACTCACTCTGTTTATTCTGTTATGCCAAGCTGATTTTTCATTGAGATTGTATATTATAATTTCTCCAAGATACCTGAATTTATCTACAATTTTAATCTCCTGGCCATTTACTGAAGTTTTATTTGCAAGAGGGGGTTCTATTAACATTATTTCTGTCTTTTCAAAAGATATTTTGAGACCGAATCCCTTGTGCTCTCTCTTGTAGTGATTTTATTTGTTGTTTAGTTTCTTGTATGTTATTTGCCAGAAGGGCCAGATCGTCTCCGAATCCTAGGCAGTTTAAATTTATGTTGTCTCTACGTCTTCCAATTTTGATATTCTTGGGGGTGACTTTGTACCTTTTTCTCATTATATATTTCAAGACTAGTAATTTAATAATAATAATATAAACCAGTTAATATATAGTAGAATAAAAAATAACTAAAAATTTTATATCCACCTTACCAGCAAAAAAGATGTGTTTTCTCATGATCTTTCGGTTTATTTCAAACCATCATCAAGAGGATAAAATTAATATAACTCAAAAATTAAAATAATTACAGTCATGACTGTTTGAATGTCAAAAGTATACTCTGTAAGTATATACTCATCACTGTAAGTAAAACTAAGTTTTACTCTAATAGTAATAGTAGAAGTCTTACTCTAATAGTAATAGTCTAAGTATTTCTCTAAGTATATACTCATTGAGTATACTTTTGACATTCAAACAGTCATAACTGTAATTATTTTAATTTTTGACTTATTATATTATTTTTATCTGCTGATGATGGATTGAAATAAAACTAAAGACCACGAGAAAACCATCTTTTTCGCTGGGAAGGTGAATATAAAATTTTTAGTTATTTTTTATTCTATTAAAAAAAATTATCTGCTGAAACCATGCTTAAGAAATTTAATGTATAATAATTAAACCAGCTAATAAAAAATTACAATTATTGTTATTAATTATTTATAATTAATTCAGCTAATAATGTAATCCAATTCAACAGTTTTGAATTGGAGCTTCATTTAAGGCAGATCGTAAATGGTGTAGATTTTAAAAATAATCTAAAATTTTTTTTAAAAATAATAATGTGGTAGGAAACAAAATAATTTATTTTCTGTTTATATTTTATTTGATAAATCTATTATTAAAATAAAGAACAAACAAAAAACAAATTGAACGTGCGCTAATTTCAAATAATTATGAAAACTAGTACTATATTTTTGAAGTGGAAAAACATCTCTATTTAATTTCAAAGAAATCTGTAAGAAGATAATTTAAATAGAAATATTAAAAAATATATAAATAATTTATGAATCCAAAATTAAAATTTTACGAAATTTAACATTATTATTATTGTTTTATATTAAAATAAATTTCCAAATAATAAATAATATAAAGTATGTTAAGCAATTGAAATAAAATTTTGTATATTGTAATTCAATGATGTATAAAATTGATTCTTAAATTGGAAATAGAATTTTCTTTAAATAAAAATAAAAAATAAATTTATTAGTAAAGTTCCAAAATTATTATTATTTTTTTTTTTTTATAAAAATTTATTTTGTTTTCAAAATTGTATTACATCGGTTTTTGTTTGGTTTTTTGTTTTTTTTTTAATGATTTATCGAACTAAATAAAATATCAAACATTTTGTTTCAAAACATAAAAATAAATAAATAGAAAAAAAATTAAATAAGTCTGTTTGTTACGTAATAAAACGGAAAAATGAAATAATGTATATAGTTATCTTAATGTTTCAATACTGGAAATATTAGGGGTCAGGGTAGCTCATTATAAAATCGAATCATCAAAATATTAATTTAATACCAAATTTATTACAAATAAATAAATTATACATTATGTTAAGAATATATTATATAAGAATTATTATTATATTTAATTAATATTTATATTTATTTTTTGATTTTAAATATTATTTAACTATTTATATTTGTAATATAAGTATACATTACAATATCTATTTTTATGTATTTTGGAACAGTTAAATTAATTATGTTATAATATGCTTTGTTTTTTAGTTACGGATGAATGTGAAAAAATAGAATAATAAATTTTAATAACAATTGTAAATATTATTTATATGAATTTTATTTGGTCCTTTTATCTGTTTCAATTTAATCATTCAAATATTTTCTTTATCTAGGTACCAACTTCAACTTCAGACAGTTTCAGTTTATTCTAATTATATTTATTTATTTTTAACTCCCTGAAGGGGAGTCTTATTCTTTAAGACTTTGGGGGTTGGCGTCCCCACGGGCCTAGCCTCTGCAGCTTTTCTTTCCACTACTCGCTTAGCTGCAGAATACATTTCACTATACACGTATACTACACCAGGTACACTACATGAATTACAACATGTACATTTATTCGACTACTCATCAACATCCAACACCGTTTTCTCTTTCACTTACACTTGGTGGTGTTGCGACATCGTACGAAATGCAACCGTAACCCGAGGTGGGAACTATCGTGCCGATGGGTGAAAGGCTCTACGTAGTGAGTCTCGAACGATGTCCTCTGGGCACCAGAGCAAACCCAGTTGTATTTAGCTCTAGCTCCAGTACGCGTGCGCTCTGCTTGAGTGGTCTATTGTATCGCCGGTTCTCGTGGGACCAAAATTTCAGTTCCTACAGCCAATTCTATGATGGTTGGAGCTTGGGCGGTGTGCCGTCGGGTCTTCTTGACCGCTAAGAGGAATTCATGGACGAAGTATGTGAACTCCTTCTCACGTACTACTCCCACGTCTACTGTATGGAGAAAAATCCATGCAATTTTCAGGTCCCCCGACGGGGAGTCTTATTCTTTAAGACTTTGGGGGTTGGCGTCCCCACGGGCCTAGCCTCTGCAGCTTTTCTTCCCACTATACAGTGAGCTGCAGAACACTTTACATCATACAAATATACTACACCAAGAACACTACATAAATTACAACATACACACTTACACAATTACACAACAACATCCTACACTGATATTTCTTACATTAACACTCGGTGGTGTTGCGACATCTTACGAAACGCAACCGTAACCCAAGGTGAGAACAAATCGTGCCGATGGGTGAATGGCTCTACGTAGTGAGTCTCGAACGATGTCCTCTGGAACCCAGTTGTACTTAGCTCTAGCTCCATTTTTCGCCGGTACTCGTGGGACCAAAATTTCTGTTCCTATATTAAATTCCAAGATGGTTGGTGTTCCATCTGAAAAAACCACCAAATTAAGTCTTGTGAAGAGACCTCGATCATCTTTGTCTGACGAGGATAAACGTCCTATCGAAGAGAACTGCAAATCTTTAGACTTGAACTCTAAAAATATTCGATTCGTTGTTCTCCGAAATAGTCAGGAAGGTGGCTCCCTCCAGGTTTCACCTTTCCTAATAAACAAAACAGTAACAGGTGCAAGTGGCTCCCCGAAGAAAATCAGGAAATTACGCGACGGATCGATTCTGATCGAAACATTCAACGACGAACAGAGTCGATCTATCTTACGTCTCCGTAATATGGGTGGTATAAATATAAGTGTAGAAAGCCACAAAACTTTAAATACGAGCCGGGGTGTAATCTTTTGTTGAGACCTTTTAGATATAGATATCACTGAAATAGTTGACGAGCTTTGCCACCAAGATGTTGTTGAAGTGAAACGTATTATGAAACGGCAGAACGGAACAGAAGAACCGACACCGTCTCTTATACTAACTTTCAATCTCCCTGTTCCACCAGAAAAGATTAAAGTGATTTTACTATCCGGAGAGGGGATTTTTGCACAACCCATCGGAGTTGGGTGAGTTTTTATGCTTTATTCTATTATTTTAACTTTTATATTTTATCAACTTTGTCTGTGATATTAGTTTTGGGTTTTATTTTGCCTTCTTGGCTGGTTTTATTAAATTTTTATTATACGGTTAATATTACATTTACACCTTGTGTGGTTTATTATTTTGGAGTTATTTTACCCTTTTAATAATAACTACCGGGCGATGATAACGCCCGCGTTTTTCGCCCACAAACAAAAAAAAAATTTTTAACGTAATTTTTCTGTAGTGTCTGCTGATGATGATTTAACAAACGAAATTGCTACCTAGGTTTTGATTTAGACCTAGGCGATAAAATATGCTGTAAAAGGTTTTTGGAGAGTATAGTTTTTTTGTATGAACATCAACTTCCAAGGTCAATCATTATTAGTCATCGTCACATTATTTAAAAAAATAATAAAATCGCCAGCAGGATCGTCAAATATAAAGCTATATAGGGCAACTTACATTTTAATAAAATATAAAACATAAACGTTACATGAAACATAAAAATAAACGCTCACATATTTTAATTACAGGGTTAAAGATACCTGACATTTACATAAAACACAAAATAAAATATAAAACACACAATAAAATAAAATAGACAAAGAGTTGTTGGAATGTCTTACAAATTTGATAACGTCCGGCGCAAAGTGCGTTCATAAAGAGGATTCTCAGTTAAACGTTGCACATATTGATTTGTCAAAGGCTTGCTAGGAGTATAATCGCTTTAGTAATCCTGCTGGCATATAGGAATGCAACTAATTTTTCTTCTTTGCCGTTTTCTAAATCAACAGTAATATAATTTCTTGCTCCGTACGTTTTTCTGAGGTTTTCATATATTGTACATTTTTCTAGTAGGTGGTCAGCAATAAGTGGATTATTTCACACTTGCCAAATCTGGCAGTATCCACTTATGAGCCTCTTCATTTATTTATATAGAGCATCCAGCGCCAGGTTTGTTAATTAAACGCTTTATGTCATCCTCCTTCCAATCATAATTTAGCAATATACTAGATAATAATTTGCAGCGGACACTTCGTTCTGATTACGACCGCTTACGGATTTATATTTATTTCAACCGCTTTGGTGGTAGCTCAATTCGTCGTTAATACGGCTACTCTACCTTTAAGATTATTACCTTTAATATTAGGCGGTTGATTTTGTCGATAAATATTATATTATCTTAAACAGAAATTTACACCTTGACGAAAATATTTTTCTTGCAAACGTATACAAATAGGATCAACATCGTGTACCAAGAATTAGAGCTCTAGGATGTTTGTAAACATATATTGATGTTCCATTACAAAAACGACTAGTTTTTAATTAGAAAGTAAATTTCTAGTTTTGACTTTTGGCCAGCTCTTCTTTTTCGATTTTCCATTTTACCAACTGTTTCATGTTCGAAGATTATATCGTAGTATATCTTAGTCCGTAAAACTCCCAGCCTCCAAGTCGGAGACCAAGAGAGCGGCGGAGTAGGATAGGTATGGATCTGAGCCTGGTGTAGGCGCCGATTTAGAGCTGTTAATAGGAGAGAAATCCAAGATGGGGGTCATAGTAGTCGTCGCTCAGGTAAGAGGGGAAATATACCACATTAGGGGGACTCTCCTATGTGGTTTTAAGAGGTATTTGCGATTTTGGTTATGAGATCACCTCAGAAGAACATGGAAGCCTCCTCAAGAGGTTTTGAAGCAGTCATGCTCATCTAAACCTTTAGGTAAACGTACCGAAAATCCAAGTCTGTTCTTCCTTCTTGTTCTGTTTTGTTGTACTTTTATTCTTACTCGATGCAAATACTGTTGGCTGCAACTTGGACGGTCTTCAAGCTTCCTTTTGAGAGAAAATTTCATTTTACTATCGATTATTCTCTCAATCACAACAGCCAAAGTTGCCGAGGAAGTGGTCCTTAACAATAGTTGGAGTAGGAATAGTGGCCACTACCTGAGAATACGATGTTGTTTGTTGCCCATGGATTGCTATTGTTTACAATTATTTGACCTCGACATAACTGACCTTCTGTGAGGTTTTCAGTCTTGAACAACTACTTCGTCTTTGTAAACAGAGCAGATCAGGATTCATGTCTGGATAGTGATCCACATGAATACTGTCCTTTGTAGTTAACTCAGACGGAAAGATTTTTCAGGGTTCCCCTTCATGATTTTCTTCACCACACACGCATATTTGCGATCTCTCACATCGAGCTGCGGTTTGGCCAAATCCCTGAACCTGAAAGTCGCATGGGATGCGGCAGGAAAGCTTGCACGTCCAGTCGATATATAACAGCGCGTACTTTTCCGGCAGGGTAGGTTTATTAAAAGTTTATATATTATATTTATATATTGTATTATATTATATTATATATATTATATTATATTATATATTATATTTATTAAAGTAATAAACTGGAAGAAGGTTACGGAACTTATAGTAGCAGTATTAACAGAGAAGGATATAGATGAAAGGCGACTAGGTTACTAGTGTAGAATAGGGTAGGGTGGACAGCCTCAGTGATGAGAGACGGCACGCTGAGGTGTGTCGTTCTCAATGATCCACTGAGGACTCCAAGGGTTTAGATAGGTTGCGATGAAGAAGAATAGTAAGATAAGACCCGGTGCCACGTTACGGCTATTTGAGGTATGTCGTGGTTTCCAAATGGGCAAACAGAAAATCACTCAAAAGAGTTGACACCGGCGAGCCGACCTGCCATGCCAGATGTTCAGCCGGTAGGCGGAGAGGCTCGTTAGAGTTTACCAGACACTCCCCTGGGTGGCGCAATACCAACCAGTCGGACCGGCCCAGGGGAGTAGAGTGAAAAAAAAAAAAAAAGGTTTATTAAAAGTGACGACATGAGAGAAGTTAGAACTTCGCCATTACTTTTTGTTCACCCTTCGACACTCTATTACTCCCTACGGTGACAAATCCACCACAGTTTCCTGCTCAGAACAATTAAGTATCTCTCCAGAATTCACAGAACTCTTTGAGGTATTGGGAGTGCTGAGGAATCTCATCTATTTTGCATAATGCAAAGATTTTTTGTGACTGAATGTATTTTATATTTTATTTTTACTGGGCTAACAGCGCAACTAGTAATTTCACGAAGGACAAAAAATGGGTTTACCCTCGAAAAATTTCCATCTTCCTTTGTAATCACCAGATATTTATGTCTAAGCAAACAGTTCTTGATAGCAGTACACTGGTGACACTAAATGTCACTACGAATTCTTCATGTTTAAAACTTCTTCCGTTTCCGACGATACAGCTGGTTCTAAACGAGGGAATTTGCGAGAACCCTGTGCCACAATGTTTGTTCAAACAATGTATTGATTACTGCATGATGAATTAATCCCTTCTCTAGCAAGGCTAGCTGCCGGGGTACGCCCCCATCCAAGAACTACTAACCCTGGAGTTCCAGCCAGGTACTCCGGTGGAACCGGCATATCTCCTGGGAGAAAGCGGGTGCACAATCTCTACATTGACTTCAAGTCACTATTCACCGAAGCTTTCAGGGTTCCCGTGCGCAGACATACATGGGCAAATTACTACATGCTTTTATTATTTTCAGAGAGCATATAAACAACGGGTGGGTCTCTGTTACATTTGCAATCACATCGACCCTAGCCGCCACACGTCAGCTGTAAGACTATTTCCAAAAACGTTTTTAAATGTACATGATCTGCAGGTGGCTGAAAATTCCAGACCGTATAGCGACTTGAAAATGGAAGTCAAGTTAAAAGAATAATCAGATTTGCAAGAAAGACACTCGAAGCCCCGTTAACCAGCTATATGTATTATACCTGTGTACAGATGCTAACACTCTGTGAAGAGGAACGTAGGTGGGGTATGTTACAGAAATGGGGATTGTCTATCCCCGGGTGAGAGTAATGTTTTTTCAATTTAAATTTTCCATACAGTATTCATTAAATGAATATGTGTCACTTAGTACAAAACTATTTGTTCATTTAAAAATATAATATATTTGAATTCAAATTTAATGCCGGGATTTCATTATACATATCGCCTGTCGTTTAAACTACAATCTTTCGGATGAAAGGGTGTATGGAATGTCTTAATAAATAAACTTGAAACGAAGGAAGATGTTTAAAATTTTAACTGGACGTTTTTATAATATATATTCAAGGTTTACTTCAAATTTCAACGATTTTGTTGTTTTTTTCTATTTTTATGCTGAGTTTCTCCAGTAATTAGGAATTAAGTTTCTTCCACCTAATACAAAGAAATGACTTTTTAAATAAAAATTTACATGTATTCTGGAGTAACGATTTGAAGAGTTGATCTGAATCTAAGAAAATAAATTATTTCTCAAAGGGGTCAGAAATTCATACAGCAGTTAGTAAAATCCCCTACTTCTGATGGTACATATGATCAGTGAGTTGATTAAAAAATTTTGTTATTTAATCCAACAAATAAATAATGATTAAAGTTCTTTAATTATTTTATTTTAAAACTTTAAAACTTACCTATTTTAAACTTTGAGAGATACGCGGCGAAAAGCAAGAGGAATAATACAGCTATATTTTCCGAGGAAATATTTTTTCTCGTTCTATTTTTTTTTTAATCGAATGATTTATTTCTAAGACAGAAATTTATTTACTCTGAAAAAACCAGGAGGTAATGAAATGTAACATAAAACCGTATAATGAAAAATTAAAATCAAAGGTGTACAGTAGTAAATCAGAAGATGAGAAATTTTATTATCGAGTCTAAAAAGTTATATAGGATGCTCAAAGTAAACAGAGAGATGTTGTTTTTTGATTTGTACACAGGTAAAAATCAATAGATATGCTTTGATACACTCGTTACCGATAAAAAACTGGATCAACTGGTACCCCAGTTCTCCGTGCTCGTGGTCCAGCCAATCTCTGGAGGTCTGGGATCTGTCTATCTACCCTTCGTTTACTGATTCCATTTCTCTTGCCAACTGCAGACAAGCGATTCTTCGCATCCGCCTTTCTTGCTCCTCTGTTCATTTCCTCCCTCTTCCGAACGAGGAGATGTAGGGGTGCAAGTTCGATCACTACGCGCGGCATCGCCGGAGAGGGACCACTTTCCACAGCACATCCGAAGAGACAGCCTTGTGAACCTGGCTAAGAATTTTACCCCCTTTCCAGCATGATGGACCAGATTGATGCTCCTTAAAAACTTGTGAGAGAACAACAAGTATTGTTATTGAGTTTACGTTAAAAATAAGCAAAAAGCAATGAGGAATACGAAAGAAGACCAAACCAGGCAAATGACTGGTGGCTAAAAAACATTTCATTAATGTTAACACTTTTTTAATGTTAACTTATTCTTGTATCTATATAAAGATATAGATACAAGAATAAGTATCTATACTTATACAAGATACTTATATAACTGTAGTCTTTTAATAGAGAGAATAATAAGGGTTATTAAAAAATAACAATTCTATTTCTACCAATCCAGATAACAGAATTGTTTTTTTTTAACCCAACACAGTACTTCGGGTTACGATAGAGGGTTTTATTATGGTTTCGTTGTAAAATTTTACCAAATTTAAATTAAAATAAATTATGAAACTACTAGCTCTACCCGCCACGCTTCGCTGTGGCACATTGCGGTTGCATGGATGAGAAATGAGAAACAAAACAAACCATACGTTTCATAGAAGTTTAATTTTGCAATACTTGTGGATATACAATATTTTTTGTTTTTCCACTGTCTGTGTAGATATAAAGGCTATCTGGTTTGCCGACTCGGGAACACGCACATTCAGTTCTCCATGTGAGAAGCAATCCGCATCTAAATCTAAACCACACAATTCTAAAGATTGACCTTGAGCTTTATCGATTGTGATTTCAAATGCCAATCGAATTGGGAATTGCAATCTTTTAAATTAAAATTGTGTATCGGTCGGGATTATGGGTATTCGAGGAATGAGGACATCTTCACCTTTGAAAGGCCCCGTTAAAATCGTTGCTTCCACTACGTTATTCATCGATTTCTTAACTGCAAGTCGCGTGTCGTTGCAGAGTTTTGGCTGATTAATATTCCGCAACAGGATAATTGTCATTTTTTGATCGAACCGTTGCTAGAATCAATCTAATGAGGAATGTTTTCCCAGTTCTTCCTGGGGCATCCAAGAAGAAGGTCCCACAACTCCGTCATTTATCATTTGCAGTATGCGATCATAAATGCCTTTCTGTTCACGCGTTAATTTGGGAATGTTTGATTGGACATATGACTGAAGATCACCGATGTTGTAACTCTGTTCACGGCGTAAATCCACATCAAATGAAGCAATCGCAGCTCGGGTGGGTACTGGCATTCCCAATAGACTAAGAACTTTATTTGTAATAGCTAAGCACTTGTCTTCAATATTTATCAATGCTTCGTTGTAAATGCCTTCTGTAAATTCCACAGTCATATTGGTATTTTCTAGGCGTACTCTATGCAAAATATTCTCAGCCATATGCGATCGATATCTTTCCAATAACTCTGTGGGAGATGAAGGGAAGCAAGCGGTCATATAATTGCGAATAATGCGCGAATTTGGTTTGGATGTGCAGTGTTGCACGCGTCATTAATACATATATCCTACTGTTGGTCGTTTTCTAATAAATTCAGAGCTTGGTGAAAGGCGCAGCTCAATCACGACACGATCACACAAAAGTACCTCGATTAAAGTGAATATTTAATTCAGATTGTATAATAATCTGAATCAGATGCGAGTGGATACGTTTTTTTTTTTGTTTTTTTTTAATAAACAATGTAATTGGGAACAGTTATTGTTTCACATGTGACTGCGGTTGTCGTTAGCTAGTACGGCGAGTGTTCCCCTCGCTTCCGGCAGATGGCGCGGTCACTGCTACACAGCTGACCGTTAAAAAACTGTTTTCTCGCGGTCGCGGGTATGTGACTGATGCGAAAAATAGATGAAAACAATCTTTGATGCGGGTTATATATCGTGCTGAAATTTGAGCTCAATCGGTGCAGAACATTTTGAGTTTTTGAAGCAGCACACAAACGAACTTAACATTTTTATATATATACATTTAAAAACTCTACCCAAATTTTATTTTTTTAAATAAAATTGAAATATTTAATTATACAGATGGAATATTACCATGTCAATGGATTTTTTAATTATATTAAATAACAATGTTTTAAAAAACCTTGAATTTCTTCTTGTCTTAAAATTATTTCATGTTTATTCAATAGAATAAACAATTAATACAACATAATAATGACATAACATAATAATATTGTGATCAGAAACTTTACCACGGTTTTCCTTGATTTATCCATTCAAAGAATGGCGAATTTCTTTTTTTTATTTATGGTGTAATGTATCTGCTTACTCTTGCCGTGGTTTGTATAATTTATTATAATATACTTATCAGAATTAAAAAAAATTATTTATTTAAGAACCAAGTGTGATTATATATATTTTTTAAAATTACCCTTCGAATGATCAAAAAAGAAAATATTAAAAATAGATATTAAAATTCCGGAGTAAATTTATGTAAATCACAGTATAATAAATAAGTTCTTTATATAAATAAAAATGTAAATGTTCGTTTGTTCAAAATCTTAAATCTCCGAAAGTTCTTCACCGATTGCTTTGAAATTTTTACACAACGTTGCATTCGAATACGCTTTTTTTATATTCCTACTATTTATATACCAAGTTGTCACACCTGTGATAGGTAAAAACATGCTTCTTTTGAAAAAACAGCGCTATCTGTTGGACGTAAAAACAACACACGATATACTAAGTATTATACGAATCCATTTCAGTGTTTCCGATATGTGTATCCGTTATAAACTAAAAAACTAGTAGACCGATTTAGTAGACCGAGAAAAGGAAATGAAAAGAGGAAAGGAGAAAAATAAAAGGGAAATGAAGGAAAAAGGAAGGGGGAAAGCAAAACAAGGTAAAGAGAAATGGGGATGAAAAGAGGAAATAGGGGGAAGGGGGAAGAGGAAAATGAAACAGGAAAATTACGAAAGGGGGAAAGGAAAAGGGTAAAAGGGAAAGGTTAAATTTTGTGAAGTTCCGTAATGGTCATTTTGTTAATGTTTTATGGAACTTTCAATTGTGTTCTTTTAATTTGCACTCTCCGATCTGATGCGAGATTTCAATCCGTGTCCGAGGTGGGGGTGGCGCAGGCGCGCAGACTGTTCGGGAGAGCGGCTGTGTCCGAACACAGTCATCTTTGGGACATCTGCCGAGAGGACCCAACTCCGACAGTTGTAAGGAAGCGGCCTCACGCCGTACTGGACGAACCACCGTGATGGTGCGGTGCGGTAGCCGAAAATCGACAAACCAGGCTTAGGGGCCTCCATATCGCATGAGCCATAAACGGAATAGTGCGTAAGACGCGTTTCCGGGGTCGCGAGTGAAAAGTTTTCGCGAGTTATATAGTTTGAAGACGTCAAACACGGTAAGTCGCGCATAAAACAAAAACGCGGTCTAAATTTAAAAAAACTTACAGTAAGACAAAATATCCCAGCAATTGCGACTCCTCCGGAAAAGGGGACGCATTGCTCCCTCCTTATAGCTAGTGCCCCGTTGTGGCGTATTCCTGCTAGCCTATTAAAGAGTTAGCACCGAAAGGACTTCAGTGGACGGTCTGAAGGGGAATTACGTCGGGAGGACAGGCTTTATAAGCCTAGCCTTCCGCGGTCGGCCCATGAAATGGGTTCGATAACGCTGGTTTAACAACGGATTGGAATGCAATTAAATCCGTCTTAAATTCACTAAAATAATAATAGACAAAACTTGAAAAATTAGATCCGAGATTAAAAAAATAACCCTTTTAAAAACAAGCCCGATTAGAATGATCCAGCAGCAAGGGACTCTGTCCAGGTTCTGCGATAAAGTAGGAAGTAATACACTCCTGCCAACTTTGCATTCCATTCCATTCAATTTTAATTTATATCTATACTCAAATATAGCAATACCGAAGCATTGCCGGGTCTGCTAGTCTATAAATAAATGTTTTTGTAAGTTGACGTCTTTATGCGGTTTTCTTTATACACCTATTTTTTTTTTATAAAAAAAAGCAATATCCCATTTTATGTATCTTTTATATACATTCTTGTAAAGGAAAAAACAGTAAAATTACGATTAAAAATGGTTAGTATATAATAAAAAACAGTTGTTTTTATTCATGGAAATTATTATTATTACTTTAAAATTTTACTAAATCATCTTCAGTTTTGTAAACCTTTCTTGATACAAGTGTGAAAGTACGAGTAACTTAATATTAAACGAGAAGATGGAGGAATAGTATCTATGAACGGTAATATCTACTAAGTGCATAAAATTTATCGGTTCTGAATCCTACGATCCATATTCTAGTCGTGGATGATTAACCCGCTAACCAAACACCTACCGAGTAAATATGTTAGAATATTCGATATTTAGTTAATATTCGAATTAGGGAAAACTGACATTAAACTCGTATAGATAGATATTTACATTTGCTAAACGTTAATGTCAACTAATGTTTATTTTAAAATTCATACATTAGGCAGCAACTTCACTTTACTTAAACTTTACAGTAATCAGCTCAAACTAGTTTATTTTTAATCTTAAGAAATAACAAACTACTTAAAATTAATATAAGTCTCGAGTCATTATCATCCAGATTTTGTCTAGTATTAAACTTATTTAATATTCATAATAGAAACATTAAAATTTAAAAGATTAATTTTATTTTTAAATAAAACATTAGCTTTTTATTAATTTAAAAATACAAATACATTTTTAATTCCATTTGTACTTTTTAAAAATATAAATAACATTATTATAAAATTTTAAAAGTCAAAAGGCAAACAAATCTTAGGGAAGCTAAATTTATGAATACGTAGTTATTTAATAGTATTTTTTAATCTACACGTTAATATTTTTATTTAAGTAATTAAAAAGAAAAAAAGATTTACTACTCATGTATTTTTTAAATAAATAATATCGGAGATAAAAGTCATATTTTTATAAATCATAAAAAAATTAATAAAATTGTATCCCTTATTTTTTATTAATTGTAAATTATAATTTGTGTTGGCAAAGTATGGTAACCTTTAAATAGATTTTCAGCAGTTAAAAATATAAAAATGAATTAATAAATGCTTTTACTTCAAAACGATTTATTTTTCGGTAGATCACCTATCTACCCCACCTCCAAGCAACCACTGGAACGCAACTCAAAACAAAAAAAAATTGAATGAGCAGGATTTCACTTCTTGGGATGTTCTGAAGGTCACAAGCCTGGGGTGTACGTTTGAGGTTAGTTATGAAAATCGTTAAATTTTCACCACTTTGGTTAGGGTTATCCGTAGCTCGAAGGGTTTTCGTAATTTTTTTTCAATGACCTTTAAATCTATGTGTCACTACACTATCATTTCTATTTAAAGTTCTGGAGTTGGCCCCTCGAATGCTTGGAATGTGCTGATCTTTTATTAAAATATATTTCGTTTCGAGGTAGGAGCAGATGATAAATTTCGTCTTTCTTTTCTGTGTTTAACTCTTGGAAAATTATTAAAGGGTTGCTACATCTTGTTAACGGTATATTATTATTTTATTTTAGTATTACGTATATATATATATTTTTTTTAATATCATATCAAAGTTAATAAATAATACCAATAATAATAATTCAATTTAAAAATTTATTGAAAATTGAGATGGAATTGTTTAAACAACACCTTTTTAAAAAAAACTTTAAAAAGATATTAATACTACTTTCCCAATCATTGCCAAAAGAGTACAGTTGGGAAAATTTTAATTAAGTTTGACACTTTTTGCTTTTACTAGATCGTGGATACCGGTGTTCTTTGGTGGTTGGGTTTCAATTAACCACATATCTCAGGTACGGTCGAACTGAGAATGTACAAGACTACACTTCATTCACACTCATACATATCATCCTCATTCATCCTCTCAAGTATTATCTAAACGGTAGTTACCGGAGGCTAAACAGGAAAAAGAAAGAAGTTGGATACTTTAACGTGACACACAATTTGAGGGATGGGCAAGGTTATTCGTTTAGGATCTATATTAAATATCTCTGTATTATAACCTACAGTAAAAGGATTTTTTTTTGCCTCACATATTCTAGTTAACTCAACGTAATTGATCAGAAATACGAGTAGATTTTCCTATTTAGATAAAACTCCGTTTTTACAAGGAGGATGGGATGGGTGCTTACTACCAGGAGGGACTTTTTAGTCATCCTAGAGGGATGGTGTTTTTTATCTTGTACTGCGGTTTCTCTTAGGATAATTCATCCTTTCATACTGTGCACTCCTTTTCCTTATTCATCTTTTCTTCCATATTTTTTGTCCAATGAATATAGGTTTGTCTCTGCTTAGTTCATTTTGCATGCCAAAACTTGTAAAGCTAGTTCACGTCATCTAATAAAAGATTACGAACTGGAATTTTAATTTCCATCCGATGACAACTTATTATTGTAATGATTCAACCGGCTACCTCTTAAACCAGATCATTTTACTATGGTAATACTACTGTAACTATTTTAATCTGTCATTCAAATATAAATTTAAACACAAATTATAATATAATCAAAATTTTGAGTAGCTACGATCAGCTCTTTGCTTTTTGTTCGCTAATTAAAAATTATTTTGCCCCTGAATAACAAACATAAATATTTAAAAAATCTTTGAAAGTTTTTTCGCAATATTTTTCACGCAATTACAAATGATAAAGCTGTCAAATTTGGGGATCCTTCTTGACAAAAAAATTTCAGAATGAGAAAAAAAAATTTCGGAAATCCTTTAATTTTGGATACCAGATTTAAAATAGAATTTTAATATATTTAATCTCTTTGTACGTTTTATATTAACGTACCTTATATTATAAAAAGCCGTAAGAATTTCTTTCATTTAACACGACCGATTAGCTATAAATTTCATTATATTTTCAATAATTATTTGTTTTTTAAATTTACAATTAAAATTTTTTCATTATCAGTTTTAGTATTGTTTATGTAGATTCAGCTTTTATCACCAGTAAATGTAACTGAGTTTAACTGCTTTCAGTGAACTTGAATTAATAAACCCTTAAAATATTACCTCCTCATAATGATAAATGCTATTACCGTTATACGTATATATTATGTTAATTATTATTTAATTATAGTTCTGCAAGGAGTAAAATGCAAGTAACTTTACATCTATGTATTACGACGATGTAATTTTAGTTTCAATTTTGCAAGGCGTTAAATGCTTTCAAAAATGCAACATTGCTAGAAATTCGAATCGTATTCTCGATAGTTCAAGTAATCAATTATTAAAAGTAATTGTTAGAATCAAATCATTACGTACACATTAACAGAAAGTTAAATTACATTATTTTATACAGATGTGTAACAAATTCGTAATTTGACAATAATGTTGAATAACTACATGTAATTTATTCGAATACTGAACACAATACAGTAATAACATAATAATAACATATAATAAAACTATGTGTTGATAAATAATTAGCCAATAAATACCAAATATTGGATAATAGATATTGAAACAGGAACATGACTATTTTCACTGCGCATACAGTATACGCATACCTCCCCTTCCGTGAAGGCTTTCACTTAAGCAAAACCGCTTAATTGAGTTATTCTCTCCCACTATTACAAGGAAACCGCAATAGTTTTTGATGCATTTCTTCCGATTGAGCAAACTCTCCACATCTGAACTCAGGTTTAATTAACGACTCGGGTTTAATAGTTCTGAACACTGGGTAAGCTAGGAGTAAGTGGTTTACGGATCATTTTCAGTTCTGTTGAGGAGAGCCAAATAGATGGGCGTGGCTGACTTTGTGCGCTAATCATCAGCCGCGTTAAGATGACTTTGTCTTTTCTGTTGTTTGGGATAAACTTTTTTCTTTAATACGTTCTTTAGATGCCATGTAAGTTCGTGGGAGTAGTCAGCAGTCAGAACTTATTCTACTGAGTACGTAGTTGACACAGACTGCCTTCGCGAAGTCGCTCTTGCGTGTTAATTCCAATCGGAGGCCATTTGTTCCCGTTCTCTTGGCAGCTTTTTAATATTTTAATTATCATTTTTATATATTTACTGCTGTAAAAAAAATGTATTTATAACTATTTTTTAACTATGTTAAAAGTCAAATTAAAATGTGGAAGGGCATCTTTTTTTTGAGGTTGTCATTACAGTAAAAAAACTTATTTCTATAAGCTTTCTTAAAATAAACAAAAGATTAGTCATCCTATAGTATGAACTTAATTTGTTTTTTACAAAATATTTTAAACTGGTTACTTGGTAAAAATAAAATTGAACACTAGTTGTTTATTAAGTACACGTTAATGGCGTTTTCATCCCGGATGCTGACAGGATATCTAGGACTGCATCTGGATCGCTGTCCGACGTGGAGGAGTCACGTCAGATAGAAAAGGACACAGCCTAATATTAAGTTCAGTGAAATGTGCTGGTTGCCAGGCACGGGGTCGCAACTATCATTATGTAACAAGAAATTGCTCTGCTCAGTGACCCTAAAAACCATTTGGGCCAACTGTGGAGTACGAAAAGTAACATCGAAGACATATAGCGATTCCAGAACAAACTATCGAGAAATGTAGCAGAACCGCCGTGGTTTGCAAAAAACACTGAGATACACGATTATCTGGATTGCCAATCGTACAGCGATTCGGTATAAGATACAAAATGAGACTGAACAAACATGTTAGCTGGCTTGCAGTAACCTCTTGGATAACAGCAAGGGAAGTTAGGTGCTAAAGTAACTGCATATATTACATCTGTAAGTTCTCCGAGATTTGAGGTGAATCAGCTATCCTAGGGTGATTTGCATGCTCAAAATCTTTCATTTCATTTCGCCACTTACTTTTATTGGTTCATTATTTGTTTCGCTGTTTCTTTGTTTGATTTTTTGTTCTTTATGTGATTGATAAGATTATTTTTTGGCGTTTTCTTTGCTTTTTATGTTCTGAATTTTAGATTTTGATCAATGTACTTTCGACTCATCATTGTGTGTACTTATTTACATATAATATATAAGATATGTATACATATGTATGTATATATACATCGTTCTTTGAAGGATTTCGATGGAATTCTCTCTCTATTTCATTTTTTTTGTGTTCAAGTTACTTATGATTTCCGTAATTTAAGCACTGCGTCAAAAAAAAAACCATCTATTTAAATTATCTTTTATCGAAGTGATGATACTTTGTAAAATGTGTTATTGAGAAAACAAGAGAATAATTGGTTTTTTAGGCAAAATTTTTCATAAATTTTACAGATTAAAAAAATGAAAAAATGTCCTTTTTAAAATGGTACAAAACTCAATTTTCTTTTCGTGAATTTATCTATCGTAAAATAAAGAATTACAAATAAGACTTTTCTTACAAGACAAATATTGGGATTGCAATAAAGATGTAAAACCTATAATTTTTAAATCATATGAAAAAAGACTAATAAAAATAATCTATAATTAATTCGTTCTAAATAAAATTCAAATAAATCTTAATTATTTCTTTTATCATTCAATGTCTTCAGTTTAATTGATTAGAATCATATTCCGTAATCTCCATATATTACTGTCTTGATTCGAGCCACGGAAGCAGTTGCATCCTTGGTTAATCTTGTGAGTTTACCTATAGTTTGTTACATCTATGAGTCATCAAAGAAAAATCTAATAAAACCATCAATAATATAACTAAAGACATTATCGAAAATTAAAATTTTTAACATTATGTCTGAAATTTAGATTTGGGACTAAAACCAGAAATATTTTAGATAACGATATGATGTGTTATCTAATATCTTACGATTTTTTAACGCAGTACATCTGAATTCAAATATTTGATTACTCGTTCAATATTTTCATCTATTTATGCCAAATGTATTTTTAATATTTTAATTTAAATTTTTGTTATATTTAATATTGGTTTTATTTTGTTTTTAGTATACGACATAGGAATTTTCCGTTATATTGTGTTTATATATTAGCCTACTTTTGTTTAATTTTTAGGTCGATCTTTAAATTAAATTTTTTATTATATAAATATCGCGTTCGATCGCTATTGACAACACTTCATCAGGAGAAAAAACAAGCATTATCCGAAGAGCTATATCGTCTAATTTAAAACAGAGGTGGCTCGGCCCAACCTCGAGCTATCAATTTCCGGCATGATAAAACTAAAGCTAACTATTTTCATCATTCTAACAGATTTCAATTTAATATTAATTAACTACAAAATTTACATAAGTCATTGATTCGTAAGTTTCTATTACCGAGTTAGATATATTGAAGTATTTCATTATCATGAAAATCTGTTCTGTAACTGTTTGTTATTATGTTTACATGAAAATCCAATATATTACAACCTACATCATCGCTTCGATTTAAACGGTTGTATTAGCTTTTAAGTCTAGCACTAGATACATATAAAATCAATCTATATGCTTTGTGTTTGTAAATTTCGTTTTGTAATTTCTTCTGGTACAGATATATAATTATATATAATATATATAAAATTTATACATATATTGCTGTACAAGAAGAAATTATAAAACGAAATTTCCAAACACAAAGCATATAGATTGATTGTATATATATCCCTTATCCTTATCTCATTGAATCATAGGATTTCTTATTGTTCAAAGTTGAACAGATAACAATAACACGTTAGGAATACAAAAATTTACCTTATACCGGTTAAAAATAACATAAAATTTTTAATACGCATTCCAAAATTTTGTTAAGGCCAAAAAACTTTTAATGCTTTATAAACCTGCGTTACCCCTCAATTTAATACAAGTACAATCCTGCGTACAAGCCTTTCCCATGTCTAATCATGAGCCTTTTTAACTACCCGTTATCATTATTTATAACGCCATATCACTGTCCCATCTAAAATGTAAGTTAAATATTTTATTATTTGATGTCCAACGCTTCTTCCTCTGCTTAGGGAATAATAATTATCATATTCTTCTACACTACTTTATTTCAACCCTTTCTTACTATGTTGAACTCGTACTTTACTTTGGATCAAAAAAACTGAATTCTCTAGTCTTTAAGAAGCTCTAGTACAGATAATATATCTGTCCTGTTCTTCTTATATTATGAAGATCTTTTAAAACTTTTTTATAAATTGATTCTGGTCAAGAGCAAAAAATGATCACTATAAATTCTCTGAGCATCCATGTACTAATTTATCCATAATTTTTTTTATTAACAACAGCATGATCAATAATCGATCTAATTTGATATTGTTTGGTTTATTTATGTTTTTTTTTTTAGTAGATGTTAATAATTTTTAGTATATTGAAGGTTTTTGTCATTTGTTTCTATTATCACTGAAAGCAGCTTTGGACTATTACTGGAATTAAAGGTTCTATTTTTAAATTATTAAACCGTTTACCAATATATCAGTAAAATTTTACTGTAAGTCTAAATTGCAGTTCGTATGTTATTTTTACATTTATTCCTTCATCCCCTGTTATTTTTCCTATCAGTGACGGCCACTATACAGACCAAATATGACCTACTATGGTTTTTTCATACTATCTATAAGGATTTAAAATTTCTTAATACTCATAATCCGGGGGTTAATGGGCCATTTGAGAATGTAGAGGAATGGAAGAGGTCGTATAAGTATGGCAGTCTGGAGGATCGAAATATGCACCTCCTACTGACTGAGTAATAAAATCAAATAACACGTAACATAACAGTAATAATTATATTCTAATAAAAATACTCTAATAATTTATACTAAAATGTATTTAAAAAATAATAATTAATTAACAAATTATTCTTATTATAGCTTTTATTCTTACGGATTTTGTTGTAGCTTTTGATTTTTACGAATAAATTTTTGTTTTTGTTTTTCTTTACATAAAATAGTAATAATTTCATTTGTTACATTAAAAAACTATATTATTGTTATAAAAAATTTAGAATATCACCAATCTTCCGTTGACAGGGCATTTTTAAAATTTATTCATCTTCTACTATCATGCTTGTTATTAAATCATAACTGCAGGATGGATAGGTACGTGCAAAATTTAAGGATTTCTATCGAAATCCATGGAAGCATGTACAAAGTACATACTTCTCAAGGGTGCAGACAAATTATCGTACAGTCGTAACCCGTAATATCGTATTAAGTATAAAGGCTGTGTAATCAACCAAGTTAGAGATCATAAGTACCTATGTGTTTTGTTTGATGAGAAGTTGCTTTTTAGCAACCACATTAAGTAAGTAGCGGCGGACGCCGTCTCAGTGATGCACAAACTTAGGAGGATTGCTCGGAACGACTATGGGTTGTCGGGCCGTGAAATGTACATAATGTACCGAGGTGTTTTTGAAAGTATGACCTCTTAAGCGACGCCAGTTTGGGCGCATATGTTGCATATGAATAGAGCACTTCTTCAAAATTTAAGGAACGCCCAGCGCAGAGCCTTAATTATATGCACTGATGTTTTTAAAACAACCTTCTACGAGACTACCACCGTATTGGGAAAGACTATTTCAATCGATTTAGTGGTGAAAGTTCGGGCAGCCATGTGGAAATTGCGAAGAGGTCGGGGGGCCAAGATATTTGGGATGAGGTTTCGAGCCGAGCCAGTACCGGAGCGGAAGGGCTATCACAATGCACCGGATCTAAATTTCGTTCAGTTGCCCATCTCCCGCCTGCAGAGCCTCGCGATGGATGCTTGGCAGTTGGAATGGCACACCACGACTAAGGTAATAAGATCCTCGCATAAAATTATACAGGATCTGGGGAAATGGTATGTCTCAAGCTCGTTTTTAAGGGCAACGGGTGCCCAAGTGCTCACCAACCATGGTAATTTAAAGTAATATCTGTTTCGGTTCCGCCTGGCAGCTGATGAGTTGTGCGTCTCTGGGGAAGTCCAGTCAAATGAACATCTAATGTTTGACTGCCCTGTTCTTGGGGAGTCAAAGACCGGGCTACCCTAAAACTTAGAGGTCAAAGGGAAAATTGAGCACTCACCAGCGGCGAGTCAATGTGGCGAGAGCCGCATTATCGGACCGTGTGGGAGTTTCTCGATGCGGTTGCTTTGTTCAACCGACATCAGTAGTTTACCTAAGGGGAAAAGACTCTCTACCGCACTGTTGTAGAAAACTAACCTAGAGTTATATATGGCTGACCACCAGCCAATTAATGCTCGAAGCGGTTTAATATGGTGGACAGGTACTTACTGAAATTCAGCGACCTAGGCGTGGCAGCGAATTGCTGTCTAAACGAAATGAATTTTAATTTACAGATGTCATATATATTTTACTAGTTGACGGGATGCGCCTACCCATTTTAGCAAATATATGACAAGTGAGCGGTTGGGACACGTAAGCCGGTGGTGTATGGCAACGCGCTTAATCCGTTCACGCTGTTAGGTAAGCTCTAGGAGCTACGTAGGATACTCGTCGCTAAACTGTTTCGAGGTTTAGTAAATGTTTGTGGCACAGACGTTTGATCGTATGCTTTAGGGCGACCAAATGGGGTGGTGGCGGAAGAAATGCCAAGCAAACCAATATATATTTACTTATTAGTTACAATGAGCCGTTGAAGCCAATCGACGACAACAACAGCCCTTCTTAAGTCTTCTGCAAGGTTATTAAGTGCCACGTGCCGTCGAAGCCATTCGGCGACAACATATTGATTATGTAATGTATTTCATTTGGAATATTTTAAAATGGATTTTTATCTACATAAAATAATTTTTATGTTAGTTTTTTTTTTTTTTAATTTAATATTAAAATATGTTTTCTGTTTATAAGAAAATTAAACTATTATAACCATAATTTAATGAAAGATTTAAAATAATGAGTCGATCTACACACAAGCATCAAGTTTAAACTCGCTCACTACTGTGAATTTTCTCGTGATTATAGGTTATATTTTGTTATTTTTCATTGATACTTATGGTTATTGATTTAAGGTTTTTGTCTGAGGATTTCTGTCTGTGTTAAGTTGTTCTGCTTTGTTGGTTTAGAGTAATTTTTTTTTGCAGTTTTGAACTTAGCCTAGCGTTGCTAGGGACTTGTTTATACAACTGTGAGTCTGTTTACATTTGTAAGTTTGTTTACGTAGGCTTATTTACATTTGTATAGAGAAAATTTTACTGTTGTCAACCTAGACAGCCCGCATCGGTCCAGATGGCCCCACCAGAAGAGTAGGGGTTCACTGCTATCGATAGCAGTGGGGCTGAGAGTTTTGCTGACATGGTTGTGGAAGAGGTTCGGCGAACGAACCGTTTAATTTCCAGGGGTTCTGGGAAGAAGTTGGGGAATAAGTCGATTCGGCGGCGGCGGAAGACTGTCACTTCGGTAGTCTCAATCAGTGGAAATCTTGAGGGAAGGTTTTCCGTCTCTTCCGACTACGTCCGAACGTCCGATGGCAGTATGGCTGAACTGCGACGTTCCTTTACAACTTCGGGGAAGCGACGGCTGGGTGTTTCCCCGCCTTCTGGTGAAGAGATAAAAAAATCTAAGGCCGGTGGTTGGCGTGATCTTTATTTGTTTGTTGGCATACCCCTTTAACTTGGAAGGGTATGAATCCTTCACAGAAGTTTCTCACATGGAAGAGGATGTACCAGAAAGAAAAATTGGACCCGTAGGACCCGCAGGGACATTTTCATCATGGAAGAGATGCTTTCAACATAATTTGATGCTTCTCTTGCGTGACGTTAAGGAGTTGAGCACTTTGGTTAAGCAACATACGACTATCAAGGTAGAAATAAAAGAGTTCTCTTACCAAGTGAACAGAAATGCTCATTGTTTCGGATGCAATATCTCGGGAATCACAGGCGGGATTGTCTACCCGGGTGACTACGACGGAAATGGCTACTCAAACGTACCATATAATTAGCGAAGTGGCGTCACAGACTCCGGACGGAGGCTTGGAGCGTCCCGTGTCCTGGTCACTTGATGATCTTCGCCAGGCGATTGACAGTGGGTGGTGGACGCGGATATTGAGTGGCTGGTCTTGAGAGGCTGGCCGGAAGACGTTTACCAATACTCTACGCTTGTACAGGACATTACTAATTTAGCGGAGGGGGTGGAGTCTGCGTGGATTTTGGAGTGGCTGCTATCGTCGATCATTCGCGACATGTGCGGATTTATCGCAACGCTCCGTGGATCTAGGACTTGGCTTGCACGGGAGACCTGAAGTAGGGGGAGGTCCTAGCTGTACAGTCTTCTGCCCGTGATTTATCTGGAGAAGATAGCTGCGGTACCATTGACCAGACGGACTACACTATTGTGATTAATACGGTGATTGGTGACCGTGGAGTGGCTTTGATCTTATGCAGATCAGTTCCACGTGTGTTGCAGGAGGTACGAGATCACCCTTTATGCTTTTCTTGATCTTCGGGGCGTTCCGGTCAGATTTTACGGAGCTCTGAAGAGCACATGTCCAGGCGGATGGAGACTAATCACTTTGTTCATCTCTTCAGTTTAACATCAGTGCAGTCATCTAAAGGCAAGAAGATACCGCCGGATCCACCGACCACTACGGTTGTAGTTAAGGCAGAGGGGAAGACCTATGCAGACCTCCTCCGCTCCGCTGTTCTTTCTCCATCTTTGTACGGATAATCTTCACCATCTCAAGCACCGTGTGCCAAATCCGTTCAGTCCGTAGTATAGTCCTCACAATGTTAACTGTACTTGAATTCCCTCCATTGTTCTTCCCTATGCTGCAGGAACCGACTGAACACCGGATGTTCCTCAGTGATTTACTACTCTCAATAATCGCATTCCGCAGAGGGTCTCAACGTTGGCCCGCACAGGTACGCTTTGAAGCACCTCAAAGCGATATATGGATAAACTCCATAAGGATATAAGGATATATGGGTAAACTCGTACCCCATTTCCCCTTGCCTGAAGGTTAGGAACATCCTATGTGTCCACCTGCCTTTTGTCGACTGATTTTGTAAGAACTGCTTATTAGTAAATTAATATTGTTTATTATTTCTTTGCCTTCAATATTTTTAATTAAAATGTTTACGCGCTTTTTTATATTAACTCATTCCATGTCTATTGATGATGATTGTTTGATAAACAAAATGGTAATACAAATTCGTTTTAAGTAAAAATTCTTGAAGAGTTTTTTTAAGCGTAATATTATTTTCAAATTTATCTAATTCAGGTGCATAATACGGATATTTTTAAATATTTATTTATAATAAACTAATTTGTTATAAGTTTCCTTATGATTTTTAAAAACAATATTTGCAATTTATTAAACGAAGAAAAGACTTATTAACAGAATGAAATTAGTCTAAAATAAAATAGGATTTGTTCATTTTAACTATAGAAGACCAGAGAAATCGGCAGCAATCCGTCTTTTTTAAAAACCATTAACATTTTAAGTTAAAATAGTGATATATAAATGGACACAGAATTATCTTTGTAAGTAAAAAAAAATTACAAGTTTTTTAAAAACATCAAGATCATTTCAATAGTTATTATTATTATACATAAGTCTTTAAATACCGGGTTAATGGCCTTGAAAAGTACCCGTTAGTATAAGATCATAATATATATAATAAAAGTACTTAGGGGTATAAAAACAGAGTTGCATTTATTGAAAAAAATTTATTTATTAAATAGAAACAAAGTTGAATCTCAACAAAATTTTGAATCGTTATGTAAGAAAAAATATTTTTATTTATTCTCTTAAGAATGCTTAGAAATATTAAAAAATTATCATCGAAGCGATGCTGGACGATTTATCAAATAAAATATATAGTCTACTTTTTAATTTAAGGTAAATAAATATTGAAATAATAGTTTTAAAAGTACTTTAAAAATAAAACTTTCAAAGAAAACGTATTGCATTTAACAGTAGAAACAGAACAATAGTAGAAATAACTTTATAACTTGAAAAATGTAAGATTTATTTTCAGAAAATAAAGTAGTAAGTGAAAAAAATTTTAACGTAAAATGAAAATATAAAATATTTACCATAAAATTGGTTTTTTTTTCAGCTCTCATTGTGAATAAAGTAGTGTTTTATGAACCTTATATAAGCGCTGTGTTATATCATTTCTGCAACTGACACGTGTAATATTATAAGGTTACGCTATAAAGAAGGATTTAACAAAAAGTAATAAAATACTATACACTGAAAATAAACATGTATATAAACATAACCATAAACTGACATTAAAGTGTATAAAAAATTACCTTACAAAGATTAATACTATTTATATTATGTATTTTATTTTAAAAAAAAAAATTAGTTTATAATATTTAATAAAAAATAATTAAAAATATTTTCTATTTTATAATTTTAATTAGCACCATTTTAAAATAAAAATAAATCTAACTTTAAACCAGTGTTTCCTAAATAGTAAATTACATACTAAATTTACCAAATATAGGAATGAAACAAGCTAATAGTGAAAATTTTTGACATTGAATTTGTTTAGAGTACTTCTATGCCTGTGACACTCGATATAGTTGATTTATCCGTAGTATCTAAATATATATTGTATTATTATAAACCAATCTGACAACACCCTCATAAGAACCAAAAACAATGAGTAAGAAACGTAAATCATTGTTGCCACTACATTTTTTTATTACCCTAAAAATATGGAATAGGTTACATTTGTATACTTCAAGCATTTGAGTGAATTTCGAGTAAATGTAATGAATTATGATAAACAGAAGATAAAAATAAAATTTAATTATATTGACAACAATTTGTCTTTTCTTTTTTTCTTTTAGCACGCTTAGAAATTATAAATCTATTCCAAGGCTCTGCTATTTTATTTAAATATGATAAAGAAATACAATAATAGTAGCAAAAGGAACTATTTTCTGAAAATTCCTTGGAAATTTTTTGATTATTTTAGTTAATTCAAATGTTTTTGTTGTTTACAAGAAAAAATAAAAATGGAAGTAAATATGTTTCTTTTAACAAAGAGGATTATGTTACTGAAAAATGTTTAAGTTTTAAATTTTACAAGATCTTTAGAATTTACCTTTCAATTTTTAAACGTAATGCTTCATTTCTCCACAATAGTTTTGATTTACTTATCGATAGATGACAAGGTATATATTCTGATGTCATATTTTGAAGACACCAGTGCTTGAAAGCATTACTTCTTTTCAAAAAGTGGCATGATAAAATAAAGTGAAATTTTATTGAATATTTTTTTCGGAAGCAAAAGTTATACATTAAATTTAAGAATCCATTTTATAAAAGATGTCAGCCAGAAATCATACACACTTAATACTTACTACCTGACATCTACTTAATCAAAAATGTTAATTATTCAATAACACTTCTCAAAGATTATTGTTAATTCCACAGTAGATGTCTGAAAGTAGATATCCAAATATTATATTCAATAAAAATAATATTTCTATGCAAAAAAAAATGATTAAATAAAACACCAGAAATTTAATGTATTTAATGATTATTTCTGAATATAAATGACACATGAAATTTAAATTTCCTTGATAAACAAGATTTTTTTTATGTCATTGAAGAGGAAATCTCTAGCAGGCACCAAATGCCCTCACAGATGGTAGTGTCAGGTTCTTACTGACTAAACCGCTTCCCATCAACAACAGAGAAAATACCGTCGTTTGTAAAAAAATAAAACAACGGTATGAACTAATGCACAAAAAAAGCAGTAACATGGAATATTTGGATAGAGTGAGCAAAAGAAAATACCAATCAAAATTGAAAAATTATTATACATATAAATATAAAATAAATAGATGCACATAATATATATATATATATAAAATATACGCATAAAGATTGATCTAAAAGTTAAAACCATTTGGAGGCTATGTTACAATCTGTAATCACCTCTTTTTAATGTTTAATGGGGCACCGGTTACATAATGTAACCACTACTTTATTTTACATAGAGGACATCAGCTACAATGTCATAAGTATGTGAATGTGAGTGTCATAAGAAAGGTAGTTCAGAAATTAGCCACTGAGAGCACTAGTAATGAATTTTGATATGCTAGTCTATGTTTAGATCCATAACACATTGCTGTTTGTTTACATGTGTTCTAACCTCTTTGTAGTAGTACATTTTTAGTTATTTTTTACATACTTAAGTGAATATTCTGCTTAATTATTTTAAATAAATAAATTTTATTCAGTTGTCAGTGTGGATTTATCTTTTTTTTTAAATAATTGTTTAGGTATATTAAAAGTATTATTTTAGTGGTTTCACAGAGTAACCAGGTGCCCCTTTCAGACTAACTGGTTTTCATAATCGTCAAATTGTATGTGAATGAAGAACAAATTTTAAAAGATTTATTAAATGATGAAATACCTTCAGACTGTGAAAGTGTTGTTAGTAATTTGGAGTCTTAGGTTGAGAAGTATAATATTGACAATAATGAAATTCTAGATTTTGACCAAATAGCAGATAATATTTCTCATGTTATTACTGACATTAGCAGTCAGCAGGCATCATCCTCTGATTCACAAATATTTTCTGACCAAATTATATCGGATATAAATAATGTAATTGATCCTGTACCAAAATTTCAAAATAAAAGTGGAGTTGCTTATCATATAAAGAAAATGGTGTTTCCAACACCATATAAATTATTTTGTTTGTTTTTTAATGATGAAGTAATATCACATATTGTATATGAACAAAATTTTTATACTATGCAGGCTGGTAAACCTTTCAAACCCACTACAGATGATGAAATCAGGCATTTTATGGGTATGAATTTGTATATGTCAGTAAATAGAAAAACAGGTTAACAAGATTATTGGTCACTTGATGTTGACTTGCATGGTGGCTACATTTCACAGCAAATGCCAATCAAATGGCTCAGTTTTCTATTAAATTTTTACATTTAAATAACAAGTCATTATGTCCAAAACCTGGGGATGTAAAGTATGATAAATTATATAAATTACGTCCCCTGATTAACTGTTTGACAAAGGTTTAGAGAATCTTATATTCCACATCAAAACATTGCTCTTGATGAAAGCACGGTAAAATTTAAGGGTCGTTCTCACATGAAACAGTTTATGCGAGACAAACCAATAAAACAGTGCTATATGGACATTGTGCGACCAGTCATCATGTAATTTAAAATTTCATATATATGTAGGATGAAAAAAAATTATAAATTAAGAATAATTTAACTGAAAGAGTATTTTTAAATTTAACTAGAGGATTAAGAGTGAATCATGTTGTGTACATGTATAATTTCTTTTCTTCCATACAGCTGTATGAAAAATTAAAATTACAGAATATATTTGCATGTGAAACAGTAAATCCAACTAGGAAAGGTTTACTGGTCCTCAAAAATGAAAAAAAAAAATATGCAAAGAGGAAAATTTTCATATAGAGGATTGGCAGTTTTCAGGTGGAAGGATAACAAAGGAGTAAATTTGATGAGTATGGTTCATGATCTAAGAAACTGTGCTATAGTCGCAGGAAAACAAAAAGATGGTAGCAAAAAGTCGTTTTCTTGTCCACAACGTATGAGAAATTACAACATGAATATAGGTTTTGTACACAAGTTTGAATGACTGAAGAATGACACAAAATTTATAGAAAAAGTACAAAGTAGTGGTTGCGACTATTTTTTAATTTGACATGGAACAGAATACCAATAAAAACGTTAGTAAAGCTGTTTTCTCACATCTGGAATAGTAACTGCAAGGAAAAGATGATTGAACACTTCAAATGAGACTTTGGTAAAAGAAAAACCAATAAAATTTACGCGTTGATATTAAAGTTAGATTAGGGTCCAGCAGCCACCAATCTGAAAATATGATTTCTCCATGAAGATGTACAGATTGCAGCATGACAAAGCACTCTGTATGCTCACAGTGGAAAAAACATGTTTTTCCTGTTCATAGAACAGGAAAAACATGTTTCAAAGACTTTTATAATAAGTTATTAATTTCTTATTGCAATGTAGTTTCAATATTTTTTTATAAATTAATTTTTTATACTTCAATTACTTTTTTTAATTTGTATCTAATTACATGCATTGATAGTATGTAAAAAAATATATTTTGATGTATACTACTGTAAGGTTCTGTATTATCTTAAAATATTGTTCTGAAAATTTACTTATGCTAATAAAATGTGAATTATATATTTATTTTTTGTTAAAGCTGTATTGGGGCAATTGTTTCACCTGTAGCCACTTTTAGAAGGTTATAAAAAAAAGATATAAATAAAATTATATTTCCTTTTATATTTTGTGTTTTTTTTATAATAAAATATGTGACCATGCTAAAATTTTTGTTTAAAATAAGTTAGATCATATTGTACTCCACTAGAGATTTTTTCCAGCCTTCAAAGCTACCCCTCAAATGGTTTGGGAATACCTATACCAATTTATAAGAAAGCCAAAATATCTTCCTGTACAAAATCAGGTTGAAATGGAAGAGGATGAAGTTAGTACAGCAATCCAGAACAAACTGTAAAATACACAAAACAATTAAATATTTGCTGTCCAAAAAAGAGTTTTAAAAGCAATTTTAAATAAACCTAGATTATACCCTAGTGCAAATGTTTTTAGAAACTTCTATGTGGTAACTGTCAGATAGCTTTACATTAAAGATTTATTTTTAAATATAGGAACAGTTTTATGGTGGAGATTTGTAATGATCTCTAAAACTTTAGAAATAACTACTTGAAGATGTATAAAACTGGATTTTTTAACATAAGCATCATACACAAGCAAATAAGATATATTAGCACCAAACTTAATATGATCCCTTGCCACCTAACTCAGAAGAGAAGTGATAAAAATTTTATTGTAATGTGAATCAAAGAAAATGGATAATCAAAAATTTATTTTTTGAAATTCTTTAGCTTAAAATTATCTATTTAATATTTTACAGTATAATTATCCTACTTATTGATTATCATTAATTTAGCATAAATCATAACTTTAATGTTATTAACCTGGATAGCTATAATATTATTTTTCCTTTATGGTTTATAGTTACATTACATAGTGTATTATCATAATTATAGTATAATTTAATGGTTTGTAGTTATTTTAATCTTCCTTTTTCTTTTTTTACCTCTTCGACCACCGTTAGGTATTACTTCAGAGGATGAGATGAATGACAATTTTTGTAGCATGTCAAATCCCATGCCTGATCAGGATTCGAACCTGGGACCTTCGGATGAAAGGCTGAGATGCTACCACTCGTGCCATGGAGGCCAGCTATTTATTGTAATCTAACAGTTATAATAATTCAGAAACGTTTACTTTTGCCACAATGGATGGTCATTATTATTTAAGTTACTAATATTCAATGTTATATTTTCATTTATAAAGTATCAATATATCTGATACTTTTAATTAGTTATTAATGTAATACTGTATATAAATTTCATGATTTAAGGCAGATATAATAACTGCTAAATCCCACCGGCAAACAAGTGTTATTTTGTCCTTTTGAAGGTCGGTGGTAATAACCATATAATTATGTTATTTATAATTTACTAGTATATGTTAAAAAAACCATATATAAAATTTTTGTTATTTAGTTTTTTTTTTTGTTTTTTTTTGTCTTCAGTCATTTGACTGGTTTGATGCAGCTCTCCAAGATTCCCTATCTAGTGCTAGTCGTTTCATTTCAGTATACCCTCTACATCCTACATCCCTAACAATTTGTTTTACATATTCCAAACGTGGCCTGCCTACACAATTATTCCCTTCTACCTGTCCTTCCAATATTAAAGCGACTATTCCAGGATGCCTTAGTATGTGGCCTATAAGTCTGTCTCTTCTTTTAACTATATTTTTCCAAATGCTTCTTTCTTCATCTATTTGCAGCAATACCTCTTCATTTGTCACTTTATCCACCCGTCTGATTTTTAACATTCTCCTATAGCACCACATTTCAAAAGCTTCTAATCTTTTCTTCTCAGATACTCCGATTGTCCAAGTTTCACTTCCATATAAAGCGACACTCCAAACATACACTTTCATAAATCTTTTCCTGACATTTAAATTAATTGTTGATGTAAACAAATTATATTTCTTACTGAAGGCTCGTTTAGCTTGTGCTATTCGGCATTTTATATCGCTCCTGCTTCGTCCATCTTTAGTAATTCTACCTCCCAAATAAGAAAATTCTTCTACCTCCATAATCTTTTCTCCTCCTATTTTCACATTCAGTGGTCCATCTTTGTTATTTCTACTACATTTCATTACTTTTGTTTTGTTCTTTTTTATTTTCATGTGATAGCTCTTGCGTAGGACTTCATCTATGCCGTTCATTGTTTCTTCTAAATCCTTTTTGCTCTCGGCTAGAATTACTATATCATCAGCAAATCGTAGCATCTTTATCTTTTCACCTTGTACTGTTACTCCGAATCTAAATTGTTCTTTAACATCATTAACTGCTAGTTCCATGTAAAGATTAAAACGTAACGGAGGTAGGGAACATCCTTGTCAGACTCCGTTTCTTATTACCGCTTCTTTCTTATGTTCGTCAATTGTTACTGTTGCTGTTTGGTTCCTGTACATGTTAGCAATTGTTCTTCTATCTCTGTATTTGAACCCTAATTTTTTTAAAATGCTGATGATTTTTATTTAGTATATATAAATAAAACCCGATCAGCTCAATAAAAAATTATGTATGAATATATTTACTTTGTATTATTATTGTATTTTTTGTATGTTATTGTACTTTGTGTATTTATATTAAAATTTTTGGCATTTAATAAATAAATAGAATTGATAAAGCATAGGAATAGCTTAGCTACTAACTATAGCGATTAAAATCTTAATAGAGAAAGATTACAAGAGATGATGAAACTGTTAATATTATAGATTTAAATTAGTGGATGTGTCAAAGAAACTTTCTTAAAACAACTATCATTCAATCTCCTGAAATTATTGTTCAGTAAAATGTCAATATTACATGAAAATTAATTTTATTTCATATTTAGCAAAAACTGTTTTGCGAATTTTAAACAGAAGAGTAAGTAAAAAAAGAGAATGTTTTTAAAGAAGAACAATATGGGATTCCGATAAAGGAGGGAGGCAAAACATGCTATTGTGATAATAATAATTATTGGAAGAAATACATAGAAAAGGGAAAAGGAATATGTGTTTTACAGATACAGAAAAAACATTTAACTGTGTCATTTTGGATAAACTGGAAATACACAAGATAAATTAAACATTTGTAACCGAATCAGAAAACGGTTATGAAAATAATTTCTCTAAATGACTGGTTTGATCCAAGAATTACCTTTCCAAGGACTTTTTGGCTTATCCAGGACATAGGCAGATGAATATCAAGAGATGAGGACATGAACTTTGCCTTGACACAATCCTTCTCAGGGCATGGGGGGGGTTCAGATTGCCTCTAGCCTGTGCCTAGGCTGTGACCATGTGGAGGAAACTGCGCTAGATTTGTTCTTTGAATATTTACAATTTTTAATTGATAGGATTACTCCAGTTGCTAAACTTAAAGCAGACAGGATGTCTGGCCTAGTGGACGCCAAAGAAGTTAAGCCAACTGGAAACAATTTCTGATTGGGCAAATGTAGTTAAGGACAGACTGCGTGTGCTGGAGGACGATCAGGAAAAGAAGAGCAATACCTCCTCTGAGGTACTAGGTCAAGGACAGGCATCCTACGAAGTGTTTGGAAGGTCTTGGCTTGCTGGGATTATCGAGGCACCATGAGGCAGAGTGCACTCCTGGTACTGACATCTCTTGTCAGCAGCTGCAGCCAACCCACTCTCAAGGAGAAAGCCACTCCTTCCCTGAAGTAATGCCTCTTGCAGTTCCAGGGAGAGTTAATGGCGGGGTGAAGGTTTAGTCAGTATGCACAGGACACACATACACTTATATAACAACTAGCAGAATCTGTTGCGAGACCAACAGGCTCTTCATGAGTGTCCATAAGAGGATTTCTTCACTCCAATCAAAGAAAGAAGGGAGAAGAGTAAGACAAAGGTGTTGAGTACTATAGACTTTTTATTAATATATATGTTAAAGCTATGATCAAAAGTGATGTAGAAGAAGATGAGGGAATCAATGTAGGAGGAAGGGAAATAAATTTTACATTTTCAAATGATATGGTGTTTATTTTAGGAGATGAAGTAAAGCTCATGAAATAAATGATTTTGGTACTTTAATTGAAACCTTTGCCACGACTTGTCTCCTTCAAATCAGTGGCTTTTTTGAACAAATTTCTTTTATTCATTGTTAATTTACTGGTTACTGCATTATTTGAACATAAAAATCACAGAAAATTTACTTACTAATTGCTAAATAGTGGTTTCTGGCTACAAGTTGTCTCTTATTGCATCAAATATTTTCTGGAATGGATTTTTGTCCCTTATCATGCATTCCCTCTCTACAAGCATTCAATGTCATACACCACCTATAGAGCAACATTTGTTGCAACACTATACAATACTGTCAGTTTCATAAAGACGCGTTGCATGTCCATTGTGACTTCTCCTGGCTCCCGATAGAGTGTCATGCAATTAAGGTATTCAATAGCATCATGTTCATTAGCTGGCAAAAACCAAACATTCACATTAAATGTTGGTAGCAAAATTAAGGTATTTTAACGATAAACTCACAGAAGTAACTCCTCCTGGTAACTGGCTGCAATGTATTAGATGCAGATACTGAGTTGAATTTACGTCACTGTGATGAGGAAACATATTCTTATATTATCCTTTCCATTGAAGGCATTTATTCAAATAGTATTCCTACTTTTTTAAAAATAAATAATGTCGGTATTTAAACAAATATTCAGTGGCACTGATATTCGATTAAAGTATCATGTTTTTAAAATGAGAAGACACTGACAGAATGCAAAATGAAATTGGATAATAGGAAACTTAAAATAGTAAGAGTAGGATAAATAAACCAATAAGTGTGTGCACAAAAGAAGAAAGAATAAGTAAAACAGTAAAGAGTCTAAACATAGTACAGTACTATGTTAACAGAAGATTACAAGTGAAAAATACACAAAAACAAGAAATAAGAGTGAATAAGGAATCATTTAACAGAAAAAAAACTGTTATTATAATATTGAAAGATAAAGTTACAGTTCAAGAAGAGTGTTGTGAAGTGTGACTGTTTGGAGTGTACTTCTGTATGGAAGTGAAATATGGACTCTAAGAAAGAGGTAAAAAGAAAAATTTGAGGTATTTGAAGTGTGGGTAAAGACAGGTTAAATGATTAAGTGGGCAGCCAAAATAAAAAAAAGAAGAAATGAGGAGAGCGAACAAAGTTTCTTATTAATCGAAACAATTCAGAATAGGATAGCTTATTGGCTTAGACATATAATGAAAGGAAAGGATTAATTAAAGTGTTAGAAGGAGAAAGTGAAACAAAGAAATGCTGGAAAAAATTAAAAAGTTACTGTTAATCTAAAAGGAAACGGTAGCTCTCAGGGTCATAAAAGTTTAGGTGGGAAAGAATTAACCTGCATCCTGTCGTATGGTAGATCATATGATAAGGAGAATATACTATTCGGTTCTTAATTAATTAAATATTTTTTTAACATCGCAATGAAAAATGAATTACTACAAAAGATATTCGAAGTGGATTACATGACAGTCAATTCAAAATCTTAAACTCAACCGAATTCATTTTGTACAAAATTTAAATGACGACTTTTAGCGAAAAATAATCCTTTTTCAGATCGTATAATAATTTCTGATAAAACTTTTATTAATAATTTTGAGTCGGTATCCAAAAGTCAGAGTATGAAATCGAAATATTCACCCTTCAGGAAAACGTTCAAAACTTACGCGTTACTCTGTATAATGATTCCAAAAGTGTTTTGTGACTATAAAGTTCCAATTTATTACGATTATTTCGAAGAACAACGTAAAACTGACAGGGAGTACTACAGTGACTTGCTAGAAAAAACGGAACTATCATTAAGGCGGAAACTCTAGGTTTCTATAAAAACTCTTATGGGCACGCCACGCCGTCCCCATATCGTTCAAAAGTCACGATAAGGTATTCAAAATTCGGGTCTGGTAATGATGTCGCATACATCTTACAGTCCCGATTTCGAATCAATAAATTTTTTTTTTTTGGTTTCCTCAAAATGTTTTAACAACGCTGTATCGATCAAGTTCGGCAACAATCAGCGGGTCAAGAATGCGGTACATGAATAGTAAGCTATTCTTATATGATCAATCAACAATTATTTACTACTGGATTGAGAAACCCCTCACAGAAAAATGGGATGAGTAAACAAATATAGCCTAGAATTATGCTGAAAAGTAGTGTTAGTTTAATTTTCATTGAATAAATAATAATTTTTCTATTATCATTTGTCTGTTTAATTATAAATAATCCTCTTGGTTTTTAGTATTTAACACATCCCTGAATGCAATCGTTGTTGAGTTTAGATTAAACTCAACAACGATTTGTATGTTTCTTTAACAAACCTGTACACAAATAATAAAAATGTCTTGGAATCAGCGGTTATTAGCAGGTTTTTTTTTTATGAAATGCCAATTTAAAATATCGACTAAAAAGAAATGGATGTAATCTACAAAAAGTAAGCATTCTCTTAATAATCTTATAAAAATAATTTGAACTGAATAATAAGCATCATGGAAACGATTGCAATATATATATATATATATATAATAGTAATTCTAGCCGAGAGTAAAAAGGATTTAGAAGAAACAATGAACGGCATAGATGAAGTCCTACGCAAGAACTATCGCATGAAAATAAACAAGAACAAAAGAAAAGCAATGAAATGTAGTAGAAATAACAAAGATGGACCACTGAATGTGAAAATAGGAGGAGAAAAGATTATGGAGGTAGAAGAATTTTGTTATTTGGGAAGTAGAATTACTAAAGATGGACGAAGCAGGAGCGATATAAAATGCCGAATAGCACAAGCTAAACGAGCCTTCAGTAAGAAATATAATTTGTTTACATCAAAAATTAATTTAAATGTCAGGAAAAGATTTTTGAAAGTGTATGTTTGGAGTGTCGCTTTATATGGAAGTGAAACTTGGACAATCGGAGTATCTGAGAAGAAAAGATTAGAAGCTTTTGAAATGCGGTGCTATAGGAGAATGTTAAAAATCAGATAGGTGGATAAAGTGACAAACGAAATGGTATTGCGGCAAATAGATGAAGAAAGAAGCATTTGGAAAAATATAGTTAAAAGAAGAGACAGACTTATAGGCCACATACTAAGGCATCCTGGAATAGTCGCTTTAATATTGGAAGGACAGGTGGAAGGGAAAAATTGTGTAGGCAGGCCACGTTTGGAATATGTAAAACAAATTGTTGGGGATGTAGGATGTAGAGGGTATACTATACAAAAAAAAATCACGTCATTTATTGTTGAAGAGAAAATATATACTGTCGCAGAGACTACTTACATATATTTTTACGTTCTCTATATATTTTATGTTCAGTAATTTATTTTATAAATTAAAAAATAGTACTAATTTATTATGATTATCTTTTAAACTTTTTTTAAATTTATTTATTCCTTAATATAATTACTTTGAGTGTTCCGTAATTGTTTTAAACATACAATTAGTTAACAAGATAACAAAAAAGGAACCGATAGGGAATAAATAATTATTAATTAGTTAATAAATTGTATGGTTTTATTTTATTCAAGAAATAGGATTTATGTAATTAATTACTCGTATAAACGAACGGCAGTTTTCTTTTAACCGCAATAAATTTAAAAATAAAATTAATTTGATTTTTAATTTAATTGGCAAACAATGTTATTACATCCGTTATGTAGGAATAGTTTAAAAATAAACAATCTAAAATCTATGACTAATAATTTAAATTATAAAAAAAATAAAATAAAAGAATTAATGATTGTTGTAATATATTTTATGCAAGTTATGATTTTTATCTGTTTATATTTAGTTTCCAACGTAAAAATAAAATATAAATAGATATTATTAATATTTACGTAATCAAGTCTTCTTTTCATTTTTTTATATTGATAACAGGAGAATACTGGTGGAAAAGTACTGCATAACTTTCCCGGCTATTAATAATGAAAATTGAAAAAATTAAAGCTAAAACCAAATAACAGAACATGTATTTCTTAGAGGAAAGAATAGGTTTTAAAAACTTTTTTCTAAATATATTGATAATATAGGTTTTAAGCCTAATAAATTTGCATAAGTAAGGTTTTTTCTAAATCTAACAACCCCCTTAAATAAAGGCTAAAATAACAAAAATAAATATTTCAAAAAGATCTTTTCTGCATTTTAGATCCGGAGTCTTTAATATTAAAAAGTTATAGACATTAACTGATAGAGTAAATGAAGAAAAGACGTAAATTTAAATTTATGAGATGGGAGGGTCTTTTGAAAATTAAAAAAAAATATTTGTATGTGCATTGTTTTTTTTTTGTCTTCAGTCATTTGACTGGTTTGATGCAGCTCTCCAAGATTCCCTATCTAGTGCTAGTCGTTTCATTTCAGTATACCCTCTACATACTACATCCCTAACAATTTGTTTTACATATTCCAAACGCGGCCGCCTACACAATTTTTCCCTTCTACCTGTCCTTCCAATATTAAAGCGACTATTCCAGTATGCCTTAGTATGTGGCCTATAAGTCTGTCTCTTCTTTTAACTATATTTTTCCAAATGCTTCTTTCTTCATCTATTTGCCGCAATACCTTTTCATTTGTCACTTTATCCACCCATCTGATTTTTAACATACTCCTATAGCACCGCATTTCAAAAGCTTCTAATCTTTTCTTCTCAGATACTCCGAGGTGCTTTGTAAATAAAAAAAATTACTTTAAAAAGTTTTCTCTAAAATTTCTCTGAAGAAAATCGAAAATGGTTTTTACGCGATATCCCTCACTCCCTTAACGAATTTGAAAATGAAAAGATTATGATATATATAAATATTTCAGGTCAATATGAAGAAAATTGGATTGGTAATCGTAAGATATAAGGGTAAAAACGGTGCGACACAGTTACATGTTACATATGTATGCACATACATTTTTTTTTTGGTCTAGATGTAGTAATTGGATTCTAAAAAATAAGATTTACAAAATAAATTCGAAACCACAATTTTTACACAATAATCGTACTCTCTCCTTCATTGTATCTAATCCAGCAAGTATATGCGCCTGGAAACATATGATAATAGCTGTTTTATTTGCATCGTATTTTAACTCGTAAAATATTGGAATGAATAATTTGTCCGATTATCTAATTTAACTTATTTTATTAATTTTTTTTCATATTTATTATTAATTATTTTGTATTGTTTTTTAAACCTACGGATTCCAACTAAGGGATTCCTCAAACGAGAGTAACATTGAAGTCGTACAAATATTCTAGTACTAATTATTGAGAAATATAGCAGAAGAGCCGTGGTTTGCGAAATACAAGGAAATACACGATTATCTGGAATCGCCAAACGTTCGAGAGGAGATCCAGTGATTCAGTATAAGTTACAAAATGAGACTGAACAAACATGTGAGCTGGCTTGCGGTTAATCTTCTGGATAACCGTGGGCACTTTAGATACAGCGATTATATATATCAGATCTGTAAGTTTTCCGAGATTTGAGGTTAATTAACCACCCTGAGGTGTTGTGCATTGTCAAACAAAGTTCTTCATTTCGTTTCGCCACTTAATTTTGTTGGTTCATTGATTTGCTTCACTATTTATTTGTTTGATTAGTTATTCTTCAAGTGATTGACAAGACTAGTTTCTTGGTGTTTTCTTAGCTTCGTATGTTTTGAACTTTATCAATGTTTCCAGGAGTTATGTTTTTTTTTTTTTTTTTTTTTTTTTCTTAACCTCCGGGGCTGCAGTTAAGCATTACTGTACACAGGATGAGATGAATGATTTGTAGCGTGTGTGAAAAATGCCATTCCTGACCGGGATTCGAACCCGGTTTTACTATATACTTACTAATATTTATGTATACCGTATAAAATCTACATACATATACAGTCCTTTGAGTGATTTCAATGGAAACTCGTCTCTGTATGTCATTTTTTTGGTAAACTCATGTCAGTTTTTTTCAAATATACTTTGGTTCCGATAAATTGGAAAAAAATTGTAAATTAAACACTGCGATAAAAATCATATCGTTCCAAAACAGCTAATATCAAAATTCATTAAAAAAAGCATTTAATTCTTTTTTTTGCAGGTCAACAATGTCTGTCATAAAATTGCTGTCTTTTAAACCTCACTGATCGTAATATTCTGAAAACATGGGAATTAAAGTCATGTTAAGAATAATTAACTACACCATTCGTTTGTTATTAATTTTATTTTTTCATCAAAATCAAAGATTTCAATTACAATTAAGATTTCATTATAATTTTCGTTTGTTTGTTTCTGTTTTTTGTTTTTTAATTTAAAAATGAATAACTGAGAAATTCAAAAAGAGAAATGAGAAGAATCACAGGAATTTGTTTTTGAGATCGACTGGACGGTCATCGACTGCTTTGGTCATTTTACTCTATAAAAATGTAACGTATGAAAAATGTCATGCATGACCAAGATTCGAATCCAGGACTTCCGGATGAAAGGCTGAGACACTACCACTCCACCACGGAGATAGACATCACATGAATTAACAGATGCTTACTTAAATGCGTTACTGTTATTATTATTAAGTATCAGTTTCTGCTTATTATTGTACGACAAAAGAAAAGATTATCATTTAAGAGATGAAACCTGTTAACACTTTAATAAACAATAATAATTCATAACCAAGAAATTTTTAATTTATGTGCAAGTATAAAATTACAAAGGTAGCAATGATAAAATTTACAAATTAGTAGAATATATGTATACTGGATCTTGGATACCGGTGTTCTTTGGTGGTTAGGTTTCAATTAACCGTACATCTCAGGAATGGTCGAACTGAGATTGTACAAGAAGACTACACTTCATTTACACTCATACATAAATCATCCTCTGAAGTAATACTTGAACGGTAATTCTCGGAGGCTAAACAGAAAAAAGAAACAAGTAGAATATATGATACACTATTAGTATGAGGTATTGCATAATACAGTTTACTGCTAATGAAATTTATATGAAAATTTGTTCATACCTATTACATCATTAATGTTATTAATGGAAACATAATATAAAACACTAGCTTAATATATATGATTATTGCTTTTCAGTTTCTAACAATTTTTTATGGAAGACTATCATTTTTTTTTTTAAATATATTTTTAAATACATTTTGGTTCAAGAAATTTGAAATTATATTATTTAAAGTTAACAAAAATACTCATTTCACCACAAAAGATTCTTTTTGTTTATGAATTCATTAAAACATGTTTTAATCTAACATAAAAAGTTATTTTTTTAAATCTTTGTAACTCTTCTTTCCAAGTCTAATAACAGTTCTTAGTTTATGAAAAAAAAAAATTATAAATCACAATTTCTTTCATTTATAAATCATAATTAATTATATAAGCACAAAATTAATTATTTTGTTTCAGGTTGATCTAAAAACAAAATGAAATAAGTTTTAGGTAAATTTCCATCACACTTTTATAATATATAACCTTTATTCCATAAAATCTACGAAAATAATATATAAATAAAAAACAAACAGGCTTCCCTTCCCGCTGAGCATAAAAAATTCCAGAGGTACCATATGTAGAGTGAATTATAATTTTATTGGTGATTTTTGGGGGAATGAGATATCCTGCTATGTTAAACGAATTTATTGCATTGAGAAGATTGTGTTAATTATAACTGCTATTTCTAGAATACGAATGTAACATTAGCATTATTCAGCCACTAGTACAAACATATCAAAGATCACTGACATCGTAGTTATTTATTTAAATCAATATTTTAATTTATTATACATTTTTTCACAGTTCACATGTACGAGGTGTGTGAGAAATGTAACGAGAATGGTAACACTGCAAGCGATCTGGCAACGCTGTGTCTACCGGTCTGTGCTAAACCGGTTTGTTCATCCCTTTCATAAGCTCAGTACGAGTTTCAAGTCCGTTCAGCCAATACATTATTTTTGATAGCGCCATCAGTGAAGTTGTGTTTTTGTTGTGTGTTACGAAAATGTAGCATCGGAATTTAGAGCAACGTTGTGCGATCAAGTTTTGTGTTAAACTTGGGGAATCCGCAAGTGTGACCTTTGAAAAGTTGAAACAGGCCTGTGGGGAACATTGCTTATCAGGAGCACAAGTTTTCCGCCTGCACAAATCATTTTTGGAAAGCCGAAAACACGTTGAAGATCAACCTCACTCAGGGAGACCTTCAACTTCAAAATCTGACGAAAACGTTGAGCGTGTGAGGGTTCTTGTGAGATCAGACCGTCGTTTAACAATAAGGATGATGAGTGAACAGTTAAATTTAAAAAACTTTCGCCGTACATCAAATTTTGACAGACGATTTGGACATGCGAAAGGTTTGTGCGAAATTGGTGCCGAAAAACCTCCCGACGGAACAGAAGGACAATCGAAGAAATGTGTGCGTTGATGTTCTTGAGAGGATTGACAACGACCAAGAATTCTTCAATCGTGTGATCACAGGTTATGAATCCTGGATATTTGAGTACGATCGTAAAACAAAGCGAAGTAAAACGCACACTCCGTCATCTCCTCGACTGAAAAAATGTCGAATGAGCAAATCAAAGATCAAAACCATGCTGATCTGCTTTTTTGAGAGTGGGGTATCGTGCATAAAGAATTTGTTCCTCCAGAACAAACTGTCAACCAAGTGTTTTACAAAGGTGGTCTTGAAAGGCTCAGGAAAAGAGTGATTCGCGTGAGACCAGACATTGCAGACAAGTGGATGCTTCATCATGACAATTCCCCGTGTCACACGGCCATTTCCATCAGGGAATTTTTTATCTAAAAACGCATTCCTACGGTTTCTCAATCCCCCCTATTCACGTGATTTGAGTCCTTGTGACTTTTTCCTTTTCCCGAAATTTGGAACGTGTCTTAAAAGGACGTCATTTTGGAACTCTGGAGAACATTCAAAAGACTGTGATCGACCAGTTAAAAGCCCTGCCAGGTGAAGCCTTCCAGCGCTGATACCAGGAGTGGGAACAACGACTCCGCCGGTGTATAGCTGCCCAAGGGAACTACTTTGAAAGGGATAATATTGTTGTTTGAAGAAAATAAAAACTTTGGTAAGTAAAAAGTTAGTCTTATTACTTTTCTCATATACCTCGTATGTATGTGCGTGTAATGTTTTAAACAATGACTATCGAAAATTGATTTTATTTTTCCCTCGTTCAGAGCCACTATTCGATTAAAATTTCTGTCTAGGTTTTTTCTTTTTTGTTGATACCGTATTCTTATATTTTCAAAATCTTTTTTTTATTATTTCATGTGAACACTGGTCGTTATTCTGAACCATTTCCTTTTTCTTTCTGAACATGTTGAAATACTTTAATAACTGTGTATCTGATTTCTATCTTGAAAATTTTTAATATGATTTAAATTATATTTTTTTTATCTTCCCAAATCACAAGTTTTTTCTTTTTTTAAATTACACCTTGGAAAAAATTTCTTGTGCAGTTCTGCGCTAGAAGACCGACTTTTGCTATTTTATTTTGTTTCCTTTTGCTCGCACAATCACATCCTCAGTTATCATGACTCTCAAAGTAGGTAACGCTACCTGAATATACGCCGAACAATATTGCTAACAATAATAACCGAAGATAAAGAAACGCCAACGTTACAACTTGCAGGATCATAATAAACCATGATTCTAACTTGACCCGCTAAACTTTTTTTCTACCTTAAATTGAGCGTAACTCAAGAACGTCTCAACCAATCTTCATTTCACAAATTCAGATACATTACTACAGCATATCAAAATTTCAGTGAAATCGATCAAGGATTTTTGGAGATTATCGAGTCACAAAACTTTATTCATAGGAATATAAATAAAATATATATATATATGTCGGAGAATAAAGTACAGTGGAGTATCTTCCGACAAAACGATGAGAATATTCTTTAGAATATCTGTATTTTTAGTAGTTTTAAGAAATGTACTATTACTTGTAATATTTTGTAAAATAAGGTTTAAATTGTTTTATTGCGGTAGGCTTAGGCCTAGGTAGGCACATGGTTGTCAACGTAGTCGGGATCCCAGGACGATAGGGGTATCATAAAATTAATAAGGAAAAGGAAATATGCAGTAGGCATATTATTTGAGAATATTGAGAAAAGGTAGTCTTGCTTTGGAACCCAGATCGAACAGACGTCCTGGTGATCGCGAATTCGTTATTTCCCTGAGCCTCGGTCTATCGCAAGTTGTTTTAATATTATTTGAATTCTAAATTGAATTAATCTTATATTATAATTCGTGTACTACTGAGTTATTGATAAGTGATAATTATCATTTGTAATTATTTCATTGTACGAGTTATCTACTCATTTTTATTAATTGAACTTTATTATAATCTTATATATTCTCCACTTGTAATAATAAAAATGAGTGAAACACGAAACGTTGAATCCCTGACAAATCTCCTCGCCTCTCCGACATATATATAAGGGAACCACAATTTAAGTAAATGGTATTTTCATACTCCTCATACCTCAAAACATAAATAAAATTCATTTTCACTCCCCAGTAACATGCGACTGAATGTAATATCGTACTTTTCTTTGAAAAATCGGTAAAAAAAATTATGAGGAAATATGTGTGATATTAATGAAAAACTTACTTTTGATTGATGGAATGATGGAAACATGAAGATTATATAAGTATATATATATATATATATATATATACATATACATATATTCATATGTATATATGAATATTAACTTAAATATAATTTATTTAAATTTATTTTCCTCTTGATTGGATAGAATTAAATATAATAACAAGATATATTTTACGTATAAGAAAATTTTTATGGACGTGTATTATTATCTGAGGAAGCTTAGAGAGTTCTAAGTGAAACGCAGTGTATTTAATTTATAAGTTTGTATAGTTGATTGGTTAACCTAACAGATTAATAAAGATAATATTTTCAAGTAAAATATGTCTTGTTATTATGTATATTATTTATCGGTCAGATCGGTACATCAGTCTTCAGTTTCAGATTCTCTGATGAAATGTAGGTATTATTTATTATGTTATTATCTAGGTATTATTTATTATTCCTATGGTGATGAGATTGCCCTATAACGTATGAGTGTGTGAGTGGGCGTGTAACCCCCCTTCCAGAAGGAGTGCTTCATCACCGGTTCTAGGAAGAGTGGTAGTTTAGTCGGTCGTGCGCAGGTTTTCATACGCATATTAATAACATTTTGCGGAACCTATTAGCGAGCTCACACTACTTAGACGTCCGTAAGTGGGATTCCCCGCCTATTAACAAAAAAGAAAAAGAAAAAAGGTATTATTTATTATGCATAACGAGAAAAAGAGAAATTTATTTAACGGAATTTACTGAAATCGCGGGTCTAAAAACGCATACTCAAACCAAAGCTTAATAATTCATCTAATATAGTATATTATTTTCAGACGGTCTCTTTTTATGTAAACAGATGTGGAAACAAGACATGATACCATTTTAAAAATTGTTTCCCTTTTTTATTTTGTCCGGTTTTGTAAATTTACTTTCCCGGCTTTAATGTTATATAAAAAAAAGAAGGACAAAAATGAAAATATATAGATGGTAAAAAAATAATGGTTATTTTTAAGGTTTGTACCTTAAGAACAGCTTTTTTTTTAATAAAAGTTTTTTAAATCTTTTGGGGAAATTATTTAATATGTTTGAGCTCTAAAATCATGGATTGAAGATCTATTTAAATAATGTTTTATTAACATTTTTGTTTTTAAAGAATATCTGTATTCGTAACAATAACACTAAACTATAATTTTAAACCATTTCATAAAAGTATCAAAAATCAAATTCGTTTTCTGGAAAAATTAATATTTATTTTTTTTTTTTTTAGAATTTGATATAAAAAACATACTGTAAAATATAAACTGTTTAAAGGTAGATGGAAAACAGTCTTGTTTTACTTGATTTCCATGTTGGAAATCAAATCAATCATTCATTGTGTGTATGAGTTTGTGGATGTATTTTCGTATTGACTGTCTGCATAACTAACAAAATAATACCAACCTGATAAACCGAAAAAACAAATAAAATAAAAGGTTGATGTACGGTTGATGAATCTTTAATAAAAAAAACTTATTTGTTCTGATTTCTCTCTTAGGAACTCTTTCAATCTATGAAAAATTCCTGTGAAGTATTTAGTGCCACAAGGGATTTCCAGTAAAGGTTTTTACGTTTTATGCATTAACTTACAATACAACTTGATTTGTTTTACGTATCCAATTTTCAGTTCCCAGTACTTAACATGAATATTTATACATACGATTTGGTTTGCTTTTACGGATAGACTAGGAGTGTATTGCAGTGTTTAATTCTATAAATTATAAGAATTTTCACTCGATTTACTCAATGAATAATTTATTACTGAGAGTTAAGAACAAATTTTATCATTTTAAGGGAATAATTTATATTACAGAATAGCATTTTCAGCATAATTGGTTCACGTAAAAAAATTCATTACTTTTTTTAACAACGTCAACGACAGGAAAATGAAAGATAAGAAGGCACTGAAATATATGGTTTAATGACCATAATTACAGACTGAAAAAAAAAATTATATTAACGACCCTAACCGTATTGACAAAGTATTTCGTAGTTATAATAATAATTTTTTTTTTTTTAAACAGTTACAAAACCTTTGTATGCTGCACAATATCACATAAAGTCACAAAAGAACAGCCACAAGTCAACAACCCACATATAAATTAAAAATACAATATTCAAAACACAATAATAATAATAACAATTATACAGTCAAATACAAAAAATAATTAGAACTTTGAAAACGGTAACTACGGAGTGATAATAAAAACACATAAATGAAAACATACAAAAACAAAAAGACAACATTACTAATACATTCCAAATAAAACAAGTTATAAGCAATAATCCCTAAAAAAACAACAATAATTTTAAAATCATGAAAGTGAGCATTACACAAAGGACAATGATCCATCGCCACGTAACCCTCTCAAATTTTTAATGAAGGTTACCTCATCTTCCCAAAAGCTTAGCTTATCCTGGAACTACACTGCAACACTGGTACACCGCTCAATCGGAGACACGGTGAAACCAACCAATAATTATAATAATAATAACAATAACAATTTATTTATTTATTATGTTTTTTGTGAGGGAGGTGAAAAAACATTTACGCTCGGAGTGTCGAATTCCCACTAATGGTATTACCCAGTCATCGACTACCGACTAAAATCATCCCATTTATACCAGGATTCTACCTGGAACTGTTTAACACATTGCTTCAAGATGAGTCCTCCTATCCTTGCCTGAGAAGGCAGCTACTTAATTTTCTCCAGGTCACCTTTCTTGGTCCTGGCTTCGCGATGGAAGCATGGAAACTGGAATGAGACACCACGACTAAGGGAAGATTCCTGTACAAGTTTATACAGGATCTGGGGAGATGGTATGCCTCGAGTTCGTTTTTAAGGGCAACGGGTTCCCAGGTGCTTACCAACCATGTTAATTTGAACCAATATCTGTTTCGCTTCCGCCTGGTAGCTGATGAGCTGTGCGTTTACGAGGAGGTCCAGTCAAATGAACATCTGATGTTTGATTGCTCTGCTCTCGGGGGAGCCAGAGACCAGGCCACTCTGGAACTTAGAGATCAAGGGGAAAATTGACCATTCACAAGCGGCGAGTCAATGTGGCAAGAGCCGCATTGTCGGACCGTGAGGAAGTTCCTTGATGCGGTTCTACGTTCAGTTGACATCAGTAGTTTACTTAAGGGAAAGACTCCTACCGCACTGCTGTCGGAAGCTTACCTAGAGATATATGGCCGACCACCAGGTACTTAAAGCTGTCCAGGTAATTATGGCTGTCCGCCATATTAAAGCGTGCTCCACGCTTGAATATGGTTGACAGGAACTTGCTGGCATTGAGCAACCTAGGCGTGGCAGCAAACTGTTGTCTAGACGAAATAAATTTTAATTTATGGATGTCATATTTTTTTAGTAGTTTACGGAGTGCGCCTATCCATTTTAGTAAATATATGACAAGTGTGTGGTTGGGACAAGTAAGCCGGTGGTGTATGGCACCACGCTTAGTCCGCTCACGCTGTTAGGTAAGATCTAGGAGCTATTTAGGACACTGGTTGCTGAACTGATTTGAGGCTCAGTAGCCGTTTGTGGCACAGACATTCGGTCTTATGCTTTAGGGCGACCGAATGGGGTGGTAGCGGGAGAAGTGCCAAGCAAACCAATGCCTTCTGTAAATATTATTTATATTTATTGAAAATTTAAATATCTGAATAATATTAACTACGTAACACTCTTAAAATGAGTCGAAGCTTTTCATTAAGATATACTTTAGTCTTGTCATAATTTATGAAAAAATGTAAGATATAAAACCAAGTTTTTCTTATTTTATTTGCGTTAAAATAAGTTGGCACATGTATGAAGTTAATAAGGTAAAAGATTCACTAAGAATTTTCGGAAATTGGTACTTATCATATGGTTTTGGCCTTGTAGCAGATGGTAAATTCGGGTATTGAACTAAGCTTGGATTTACTCTACTTACTTCCTTTATCTTTGTAAAACAGAAAATACAGTCCAACAAACGGTTTGTAGTTCACGCCACACCATCGGTATGGGGAAACTCATGTGGCAGTTACTACTATCACCCGTCTGTGAAACTTTCACACAGGTGGAACAGTAGATAAGGGCACAATTCTTATCTTTATCCCCAACTTCTCAGCCAAAATATAGTTCGTAACATTTATTAACCAGTACAATTAAACTTTGTCTTTGTTCTTTACACGTCAAATCCTCACACACGTAACAAAGGTTATCCGTATCATTTACGCACTTCTTTGGCATATTTATTCCCTAACTAGTAGACCTGGCAATGCTTCGTTATTGCTAGATTTGAGTATATATATAAATATATATATATACATAACACAATTGAAAGTTTCATAAAACATTAACATTATGAAACTTCACAAAATTTAGCCTTTCCTTTTCCCATTTTCATTTTACCACACTCCCTTTCCCCTTCCCGATCTTTTCCCAATTTCCTCTTTTCGCCATTTCCCCCTTGCTCCATTTTTACCTTCCTCTTTCCTCCTTTTCTTTTCCCCCTTTCCAGTCCCTTTTCCCTTTTTATCTTTTTCCCATTTTCCCCTTCTTCCCTTTTACCGTTTTAGATTTTTCGGACTTTCCCTTTTCCGATTTTTTTCTTTCTCTCTTTTACCCGCCCGTAAATCGGTTCAGTAGTTTTAGTCTATAGCTGACACACATATCGGAAACATTGAAATGGAATCGTAAAATATTTAGTATGGCGTGTGTTGCTTTTATATCCAACAGATAGCGCTGTTTTTTTAAAAAAAGCATGTTTTTATCTCACAGGTGTGACATCTTGGATACATAAATAGTAGGTATATAAAAACACGCGCGTATTCGAATGAAACGTTGTGTCAAAATTTCAAAGCAATCGGTGAAGAACATCCGGAGATTTAGGATTTTGAACGAACATTTACAACTTTATTTATATAGGTAACATACTTGAAAAATAATTGTAAATCAAATCACAGTACATTTAAACACAGCAAAAATGTAAACAGAAACGTTAAGCATAGAAAGCTACAATAGGAACACAAACAATAAAACTTTCATGCGCTATAAACTGTTTTGTTAGTGTAATTAACTGATTTTTGTATTTACTATGTACCATTCTAATATTAATAATATTGTATGTAATATAGTAATGTGTAAAAAAAATATTTAAGAAAATAATTTTTATTTTTATACAAAATACAGATCTCTAACGAAGCAAAGAATTCTTTAAAATGTACGATATGGTAATTTAGATTAAAACATAATTTAAACAATTTCAAATATAAAGAGGTACGTTTACCACCTCAGTCGCTGATTATTAAACAAATTGAGCTGGAATTAACATAAAATAATCTGCAGACATGAAATATTACGTTTGCGTAAACAAGTATATAAAGTATTTAAAATTATACATTCTATCCCGGCAGGTGTTGACCAAATTAAGGAACAGATTCAGGACAACAAAATTAAAAGTTTACGTGGACAAGAGCCCACTTCATTTTTCCTATGTATTATTTCAATAAAAATGTAAATTATAAAACGGATTGAGATATTTTAACGAAATTTATTATGCATGTTCCCAACAACATATTCTACAAAATAAATAGAGTTTTATGTTTTCTTAATTTCATTATTTTATCTCTCGTTGAAGCGTTTCGGAACCATTCTATTGTCAAAACTTATGGTACTGATAATTTATATTTTTGTTAATCTTTATATAGCGTTTAGTCAACACCCCTCCCTATATTTGCCGTCATATCTCCCCTTCTTGTTGTTTATTTGTTATTAATGGTTATACTTATCTTTTAATTTTATTTATCTATTTCCTGCTTTCAGTAACTTGAGGTTCATGAAAATGACATCCGCTTGATTATTGATCTGTTCATTTATGATCGCTTTATTGTTACTTTTTAATTTAAAGGATAAAAATCTTTTTTGAAAAAAAAATTTAATATTCAATTATTTAATATTCAAAAATCTTTTTTTGAAAGAAGATTTTTAGTAGCGACATAGAAGAAAATATATATATACAACAGTATGTACAAAATAAAATGTAAACGCAATGCAACATACATTTTACAAACGAGAAGAAAATTAAAATTAAAAAATAAAAAAACATGAGATCTTTTAAAAATTAAAAACAAGATTCTAATTATGCAATGCACTTAATTAAAGAAGGATACACCCCAATGTAAATGGCAGAATCAACAAAATTAATTCAGAAATGTGTTAAAGAAAGAAGAATGAATATTGTAGAAAATCTAGAAATCTTTAAATTAAAAAGTAACAATAAAACGATCATAAATCAACAGATCGATAATCAAGCGGTTGTCCTTCTATAAATAAATAATTTTTTGATTTAATGATAGTTTGGAAAATTAGGTACTCCGTGAGGATAAGAGTCCTGTTTCAGAAGTTATCATCAATTTATTATTAAAACATCGAAGAATATTAAAGATATATAAACGAAGACAGAAGTGGCCGAGTAGTAATTTAACAATTACTATAAATTATTGAAATATTAAAGAGAAGGAAAATCATTTAGTTTGTTATTAGAAATCAAATGGTGATTCACAAAAGCCATAAGCTTTATGCTTCCCTACGATAACTTGTCAATATTAGTAACAATTGAATCAAAAAAGAATTCAAAATTTTCATACTGAATGAACAAGCGCTCAAGAGAATTCTGAATGAATTTAAATCTAGATTACCTTTCACAAAATTTGGCAAAAAATTATAAACCTTTGGTCCCATATAAGTGAAAAATCTACGAAAATAATCCTTCCGGAGTTGAGGAAGAACAAAATTACTCTTGCTTTGCATATCTCCGTCAATTATTTTATATTTAAGTACCTTATCACCAATTCTAAGAAAGAAAAGTTTAAGTACGTTAAACAAGTACAAATGCCCCAAAGAGAACAAGTTCAAGATACATAACCACGGGAGTGAATGTGTCCTAGGAGGTATTCTATATATTATACGTGTAAGATGTTTCTGGCGTATCACTATAGTTCGGATTTTATTAAAATACGCACCACCCCAACACTCAATTCCATATCTTAAACGAGATTCAACCAAAGCATTGGTTGAATATTGGCGTCGTCATCACTTTAGATAACTCTAGTTGTTTCGGAGACTTTTTTATCAGCAGTAAAGCTCGTCCAATCTGCCGTTTCAAACAACCATCTTTTTGTTATGGGATATATTTTCATTGAAACATAAGTTGAGATTTTCACTATAAAATGATCACTTCCGAAAAAACTTGTAAAACTAAACGTTTTACTAAAATTAAACAACTACTTTGATGCAATCGATGCACTTTTAAAGATTAAATCTAAGCAGGTCGCGTCGACCCATCTCTAGCATTAAAATGAGTCCCTGAGCGTCATTTAACATTACAATGTTACAATTTAAAAGGCAGTTTTCAACTTTTTTCTCCGGGATTGATTCGATTTGACTCCTAAATACAGTCGTGGTTGTGTATGTGTGTGTGTGAGTGAGCGAGTGTGTGTGTGTGTGTGTGTGTGTGTGTGTGTGTGTGTGTGTGTGTGTGTGAGTGTGTGTGTGTCACCCAATAGCATTATGGGTGGTGAAAGCTGGGTAATTAAACGCAATATGTCATTCCTCGTAATCAAATTTCGGCAAATATAAGGCAGATAGTAATCTACAGCGGACGCTTCATTCTGATTGCGATCGCTTGCAGATTTGTATTTATTTCAACCGCTTCGATGATGGCTCTAGATGATCTTTACATGGAACCTTCACCTCCACTTCCAATATTTTGCCATTGATCTCGCTGATAAATCTTATATCTTCTTAAACTGAAATTTACATTCTGACGAAAATATGTGTCTTGCAGAAATATACAAACAGGTTTCATATCATCTACCAAGCATTGGAACTCAAAGATACTTAACCAACATCCAGTTGATGTTCAATTGCAAACCGACTCGTTTATATTAGAAAATTAATTTCTGGGTCTGGCTTTTGGTCAGCCCATTTTTCTCTTCTTTTTAAACCTCCAAATTGCTACATGCTCTAAATTTATGTCATAGCCCGTGTAGCTCCCGATCTCCGAGTCGGAAACCAAGAAAGCGGCGGACGAGGACGGGCATGGTTCGGCGCCGATTCGTAAATGGCTAGGAGAGAAACCTGGATAGGATCACTCCAACCACCGCTTCGGTATGGGTGGACAGCTCTCCTGTTGTTTTTAGGTGGTCATTGCGGTTTGGTAGTAAGACAAAAAACGTTTTAGACAGATTGAAAAGTTAGATAGACCAACCCAAACTTTAAGTTTGTATTGCTTGTTTTTTTACTCAGTTGCACTTTTATTCTTATTCGATACAAATACTGGTGGTTGTATTTGCACCTGAAGCATAGTATGGGTTGTGTCACCAAAGCTCGCACAACCAGATGATAGTGTTTATCAACGCACACTTTCTTCGGTAGTTAAAACTATTAAAAGCGAGGACATGAGAGTTTGAAGATAGAACCTCACCATTTCTTCTCGTGTTTAATATTTGGCACTTTATTACCCCCTGCAATGACAACTCCTCCATAATTTCCTACACAGAAAAATTTAATAGGTTTTGACAATCCACAACAACCTTGAGGTATTAAGAGTGCTATGAGAAACGATGCGATCAGCTAACTCATCTATTTTGCTTAAAGAAAGACTCTTCTGCGACTGGATGTCATTTGTTGTATCGACCTAATAATTGTTGAAATTTTTCCGTATTTCTTTTACTGGGCCACCAGCGCAACTAGTTACTTCAGGACTCATAAGAAAAGGTCTTACCATTGCAAAATTTGCACATTTTTTTGTAATCCTCAGATACTTAGCTCTGGAGAAACAGTTTTTTATAGCTGTTCACTACAGATTCTTCAAATCACTACGAATTTTCCCTGTATCAAAGCTTCTTTTCCGTTTAGTTTTCGGCAATAAGGTTGGTTCTAAACGAGGGTTCTAAACGAGAACTCTCTGCTACGATAGATTAGTCAACTTCCATGATGAACTTCCCTTCCACAGCCTTGCTGTAGAAGGGACACCCCCGATCCAGGGTTACCAGCCCCGGAGTTCAGGCCCCGGTATTCCAATGGAACCGACATTTTTCCTGGGAGTGAGCATATGCGAAGTTTTTGGACTGACTCCAGGCCCCTGCTCATCGAAGCTTTTAAGGCTCCCAAGCACTGAAATATATGGGCACCTAATTCTAGGCTTGCCAACGCGGGGGGCATGTGGACAAAGGAAAGGTCTCTGTTACATCTGCAATCACATTGAACCCTGGCCGCCATATTGCTAGCTCTGTAGGTAATGTAAGTGCAATTCCAAATTAATTTTCATTTATGTATAATCTGCAGCTGGTGAAAAGCCCAGTCCAAATAGTGACCTGCAGATGAAAATCAGGTCAAAAGAAAGTTAACATTTCCAAGGTAAATACACAGAGCCGCATTAACCAGCTATATACGAGTATATTATATTTATGTACAGCTTTTACCGCCATGGACGTGGAGACAGTATGTACCCGATGTGTGGATTATCTACCTTAGGGAATTATTTTTATTATCATTATTTTTTTATCAATAATTATAATATTATAGCCTGAATTATTTGTCTTATAAAAATAAAATATTAGTTTAATTATGTAAAATTTTACTTTTAAAATAAAGGAATTCTCTAAAACAATACATCAATGTTATATTCATACATCAGTCAAGTTACATAACCGTCCGTTTTAAATAATTATGTATTTTATAAAACAAAAACAAATGGAATTTATTGCGTATTAAGGAAATTGTGTAATTATAATTCTTTTGTTTTTAACAGATAACTTTTTATATTGTTGCTGTACAAGAATTAATTTATGTAGCCTAAAATGTATTATTTTAAGAAATCAACCTTGAATTATCAATTAAACATAAAATAATACTATTTATATATATAAAATGTAATAATTTTTCAAACTCAATATTTTATTTTAAACATTAAATTCTTTAATTCATTTTCCCACTCTAAATTTACTGTTAATTAGTCTTGTAAAATAATTCTTGTTAAAATTTTTAAATAAATCATCACATTTAAGGGATTTTTAACTCTAATTTAATTTTTTTTAATTATTTGGATTTATATAATATTATTGTTGATGAGTGAGTCATGAATTGGTATAAATATTTCTGTTATACTAGGGAATATTTATATAGACAATTTACAGTTTCTTAAATTTTTCTTAAAAAGTTTTACTTTTGATTAATGTATTTGAGTTTAAATTTTAGATAAAAACTAGCCAATTGGAAGAAGTGATTTACGTAAAGAAATATTAGTAAAAAAACTTTTAAACTAATTAAAAATATGTGTTTTAAACAATTCTACATATAAATAATCTTCAATTTTCTTTTGGCTGGTTCGATTTACCTTTCTTTTTCTTTCTGTTCTCTGTGTTGACATATCTTTTCCTACTTCATCCTACATTAGATCTTTTTATAACAGTGCTTTAGTATGAATCGTTAAACATATTAATAGGGGCCCGATGCTACCGCGGTTCATACGGATAAAGTTCTGCTCTATCAAACTAATTCGCATTCATATAAAAAAAATAAGCATTTTAATAAAAATGGTTCATGTTCTACAAATGTTTTCACGTTGTAGCCTATCAATCACTAGGTTACAAGCTGGTCTTCTTGTATAATCCTGACTGCTTACATAATATATATTAACTTAGGAACTAATATTATTTAATTTATTATTCATTTTTACTTAGTATAAATATTAAATTATTTTAATTTTTATGCTTTTTCCATTCATTTTTTTTTTTTTATATTTTGTTCAACATAATTTTTGAATCCTTATTTTCGTTCTTACATTTGTTTTATTCTTTTTAAGATAAGGTCGTACTCACTTTTTATGTTGTATTTTTTCTTAATGTACTATAGAGTACAGATAGTTTTTCAGTCTGGTAAAGATTATGTACAATTCTTATAATTTATATTGATTATTGATTAACTGATGTTGATAATGTTAAACGACAATTTAGATCCGTAGTAACAGTGCAAGGTGAAAAGATAAAGATGCTACGTTTTGCTATTGATATAGTAATTATAGCTGAGGGTAAAAAGCTTTATAAGAAACAATGAATGACATGGATGAAGTCCTTTGCGAGAACTACCGCATGAAAATAAACAAGATCAAAACGAAAGTAATGAAATTTAGTAGAAATAATGTAGATCGATCACTGAATATAAAAATAGGAAGAGAAAAGATTATGGAGGTAGGAGAACCTTTTATTTGAGAAGTAGAATTACTAAAGATGGTGGAGCAGTAACGATATAAAATGCCTAATAGCACAAGCAAAAGCAAAAACGAGCTTTCAGTTAGAAATATAATTTGTTTACATCGAAAATTAATTTAAACATCAGGAAAACATTTGTGAAACTATACGTTTGGAGCGTAGCTTTATATGGAAGTAAAACTTGGACGACGGAGTACCTGAGCAGAAAAGATTTTTTTGAAATGTGGTGCTACAAGAGAATCTTAAAAATCAGATAGGTGGATATAGTGACAAATGAAGAGGTGTTGCGGCAAATTGATGAAAGAAGAAGTATTTGAAATATACAGTTAAAAGACGAGACAGACTTACAGGCCACATATTAAGGCATTCTGGAATAGTCACTTTGATATTAGAGGGATAGGTAGGTGGGGAAATTGTGCAAACAGGCAACGTTTGGAATATGCAAAACAAGTTGTTAGGATGTAGGATGTAGGAAATGAAACGACTGGCACTAGATAGGGAATCTTGGAGAGCTGCGTCAAAACAGTCAAATGACTGAAAATAAAAAAAATATTATTTTGTTAAATTCTTTTGGTAAAATTAAAAATTTTTCTTTCTCTTACAATTTTCGTATAGAGGTTAAAATTTATTTAACCCTTTCCATTGAGAATCTTTCTTAATTTAATTAGTTACGTCAAAGCAATACGACACAGATAGTTGTGTTACAAAGAAAAAATAGTGCAAGTTTATTTTTTGTTTATACACGAAATAAATTTATAAAACTCCTGTAAATTATGTAAGCGGAATTTTATCTGTTTCATAGTAGGCTAAATTTAATCATAATATCTATTAAATTGTTTTGTCAATTATATTTAAATTAATTCATCTTCTGAATACAGACAAGTAATTAAAAATTACTTTATAATGATACATATATTGAATAAATGATTGTTTTCGTTATTGTTTCTTGTGAAAGTGAGTTGTGAGATACTACAAAGCGATCGGATAATAGAATTCAAGCAGTAGAGATGAGATACTTACTTAGAGTTAAGGGCTGATAAATTGCAGCCCACATGCAGATTCACATTATTATTCACATGCAGATAAAGGGATCGATTTAAATATTTTCAGCTTAAAAGAGAGAATCAAAGACTCGAACAATCGTTGAAAGATATACTCCACAAAGAAAATGGGAAGTTGGATGACCTTGTAGAAGATGGATGTCAGCAATATCAGGATGAAATACTTATTTAAAAATTAATAAAATTTTGTAAGGAATCCTACTTTTTAAGGTAAAATACTTATTTAAAAAGTATTTTCATTCAATTCTTAAAATATATTTAAAAAAATTAAATTACTGAATTGTTTAAACGGGAATAAAATAATATTTGGAAAAATTTGATAGAAATTTTAGGCTTTATGTCTAATAATTAAAATTATCTCAGAAACTCTTATTATATAGGAAATATTTAAAACACAACTTAATTTTAACTATTTCAGTAGGCTAATGGTGGTGTGGACGCTTATGTTTTTTATGGAACGTGGATCATTCATAAAGTTCTCGGCTTGACACAGAGATTTCTCAGTTATGATCTAATGACTTTGATATTTACCAGGTATAATCCTTTAGTTGGCTTATGTTTGGATCAATTAAACTGTGCCTTTAGTTGATCGTTCGTGGCGATCTAGTAAAGCAAACAAGTTTTGATTGACAATTTTCTAAAAATGAATAAAATTAAAGTTCTAGTTATTATACAGTATTTTGTGTTAAAAGTTTTGCATGTCCCCGGCATGAGTAAAATTCCACTTTAATGGATGCTTTCGAATAGTTTTCAACGGTAAAAAAGTGGGCTGATGAATTTAAACGCGGTCGTACATCTATTAAAGTTGAGTGCTAGAGACGACCATAAACCTCTATAACCTATGAAATCGTCACAAAAAACCGCAATATTCAATTAAATAACAGCTGACTGAAGGGAAAAGAAGTAACAGATGTTACAAACACCTCTATAAACCATTTCCTATACAATCTTTGCCGACCGAAGTATCGACCTAATCATCCGGCCAAAACACCATCCGAATTTAGAAGGTTTTAATTTATTAAATGCCTTATTCTATCATATTATCGTTATAAGTCAGATTTTATGCAGACAAATCACCTGCATTTTCACTGATAAATTTCCAAATTGCAGTTGAAAATATGGAACTAGAAAAGGAAGCGCCAAACATAATCCAGGTTTTAACAAATAGAGAATCGTTTTGTCCGACTACTATAGAGCGGCTCTGCTGATATTGCTTTCACAATCCTGCACAACAAGTACTACCGAGCGTTCATTTATGTTTCTTCTTCCAATTAAAAATTGGCTAAAAAGCACCATAAGTGAAAACAGATTAAACGGGGTACCTATGTTAAGCATTCACCGACAAAGGGTTTTGCTAACAAGGTGCAACTAGTTGAACCTAAAATTTATTATTATAATTAATTATTTACCCCAACATTTTTTAAAACCATATTGAACGTATTTTTTTTACGCTCGTAAGAACGAATTTTTACCGTTTGTCATAAATAGTGTAATTTGATTAAATAGTACAATTTACAAATTATTTGCGGACACCTAGGTAATGGCTAATGCTAATGGTCAATTTTTATTATTTTTATATTTTTTACCAACATAATTTGTGGGTTTCTTTTCGGTTATATTCTTTTTCAAACAATGATTCTTCATATTTATATTATATTTACTCATATACAATATGAATATTACGAGTATATATATATATATATTTTTTTTTTTTTATTGTAACATTATTTCTAACTTACTATATATCCTTTCTTATAACTTAAACCTACGTTTAATATAAAATGAAAACCAGGATAAAACCTTTTTCACAAACTATAATGGAACGTTTATTATCCGACGGCTTTGTAAGTGAAGAAAAACCAGCAACGAAGAAACTGCCCAATACGAACCACTATGAGACCACCAGCGCTTACGCAGGGATCAACGGAGAAAGACCAGCTCAGAGAAAACTGACTCATACGAACCACACTCAGACGGCGAGGACGGCCACCAGCGCTTACTCCGGGATAGAGGATCAGGCACAAACGAGCCACTCAGGTGCTTTTGCTTTCTTCCCATTCCTCCTTTCCCCTACTTTTTTAAAAATTTTTCTTCCCCCCCTTTTTCCTCCCACAACGCCCTCCGCCCTCACGCTTTGCTTGGCTAGGAAACGATGCCTCCGAACTACTCTATCCGAGATTTGATTGGACCCTCTCGAAACTTCAAAGCTTAAAACCCAACCTCGAGTCGAGCAGGAAAATGGTCGCTGGTGGATTGGGGAATACCTTTAACCTTTGGAGTCCTCCGCGTGTTATGTCACTCTCTTCGACTGCAGTCGATCGGAGGTGTCGTTTCTTCCTGAGATGACTCGGGCGTCCTTTCTTCCTCTTTCTTTGGCAAAAGTCCGTGTGCGCCGTTTCCTCTACTTCTGGGAGCCGCTCGTGCGGGCCATATTCATCGCAGCATAGGACGCAACATAATGGATTAAATTTTTTTAATATAGTTTATTTTTTGTTAGATATTTATGATTAATTAACTTTCAATTTTTTGTTATTTATTTTTATTCATATTTTTATGTATTTTGTTAAATAAGTAATACATTTGTTAAGTAAGTTTGTAATAGAATATCAGTATTTGTTTTATTTTAAGTAAATTCAACAACGCCGTCATAATTTTAAAAATGTATATCGTTTGTTATTTTATTTTATATTTCATTGTATTTCCTTTGCAACTAAATAAATAAACAAGTCGAATAAAAAAAAAATTATATTTTTCGTAATACAACTAGATTAGAAATCGAACAATTTTTTTAGGCTTTACAGCTTGTATGGTTTTCACCCAGAGAGTATTGCCAAACCCAAACCCGAATAAGTGTGTAAGGTTAGACTTCGACTGATGTTCCACCGTGCCTGGAAATAGAGATGTGCAGGCCATCTTGAGACAAAACCAATATCCCATAAATTCGGTTTGAAATTATCAAGCATATATTCCCTATTACGACGCAAGCATTCGTATGAGACTCGTTGGCCAGTTAAAGTCAAGAGCATTCATGTTTTTAACGAAATGCAGCAATGCTTATCAAATGCATCCAGCGGCGTGCAGATCTTCATTTTTTATCAGTAGCATTTCCCTAAGTATTAAGCTACATTGGAATCTCGTACTAAATGGATTTCTATTCAAGAAACTTTTAATATGGTCAAACCCAAGTTCATGGGAAAGATGTGGAAAACGTACCGACTACGACTCTCGTTTTAAAAGAATTAGGAGACATCGTTATTCTTCTGAATGTTGATATAACGGCCACTCGTTTTGTTTGCCGATAAATGCATCGACCTAATCGTCCGGCCAAATCTTCATCCGAATTTACAACGTTTTAATTTTTTTAATGCCTTATTCTGTCAAATATCGTTATAAGTCAGATTTCATGCAGACAAATCGCTTGCATTTTTACTGATAAATTTCCAAATTGCAATTCAAAATATGAACTAGAAAAGCAAGCGCCAAACACTATTTAGGTTTTAACAAATAGCGAATCATTTTCCTTTTTTTTTCTACCTGTGTTTCCTATTATTTTCTTTTTCCTTCTCTCACGCTTTACTTTGCTGGCAAACCATTCATCCGAAAGACTGTGTTCGAGATTTGATTGGACCCTCTCAAAATTTCAAGGCTTAATACTCTTTTTCTCCATTTGAGCATGGATATGATTGTGCTTGATTGGCCAATACCTTGAGCCTCTGGAGTACTCCAGGTTTTGTGTCCCTCTGTCCGTCTGCAGACGGTCGATGGGGCCGTTTCTTCCTGGGATGGCTCTTTCATGCCTTCTTCTCTTTTTGTCTGGCGTCAGTTTGTGTGCGCAGTTTCCTCAACTTCTGGGAATCACACTCTTTTAACTAAACTATGTCAGTATATGTTTAAAATTGTGTCTTATATGAATAAAATTATTCAATAAAAATTAGTTATTGCAAAATTCTGTAATTAGTCAAGCACCTTACATCATCAAACAGTTATAATTTTTTATTAAAATAAAATTTGAATTAAACGATAGTTGTTCAACAATCATTAAAAATTGGTGTAGAAAAGAAGAAAAAATAATGAAAGATACATATAAACTAAGATTTGAAAGAACACTCAAGTGAACAATTCGTAATATGATTAAAACATTCAAAATATTATTTATCAGAAACAGTTGCTTCAGATTCCAAACAGCATTGGAAAGTTAAATCAAAACGTAATAGTTTGTATATTCATAAGTAAGACAAGCAGAATCATCAGAACAACGAGAAAGTTGATTGGAACATTAGCGTTTCTATGACGCACAAGTAAAACTAACAAAAACACCAGAATTACAGAATGCTATAGTTTACGTAATTCACAAAGCAGATATATTCTGTAGTTTTTAGTTCAAATAACTAGATTGGAGTATAACTTTTCAACATAAAGAAACATAAATTTACGAAATTAAAAAACATGATTGACGAAAAAAATCTATGCTGATAACCATTGATCTTTTTTTTCTGGTTTGGTTTCATCATAATTTTGTATTATACTAAGAAACACCCCGTTTGAAAATTTTAAAAATCTGACGATTGTTTGCAGAGATATTATAAGATCACCCCATTGCACCTCCAAAAACAGCGCCTCTGTGCTGTGGCACCTTTTTTGTTACCAGTTGATGGTGATGTTTGATCTCGCCTTGCGCGAATTGCTCGAAACTCATCTCTACTCTAGCCTCAAACAAAGTCCTCACGGGAAGCCCATCATTATTAAATAGAAATTTTTTAATTTATATTTTATTTTTATTTAACGTAAATTTAATTCTATTATTTTTTTAATATTGTTCATTCGATTGCCTCGAATCATTCAATTCAAACCTAGCTCATACAGTGATAGAGGCTCACAACTCACAGTTCCTTAATTCAATACATTAAAGTTTGTGCTTCAATCGGCAAACCCCCACTATATCATATTCATATTTATAGCCTTCTACAATCCCGGTAATGTAAGGATTACAACGCGAGGTCATACATGTAAATCGGTTCGGCCGTTGAATTGCTACGCTGGAATATACATATACCCTAAATAAATTACACTCTTTTTTGTGCAGTCGTATAGAAACTTATCAATAAACAAGCTGAGGTTATATATCGACCAAGCATAACACCACTAAACTACATTTTTGTTACCTAGAAGAACTACCATAGAAGTATTTCTCTGATATGGTGCCTACTTAAATGCACACACCGTCCAGGAACCAAGCAAATCAACTTTTTCGATCTTCGTAGCGGATTGATAGCGTCTCAGTATTTCATCCGAGGATCCCAAGTCATGCCGCTAAACATAAGCTACCAAATCAATTTCTATCTTCCCCAGTACAAACTTCAAAGCTTCGTGAATTAATTAATTAATTCATCATCCAGCAAAAAAAAAAAAATCAACGTAATAGTATAAGAATCATGTTTTCAGATAAAACTTTTTGTCTTATGATCCAATTTAGAATATATAATTTAGAAATCATATTACTTAAAAAAATAATTTTCTAATGAAAACAATTTATTCGTGGAAATCTTTTATATCTCATTGCTTTGTCATCTGTGCATGCAAGTTTTGAGCTGGTTAGCTTATGGGGAAAAAGAATAAAAATCGATGCCAATATTTTGACTATCCTTCCCATCAAAAAAACTACAGAAACATAGAATTAATTAAAAAAGACCTAATAACATCTGAATTTCAACAAATTTCAATCATCTATATATCGTTTTGAACGATTTTTTTTTACGAATATCCTTTTTCACTTCCTTGCGATGGTGAAATATTTCAGTTTTCAAATTTCAACGGAAATTAATATCCATTTTGATCATCTCTGAATCCATTTTAACTAGTTTCGGCGTGACTTCTGTACGTACGTATGTGCGTATGTATCTCGCATAATTCAAAAATGATTAGCTGTAGAATGTTGAAATTCTGGATTTAGGACTGTTATAACATCTAATTGTGCACCTCCCATTTTGATTGCAATCGACTGGACCAAAAGTGTCCAAAAAAAAAATTGGATGGTGGACTTTTTATAAGTGCAATAATAAGCCCTGATTGAAAGCTTTTCAACGATGTATCATAAGTGGTACTTATTTTCATTGGTTCCAGAATTATAGCCAAATAAAATTTTAATTAATGAAATAATTGGATCTTACATCCCAACCCCGTAGGTTAAGATACCCGCCTTGTGACGCTTCCGGTCGCCGCCGCCACCCCCCCCCCCCGTTCATAGTCCTGATGGGCTTTAACGGGAGTCGACTTTCGCCCTCTAATTTTTACATCTCATAGTAGCAATGTTAGGCTTTGTTGGGATGCCACCATATTCAAACACAGCTTTTGCCTTCGCTGTAGGTCTCGCCCGGACATCTTGAATGTCCTACATCGTTAGCCTTTGAACTAGCTTACCGAGTTCACGGAAGCACGAACCCCGCGCCTAGTTCTACCTTTAATTTTTTTCCAATTTCTAGTAAATATCTCGAAATACGAGGCAATTTAACAAAAACATATCACCAGAAATGTTGTTCGCAACAACGAAATTTAGTCCTCGTTCCCTTAGTGAACTCAGCTTTAGTTCATACCCCTGACTTTGTTTCCCCACGGCTGCATGGATCTTACAATGGAAAATCACATCTGTTCGAATCCAACTTCATTTCCTTTTTCTGAAACTTTTATTTTTTTAATTTAAAGATATAAATTTATTAAGCCCGTTATTGTAAAAAAAATAAAACTACAATAAATAATTCGATAATCAAAAAAAAATTAAAGTTGTTGAATAACAGAAAAAAACTAAATCGATGATATACGAGATACCATAATACATTAATTAAAATCTGGACCTCAGAAAAAAAATTTGAGCTTTACCTAAAGTATTAAGAGAAAGGATGTACTGTAGCATATACCCTATTTAGATTAGATTTTATGAGCTCATGTATTTGTAGGGTATATGTGTTTGCTTACGTAAAGATTGTTGAATACTTCACAACAATTTTTTTTGCTATTCAATATTTGATAGATACTTTTTTAGAAGCTTATTTTATTCCTTATCGAAAAACATTACAAAGATAAGCTTCATTGAACTAAAAGTACGAACAGCGTTTGGGACTAAATTCCTTTTCACTTACTGCCATTTTACTTTATCTACCGTATTTTTTTTACCTATTTTATAACAAAAAAAAGAGTATCGAAATGGAGTCTGCACACATACTGCTCTTCAAATAATGTCTTTTTAAATAAACGAAATATGTAGTATTCATGAATACTACAACACAGCACATGTTCTATGGTGCCTGGGGTAATATTGTTACAAATACAATTAACAACGTGAAAATAAAACCTTCATAAACGCATATCAATACACAGACTGATAAGTTCTTGCAAATAAATTGAAGTACAATTGAAACTTTTATTTACCTCTACCGTAATTGTAAAGGGTAAGTGAAGTAAGTAAAATAAAAGTTAAAATTTTCCTTCACAAATATGTTGGTGGATGTACAAAATAATGGAAATTGAATGAATATAAAGCACTCCATAACTTATGGATCATTAAAATTCATTTAATTTTTGTACGTTAAGTTTTATAAGTTTTTTATTATTGTACGTCTATCAATAAATGGAGGTACAAACAACAGTACTTCAGAGGTATGATACGTGTTTAATCAAATAAACGAAAAACTTTTCAAACAACTATCCGAATATATATTATATACTATCGATTTCGAAGATAAATATCTCTGTTATTGAATTTTTATATAAAGCGTAAATAGAACGCTGGGTGTGGGATTGTTCAACTTTTTCCGTCTTACCCTTCATTATTTACTTGTTTATAGAGAAGGGAAATTTTTTTTAAGGGTTTCAGCTGAATGGCTTCTTCTCAAAATCTAAACAGTTTTAACCATTTCCATATCTCTAACTAGGATTATAATCTTAGGAATAGTACATAGTAATATTCATAGTACCCAAAAGACTAGCGTAAATGATCTGGAATTATTTCCAATCACGCACGGCCTTCACATACGAGGATGTTGTATTTTGAAATCTCAGGAGACGTATAGCAAAGGATACCACACGGGAATAGATGGATACTAAATAGAAGTTTCCGAAATTGTTCATATTCAAGAATATAAAGTTGAAATTTTTTCAAGGTGCCTCAAATCAAACAGATGAAGAAATTTGAGATGAGCTTATTAGGTGTATATATTATCATATACAACTTTGCCTGAAATTTTTATCCCAATTATTGATGGGCTAATCATAGGTCTACATATAAACTGTAATTCTAGCTATATTTGAATTTAAATCGCAAACAGACGCAGCTCCTGCAAACTGAAACGATTCCTTTCTTTAGTAAAAAAAACGTAACAACTCTGCCATTATATTATTTGTTCTTGGATCCGATGAAAAACTACTTTGTTGCGAAAAAAGAGATTAAGTAATATCTGATAAAATTTCCATACCTTTTCAGAATTAAAATATGAATTGAACGCTCCAATTAATGCCTTTCTCTGGAAGAAATAGTTCCTTACATGTTGATAAGAAGAGCGGAATGGGACAAGGTAGTTCTAGCAACAGGTATCCTGAAAACTAAAGCGAGAGAAACCACAGAATGGGATAGAGCCTGACTTATGGGATTTAGACCTGAGGGTAAAGGGGCGAAGGACGCCCCCTGTGGAGTCGTCGTGTGTCTGCACTTGTGCGGATGGGTGACGGTGATGAAGCACGGGAACTCTGGATCCCTGGAGCCTAAAGGCATCTCCTGGGGCCGTGCAATGCTTAATTGCAGGACCGACTCCGGAAGGAGAGAAACGGTGAGATAGGAGTTTTAGTAGGTAGGGTGCGGGTACACATAGGCTCTTAATAACATCTAGCCGAACCCGTGCGAGTCCGACACTCCCCCATTTATGGCGGGTACGTAAATGGCATTTCTCAGACTCATCTATAACAAAAAAAAAAAGTAATGCCTAACTTTCGTTCTTCTGCAACCTAGTTTTTTTTACACTGGTTTACGTATAATAAAATAACAAACATATTGTCGGCCTAAAATTCTGTAGTACACCTATGGGAGCTTAATTATTTAAAAGCTTTCAAAATGATACTGTGTATTCCAGCTTTTATCTATTAGTTGACTCTAGAACTATCTAAATAAAATACTTCTTGATCTGAGGTGTAATATCCCTTTGTTTCCAATATGAACAGTAAATAGATGAAACAAGTCGTTGTTGAGATGAAACGATGAAACTAACTTGTGAAAATTTATCAGACTTCATAACAAGAATAGTGACTTTTAACAAGTAACTGATGATGGTAGTAGGTCTGGTCAAATATTATTTTTTCTTACACAACCTGGAGCTGAGGACTTTTAATTTTATACAGATTTACAGAGGTATATCCCCTTCAACCAGTAGGGGTAAAAAACGTTTTTATTTTAAACTACTTATAATGTTCCTATAATGTTTTATAATGTCTTATAATGTTCCTCGATGTTTTAATTAAAATGAATCTATCCTAATTAGCGAAATCCTATCCTACGCAGAGATTTTAAAATTTATTATTTTTTTTTGTGTATAATTTTTCTCAGTGGAATTTGTAGAAAACTTTTAATTAAAATAAAAGAAATATATATATATTTTTTTTTTCACTAAAATAATATTATAATAAAAATAGATAGAAAAAATCGGTTATGTACTAGTACATTACATACTTATTACTTTTATTTCTTTCTATTAAATACTTATAAATTTAATAACAAATTTTTATACCAACTTTTTCACTTATTTCTGTTTATTTATATTACACTGTCCGTAATACAATTTCAACTATTTCACTAATAAATTAATGAATCGAAAAAAAATCATTATCAGTTCTTCGATTGAATCTTAACATACTAGAAATGTAGATATCGCGTAGCTAGTGTACGTTTTCGAATTGAAGGTCAGAGACACTGAGTGATTACAGATTCTGTAATTTTAAAATCTAATTTTTATATTACCTAGTAATCTGTTTATTTCATTAATCATTAAATTAAAATAAAATAAATTTTTTAATATATATTTGATAATAAAACTTAATGTAATAAAATTTATTTTAATAGAATAAATAAGGAAAATAAAATAATATATCCTTATTTTTCTGACATTTGATAAAAAAAAAAAAAAATCTATAAAATATTCATTATAAATAATAATAATAATTCAAATTATCTATAAAATCTAGATATTTAAAAAATTTGTTAATATATCTAAGACACATCATTTTTTAAACTACGTAAACATTTTTTAAATATTAAATACTCTTAGCTAATTCAGTGAAACAATAATAAAAAAAAATTATCTCTACAAATGTTTTAAAAACCCATTAAAACTTATTGGCTCAGCAAATCGAGAACCTGTTTTAATTCTATCTATTGGCATTTCATGTTTTTTTTTTAACACATTTATGTTCAAACTCGTTTTTCGATATTTATAATGGAACTTGTTTTCCGTATGATTTTAAAGAAAATTTCAGTAAGGTAGAACAACTTTTTATCAACGATTTTTTTAATAATATTTTAATTTTAATATGTTGACAGAACATTTTTTGGAAGGAAAATAGGATGTTAGCCTTCACTTGATAAATCACCGCCTAGTGGAGGGTCTTTGTCCATAATTCGTGGTAAATACTAACTAACCATATACAACTTGACTGTCTGTAATTTTATTTAAAACATATTTAAATACAAAAAAATATTGAAAACAAAAACGACATCGAAGTATAATGCATGTCATTCTAGATTGTAATAAGTCAGTGTTGTCCGATGTCGGTAGAAACAAAGCTAACGAAATTATTATCAAAGTAAGAATATTTTTAGTACTACTAAAAATTTTCAAAATCAATTTCAAAAGATTATTCTGTTTTGGGCGTTTAGTTTAATTTTAATTTCATTAATTCTATTTCTCGGTAGAGTTCACATCTTTGTACTGAGAACGAAATATAACTAGATTTACTAATTTAGCAGTCTAAATATTTTATATATATATTTGTTTTCCATTCACTTCAATTTCCCAAAAGTGAAGTTCATTAAAACAACTAACCCAATCTATTCTTAATGACAATAATATCTATTCACTTTATTTAACCTCCGATGAGCTGGAAAACTTAAATCTCGGTTCTAAATACCGTAAAAAATATGATTTTATTTTAATCTACTCATCAATTTAATCGATTGAAATTTATCTTTAAAAAACTGAAAAAAAAATGTTAAAAATTAAATAAGAATTTTTTTCAAAAATTATGTGGATTCGCAAAATAAAGTACTAAAAATATGTCGTATTTATTCATAGGATATAACTAATTTTTTTCTCTTGGTTTAGCTCAATTTGGTTTAGATTGACACAAAAAAATACACATACACACAAAAATACACTGTGAAACATGCATATAAATTTTATAAGTATAACTATTATGTGAACGTTATTGTATTACTTCTACCGATGAGTTTGACTAATATTTTTTTCGTAATAAAAATAAAAAATCTGGGATCTTCTTACCTCATATTTTATTTTTTTTCTGTTTCTCAAATTATTTTTTACAATCGGTTTCATAGATTAAAAACCATAGGTAAATTTCATGACAGTAACCAAGTTACAAAGGAGTTTCCCTTAAAACAGCTTAATTATATTCTAGACAATAGATCAGTACTACTCAAAAACTACACCGTAAAAAGAATAATAGCAACATAGCAACAAATAATATTAGAAACATAAATGATCATTAATATGAACATAAATACTTTGATGATAAAAAACTTAGGAAGAGAGGCCTCGTCCTGAGTATCCCTGTTAGGTTACTAGGTCCAACATATTTACCGCTTTAATCGCCTTACATCTTTCCTATCGCCTAAGAGATTAACAGCTAGATAGTTTATTTGATCGTTAACTTATTTTTTACTTAGTTGCGATTCGATTGACTTTCTCTCGAACACGCGGTAACCCTAAGAACTCTTAACGGAGATGGTGGTGATCTCTGCCTCCAGGAGGAGGCCAACATTACGTCTGATCCTTGAGAGCAGAGAAATTGTGTCTCAGGTGGCCATAAAATACTTGTGAATTTGTGTTGACACCAGAATAAGACTTAGTACTCACGTACTCCGGGCTTGTGAGAAGGCGGAGAAAACGAGGAGGCTTATTGTAGTCTACTTCCGAATGTTGGTTCCACCCAACATAGAAGGAAACTGCTTACTGGTGAGGTATATTCAGCCCTGCTATATGGCGCCGAGTTGTGGGTGGGTGTTGTTAGATTTTCCAAGTGCAGGGGTAAATTGGAATCCATCCACAGGAGGTGTTGTATTAGAGTAGCGGCCGCCTATAGGACGGGAGGCGGTTGAGGTAATTGCTGGATCCCGCCTGTAGACTTGATAATAATGCGGCGTAGCAGAACTAGGAAACTGAGAACACTACCATTAGAGGAAAGGAAGCACTCTGTTGAAGAACTAGAGGAAGAGATCGCACAAACATGGCAGGAGCGGTGGTACCGGACCACGAAGGGTAGGTGGACCCACCGCCTTATTTGAGATATTCAGGGTGCCGAAGAACCCATGGCACGCTGAGTTTTGCGTTAACACAATTCCTGGCGGGTCATAGGGGATTCAGGTCTTATTTTTACAGATTCGGGCTCGATCTATCTGAAAATTTTCCGGAGTGCGAGGTGGAAGAGACCCCCCATTATTATTTTTGTGCCCGCGATTTGCCATAGAGCGTAGAGAGATCCTCGGTAACCTGAGACGTGAGCAAATGTTTCGTCCTGAAGATACCCTACGAATCTTATTACAACGTGAGACACAGTGGAAAGATTCGTCAGGACGGTCACGAGGAAGCTGCAATTATATGAAGAGTCCCGCAGAGGAGAATGGCCCCGGAGGACGCGAGGGCGGACGGGTTCTAGACTGAGTGCCTATGGGATCCCCCGTACGTGCGGGGGTCGCCTGTTTGCGATGAGCTCTGCTCTGTATTGTGGATGTTAGAAGCTTTGTCCTGTTTCCTGCAGGGTTCTTGTGTGATGTTGTCGGTATTTGTATTTGACGTGCTGTATGTGTTGCTTACAGTGGTGTTGTTGGTGTGGTGTGTGACATTTGTTGGTTTGTTATGTGTGTGTGGGGGGGGATTCCCCCTTCTTCTGATGAAATGTTTTTATAAGCAGTCCCAGGAATGGGGAAGCCATTCCTGGAACCTTGTTATAACTAGCAGAACCTTAGCGAGCCTGATACTGCTTAGGTGCCCGTAAATGGGGTTCCTCCACCTCTTATTGGTGGAATTTCAACAACAATTTCGTTGTTCCGTACGAACCAAGGCGCCTGTGTAATATATCTCGCTAATTTATTCTGGAAGCACTGAATAATCTCTACGTTGCTGGTACTCGCCGTACCCTAGAGTTGGATTCCGTGTGTCCAAATTGTATTAGAATCGCTTTGTACAGAAGAAGTTTATCAAATAGGGATAGTTGCGATTTCCTGCCTGATAACTAGTATAGCTCTTTAAATTTGATATCTAACTGTTTCCTTTTTTTGTTTAACTGGAACCTTCCTCGTCTGACGATGATTTTGGTGAATAACTAAATACCGTATACTTTCAGCTCACGGGGTGTAATCTCCATTTAATAGATTCCTGTGTAGTCACCTCTTCTCATCGGGAATGTCATGCGAGTCGATTTCGCTTGATTGACCTTTATTTTTCATTTCATTAACCACTCGGCTAGAAGGTCTAATCCGAATTGTAATTTAGTCGAGGGTTGAGCTGGATCATCATTGAAAACTACAATTTCCATTTAGTCGGCAAACGATGCAATAGTGGTATTGTATGTAATTGGAAGGTCTGCAGTGAAGATGAAGTAGTACTTATGAGTAACATTTTTTTTACCTATGCAATTTTAAAATGTTCCTCAAATATTTTTCATTAAAAAAAATAAATTAATGAAAAGTACCTTTTTTATAACTTTCCAAGAAATTTCCAGAATAGTTAAATAAAATTAAACTAGAAAATTCAAAAATAATACGATTCTAAATAATAATTTTCATTTAATATTAAATAATATTGTTTCACCAAATCTGTTATATACAAACGTATGTAATAATGGCTAATAAATTACACATACATATTTTTAAAAGTACATAAAATTTCACTAATAACTTTTGATATTTTTCATAGTTTTTCTTTTTTTTGTTGTTATTGAATAATTATTTATCGTAAAACATTTTTACAATCACGGGTTAATAATTATTAATAAATCAATATATTTAAATTAAAAAAAAAAGTTAAAAAGCATAAGAAAAGAAACAAAAGGAGATGAAGTCTAATTTGAACTGATGTGCCTTCCCCTTACAAGACCAAAGATTTCATTAATTAAAATTTCATTTGGCTATAACTCTGGAACCAATGAAGATAAATAACACTATGATATATAGTTAAAAAGCTCTTAATAAGGGCTTATTATTGAACGTAAGAAAAAGTCCAAAATTGTCCAAAATCCAATTTTTTTTTATTTTCGCCTTTTTTGAACACTTTTGGTTCAGTCGATTGCAATCAAAAGGGAAGGAGGAACTAGATGATACAACAATCCTAAATCCAAAATTTCAACATCCTACTGCTAATAGTTTTTGAGTTATGCACGATGCATACGTACGTATGTATACAGTTGTTACCTCCAATACAGTTATTACTATAGGGGCCAGCTAGTTCCAAGATTATGTAATAATTGTTTACTTTTATTATTTGGTTGTATGTCTACTAAGCTTATGTATAAAAAATTTATAACTATATCGTACCCTACATGTGTACATACGTATGTACAGACGTCACGCCGAATTAGGCAAAATGGATATTTCTGTTGAAATCTGAAAACCCACATTTTTTGCAATCATAATCCTTTCTTTACTTCGTGCAAGGAAGTAAATATAACCCACCGGGTTGGTCTAGTGGTAAACTCGTCGTCGTCAATGAGTTAATCTCGAAATCGAGAGTTCTAAGGTTCAAATCCTAATAAAGATAGTTGCTTTTATTCGGACATCAATAGTAAATTGTGGATACCGGTTCTTTGGTGGTTGAGTTTAAATTAACCACACGTGTAGTTATTTTATTAAGGCCGTTAATATACGAGCCTTAAGCTCGTATGTAAGTCTTGAAGAAACTAAAGCCGTTAATGGTCGGTCTGAGTTTGTTCAAGAGTAAAAATTTAACCCTACAGTTACACTACAGTGATAAGTCGCTAATGACTTTAATTGTTGATACGACTATAAATAAAAGATATTAAATGTAGAATTAAAATAGGTATAACTAATAAAAAATATAAATGAATAATACACGATGGAACATAATTTATGGAACAATAGTGATAGAATTAGTAAATGTGAGAGAAATAAATTATAGAAACAAATAATTTTGAAAAAATAATTTATTAAATATTTGAATTAAAACATTTGTAATAAATTTAGATCTAATTAGCATTATTTAATAACTGAACATCAGGGTAACTCTTTTTTTGTAACTTTATTTAACTTTAAGTAAACTGGATCAATGATCTATCCGACAGTCAAGTAACATATGAGGTCATATTGATTTAAAAGACATTTCTCCCGCCACCAACTCATTCGATCGCCCTAAAGCATAAGAGCGAATGTCTGTGCCACAAACAGCTACTGAGCCTCGAATCAGTTTAGCGACCAGAGTCCTAACTACCTCGTAGAACTAAAAGAGGTCATATATAATTTTCTTTCTAGAAGGTAAAATTACTATGATTAACATGTAAACTGTTTTTGTCTGCTGAAATGCTTTTAAATTATTCGCAGAGCAAATTTGTTCTTTATTACTCGGTAAAAAGTTTTAATAGTGTTTTCCTTTTATACTTTATTACATATAAAGAAGATTATATTATGGTAAAGAATATTTTTGAGAAGGACATCGCAAGAGGTTTCAGTAAAAAGATAAGGTAGAAAATATAGAAGAAGAATGGGACAATGTTAAAAAGGAAATTCTTAAATCAGCAGAAGCGAACTTAGGAAAGAGAACTGGTGGAAAACCTTGGGTTTCAGACGGTATATTGCAGCTGATGGATGAACGTCGAAAATATAAGAATGCTAGTGATGAAGATAATAAAAGAAACAGTCGACAATTAAGAAATACAATAAACAAGAAGTGCAAACTAGCGAAAGAAGAGTGGATTAAAGAAAAGTGTTCAGAAGTGGAAAGAGAAACGATCATTGGTAGAATAGACGGAGCATACAGGAAAGTTAAGGAAAATTTTGGGTTACATAAATAAAAATCTAATAATGAGTTAAACAAAGATGGTAGACCGATTTGTAATACGAAAGGTAAGGTCGATAGGTTGGTGGAATATATAAAAGAGTTATACGGAGGAAATAAATTAGAAAATGGTGTTATAGAGGAAGAAGAGGAAGTCGAAGAGGATGAAAAGGGAGAAACAATACTGAGATCTGGAATAGACGGAATACCTTCAGAATTACTGCGCAGTGCAGGTGAGGAAGCGAAAGATAGATTATACAAATTTGTGTGTAATATTTACGAAAAACTGGAAGTTCCGTCAAACTTCAAAAAGAGTGTTATAGTCATGATGCCAAAGAAAGGAGGAGCAGGTAAATGTGAAGAATATAGAAAAATTAGCTTAACTACTCACGCATAAAAGGTTTTTGCTAGAATTCTGTACTGAAGAATTGAGAGGAGAATGAAAGTGTTAGAAGACGACTAATTTGGTTTCAGGAAAAGTATAGAGACAAGAGAAACAATTTTAGGGCTCAGATTAATAGTAGAAGGAAGATTAAAGAAAAACAAACAAACATACTTGGCATTTATAGACCTAGAAAAGGCATTCGATAACGTAGACTGGAATAAAATGTTCAGCATTTTAACAAAATCAGGGTTCAAGTACAGAGACAGTAAAGCAATTGCTAACATTTACAGAAACCAAACAGCAACAGAATAATTGAAGAACATAAGAAACAAGCCGTAATAAAAACGGCAGAAAATGGTGTTATAGAGAAAGAAGAGGAAGTTGAGGAGGATGAAATGGGAGAAACAATACTGAGATCTGAATTTAAGAGAGCATTAAAAGATTTAAATGGCTGAAAGGCTCCTAGAATAGACGGAATACCTGTAGAATTATTGCGCAATGCAGGTGAGGAAGCGATTGATAGATAATACAAACTGGTGTGTAATATTTATGAAAAAGGGGAATTTCCGTCAGACTTCAAAAAAAAGTTATAGTAATGATACCAAAGAAAGCAAGGGCAGATAAATGTTAAGAATACAGAACAATTAGTTTAACTAGTCATGCATCAAAAATCTTAGCTAGAATTCTATACAGAAGAATTGAGAGGAGAGTGGAGGAAGTGTTAGGAGAAGACCAATTTGGTTTCAGGAAAAGTATAGGGACAAGGGAAGCAATTTTAGGGCTCAGATTAATAGTAGAAGGAAGATTAAAGAAAAACAAACCGACATACTTGGCGTTTATAGACCTAGAAAAGGCATTCGATAACGTAGACTGGAATAAAATGTTCAGCATTTTAAAAAAATTAGGGTTCAAACACAGAGATAGAAGAACAAATGCTAACATGTACAGGAAGCAAACAGCAACAGTAACAATTGAAGAACATAAGAAAGAAGCCGTAATAAGAAAGGGAGTCCGACAAGGATGTTCCCTATCTCCGTTACTTTTTAATCTTTACATGGAACTAGCAGTTAATGATGTTAAGGAACAATTTAGATTCGGAGTAACAGTACAAGGTGAAAAGATAAAGATGGTACGATTTGTTGATGAGATAGTAAATGTACCTGATAGTTAAAAAGATTTAGAAGAAACAATAACGGCTTGGATGACGTCCTACGCAAGAACTACCGCATGAAAATAACCAAGAACAAAACAAAAGTAATGAAATTTAGCAGAAATAATGTAGATGGATCACCGAATATAAAAATAGGAAGAGAAAAAATTACGGGGGTAGACGAATTTTTTTATTTGGGAAGCAGAATTACCAAAGATGGTTGAAGCAAAAGCTATATAAAGCGCCAAATACAGTAGCTAAACGAGCCTTCAGTCAGAGATATAATTTAATTATATAAAAAATTAATTTAAATGTCAGGAAAAGATTTTAGAAAGTATATGTTTGGAGCATAGCTTTACATACAAGTAAAACTTGGACGAACGGAGTACCTGAGAAGAAAAGATTAGAAACTTTGTTAAAAATCAGACGGGTGGTTAAAGTGACAAATGAAGAGGTGTTGCGGCAAATAGATGAAGAAAGAAGCATTTGGAAAAATATATTTAAAAGAAGAAACAGACTTATAGGCCACATACTAAGGCATCCTGGAATAATCACTTTAATATTGGAGGAACAGACAGATGAGAAAAATTGTGCAGGCAGGCAACGTTTGGAATATGTAAAAAAATTGTTAGGGATGTAGGATGTTGGGGGTATACAGAAATAAAACGACTAGCACTAAGTAGGGAATCTTGGAGAGCTGCATCAAACCAGTCAAATGACGCAAGACAAAAAAAAAACATATTACGTATATAGGTTTGTATTATTATTATTATTATTATTATTATTATTATTATTATTATTATTATTACCAACTTTTGTGGTGCAGTTATAACGTCTTGTCTTTCATGTAGAACGTTTTGGGTTCAAATCCTGGTCAGACAGGAAATTTTTTATATGCTACAAAATCTATATTTTATCATTAACTATAAGGGGTGACTAGCCTCTAGTTGCAAAAAAAATAATATTAAATATTATGACCCGATGACAAAATCATTAAGTAAAGAATTCAAAAGCACATTTCAGGTAATAAAACGTATAAGAATAAAAAATTAAACTTGTTTTGCAAGTTAGTTCCCGCAGTGGAGGGAGTAACAAAGGCAGTTCCAATACAGATACATTCTCTATTACATAAATAAGATTCTCCCTCAAATTAACTTTACTTTAAGTTTGGATTACCTTCGTTACAACAGACTATTTTAAAGCAGTGGTATTTATTTTTTGTTTAATATATATATATATATATAAATATAACAAATAAATTGAAGATATGCCCGACAAACCTTCTCAAATGGTAAGTATATTATAAAAGATAATATTTAAATTAAAATAAATTTTTATAATGAAAAAAAATCATATTCCGTAACTTAATTTTTTTTTTAAATATGTAAGTAAATTTTAATTTTTAAAACAAGGAAAACATATAAAAACTAACAACTAAATTTTCAAGGTTCAAAGAAAGGACTTCACTAAATGATTTTTGAAATAATTGTAAAACAAGAAAATATACAAAAATCGTTTACAAAAATTATTATTTAAAACTGTTGTATTTTAATATTTTATTTTAATAAATTTATTTGGTAATAATGAATAAAGCAGTTCCCAGCAAAGATTAACTAAATTTAATTATAAAGAATACAATCTACGATTAATTTTGTTTTTTGTGAATTATTATTATTTTTATAACATAGAGCAACATTTTAAAATAAAAACAAAATTAATTTATACATTTTTTTGGTGAAATTATACTTTAACAATAAAGAAAATTTAAACTTGAAGATAATTAGGACCTGTAAAATTTTATTTGATATTTTTAATCTGAATTCTTTAATTAGTAAAATTCTGGAGTGTCTTTAAAACAAGGGTTGGGAGTGTGAAAAGGAGTGTAAAAAGGTTTTTCACAGTATAAGTGATTTGTTTTTTTTTATTTAGAAGAAAATGAATTAAATTTTTTTTAACCTAAAAAAATTTATTGAAATTTAATTTTTTTATTTATTTGTTCAATTAATTATAATTAAGTTTTGACGTTGTTGAAATGTTTTTAGTTTTTGTTCCTTTTTAATTCATTTTTTACTTAAAATTAAGGATGTAATTAGAGTAAATATCAGCCTAATATAAGTTTTTAATAAATTATTTTGCATTATATATTTATTAAGTAATATATCATTTTACAACTCGCCAAATAGAATTAAAAAGTGTAACTAGACAGAAATTATATAAATATCAATAGTTTTGTATGTTTTTAAATTTTCGCTTAATAAAATGCAGTAAAAAAGTTGACATGCAGTTGTAGGACTTTCCCGGAATGCGGCTAGCCGCGTTCCGGGAAAGTCGTACAACTGTGGGTTGTTTCTGATGCACGGCTTACACGCTCAACTTAATTAAAAATATTTATCATTTTATAAGCGGCGTCGGTCGGCATTAACTAAACAAATGTAATTTCAACAACTTTCATAGAACAAATTTCGCTCGTACGGTCGGAAGACTGGTATAGCCGCAAGGCCTAACGCACTAGGTACCGAGTCAACGGGGCGATCGAGTTCAAGACTCAGGCCCGACCGAGTTACTTTTTTATGCTTCAAATATTATTCATTACGTTAATTCTACCAGTCACCTGTGATGTCACAACATAGTAAACGAATACAACAGCATTTTTTTGAGAGGAGGTGTTATTTTTTCAAATTTTTTTTGTGCAAGTATTGTTATTTTTAATTATTAACAAATGTATCTAAGAAAAATGTAAGCGAAATCTCGAGATACTGAAGGTGACCTTGCTTTACATCATCACCCCCTTCATCTTTTAAATTAAAAATTTAATGACATCAATGCCTCCATGTATAGAAGTAATCTGATCAAGTTTGATCAAAATTGTCCAATAGTTCTGGAGGTAATTTAGAGTGTGACACGATCGCATACATACACACACACACGACATCCGGAAAATTTACATCCGGATTTTAATTTTTTGAGTTCCTTAGGTGTCAAAACGTCAAAATCAGGTGAAAACCGTATATGCCAAATTTGGACCGTTACAATAATTTCCCTTCTACAGGTACAGCTCTGCTATAGCGCTATCTAGACGGAAAAGTAAAAAAAAAAAAAAAAAAATGTAGACATTTATTGATAACAATATACAAAGTATAAACTTTTAAAAAATTATTGAAAGATATTTAAACCGAAGGGATATTATTAAAAAAATGGAGGTTGATTTTATAAATTTTTTTTTTAAATTCTTTTTTGAATTATTTAAATGTGCATTAAAAAATTGGAAGATAACAAATTTTCTTTAATAAAGTTTTCTCTAAAATATTCCTTAATTGTTTCTTTCGCGATATCCCTCCACGCTTTTAACAAATTTCTTTCTTTTTTCTGTTTAGCCTCCGGTAACTACCGTTTAGATAATTCTTCAGAGGATGATATGTATGAGTGTAAATGAAGTGTAGTCTTGTACATTCTCAGTTCGACCGTACCTGAGATGTGTGGTTAATTGAAACCCAACCACCAAAGAACACCGGTATCCACGATCTTAACAAATTTAGAAAAAAAAGTACGATCAATGTAAAAATATACGTGCTAAATTTGAAGAAAATCGGTTCGGTTAATCCTGAGATATAAGCAGTACAAAACATGTGCGTACATACGTACGCACATGTTTTTTTTGTCTAGATAAACTAGTTGCGACCCTAAAAAAATAAAGATTTGCAAAAAACCGACATCTCGTTTTTGACATGATTACTAATCTTTCCCGGTTAATGTAGTTTTTCTAGTTATATTCACCGAGAGAGTAAAATTTCTTTTTAATATTTTTGTGATAATCAATGTTTTTCCTTAAGTAGAAATATTATTTGTTATACGTTTTACAGCGAAAAATGTTTAATTTTACCGTAGGACCTAAATAATATAATTGCTATGATAACAATAATAAGGACGCAGTTTGTCTAAATATCAACTTGTTTTGTTGTTGGAACGTATCACTAGCAGTACTGCTATCTGATACTGAGTTATCAGTCTGCGACTGCGCACTGCCTGATGCGTTCAGACTGCCTACGACGGCCTGCCTGCTGCTGCTGCGCGGACATGTTACAACAGGCACGAAACGTTGTTAGCTACGCAGTTCGTTCGATGTACGTTTAAAGCTTCTGTTACCCGTATGTATAAAATATAATAAATTCGTTGTAATTAAATAATATCTTTTAGTCATTTTTATAACTGTTTAATTGTTTTGTGTGAGTCTACATGAAAAAAATTAGTCGTTTGGAGTATTTTATGCTAAGGTAAGAGTTAAGTATTATTATTAATAATAATTTAAAAGTGTAGTTACTTATTTTGTTTAATATTAAAGATCTGTTTGCTTAGTCGTTTCGTTACGTTATATTCATCCTCAACTGACGTCGTAATTTAATCATTCAATACTAACTGGTGTTCAAATTTGTAGTATTTCATAGCAATATTAAGAATTATTAGTAATTGTGATATATTAAATTTATGTATGTAACACATACATTATGTACGTAAATTTATGTGTTTTATTATTGTATGTAATGGTAATTTTTTTTTTTAGTTTTATAATTTAATATTAAAATAATCCATCCAATCTGTAGAAATTAAGATTTGTAAAAATATTTGGATCCCAATATTTGAAGAATAACGATTAGATTTTTAAAATTTGTTTATACACATTCTTTAATAAAACGAATTGAGTAGTTTATTCTCGAAATGAGAATGGTTTTGATGAAAATATAAGCATAAATTTTAATAGGTCATTAAAAAAAATCGATACCTCTATCTGCATAACTCTATACTGATAGAGTTATGCTGGTAACTTTCAGTGGGACCTTAAATGGGGGTTTTTAAGGGTCTGGCCGATAGGTGCGGGTTATTAGGGTTTGGTCGATAGGTGGAGGATAGAGCCCTCATTTGTGTAGGAAATATTTTTGGACATAATGAGCCAACGAAAAAATTGCAACGAAAATCACGCCTTGTACTGCCTTTGATAATGCTTTAAAATTAAAACCATTTTTACGGGTTGGTTTGAAATTTAACAATTTTTTTTTTACAAAAGTTGTTCACAAAATTATTAAAAATATATATAACCTTAATTATCCAAAATCTGGAAACGATTTTGTTTTTCCCCTGTATCCCCCAGCCCCTGACCTTTTGAACTAAAAATTGAATAGCATCAATGCCCCATATATAAGTTTTAATATACATATGATGAAAACTGGTCGAGTAGTTCTGGAGAGAAGGCGATTTTACTCGCCAGCATACATACATATGAACACACATTTTGTCTCGGAAATGTCGATCCCATTTTTCGGTTTTCTGGGGTATTTAGGGGTCAATTCGTTAAGATTCGGTGAAAACCGGATGTGCCCAATTTTTACCGATCACCATTCAGAATGATTACATGGTTCATACAGACCATTCATACCAATCACATACACCATTAAGTTATAGCTTTCCGATAGCTACTATCTAGACGGAAAAGTAAAAGTAATGCAAAATATACATTTTTCAGATACAATGAATACTCTGTTCTCTGGTGTTATTGAATATTAAATGCATTTTCATTTATCTAGTTTTTAATTAAGTATTAAAATAGTGAATTATACCCAGATGATCCAAAAAAATTGTTTTTTATTCTTAAATTATTGTAATAATTTTTTGGAAGGTAATATAAACAACAAAAAAAAAAACACAAATAATAATAAAAGTAATATTGATTTTTCTTTTGTACACATTTTTACTGCAATGAATATACCTTTTAATAATTTATTATTTTACTTTTCTAAAGAATATAAATGGCAAAAACACCAAATTTTTAGTCTGTTTTATAAGTATTATTAATATCTGAACCCAGTTTAATATTCGCATAACTGTTAAAGTTGTCCCAATATATAATACTATAAATACACATGAAGAGAAGTAAAATATTCTTCATATCCTTGATACTCATTAAAAAAAATTCCTTAGCTGGTTTTAATAACATAATTAAGATTTAAATTTTTAACCGTAAAAGTAACAGAGTTCTAAGAAAACGTTTACCTGAATTTTTAAAAATTTATACCATATTAATTTATTAATAAATTAAAAAAAACTTTTTTTGCTCAATAACAATTATAATTACAATCGGCTCTCCTGCGGAACCATAGGTAAGTTTCATGACAAAAGCATGTGATAGGAAGGTAAGGAACCCCCAAAATAAATAGTACACAATAAACAGTTGCAAGCAAACTTAAAGTCAGATATGAAATTACAAGCTCAGTCATAAATCACAAACCAACAATTTCAGCACCATATAGTCCACAAAACAAACATTAATAACTCATAAAAATAAAAAGAAAGAGAAGTAACAAGAAATTAGATACGACACCAATAAACTTGACGGTGTTAGATTCCGAACTGTTACGCATACCCTAAGTCGAGTACATGGGTTTGTTTCAACCGTCGGACGTCTCTGCTGTTATCGAGTAGATTAATTACAAAGTGGTTTACATGATTCTCAAGCCTCTGCAGGTATTTGACATTGCGCTGTTGTGCAATCTCACGAACCGATGGGAGCTCCAGATAATCCTGAATCTCATCATTCCGCGTGAACCACAGAGCTTCGGCAATCACTTTCGCTACTTTGTTCTGAAATCGTTGTATAATTTTCACATTACTAGTATTAGCCGTTCCCCGCAATTCCACACCGTACGTCCAGATTGGTATTGTAAATTAAGATCTTGTTTATAACGTGAGTCCTGAGTTCCTCCGTAGCAGCGTTTAGCTGTTTTCTCTTCATCCTCACGTGACACTTTCAGGTCAAACGTCGATCCAGGTGAAGTCCCAGATACCGTACAGTCTCCGTTTGCGGGATCAAAACATCATCGAAGTACATACCCGGTCAGTCACCTCTCCGCATGGCAAATGTGACGTGCCTCGACTTACCCTGATTAACCTTAATCTTCCACTTTTTAAATTATAATTATTTAAATAACAGACTTTTTTTTTGTAAAACCTGTGGATTCTCATAACCTACATGCAATTAAAATATTAATTTTAATCTTTTTAACGTTATAATCTTAATATAACCCCCTAATATTTCATGTAATATATAAAAAAATGTTATAATAAACGTTTATTAAGATAGATTCTTAAAAAAAGATTATTTTTCAAAAGATATTTACAAAAAAAAATATTTTATCAATCTTAATCTGTATATCTATTTTCAATCGTAAACAATCATGATCAGTTGATGCTACGAGAAAAAATAATATTTAAAAATTATATACAAAAAAAATCAATAAAAAAAATAATTTTATAATTATTTTTTTATAATTTATAATTTTTTTCTTAGATATTGTTTAATAATCGAGATAGTTACGTATGTTTAGATTTTAAGTAATTTTTTTTTTATAAATGGATTCTGAAGCGTTAACTTTAATATTTCATGTAAAATATATATGTTAACTCTTGTGTATTAATTAAAGGTTATGAACGAGGGGTATTTAAATTAATTAAATTTATATCAATATGAAAAGAAAATATATTAATTTTCGAAATAAAATCCTTTATTGTCTAGACATATTACTTTGTTTACTGAGAACAAAATTAAATTATTTATTCAACTTGACATGAACATCACGTTTGTTTTATGTGATCATAGTATGAGAAAATTTCATAAGTTTCTCTCAATATAAATTCTGGCTTCGCTTAAAGCATTTATTTGAGAAAATTACGACAAATTTATGAATTTTCAATAGATTTTAATAAATAATATTTTAATAACAAATAATTTAGAAAGAGAAAAGGAAAATAACGGAAACAGGTAAAATTTATTTTACTCTTAGAACGGAAAATTTACTTTTAGGATGTAATATATTGAAGATATTTTATTACCCTTTACAAAATTTACTTAAAATTAATCTTAAATCTACTTAAATTAATATCAATTTTTATTAATCACTAAACGAGATTGGTTAAATTTAAATGTAATATACAGAGTGATTCAAAGAAACGGGAAATTTAAAAAATTAAATAACGTTAATGAAAAATTTTTTTTTAGAAAATGAATTTTATTTCATGTATTTGTACGAATGTTGCCATTTTAGGATACATACATTTTAGTTTATTTTTTAAAGATGACATCTTCCAGGTGACCTCTTCTTCTACGTAAACACTCACGAAGTCTCTTCGTTAAATTGTTCATGGTTTGACGTAACATCTCAACTGGAATTTACGCGATTGCTTCTCGGATCTTTGCCTTCAGTTCTTCCGTTGTAGCAAGTCTACTGTGGAACACTTTGCTTTTAAGGTGACCCCACAACAAGTAATCTCAAGCTGTCACCGTTTCGTGAAATGTCACGTTGTCCAAACAATCGGCGTACAGCTGCCATCGATATTCGTGCAGTATGTGACGTTGCTCCGTCTTGTTGAAACCAGGCTGTGTTAAGAATCGGTGGAAATCTCTTTTGTTGTTCCACAACAAAGGTTTCAAGCACGGCTACGTAACGAGCCGCCGTCACTGTAATCGCAAGACCGTTGTCATCCTAAAAAAAAATAAGGGCCTATAACACCGTAAGATGACATGCACACCACACGGTCACTTTCTGGCTGTGCAACGGACGCTGGTGTAGCTGCGTAGGATTTTCTTGTGCCCGGTATCTGAAATTTTGCTTGTTAACAAATCCACTGAGGTGGAAATGGGCTTCGTCTGACATCCACAGTTCGTGAGCAAACTCGTCGTTATCATTTATTTTCTAAAGCATTACATTACAGAATTGTGCTCGCACAACTGCATCGTTCGGTTTCAGTTCCTGGACGATCTGCAACTTGTACGTATGGTATTGCAAGTCATCATCCACTAACATTCTTCGAACGCTTGAACTATGCGATTGTAAGGATGCTGAGAAACGACGGATTGACCGATGTGGATTTCGTGTGACAGCATCTTGTAAAGCTTGAACATTCTGTGGTGTACGGATGGTTCGCTCACGGCCTGGAGGTTTCTTTTGCATTGCCGAACCGGTTTCCTCAAATTAGATATCCATGTTTTAATTGCATGTCCTGATGGAACACGGTCGTATCGTCCCAGATTAAAATGACGGCGAAATTCTCTACGCGCTCCCTCCACACTGTCATTGTTTTTGTAAAACGCTTTGATAGCAAATGCACGTTGCGCACCACTCCAAGGATCCATGACAACTAAATGGTAGGTTAAATTAAAAAACCTGGCGCCACTTATCAGGTGGTACCAATCGCCCACCAGTTGTGTTGGTGGCTACCAACACAACTTTCAAAATTTCCCGTTTCTTTGAATCATCCTGTATATTTAAAATTATTCTTGTTCGTATTTCTTTGTTGCTATTTTGACTGATGTAATTAAATTTAATTTCAGGCAATATTAAAATAATAATAAATATAACTATTCAGTCGCGTTCAACCCTTGGCGATTCCACAGGCAATATTAGAGAAGTTCAATATTATTTTTTTACATTTAATCTAAATTTTCAGTTAGATAATATTAATGAATGAGTGTTCCAACAATATTATATTTATAATAAAAACGATATTCGTGGATAAAAATTAAAAAAAAATAAAATTTTAAATACCCCGGCGATAAATAATGAAGTAAAATGTTGAAGTTAAAATGAAGTTAAAAAGTATAATAAAACCTCCAAAACCTTCGGGGAAAATAACAATTCTGTGAAAGAAAAAAGTCGATAATCTCTTTTAGGTAGATTTCATAAGAAAGGTACCTACTGTAATGGGTACCATGATTCGACTTCCGGAAAATTTCCACATATCTTCGCGTTTCACATCCCCCACACCCCAAAGCCACTGTCAGCTCAAAACTTTATATACATATTTCACTTTCTAGTGGACACGATAACTGCCGTAATTTTGCGCCAATCACTTTCAAATTGTTCCTTAAAAATAACTCGTCTAAAAATCTTGATCAAGTTCGTTAACGGCCAAAATGGAACCATGGGGGTGGAAATAGGGAGGGCTTTTTCGAAAAAACGAAATATCGCTGCAACTTTCTTGTTAAATAAAATATCGAATACGTTTAAAGTTCCTACTACTTTATTGGATAAGGGCCTAAACTTATGGAAGTAAAGCTTTTTGATATAACCAACCATCGGCCCAGGGGTGGAAAAAGTGGGGTTTTGAAGACCAAAGAAAATCATATCTCTATTAATAGATACAGTATTGAATCTGTTTATGGTGGTCAGGTTCTCTAAACATTGCCTGAAATTTTTGTCTGAAGCAATTTTTGATATGACCAACCTTTATGGCAAGGATGACCAAAATATTGCTGACATTTTAAGAAGATGGGGCTTGTCCTATGCTAAACATATGAAACTTTTTTCACATGCAACCATTGTTGTACTGAGTAAATTTTAAGTATTTCTTAAATTTAAGGGGGAATTTTTTTATCCCCTACTTAGCACCGATGATATCTACCTCCGCCTTCTGGCATGTCAAAGGGGATTTTTTTTAAAACTTTTTATTTAATTTAAATATATAGATTTATTAATAATTATTAACCTGCGATTGTAAAAAACAAATTACGATGAATAATAATTCAATAACGAAAAAAAATATATGAAAAATTAAAATAAAATTTTATGTACTTTTCATTTTAAAAAAGTGTGTATATGTAATTTAATAGGTGTACTAGGAAGCCATGTGGTGTCTACATCAGATTTTTTTTCATCTCGTTTTGGTGTACGGTAGGCGGTTACTTACTTATAGATGAAAAATATTTTTCGTAACGCTAATGAAACGATGGTGGTAATTAAATCTTAATTTCTCTAAAATACACACACACAGAGAGAGAGAGAGAGAGAGACACAGACAGACACAGGCAGACACACACATACACACACACACACACACACACACACAGAGAGAGAGAGAGAGAGAGAGAGAGACACAGACAGACACAGGCAGACACACACATACACACACACACACAGACACAGACAGACAAACACAGACAGACACAGACATAGACAGACAGACAGACAGACAGACACACAGATACACACACAGATAGACACAGACAGACACAGACACACACACATGTATATTATATATATAGTTGATTTCGGTTAATCGGACCACTTTGGACCGGTATCATATGGCCCTATTAAACGACTGGCTTTTTTAAGCGATAGAAAAATGAGGTGATATACACAAATATAGTACAGTGTAGTACATAAGACGATTTAACGTCTTATTAATTAGAATTTTAGTGAAGTGAAGCTTCTTGACGCAGGCTTCGGGATGGCAGTCAATTGAAAAAAAAACGAGCGTCACGCGCCCCCATTATACTTACCGCGTACAGTACAATACAGCTTGCCATATAGTACAGAAAACACGTTCTCCAATTTATAACAACAATTTTCTATTTTATGTAAATAAATATTTCTTATAATAGGTGTATTTAATTGTTAGTTTATATTAATAAAAAAAAAAACTATCATTTACGTATATTGCGTGTACGTTATTTTACTCCATTAATAAATAATTCGTATAATACTGCGCAAGAAGCTTCGCTTCCGTAGTGTGTCCACGCTTATAACATTACTAAATTATATAATTACTAAATTTTTTTATTAAACTTACATCATGAATAAAAAACAACGCTTGTTAAAAAAAATAAAGGAACAAGTCAAAATGTTTTTATGGCTGTTAAGGTCAATAAAATACAAAAATACGAGTATGCACTTCAGCGTATCTTACTTAGTTAAACTTCTTAAAAAATTCGTACATTCTGCTCTGTCATCTCCTTTTCATTGCCTGGCCTTGTTCTATAAATTTGGCACAGATTCCCAGTTCTGCTATCGGCTTTATTTATCAGCTTCTTACATGAAGTATTGCTGAAGTCCGCCGATGAATTTTATTGCATCTTGTGTAAATATTCGTTTGACTTTGTGATCGCATTCATAATCTTCAAATTCGTCCAGATTTAGAGTAACGTTTTGATTATTTCGTCATCACTCTCACACAACTTGAAATAATTACATACTGCGGAGACCAGTACGTACAAACATTTTCTCATAGTGTTTAAGAAGTTACCTCCCTTCCTATAGAGTTTAAACAACTATTAAAAGACTTACATCATTAATAAAATTTTTACGAGTTTTTAGGAGTAAAATAAAAAAACAAATGAAGTAGTGGGTCATATATTCGACATTTTGTATCGTTAAATTGGAGTAATTTTTACATCATGAACTATACTATGTTTCTGTTTTTTTACAAAACCACTTCAATTTAACGGCTGCCCCGAATAACCGATGGTATTATTAACCGGAATTTACCTATAAAAATAATGCAATTGATTAGGTTAACAACCAAATAAACAATATAACAAAAGAAGAAAACCTCGACGTTTCGTCTAAGATGTAGGACTTTATCAAGACAAACCACAAATGACAAAAATAGCACCAGGAAACACTCATCCCCCACCACCTAATCTAATAAAAACCAAAAACCCCACTATAAAAAATGTTATCATTTTCATAGATACTCCTACCATCATTCCAATGATAACATTAAGTTACAACCCACAAAAAAAAAAAATACTAATCCTAAATTAACAAACCAAAACCACACAAAATAAAACTAAAACCAATAATACAAAACCCATTTTTATCTATTTATTTAAAACACATTAGCATATATAGTACTTAAATCAGATATCTCCGTTCTATTATTTGTAGAATTTATATCCTTTTTATTGTGGATCATCTCCAATATATTTCTTTTTACGAAATTAGTTTCCTTTGTAAAATTTTTACCGCCCTTTCTAATTTTTTTTTGTGTTTGCTGGTGTTGTTTTTTGTCATTTGTGGTTTGTCTTGATAAAGTCCTACATCTTGGACGAAACGTCCAGGTTTTCTGCTTTTGTTTTGTTATTTTGTTTGTTTGGTTGTTGACCTAATGAATTTCATTAGAAAATATTTTATCATTTGGATAATTTTCCAACTTATTTACTTTTTTTATATTTGTCTAACCAAAGACAAATAGAGTTTAGTTATTATTTTATATATATATATTTTTTTGTCTTCAGTCATTTGACTGGTTTGATGCAGCTCTCCAAGATTCCCTATCTAGTGCTAGTCGTTTCATTTCAGTATACCCTCTACATCCTACATCCCCAACAATTTGTTTTACATATTCCAAACGTGGCCTGCCTACACAATTTTTCCCTTCTACCTGTCCTTCCAATATTAAAACGACTATCCCAGGATGCCTTAGTATGTGGCCTATAAGTCTGTTTCTTCTTTTAACTATATTTTTCCAAATGCTTCTTTCTTCATCTATTTGCCGCAATACCTCTTCATTTGTCACTTTATCCACCCGTCTGATTTTTAACATTCTCCTATAGCACCGCATTTCAAAAGCTTCTAATCTTTTCTTCTCAGATACTCCGATTGTCCAAGTTTCGCTTCCATATAAAGCGACACTCCAAACATACAATTTCAAAAATCTTTTCCTGACATTTAAATTAATTTTTGATGTAAACAAATTATATTTCTTACTGAAGGCTCGTTTAGCTTGTGCTATTCGGCATTTTATATCGCTCCTGCTTCGTCCATCTTTAGTAATTCTACTTCCCAAATAACAAAATTCTTCTATCTCCATAATCTTTTCTCCTCCTATTTTCGCATTCAGTGGTCCATCTTTGTTATTTCTACTACATTTCATTACTTTTTTTTGTTCTTGTATATTTTCATGCGATAGTTCTTGCGTAGGACTTCATCTATGCCGTTCATTGTTTCTTGTAAATCCTTTTTACTCTCGGCTAGAATTACTATATCATCACCAAATCGTAGCATTTTTATCTTTTCACCTTGTACTGTTACTCCGAATCTAAATTGTTCCTTAACATCATTAACTGCTAGTTCCATGTAAAGATTAAAAAGTAACGGAGATAGGGAACATCCTTGTCGGACTCCCTTTCTTATTACGGCTTCTTTCTTATGTTCTTCAATTGTTACTGTTGCTGTTTGCTTCCTGTACATGTTAGCATTTGTTCTTCTATCTCTGTGTTTGAACCCTAATTTTTTTAAAATGCTGAACATTTTATTCCAGTCTACGTTATCGAATGCCTTTTCTAGGTCTATAAACGCCAAGTATGTCGGTTTGTTTTTCTTTAATCTTCCTTCTACTATTAATCTGAGCCCTAAAATTGCTTCCCTTGTCCCTATACTTTTCCTGAAACCAAATTGGTCTTCTCCTAACACTTCCTCCACTCTCCTCTCAATTCTTCTGTATAGAATTCTAGCTAAGATTTTTGATGCATGACTAGTTAAACTAATTGTTCTGTATTCTTAACATTTATCTGCCCTTGCTTTCTTTGGTATCATTACCATAACACTTTTTTTGAACTCTGACGGAAATTCCTCTTTTTCATAAATATTACACACCAGTGTGTATAATCTATCAATCGCTTCCTCACCTGCATTGCGCAATAATTCTACAGGTATTCCGTCTATTCCAGGAGCCTTTCTGCCATTTAAATCTTTTAATGCTCTCTTAAATTCAGATCTCAGTATTGTTTCTCCCATTTCATCCTCCTCAACTTCCTCTTCTTCCTCTATAACACCATTTTCTAATTCATTTCCTCCGTATAACTCTTCAATATATTCCACCCATCTATCGACTTTACCTTTCGCATTATATATTGGTGTACCATCTTTGTTTAACACATTATAAGATTTTAATATACGTACCCCAAAATTTTCATTAACTTTCCTGTATGCTCCATCTATTTTACCAATGTTCATTTCTCTTTCCACTTCTGAATACTTTTCTTTAATCCACTCTTCTTTCGCCAGTTTGCACTTCCTGTTTATAGCATTTCTTAATTGCTGATAGTTCCTTTTACTTTCTTCATCACTAGCATTCTTTTGCCCTGCCCGTATTCATCCACTATATTTCCTCGCTTGCCTTTTCCAATGCTTGCATCACAATCTCCAACTATTATTAAATTTTCATCTTCTTTTACGTGTTTAATTGCTTCATCAATCTCTTCGTATACACACTCTACCTCATCATCATCATTTGCGCTTGTAGGCATATAGACGTTAACAATCGTTGTCGGTTTAGGTTTTGATTTTATCCTTATTACAATGATTCTATCGCTATGCGTCTTGAAATAGTCCACTCTCCTCCCTATCTTCTTGTTCATCACGAAACCTACTCCTGCCTGCCCATTATTTGACGCTGAGTTAATTACTCTAAACTCACCTGACCAAAAGTCGCCTTCCTCTTCCCACCGAACCTCACTAATTCCTACTGTATCCACATTCACCCTATCCATTTCCCTTTTTAAATTTTCTAGCCTACCAACCTTATTTAAGCTTCTAACATTCCACGCTCCGACTCGTAGAATGTTATTTTTTAGTTTTCTGGTGACCCCTTCCTTAGTAGTCCCTACCCGGAGATCCGAACGGGGGACTATTTTACCTCCGGAATATTTTACCAAGGAAGGCGCCTCCATTTTTGTTAAATGAAAATGCAGAGAGCTACATTTTCTTGGAAAAAAAACAGCTGTAGTTTTCCATTGCTTTCAGCTGCGCAGTACTCAGAGGACTGAGTGATGTTGATATGGCCGTTTAAGTCATTGTGAATCACGCCCCTAACAACTACTGAAAAAGCTGCTGCTCTCTTTTAGGAATCATTACTTAGTCTGGCTCTCAACAGATACCTCTTCGATATGGTTGCACCTTCGGTCCAGCTACTCTGTATCCCTGAGCACTCAAGCCCCCTCACCAACGGCAAGGTCTCATGATTCATAGAGGAGGATATATATATATATATTTTTTTTTTTCTAACTATATTTTTATTTCTCTTTTTATAAAGAATTTGAGTACGCCTCTCAGTTTTCTTGTCAGCAGGTATGTGTTATGAGATATTACGTACTAAATTGTAAATAAAATATCCAACAAAGCATCTGGATATATGTAATGCATAGTTTCTCAAAAGAAAGCATATTGTTTATTTTTTAGATTAATTCACCATATAAGATAAAAGCTTGTGCTTTGAAACATGAAAGTGGAATTTTGTTGCGAAAGAAAAATGCCATGCCTGACCGGGATTCGAACCCGGAACCTCAGGATGAAAGACCGAGACGGTACCACATTAACTGTTTGCTTTATACTATCTGTCTCATTCATTCAATGGATATGATGCATATAAAGCATCTAAGGTACAGGAAATTATGAGAATATAAACAAAAAAATAATTCCCACTCTACCGCATCAGATAACAGAACATTTTTCGTTCAACTTATGTCATACTTAGATTTAGGAGAAAGGACTTTATTATTATAGCCATCGCTATTTTTAATAAAATACCTGACTATTTAAAAAATGTATCCATCAATTTATTTAAAATAAAATTAAACATTTTTTTTGTCCAAAACGATATCAGTTTGTCGATAATTTTTTTATTAAATAATACTAATTAAAACATTAAAAAAATGTCTTTTTCCATTTACCAAACCCTCCATTGCATCCACCATTAAACATTTCCTTTTCATACAATGTGCCAGCCAGTTCCTTTTCCTGCTGTCAATTACATTTAACATTCTTCTGCTTTCTTTTATTCTTTCTAATACCTTATCATTCGTTGCACTATCTTACCATCTGACTATAGTCATTCTACGCCACACCCACATCTCAAATGTCTCAATTCGCCTTCCCTCCACCTTCCTTAGTGTTCGCGTTTCTGATCCATATAGCACGATACTCTAATACCGTGCCAATCTCTTTCTTAAATCCCAGTTCAATTTTCCACCTGATAGTTCTCTCGTCCTATTAAACGCTTCGTTACTCCTAGCTATTCTCGCTTTAACCTCTGCGATACAAGTTAGGTCTTCGGTTATAATGCTCCCCAAGTATTTAAATCTCTCCACCTGCTGTAATATTTCATCTTTCATTCTGATTTCAATTTTTTCTACTCTGCCAACTGTTACCGAGCATTTTGTTTTCATTTTATTTATTCTCATTCATTGATTTTCACAAGATTCATTTAAGTCATTAAACATTTCAATTAACTTTATTTACTCTTCGCTACCACTACTATATCATCAGCAAATCGTATACATTCCACTTTCCTTCCTCCTACTGACACTCCTCTTTTGCCATTAAAACTACATTTAATTATCTCTTCTAAATATTTATTGAAAAGAAAAGGGTGCCATACAACTTCTTCAGTGAACTCCTCTTCTAGTCTCTAACCTTTTTGTCATCTTATTTCTGGTTTATTCTCTGGTTACAGAAGAGAACTTTGGTCAGGCGTTTTTCTCTCTAGTAAACCTTTTTCTTTTTCAAGATTAACATTAAATTATCATATCGTACACTGTTGAAGGCCTTCTCTAGGTCGGCAAATTATAAGAAGAGTGAGGAACTAAGTTTTTTCTCATATTTTTTTTTAATGAATTATTTATACCTTCCTCAAAATACCAACTGACAATATAACGAACATTACTCTCAGAGAAACAATTTTGACTGTTGCCACTTATACCTTAGATATTTAAATGCTTTAAAACCGTAAGAAATATTAAGATATCTTATGTAGAAAATAACCATTAATGGATCTCTTTTTCTTTGTCTTTTTACACACTCTCACCTCTAGTTTGAAGAAAATATTCCAATATCAGTCGGAATAACTTCTATATTAAATTGTTAATGGGTAAATTTAGTAATGGTTAGTGAAACATAACAAAATAATGTTAATATAATTTATTCATAAACGGGAATAATTTTTATAATAAAAATGATGTACTCAAATAATAGATTATATATGAAATTTTATGCAGCTACGTCTGGCCTGGCAATCCGGTTACAGTAATTGCCTTTGCCTGTACATACACACCCACACTTAGCAGTAGCTGGAAAACTGGTTGCAGATATATATATAATCATATATTTAGTATATACTAAATTAAACCACTTTTTTTACATTCTTACATTTCGAAAAAAGAAATGGTAAAAGGTATATCCGTTTTTTTTTACTTGTCACAACCGATTACATTACATCGACAAAGAAGCCTTTATAAAATATGTAATTAACCACTATTTTAACCTTTAATTTTATGTATCTTTATCCTCATAATACTTCAGATCGTTTAGGCCACTATTTTCATCATTATTTTTTTTTATATTGTACTGGTACAATTTTCAGCATATATTGCTACGTACTTTTACTAGATGATAAGGATGTTTGTAAGGATGTTTATAAGGATGTTTACTAGATGATAAGGATGTTTTACTAGATAAGGATAATGATAAGGATGAAATAAAAAAATTGGTAAAAAAACGAGACCCTGATGCTGGGAATCAAACCAGATTCTCACTGATTTAGAAGGAACCACTACACCAAATAGCCGGAGAGTTATAAAAATCGAATATTTATTAATATTTAACACACATAAAAATTTAAAATTACAACAAATTTAATACATAAAAAATTTAATATTAGGATAATATTTTGTAATATGTTAATAAAATATTTAGGTTACAAACTAATATATTATTTTCATGTAAAATAACAAATTTATATATGTAAAAATTGTCTATATTCAATTTTAATTTTTTTTTTATAAAATAATAATTTTATAAAACATAAATTTTTTTTATTTGAAATGATATAATTCTTAATGCAGATTTATTTAGTAAGGTTTATTAAGTAAATCACTTAGGATTAAATTAGGGTTAATTTAGTAATCGCATTTTTATTGGTCTTTTACGCAAAAAGATAACCATTACACGTTTTCTAAGTGTGTTATAAGTAAAAACAAAATTTATCTATATTTAACCAATTATTTTAACTACTGATAAGGTAAATGTTAAATATCTTGTCACAGATTAAAATTATCAAAGTTGTTCATTGAATCTACAGAAATTAATTTCTAATATAATTAAGAACTAATATTGTAGTTAATTACAATTAGATTCGTATTCATACAATAATAACGTACTTTGATTGTCAGCATTAAATTAACGACACGTTGTCAGGGACTGATACAGATCAAAGACTGTGTATTATCTATTGTCAAAATTTAATACTACGTTAGTACTGAAGTCATTTAATCTCAAACATAAAAACAAAAAAAAATGGAAAAACAATTTAATGGATATTATTAGTAAAATTCAACCTAACATTGAATATTAATGTGTAATATTTATACATGATTTTTTTTTTTTTTTTTAAGTTTGATATTAATTTTTTTGCGTAGAAAGTATTATGTTAAATAATTGTTGAAATAAAATAACAAAAAACAAACTATTAAGAGCTGTAAAAATAAAACGGAAAACTATTTGCACATTTTCGTAGCTAAACAGTTATCAGCTTGATATTGATGGAGCGTTTGTGTAGTGTAAATTATATTCTAAGCTAACCCTTTTTTCTTACCTTTTTATCTCTCCATTTCTATGTTTTATATATATTTTTAAAACTTTTTCGTACGGTTTTAGCAGAAATTATTTTTATAAAATAATATTTAAAATACTCTTTTGATGATTTAAAAGACATCGTCAGTTTATCATAATATTTATTTTGGTTTAGTTATAACACTTCACTAAAGTCTGTTTTAAGCTTATATTTGGTAGTGTTTTATCGCACCCCCCCCCCCGCCCATGGACCAGGATCCGCAATTAAGCATTTACTCAGCTCAAGGGGATACCATAGCCTCAAATGAGGCTATGGTATCCCATGAGACCCGGTCTCATTATTATACGCTATGCCTCTAATGAGGGAACAAGCGATCACCGGGATTCCGGTCTTGACGGCACGCTTCAAACGAGGATCCCCAAAGGGTTCCCCCACCGGGACTACAGTCTTGCTTTGCCATTCCATGTTGAAAACACAAAGGAACACCCTTCGAGTCAACAAGAATGGGACGTAAGCTGTCCACTCCTCCTGAACTGTCCCAACTTTAGGCCCTCCACAAGCAAAGGCGACGAGACTCATATTTTGCTGCTGGCTCTACAGCCCTAACCCCAAGTGAATGCCCGCGAGTGTTGCGTAGCGAACATTTAGCTTCCGTTTGGAAGTCCTACCGAAGGTGCCTCTCAGCTCCACAATTCAAACAACGTCTTTTGTCGGAGTTGCTGCAAGACCCTGCCCGGTGTCCTATGTCCCAGCATCGATAGCATTGTTCCTCGACAGACCTCCACAAAACCCGACAAGATACCCATCCTACACGAAGTTGGCTAACCTTTATCAGTTTCTCGGCTAGCAGTGGCGGAACCGCCACCGTCGTCACCTTAGTTTCCCAGTACGACGGCCTCAGGGAAAGAATATCAATAATAACCAAATCCCCAAAAATCTTTCTTACGTCGCGTAACAATTTCTTCTTCGAGTTAAGGTCATCGACGTCCTTTATCAGCATAAGGACCCGCCGAACGCCCCTACCGTGAAAGTGTACCTTCTACCTTGTCCAGTATTTGTTGTCTCAACTTGACAGCTACGTCACCAGTATCCTGAACTCTTATGTGAAGGTCCGCTCCCTGATCCCTACATGCCGACAGAATGTTGCCTCTCTCGGCGACACGGTATTTCTCACTCTCCGGAGAAGATCCGCGTACAAACGTCCCGCCGCCTTCACCACGACTGCCGCGATTAAGGGCCCCACCGGCTTCCTCACCGGGACCCGACTCCCCGTAACAGCCAATGTAATTGAGTGTTATATGCAATATAACAGCCAATATGTATAAGGATAATTTGTAGTTTGGTTAGCTGGAATTTCTCCCACCACCACCCCATTCGGTCGCCCGAGCATAAACCAAATGTTCCGTGCCAAAAAACGGCTACTGTGCCTCTAAAAACGGTATAGCGACCTCAGGCCTATCTGCTCCTAATGAGCTACCTAACTTGCGTGAGCGAATTAAGCAGGGTGCCGTACAGCACCCGCTTAAGTGTCCCAGTCGCTCACTTGTCAACAATAAAACTAAATCGGGGAGGCGTACCCCTTGTTACAATTAAAACTATCGTAGTTCTTATATATATAAAATGCATCAATTTAAGCTGCCACGCCTCGGTCACTGTATGCCAGCTAGTACCTGTCCACCATTAACAGCACTTGGAGCTACTTTGGCTGGTGGCCAGCCATTATTTCAAGAAAGGATTCCTACAGCAGAGCTTAGGAGTCATTATTACATTATGCAACCCTTAAAATTAACTATGACAGTTGAACATAGCAACCTCATCGAGGAACTCCCACACGGTCCGACAATCCGGCTCTCGCTACACTGACTCGCCGTTTGTAAGCGGCCAAGTTTCCCCCTGACCTCTAAGTTCCAGAGTGGCTCGATCTCTGGCCCCCCCAAGAGCGGGGCAGTCGAACATCTTATGCACGTTCGACTGGACCTTCCCGCAGACACACAACTTATCAGCCACCAGGCGAAACCGAAACAGATATTGGTTCAGATTTACATGGTTGGTGAGCACCTGGGCATCCGACGCCCTTAAAAACGAACTCGAGGCATACCATCCCCCCAGATCCTGTATAAAACTATACAAGGATTTTCCCTTAGCCGTTGTGTGCCATTGAAGCTGCCATGTCTCCATCGCGAGGCTCCATAGCCGCTTCCACAGACGGTAGATGGGCAACTATACGAAATTTTGTTCCGGTGCATTGTGATCACCGTTCCGCTCCGGTTTTGGCCCGGCTCTAAACCGCATCCCAAATGCCTCGGCCTCCCGACCTCTTCGCAACTTCCGCATGACTGCTCAAACTTTCACCACTAAATCGATTGGGAGAGCCTTTCCCAATACGGTAGTAGCCTCTCGTAGGAGGTTGTTTTAACTACACGAGTGCATACTATCATGGCTCTGCGCTGGCTTAAATTTTGAAGCAGTGCTCTATTTCTTTCCAACCTATGCGCCCAAACTGGCGCCGCGTATGCGATGTATAAGGATATTTGGTTAACTGGCATTTCTCCCACCACCACCCCATTCGGTCGCCCTAGAGCATAGACCAAATGTTCCGTGCCAAGAACGGCTACTGTGCCTCATAACGGTTTAGCGACCCAAATCCTAAAAGCTCCTAATGAGCTACCTAACATGCGTGAGCGAATCAAGCAGGGCGCCATACAGCACCCGCTGAAGTGTCCCAATCGCTCACTTGTCAAACATAAAACTAGATCGGGGAGGCGCACCCCTTGTAACAATTTAAAACTATTCGAGTCAATAAATGAAAGACAGCAATTTCGGCTGCCACGCCTCGGTCGCTGTATGCCAGCTAGTACCTGTCCACCATTTAACAGCGCTTGGAGCTGATTTGGCTGGTGGCCAGCCCTCTTACCAAGGTAATTGGTTTCCAGCAGCAAAGCTTTCAGGAGTCTAAATGCATTTACATTTATTCCCTTAAATTTACCGATGACGGTTGAACATAGCAACCTCATCGAGGAACTCCCACACGGTCCGACAGTGCGGCTCTCGCCACACTGCCTCGCCGCTTGTGAGCGGCCAGGTTTCCCCCTGACCTCTAAGTTCCAGGGTGGCACGGTCTCTGGCCCCCCCAAGGGCCGGGCAGTCGTACATCATATGTACATTTGACTGGACCTCCCCGCAGACACACAACTCATCAGCCACCAGGCGAAACCGAAACAGATATTGGTTTAGATTCACATGGTTGGTGAGCACCTGGGCACCCGACGCCCTTAAGAAAGAACTCGAGGTATACCATCCCCCCAAATCCTGTATAAAATTATACAAGGATCTACCCTTAGTCGTGGTGTGCCATTCAAGCTGCCATGCCTCCATCGCGAGGCTTTGAAGCCTTTTCCGCAGACGGGAGATGGGCAACTGGACGAAATTTTGCTCCGGTGCATTGTGATCACCGTTCCGATTCGGTTCTGGCCCGGCTCGAAACCGCATCCCAAATGCCTCGGCCTCCCGACCTCTACGCAACTTCCACATGACTGCCCGAATTTTCACCACTAAATCGATTGGGAGAGCCTTTCCCAATACGGTAGTAGCCTCGTAGGAGGTTGTTTTAAATACCCCAGTGCATACAATCATGGCTCTGCGCTGGGCACTCCTTAAATTTTGAAGTAGTGCTCTATTTCTTTCCAACCTGTGCGCCCAAACCGGCGCCGCGTATGCGATCATACTCTCGAAGACGCCTCGGTACACCAAGTACATTTGGCGGCCCGACAGCCCGTAGTCTTTCCGAGCAATCCGTCTAAGTTTGTGCATCACAGAGACGGCGTCCGCCGCAACTTGCTTAATATGGTTACTAAACAGCAACTTATCATCAAACAAAACACCTAGGTACTTATGAACCCTTACTCGGCTGATTACACAGCCTTTATATTTAATGTGGGGGTTTCGACTGCATGATAATTTGTCTGCGCCCTTTAGAAGCATAAACTTCGTTTTGGGCACAGAAATTTTTAAATTTTGAATGTCCATCCAGCCTTCGGCGGTTGACAAAGCCGCCTGCGCTCTGCTTTCTAGCTGTGGTCGTGAATCTCCACGAACTAAAAGGAGACAGTCATCGGCGAAAGCCTGGGCCGTGACTCCTTCTGGGAAAGTCAATCCCAGAAATCCGTCAAACACCAGGTTCCACAGCAGGGGACCGAGAACGGAACCCTGCGGGCTTCCCCTGGTGACGGATTTTTCCACAACTAGGTGCGCATCTTTAAACAGAGCCGTTCGGTTAGACAAATAGTCTCTTACCACGGCCTGTGTGGCTTCGGGAACATTGCGGCGTTCCAAAGCATAGAGGACAGAACTCCAACACAAGGAAGGAAATGCTGCCTCTATATCAATAAAAATTGCCAAAACATATTTGCAGTCGGCGCTTTCCACCTCGGCAAGAGCATTTAAGATGCAATCCTCGGTGCCAACCCCTTTCATGAAGCCATATTGGCCTCGATTTAGAATACGGCTCATATCGATGCTTTCCTCGAGCCGTTCCACAACCAGCCTTTCCAGCAACTTGCCGAAAACCGGCAAGAGGCTGATGGGTCGATAACTGCCGACCTCACCAGGATCCTTTCCAGGTTTCAGGATCACCCTTACCAAAGCCACCTTCCAGCAACCCGGAAAGCAGCCCCAGCTTAGGCATCCCGTGAACAGCCTGCCGAGAGGCTCCCTTATGACAGGCAATAAATGATGGAAAATATCCGGGTCAAGTTGGTCAATCCCCGGTGCCTTCTTTAATGCCATTCGAGAAACCACTCGGTCTATATCATCGGGTTCCACGGTCCGAACGCCAGGGAATGGTGTTTCACCCGCCCTGACGCCGATTTCCGCTTCACCCTCCGGAGCATCTGGAAACAGAGTATCCAGGAACGCCCGGTAGGTCGCCACAGATGTTAAAGTGTGGTCACGACCACCTAACCCGCACCGAACACTGGACAACACGTGCAATGGCTTCGGCTTGTAACAAGACTTTGCGAGCTGCCAGGGATCGCGTTGCAATTCCCGCATGGAGTCCTTCCAAAACTTGAGTTTGGCTTCCTTGATGGCGTGAACATATTTGTTACGGGCACGCCGGAAGGTCCGCAGACGCTCAGCGCGCACGTCGTTAACAGTGATCCCCGTTAGGGGGCAACGCTGGTATCTAGCCCGAGCGGACCTCACTCTTGCGCGCAGCACGCTAAGGTCAGAGGACCACCATTTCTTGCCGGGCCTCCGTCTGCCTTCCACAGACGACCCCCCGGAAAATGGGGTCATGACGGCTCCAGGCACGCTCAGATCAGCGGACTGGCTGCTTATGACGGGTCCGTCCATTGGCCTAGGCCGCCGTAGGACCTCGTCGCAGCCAGTCTTGATGGCCCGGCCGATTAGCTCCGCCATCAATTCCACCTCCTCCCTGGACTCCATGCTCCACTGCAATCCCTGCAATGCAGCATCGCATACCCGCCTCAGCCTGCGCTGATCCAGGCCCCTTAGGTTGTAGCGACCTGGATTTGGTGCCCTTAGACCGCCTACGTAAGCAATATCATAGGTTATGAGCCTATGATCGATCACACTGGCCTCGGGCCAGACAGTCCAACTACCTACCCTTCGAAGCAAGTCACCCGTCACCAGAGTGACGTCTATGTAACTTTCTCCCAGTTCGCTGGAGAAAGTTGGTGGCTGCTCCGCATCGTTAATGAGGTAGAGGTTCCTGGCTTCTGCGAACTGTTCGAGACCAGCGCCTCTGGGGTCTGTGAGTGGAGAACCCCAGGCGGTAGACTTGGCGTTAGCATCCAGGGCAACCAACACTCTGGTGCCCGGGAGACTGTCCAGAATCCCGCCCAACTTCGCCAGCAAGTCATCGATACTCCATCCAAGCTGGAAGTATCCCGACACGAGTACGACATCGAGCGTACCCCTCGTGATTCGCACCACGGTGAACCGCTCATCAGACCACTGGGGCATCCAGAACACACCCAGAGCGTCTGAGCCCACCACGATCGCAGAGAGCGGCCGTCCCCCACGAGAATGAATTACTTTCACCCCGCGGAAGCCGACCACCCTATCCGCGACCGCATACGGCTCCTGGACCAAGAGGACCTCGAGGTCGTACTCCTCGAGGAGCCTCATGGCCTCACTCGTGGCCGCCCGGGAATGGTGCAGATTAATCTGCCCCAGGCGCAAGCGTTCGAGTGGGTGGAGGCCGTCCCCTAGGGTTTCCCGCCGTTCAGGCGTCGCCATAGGCTGTGTTCTTTACAGCTCGAGCCCGTGCTATCTCGTACGCCCTACACTGCCTACTCCCGACCCGGTGTCCAGCATCACTGCCTTTCACCTGGGCACAGGCGGCACACTTAGCGGGCGACGATTTGTGTGGGCAGCTGGCTGCCCTGTGCCCCGAAGCGGCACAGTGGCCACACATCTCCTTCTGCGCTCTGCATCGGAGAGAGGTGTGTCCATAGCCCTGACACTTGAAGCAACGGGCTACCTCTACATGGTCGACCACCCTACAGGCAGTCCACCCAAAAAACAGCCTACCACCGGCCACTAAGACCTGCCGGATCTTAGGCGAGGTCTCGAGGACCCAGTGACTACTCCGGGAGTCCTTTCTACCCAACTGCCGGACAACCTTGGTTTCCCTAAGGAAGTCCTCGACAGCCATATCCAATGATGGATTTTGGCTGTGAATCGCTTTAAGGATTTCGGGCTCCTCCACCCTTGTTGCCCTCGGCATATCGTAGACCAATATCTGCGGTCTACGCTCGGCCAGTAGCTGAGCCTTCAGTCCGTTCTTTGCCAGAACTGTGGCCTCCAGCAGTTGATTAGCCTGCTGCCCATTTACAACCTCCAGGATCACTCCATGATCCCTTGTTTTAGTGACCCGGGGAATTTGGAACCTTTCTTTCCGCGGGTCCAGGATCTTCTTAAGGGTTAGCTCCGTCATCGCTGACGAAGCCCCCTGATCAGGCTTAATCGGGACCACTTTAACAGTGGCCCGCTTGATTTTGTTAGCCGGCGCCTGAGCTGGCGGCGGCGGACCTACCCGCCTAGGCGCAGGCGCGGCCGTTACTGCGGCGAAGGAGATAGGTTTCTTAACCTTCTCCTCCACCCTATTAATGGACTTCTGGAGTTCGCCCAGAGCCTGGCCGTTAACCGGCTTAAAGCTCCGGACTCCCTCCACAACCTGATCCACCTTGCCCGACAGTCGAGTAACGACCGAGTCTAGGGCAAGGTTAGCACCCTGGAGGCCCTCACACTTTATCGCCAGTCCCGTCACCAACATACCACATTCAGCCAAATAAGCATCCACGAGCTGCCTCAACTCGAGAGCAACTCGTGACTCCTTTTTAGAGGAAATTTTGGCCCATTCGGCCCTCATTTCCTCGATCCTCCCCAAGCCTTCAGCCCTGGAGGTCACCTGCTTTGACACAGGCTTCACTCCAGTGGCTTCCCGCTCAGGGACAGAATCCGCCTTGCCGCTTTCCGCCTTGCCTTGCTTCGCAAGTCGGCGTCCTTCGGACTTGGCGCCCCCCTCTACGCCGTGCTCCCGCTGTACGGTTCCAGCCTTAGCCTTCTCCGCACAGCCCAAAGCAGAGGTGTCCCGCAGGCTTTTAGTGCAAGCCGCTGCACTCGGGCGCTCCACTACCCGAGGGGCTTCCGTGACCTCCTTCTCGGAGGACCGGGGCCTCGGCGGCGACCTGCCGATTGACCTCCTCGGCATGAAGGGGTCACCGGCTACCAGGTCCTTGGCCAAACCGACCAAGTCCTCCAGACAACCTCCTCCGGGTTGCTCCATCGCTTTAATGCCTGACACTACACCAGCTGTGCTGCCAGGTACTACAAACACAGCTTGTTTAAAACTATCACCTATCCACAAAACTAAGGTGAGTGTCTAAACCTCTTGTACCCCGACGGACCGTCTGTTCGGCAGCCCAATCGAGGAGTCGAAGAATAAAACACTCCTACCACCGGCTAGGTTGGAGCGGAAAACCGCTTCTCGAACCTGCCAGAGGATCTGAAAAAATATCTGGCCTCACCAACTACGAACGGGGACACGTTATTACAAAGGAAACGTCCTTATTTAGCCGACAGCAGCACTCCTGCAACACACTACGCCGCCGCTCGGTTAAACGCCTCACAGCAACGCAGGTTGACTAACCGCTGCTGATCGTTGTCAACCCCGACGACGAGAACGTAGAACGCTGTACTTGCAGAATCAAATTAAGCACCGGTTGCTAAGCACAAGTTATACAGCACGGGGCCAGAGGCCGAGAAGCGATGTATAAGGATAATATGTAATTACATATTACCCTTATTAGGGTAATGTGGTCTTATGTTATGTAATGTTATGATATGAAGAGTAATTACCCTTCACCGCATCCTAATTTTTTGTTATAAAATCTACAGATACCGATGACAACATTAATGATCGTTATCCTCTGCTCCATAGACGTGACAAATGTAATTTGTCAGACGTGACAAATGTAATTTGTCACGTCTGTGTGTACTCGGAGCGTAGTAGAGTTCCTCCGAGCCATATACTCGACTACCGTATGGAGGTGGGGTCCCACCCTCCCTTGAGAACAACAAAAACAAACGTTGGGGCCTCCGCCAGAACCAGCAGAGCTGACTCCACCATACGGATAACTGACCGCCCCTAGTCCTCATAGGAGTCCACTGTAACCACAAAGTTCATTCCACCTACTTCCACCGCCCTGCCGTCCAGCTCAATGGCACGGGTACTGTCGAGTAACGAAATATTATTTAATTAGTTATTGTATAAATTAACATATTATTATTTTTTTAAATTCTTTTTCTAACGTAGAACTTTTTTTCTCTTTTTTTGAGCTCATAATTTTTTAAGTGACATCTAAATAATAGGTTAAGAATATTTAATAAGTTTTAAATACTTGTACATGCAACCCCTTGTTACCATAGAAGAATTACACTAAGAATTCTAAATTGGTTCTTTTATTCGTAATGTTTTATTATCTGATAGGATAATTTATTGTACTAAATAAATTTTAATTGAAAAAATAATACTTTTTTTAACAACCGGTGTTTGTTCATTAAAGGTAAAACGTGTAATGCTAATTATTTTTCTTTATTAATATTACTTATTTTTATCGTAATATTTTTTAAATTATTAAATTATTGTAATTTATTGCATGATAACATTAAGTATTCCAGTTGAGGTTGTGACAAGTTAATTTTATTCTGGATAAAATGAAAACTGGTTTTTTAATCTAGTGTTTCGCACTTCCAGAATTTTTGTCATAAATCTGTTGTTAATGAACGGATTTGAATACATAAAGGTCATTTATTTCTCATAAAACGTTAACATTTTTTTTTTTTTTTTTTTATAACATAACGTTTAAATAAACCAGCTGTTGCAAAGATATTAACAAATAAAAGGTTTACAATGGCCACCATTTTGAAATGGATTAAGAGATCAGGTTCCTTATTTTTATACAATAAACCTCTAGATACCCTAGCAGTATATGAAATTTCAGTTTGATACGACTAACCATCCATTTTTATGTTAAAAATAAAAAAGTGTTGAAGCTGGTAAACTAGGCGTTTTTTCTTTATTTCAATTCGGGGGACTGCATCCGGAATTATTCAAACGGGTTTTTTTAAAAACTCTGTATATTTAATATAATTTTTTATAAATAAACTCAGCAGATCATAAAGCATCTTTATAAATATTTAAAAATTGCATCAGGTTCTCAGATTATATAGACTTTTAGAAGATGAAGCACAGTTGTTCAATAGGTTATTTAAAAATTAAAAGATATTATAACAGGATTAGAAATGAAAATGAATATTAGAAATGGAGCAAATAAAATGTACAGATATTTTTTAATAAGATGGAATTAAATTTGAAGTGCATGTTGTAAATTTACGATTTCCGTATGAATCTGAAATATAGTCAGAAAACTAATCTGGAAGATTTTGAACACTAGGCGTGAAGAAATTGAAAGAAGATTAAAGAGGCAGATAGATTGAAAAATGAAGAGGAATGAAGTTCTATCTGAACTTGAGATATAAATTATTATATAAAAATAACAAAATGGCGGACAGTAGGAGAACGAAGTAGAAATTGCCATATTTCCTAAGAATATTTTTTGTTTAGTTTTACAAGTAGAATCCGAAAAAGTATAACCAGCCTAACATTTTAGTAATATTCTCTCTCTCTCACTCTTCTCTCTCTCACCACCCCTCTCGCTATCTCTCTCTCTCTCTCTCTCTCTGTGTGTGTGTGTGTGTTTATATACATATATATTTATATAGCCTATGACATTCCTGGTAACGTAAGAATTCCAACACGGGCATACATCTAAATCGGTTAGCTGTTGAGCTGCATTGGAACAAACATATATACACCCTAAATATATTATATTCCTTTTTGAGCAATGGTGTAATAAGTACAAACGAATATTGTTTGATTCCATATTGGTCTATCTTTATAATGTTTCATTATAGTTAAATTATTCATGATATATTAACAATATTTAAAGACTATTCCGTGTAATCGAATTTTAATTCATATTTTACCAATTTTAAAAAAGACTTTTTTCTACTTCGTCATATATTCTTTTGCACTTAATTTTAACATATATATATATATATCATACATCAAAGTGGTTTTAGAGTAGTTCTATTGTTGATATTTAGAGCATTAAGCACTGATAATATTTTTTGTTTGAAACGATTTGCAGAAATGTTTATTGAAGATGGGAAGGAATTTAATGTTATTTTTCTCGATCTAATTAATATAAATGACAGAGGCCCCTATAAGTAAGGTTGTGGAAGGCGATGAAGGAATTAGGTATTGACATTATATATACAGTTGCAATACACCTTGTTTAAAAACACAAAAAAATTGTACTGTAATCATACAAAAAAAAGCAAGTCAAAAGTATTCAGAAGATTTTAAAGTAAATAAAGATTTGAAAAAAGTTATCCCCGACTCTTTTGAAGATATATAATATGTAATAGTAGAATTTTAAATGATTGGAGACAGGAATATAAACCAATAGGCATAAAATTTGATGACGAAGAGGTGTGTATTTTCTTATTCGCTGACGATCAAGTAATTTTAGCGGAAAGCAAGGATGATAACCTATATGATTAGGAAGCTGAAAGAAAAATTCAAAAAGGGGGTTTTGAAGTAAATATAGTTAAGACGAACGAAGTATTTGGTGGTTGGAAGACAAAGGAAGAACCTGAAAAAGTGAAAGGAAATGATTCAATGTGAAAAAGTATTTAAGTATCTAGAAAACACGCTAAAATCAGACGGAAGAATTTGTAATTAATATTTTAAATAAAATCAAGAAGGGAGAATCTATTATTCAGTAACTGACCTCCACTCTTTGGAAGTCCAGATATCTAGAAATAAGAAAAAAAATATTTTTTTTTTGAAATAAAAAAATTAAAATTAAAAAAATTGTTTTAAAGATTGGAGTGTCTTCTCTTGTACTATCTTCATACTTACTGTGAGGTACAGTGCAGTAAGACGGTAGAATTTGGATACCGAACGAAAGCCTGAAAAGAAGAATCGTAGCTACGATGTTTTGGAGGAAATATTGTTAGAGGTCTTTGATGGATCGTGTAAGTAATCAAAGGTTTAAGGAAGAAATAGGAGTACACTCATCGTTAGAGAACACCATTGAAGATATGAAGAGATTGCATGATGGTTGACTACAACAAAGGATTTAAGTGGTGGACACCATATTAAGAAGGAAAAGGGGAAGGCCAAAATGCAGGTTGTAAGAGAGTGAATGAAGCAATAGGAAGCAATTAAATGATGAGGACATTTTTCCTTTTTCCAAAGGAAATTGGAGGTCGGAAGCTGTAAATGACTAGTAGTTGTATATCATTGTTGGACAAGTAAATAACATATTTTAAAATTGTTTTCAAAACACCCTAAATGTCTTATTGATAATTCCTTTTTAGCTTTATTCTTTAAGGCATAAAAAAACAAAGAGAGAGGGATAGGTAGAATTTTATTTATTTCGTTTACCATAATTAAAAATTTGAATATTGTTAATTATACGATGTATTTAACTTGAGAGATGGGACAAATGAAATAATTTATATTCATATTTTGAAAACAATAAATTTTTCAGCTAATTCAGTTCGTTTTCTATTCTGGCTGAGATAATGTAATAAAATTGCCAGAAATTAATTTATAATGACCGAATATGACTATTCAGAATATAATCCTGTAAATGGACTATCATATTTTTATTATGTATTCTTATTTTAAACTGTTAACAAGGACAAAAACCTTGTTTAACGCACAAGAGTTTTGACGTAATTAATAAAGTTTTGTTTTACACAAAATGTGGTTCGATAACTTTTTTAAATCTTTAATCATTTACGTATTATAATTATTCCTAATAAATTTTTATAATGTATTTATAAATAAAAGAATTAAAGTTACCAGTTCAATTAAAAAAGAACGTACAATTATTTAATACTGTTTCATTAAAAGTAAAATAAAACAAAAATTAGTATGAACTATTTCTTTATTATATTAATTATATACATTATTACCAAATACATATTTAAAAATAAAAGTAGTTTAATTATCTTGCTTCCTTTCGATGTGTAGACGCTTGATCGTTTTTTCTATCAATGAAGGTTTATGCGGCACATATGTAATATACAAATAGAACAAACCATATATGGAAATAACTAATTAGTCATAAATATATTAATTACACTTACAACGCAAACACACGATTATAAATAATTTAATACACATATTAAAATGATGAACGAATTTTTCATGATTTGTTAATAAAAAATGATTGATAGTTTTAGCGTAATACTCTTTCCTAAATTTTTTTTCTTTCAAATTATTACATGGCTTATTTTTCATTTTTTATATTAATTTAATTAAATACACATGTTAGAATTTATTTTACTTCTTATTTCATTTTTATTGATGATTTAATTATCATATAAGTTCGAAATTTTTGTATTAGGATACAAAACTTTTGTTGTATATGAAACATGCTTTGCCTCATATTGTTACAAAATGTGTATGTACTTGTATATATATGCTGCACATATTTTAATATCATTAAAAAATTCCTTTCGGCACGCCGGAAGGCGGTGGTAAATTTCACCGGTGCTAAGTAGGGGATAAAAAAGATTTCCACTTTAAATTTAAGAAAAATTCAAATTTACTCAATACGACAATAGTTGCATGTGAAAAACGTTTCACTTGTTTAGCATACGAAATGCCCCACCTTCTTACAATTTTTAGAAACGTTTTGGCCATCCCTTGCCGTAAGGGTTGATCATATCAAAAATCGTATACAACAAAAGTTTTAGGTAATGTTTACAGGACTAAAAACTACTTTAAACCGATTCGATACTGTGCCTATTAAGGGAGGCATGATTTTTTTTTGTCTTCGAAACCCAATTTTTTCAACCCCCTGGGCCAATGGTTGGTGACAAAAAATAATTTTCCTTAGATAAGTTTTAGGCCCAAAGAATAGTAGGAACCTAAGCGAATTCGATATTTTACTTAATAAGAAAGTTATAGCGATATTTTTTTTTTCAAAAAAGCCTTACTATTTCTACCCCATGGTCCGTTTTCGGCCGTTAACAAACTCGACCGAGATTTTGTGATGAGTTATTTTTAAGAAACGATTTGAAAGTGATTTGGCGCAAAATTACGGCAGTTGTGTCCACAGGAAAGTGAAATATATATATATATATAATGGATGTTTTTTTTAGAATGATAGAACTTTGAATTGAAATAAGACGCATAAAAAGATAAGTTTGAAGCCAATTTTGTTTTTATCTTAAATTGAATTTTTAAAAATAATTCCCGGCATATGTCCATCACTACTAGCTTTGATTAACCAGATTCGATCAGTCCAATTTTGAACCACTTTTTCAAGTAATTAGGACTTATTTTGTTAATAACACGAGTTTTGTTTGCTTTCAAAGCATCAATTGTTGTTGGTTTATCAGCATAAATCAGAGACGCCACATATTTTTTAAGAAAATAATCCACTGGCGTAAGGTCACGTGATCTTGAAGACCAATTCACTGGAAAATTTCGTGAAATAATTTTGCCGCTAAATTGTTATTTCAATAAATCGATTGTTCTGGTAGCAATGTGAAGAGTGGCACCATCCTGTTGAAACAAACCTTTTGCAGGTCGATATCATGTAAATTTGGAAACAAATAATCACTGATCATTGATCTGTAACGATAATCATTGACAGTAACATGCGCTCCAGCCTCATTTTCAAAGAAATAAGGACCGACGATGCCTCCAGCATGTAATATACACCATACAGTGCATTTTTCAGGATGCAATGGAGACTCGTAAATTTCCTGAGGATTGGTCTTACTCCACATATGGTAATTATGCTTTTTGACATAACCATTTAACTAGAAATGAGCTTCGTCTCGAAACAACATTTTTCAATAATGTGGATCATTTTCTAATTGATTTAGGCACCATTTACCAGACAAACGACGTTTATTATGGTCTTGCGGCTTTAGTTCTTCTACGAATTGCATCTTGTATGGGTGTAGACCAAGATTTTTACATAGAATTTTCCACGTAGTGGATGGTCAAAGTCAAAGTTGTTGAGAACGGTGACGAATAGACACATTCGGATCTTCTTCAACTCAGCACTCTTCTTCAACATCACTGACAATCACGGATATTTTCGTCTGAACGTGCAGATCTTTGTCTTGTTATTGGATTTTCATTGAGTAGAGTAAATCTTTTTCGAAATTTATCAATATTTCGACGAATAAGTTGCTCTGATGGACGAAGATTATGTGCAACATAAAAATTACGTTTGGCGAACAGAACAATGATTTTGGAAATACATTTCCACCATTTGTAAAGGGTGTTGCGGCGTCAGTTTTTCCATTTTTGAAGTGACGAAACAAAATGTCATCAAAACAAACCAAATGACAGCTATCTCTATCAAAAATTCTATTGCTCTAAAAAAAACACCCGCTATATATATATATATATATAAATGTATACATAAACCTTTGGGCTAAAACGCGAAGATATTTCGAAATTTTCCGGAAGGCGAATCATGATACCCATTATAATACCGTAGCTTTCTTATGAAATCTAACTAAAATCAGAATTATTGTATATTTATAAAGTTTTAATAAATTAAAAATAAATACAATCCTTTAATAATTTTTTAATTTATTAAATTTTTTTAATAAAATAAAAAATATAAATATCAATATTACACTAAATAATGATTATTTATATTATTAATTATAAATAAAATTTTCCACTAATATTTGTTATAAAGGTGTTCTGGTAGAGGATTTTTTAAACATAATTTTCTCATTATTTTGTAAAACTGATTTATCAAACTAGTATATTTGTAATTTATAAAGAAATAAAGATAAAATCTTACATGAAATTTAGTAGAGGACTAAACTCCGAAGGGAAAAAATATATATATATACATAGGTTTTCATGAAGTATGACAGCCTGATTGAAAATAAGTTTTCAATCGTTAAACATAGAAAATTAAAATATAAGAAATCCTTTATTTCCAAAACGATTTATCTTTTCAGTAAGAAACTACCATACGTCAATGCCCCATTTGGGATTATTAAAAATTCCAAATGGAAAAGATACCTTTCTTAAGATTATTTTAAAGGGATTTGGAAAAGGCAAAAGTTGATATAAAAACATCACACTACGACAACCCTAATAGAAATTGAAGCAACTTTTCAAAGCTAGTTTTAAAAGTGGCTTTTAGTACACCTCAAGTAGCAGTCTTATACCAAAAAAAGATCTTTTGAGGTAGCAGCAATTATTAAATTTCATTCTTGTAAGCTAAACTGCTGAAACGTTATTTAAGGGTTACCATACTTTGTTAACAGCTGGTGTACGAGTTGTCCATGTTTGTAGGGTGTCCAGACTAAAAATTTGGATTAGAGAACCAGTTAATATAATTTAATAATTTTTTTTTATAACAACTCACCAAGTTTTAATGTAGGTTAGCCAAGTTCAGTGTGTGCACCTTTTTTTAGCTCGACAGACGACTAGATGATAATCTAACTTTTGATAGGTGTTTATGAGCATCTGCGGCGTTATTAGACCAACTGCTTCAACAATTATCTGTTTTAAATCGTTCAAATGTCGAACCTTTCTTTGGTATATACAATTTTTAATTAATCTCCAAGGAAGAAGTCCATTGATATCTGGAAATCTGGCTGGCCATGAATTTATACCTCTTCGTCTGATCCAACATCCAGGGAAATTTTTGTTCAAGAACATGATAAAATCTCGATGAAACTGTCGTGGAGCACCATCTTGCTGTAACTGATACGTACAGAAATGTAGGAACAGCATTCTCAAGCATGGTACGTGTGTCAGTCACAGTGGGCTCCATGAAAAAAAACGAACAGATGACGCCATTTGTGTGTAGTCCTAGCTAGACATTCGGATTTTCCCTTTAATTTTCGATTTCTGTATAGAGATTTTCAGTACCAAAAATTCGACAATTGCGTTTATTAACTTCCCTGCTCGTCTGAAAGTTTGCCTCATCGATAAGTAATACCGTATCCAGATAATTAGGGTTATTTTTGACATGTTGCCTTTGACAACGTTGACCTTTACAGCAAATCATGTTATCATAGGCGATGATTGTACGCTCGCAAACGGTGCCGTTTATGAGCAATCTCGTGAACAGCGGAACAAGGAATTTGCAGTTCATAATAAGCCCGCCTAATTGACTTTCCAGGACTGGTAGTGAATGCATCGCGTACACGATTCACAGGTAATTGAAATTTTTAGATGATTTCCAGTTTGTGAAACCAAACTAACAGTCTCTCATACAGTCGTATTATACTGATAAATAGACTTGGATGTAGAAAGAACGATATTTTATTTAATTATTTTTTTTCTTCTTCGCCGGGCCAGCAGTTAAGTGTCCTGGGCTGTGTCAACACAGGCCAGGGGAGTGTCTTTTACTCTAACGGGCCTCCACGTCTCGGCCCGCCGGGGCCGAGACGTGAAGGCCGTGGACGTGAATCATTTAATTCTTATTCGCCCTTGAATACACGTAACTGATTAGAACTCCCCTAAGCAAAGAGCGCACTGAATCTTCTGTTCTCATCTCGACTGACTACTACAGACTACAATTGTATTGTGTGTTGGCTTGCCTGCGTACGCGTATTCCGCTGACCTGGGAATAAATCTTGGAGATATTTCCTGTCGATTGAGCTTACGTTTAAGAGATTAAAACTGGTTTTCTAAATATAGGATATTACCTTTGGATACTTTTACCCCGTATACCTTATATTTGTATTCATTCATAGTTGCATCGATATATGCATTTATTTATAGAAGTTTAATCCTTACTTTTGATAGAATTCACTGAAAAAGACTAAAATTCAAAAAGATGCTGTTTTGATAATAATAGTAATAATACGATTATTTACTTTGTATTCAACTTAATGAATATTAAAATAATAAAATGGTGTAGTTGTAATTTTAATTTTTAGAATAATTTACTAATATTTCAATAGTATTTTCTTTATTCTTCTTCTTTATAATTCTAGTATCGTATTTCATTATTACATTTATTACTGATTAGATTAAAAAATCACTCCTGATTAAAAAAACTTAATTAGATTAGAATAAAAAAAAACACAACAAATCAATTGTAAGTCATATTTATTGTCCTGTTAGCTAAGATCGTGGATAAGCGTTTTAGTGGTTGGGTTTCTCAGGAAAGGTCGGCCTTAGTTTGTTCGAGGATTCACATTCACCGGCTCAATTACATTTCACTGATAAGTCGCTAATGACTTTAATTGTCTATAGGGCAAAAAATAATAAAATATTTTTTTAAATCTTCTTTTTTATAAATAATATTTGTTCTAAATGTTACGTGATATTCGAATTAAGTCATCACTACGGTCAGTGGATAATCTTTACTGCAATATCGATTATCAGAAGCATACTACATTTAATTCTATGTAATTATTCTGGATAATTAATCATTTGTCGAATTATTTCTCTACAATTAATCAGCAGTTAACAGTCATTTATTTAAATGTAGAGAATTAACCTCACAGCAATTGCTGGAGTTCATTTAAATATTTCTATTTTCTGTCTTCCATACTAGCAACAAAATTGTTCATATAATTTATTGTTATACATTCCAGATTCACCGTCTGGTAGTTTCAAAAACAACTGAAATAAAGAAATAATCTTATAAATAAAATAATAATTGACTTTAAAAAAAATTAAAATATGAAAATAAAACACACTTAAATGAAAAAAAAAAAAATTGATAACTGAGTAAAATTTTCTTATAATTAAAGCGAAAAAATCGGACCTATGAATTAAATAAAATAATTACATTTTTGTACCCATAAAAAGATCAGAAGGTATTTTCAAACATCAGTTAATTATTTATATCAGTTAATTAATTAATGAAAAGTCATAATAGAACCTTTAAAAATTCTCGTTTTTATTTTCCGGGCGGCATAACTCTAGAGCTATGCTGAAAATAGAGCTGTTTTACAAGAAGGGAAGTTTGTTAATCAGTCAAAAAATAGGGTATAGGTTTTTGCATTTTTTAACGGTTCATGACCCAGGGACAACAAAAAACAAAAAAAAAATGGGGGATAAATGTTTATACCCATGTTGACGTGTTTGAAGATTAACAACTTTTGACTAAACGATTTTGATGAAATTTGGCATAGACTTGTGTATATGGGAAAATTTGATGGTAAAAGTTTACGGTCAATATCCCGAGGGGGTAGGATAGATAATTTGGAGTGAATTTTCTCAACTTTTACAAAGATAACCCCGCTTTATATTAACCGTTGTTCGAGCCCGGTTTTAGAGCCGAATTTGCTTATTTACGCGTAAGAACTTATCTTACCGTTGAAAAGGTTTTTACCCCCAAATTCTTTCCCTTTTCCAAAAATTGAAAAAACTCTATCTTTTTATCTATTGCTAATTTTTTAACGTCTTCCTAAGCATAGTAATAGTGCAAGCACAATAATAGTGCAAAAATATAATACTTTTGGGGGGAAAAATTGAAGATCTTCTGCCCAGATCAAGATTGAGAAATAGCGTTTTTTTTGGATTTTAAAAATATTTTAATTTTTAATTATATTTCCAGTAAATAAGAATAAATAATCAATGCAAGGAAAATATAACAAATTTGTTGTCTGATTTTTTTTAAAAGAAACTTATTCTGTTGTTTCTTAAAATGGCATGGTAGTAAATATGAAATTTTTAGGTTCTACATCAAATCGACCTTTGACCTCTGGTGAAACGTCGAAGGGAGACCATGTTTTTAAACCTCTCTTTTACCGTAAAGAATTTTTTCAGTAAATTCAATTTTTTACTGTGTAAATTTGACAATAAATATTCACGGGTGAAAAATGTACTTTCCGGTTCTGCATCAAAGTCTGATTTAATATATTGTTTAATGGATGTTTTTCATTAGATTTCAAACGATCTTTTACTATGTATTTTTGCAGAAAACTCTACCTTTTACTGTGTAAACTTTTCAAACGCGCAAATTCCTCATGGAAAATATACGTTTAGGTTCTGAATCACAAATCTTAGTTTGTTATTTAACGTATTTTATTACAACAAACTATAGCTTGTTAATGACGTCATCATTATTAGTTGGAGATTTCCCGCATTGTATATAGCTGTCAATCATAATAATATAGTTGTTTTTATGATTTAACTTTTAATTCTATAAAAATGTGTCCTTTGAACCGCTATAATCAATGTAATGGAAAAACTATGTTTATATTTATATCTTCGCCTTTGTTTATTAATGACACCCTCGAAATCTTAAACCGTTTGTTTTACCCTTTTCAAGATAAAGCCCCAAATTAAGGAAATCTGGTTGTCTTAATGTGTGATACGTGAACCTAGTTTATTTATTCATAATATTTTGTTACAAACATCTCTCTTCTATATTTTCACAGACACTTTATTTCGTTATTTCTATTGACTTACCTAATTTTCAAGATCACATTTTAAAGGACTTTATTCTTTTTTCTATATTTCTTTTCTTTTCCATGTTCCGCTATCAAAAAATAAGATATATCACAATTAATTTTATGAATTTTTTTAAATTCTTAAGTTTACTTTAGTTCACTTTATTTTTTTTCATGACAGCTCTCTTTGTGCCAATCTACTTTTGATCTTTATGTTACTTCGTTAAGCCTTTGTAATTTTACATCCTAATAACATATTCTGTAACTTTTGGTGTAATATTTTCACATTTTTTTTTAATATTTAATTTCTTATTATTCTCCTTAAAACTACATTTTATCTTTATTTTACTTTTATTTTTTCGTTTAACGGCAACAAAATTTATAAATCTGTAAAAGTAAACTTTACATAATCGATCGACGAAGCCGTTACTTGATAAAAATTCATTTTGACAAAAGAAAATAAATAAATATGTTAACTGATTTTCACAAAATTATTTTTTAAGGATTAAAAAAAATCTTTTAGCCTAGAACCTTTAGTATTCTGTTTGTATCATCTGATAAAGGTACTGTGTAGCGAAAAAGCTGTTGTGTGTATTTTTTAGAAACAATTTTGAGGAAATCAAATAACATATTTGTTTATTTTATTTTCTAAAACATTTTTCATTAAATTTTAAATACTCCAATTTTTTGTTGTAGAAATATAAATTATGAAAATTAGAATATTAGTTTAATTATTTGTGGTTCCTTAATTATTTATTTTGAAAGAATGGTTAATCGTAAACATTCTTTTTAGACTTAGAATAGCATCATTATTAAAACACAAGAAAGAAGGGGTCACAGATTTATATACGTCTTCAACTATATTTCTTAAAATTTATTTTGATAAATTTAAAATAAAATTTAATTCGCTTATAATTGAAAAATACTTTTGCTTTACTAAAAGATTTTTTTTTCTTAAATAACAAGTAATTTACCGAAAGATTTTACCTTTAATTTTTCCTCTTATTCTACGGTATGATCCGTACTTACTTTTTGCTGTATTAAAGGATGATATAAAATTAATAATGGTAAAAAACTAAACCATAAATAAAAATTCAAAATTCTGTGTTCAAATTTTGAATGAGTATGATTCTTTTATCACAGTAAAAAGAAAAATTTGTCTTTGCATATTCATGAAACTATTTTCAATACTTTCAACTTACCTAGACATAGAAATATGAGATACTTAATATTATATAAAAAGAAAAGCCCTTTAAAAGACATAATTTTTTTCTGATTTCCCAGTATACGAAAACGAGGAGAGCTTTCACGAAAAGAAATCTGATTGTACTGAATACAGATTTAAGAATTATAACAAAATTCTTGAAAATATAGGATCTTTCATTTTTATCGCAAAAAGTAAAATTGCAATAAAACAAAAAAATGTGTAGTATCAACCAAATTACTTTTTTTATTTTGTAGCTTATAAAGTTATATTATTTTCGAAAAACAATTTCATTCAAAAGATCTCCACGGATTTTCTTGACATGCCAAATCTATCAAAAAAATTCGCCATGTTGTTGAAGAAAGGCCCAATTCTTGTGAACGATTTAAAACCAACCGATAAATCTAGATTTTCACGAACACTTGCACTTAGAGCGGTAATATTTTTTAAATAAAATAGTATTAAACGAATAAAATGACGACTTAAAAATAAATTATTTTACCTTAAATAATCATTAATTTAAAATACAATACTGATGACTGCATTAGTTAAGAAAAAGGATAATGTATTTTTGCCACTGGACTGGCAGTATTTAAAAAAAAAATCACTTAAATACAGAATACATGTCTTTGAAATAATATCAAGTTCATGTTGATGCAGTAATTTATATTCACTTCAATCACAATCCTGTCTTTCTGTCTTTATTTTTTTTTATACGTTACCTTGAGACAAAATTATGATTTTTAAAGGTCCAGTTTTCATTATCATGTATTTATTTTTTGTCTGACATTTGTTTTACCATCTTTCTTTAGATTTAGTTTTGCTGTTTATTATGGTATTATTTCTTTTCAAGTTTATTTCGTTTGCCCACAAAATTAAATTTAGTTACGGTGTCTATCACCTATCTTCCTTGCACAAACCTGTTAGATATTTCCCAATATTACGTAAACTATTTAGTATAAAGCCTAAATATACTTCAATACTTATAAACGATTTCCTTTACTGATTCTGTTTTTTTTTGCAGATAAACAAGTTTAATTAACTTCTTTTTTTTATCAACTTCCACTTTCAGTAATCCGAACCAGTTTTCCAGTTACTGCTAGGTCTGAGTGTGTGTGTGTGTGTGTGTGTGTGTGTACTCGTATAGGCAAATGAAATTACCGCTACCGGCTTGAGCGGTATTAACGCTAACGTAGCTGCAATGTAATACAGCTACGTCAGTAGCTGTATTACATTGCAGCTACATACATTGCAGCTGTACTACATTGCTATTATTTACACTATAAAGGAACCGATAAACATGTAGTCTGGAAAATACCAGTTAGGTCGACTACTCCTAGACATGTGGTTTATTGAAACCCAACCACCAGAGAGCACCGGTATCCAGAGTCTAGCATTTAAATCTATATAAAAGCAACTGCCTTTACAAGGACTCTAACCTTAGATTTCTCGACTTCGAAAATCGGCTGATTTTTGTGTTAATATTTAATATTCAGTATTCTGTTTTTATAAGCTTTTATTTAACTTGCTTTAGTTATATAATCAATTCTTGCAACTGCTATATCTTTTGATCTATCCTATGAAAAATGATTGAAATTTGGTACACGTATGTAACTTCGATAACAATACAATACTACGGTGTTAGAATTTGGATATGACCCACTCCCACGCCCCCACGCGTACCCCTACGCTAAATTCATGCATTTATTGGAAAATGTTCATTTCTCTTGAACTATCGTATGAAAATGATTGAAATTTGGTACACGTATGTAACTTCGATAACAATACAATACTACGGTGTTAGAATTTGGATATGACCCACTCCCACGCCCCCACGCGTACCCCTATGCTAAATTCATGCATTTATTTGAAAGTGTTCATTTCTCTTGAACTATCGTATGAAAATGATTGAAATTTGGTACACGTATGTAACTTCGATGTGTAAAAATAAATATTTTTACTTTTTAGTCTTAATAAAAAAAAAACAAACTTGAACAAACAATAATATTCAGATATAAATATTATTAAGAATATTTTTTTTTTGGATGTAAAAGGTTTCTTGTTCATTAAGACTAAAAACTGAAAAATACAAAAAAATTACAAAAATATATTTGATTACATATAAAAAATTATTTTAAAAAAAAAGAAGCTTTTATTTAACTAATATTAATATTAAAAGTAATAAAAAAAAGGAAACAAATTAGAAAAACCTTCTAAAATGTAAAAAATAAGAATTAAATCAAATTGAGAATTTTAAACAATAAAATATAATAATATATTAACCAGTATAAAAATGCACTGAAAAGTAAAAAAAAATTATTTGAATATCTAATAAATAACCAATAAATAAATTTAATAATTATTAAATTTTAAAATTAAAAGTATTTTTTTATACGTAATCACATATATTTTTGTAATTTTTTAAGTTTTTTTGTATTTTTTTTTCTGATTAGTCTCCAGAATCATCGTAAGGTATTACTTCTGAGGATGATATGTATGAGTGTATGTGAACTGTGTAGTCTTGTACAGTCTCAGTTCGACCATTCCTAAGATGTGTGGTTAATTAAAACACAACCACCAAAGAACACCGGTATCTACGAAATAGTATTCAGTATTCTCAAATAATAAATTAAAAATCATAAAAATTACAAATCTCAACTAATCGATGTTCCCGAGGTGCTAATTTTATTTCTTACTTAGAAAGTAACCCTCAAAAATTCCGAAATAAAATTTCATACGAAAAATGTACATAACTATATTTATTGTAATTATTTTTTCTATCATTGATAATTTTTTTCTAAAAATTTATTTTCATCTAATAGTAGATCATAAAATGGCTTTTCCAAATGAGATATAGAATACCAGCTTCTAATTCAAAATAAAAACAAGAAATTTCAACAAAAGATTATTTAAAATTTTATTTTTATTGAAATTTTTTACTGGAATACATACTCATCGAAAAAGATTTTTTTAATATTTTCCTCTTATTTCTGTTTCCTGGAAATAACTTTATATATATATATATATATATATATATATATATATATATAACAATTTCCTGGAAATAACTACGTAGCTTTTTTAAGGGAAAAGCTACGTAACTGCAGATACACGGGGAAAGTATAGTAAAAGGTCAAAATTTTGGGCATTGTATTTTTTCCAAAAAAAAAATACCTCTCTTTTTATACCTCTCTTTTAACAGATAAACAAAAAAAAACACATGGAAAATTCAAGAAAGATGTATCTATATTTTATAGTTGTCTATATTTTAATAAATTTTGCCGGTCTGCTTGAACATTAAAACTTGAAATTTGGTTTAAATAATTTTTATAAAGGGCACTGATGATATTAAACTTTGAACCAGGCTTACCCACGCTCACCTACTTGGCTCTCCTCAGAAGATGTGTGAGGCTTGCAAGGTCAAATGGTCCGTGTACCACCTGCTCTTTGATTGCCCAATCTTTATAACCATCCGACAAAACTTAGACTTGGATTTGGATATGAAATTTCTATTAAACCAGAACGATGGTATAAAACGTCTGTTGCGGTTTCTCTCTTACAGTGGAATGAAGAATACGATTTAGTGATTTTTTGTCTTGTTTAAGTTTTATATTTTGTATTGTTGTCACTTGTCTATGTTCATTATTTATTGTTAATTTTTATTCTTTTATATAAAACTACATGATAGTGTTACTGTAGTCGCTAATAACGATAATTATTGATGCTACTGTAAATAAAAGCTTTAAAAAAAAAAATTGAACTTAATCAGACAAAGGGGTAGGGTATTTTCCTCCATTTTAATTTATCAACTTTTAATGCGGGAATTGTAGGAACTTGAATTCGTTATATCTAAGTAATATATTAATTGATTAAAGTACTGAAATTTTAAGTCAATCTGATTTAGGAATTGGGATATACGTAATCGGTTTAATTATTTGTTTTTGCGACAAATTTTTCAAAGGTATTACTAAAAAAGCATGAAATTTGAAGAAAAATATTCTTCTCCATCTTTTAATTTCTGTTAAATGTTGTCCTTGCTTCTTTAAAAAGGAAGTAACATTTCCTTAATATATATAATTCAGCTTAAGTATTAAGCACGAAATCTGACAAATTATTTTGGTGCATATCTTATTTGTTATGTTTTAGGCCATTACAGACAATTTGGTAAGAAGACACCCAATTTAATTTTTTTTTTTTTCTAATATCATTAAACAGATTTTATATTAAAGCACGAAATTTAATTAAATTAAAATATTTCCTTAAAAAATACCATGCAACAGGACATCAGTTTTTACATGAGGTAAATATTGCTACATTCGCTAGGTAGAAACATTGCTAGTTGATTTTTTATCACCTAGTGAAATATCGCTAAAACTTTTTGATTTCTAAAATCGTCTTTTATATTTCTTTTAATTCATTGACTAAAATTTCTATCTAAAACTAATACTAAAATCGTTTTCCATTTTGTATTTCGTAACCGATTTGATCGATTTTTTTTTTAATATGAATTAATTCATTGATTCACCATAGAAGCTTTTGAAACTTGTACATGTGATATGGAGATGGAATTTTTTAGCGCATAAAAAATGTGATACCTAACTGGGATTCGAACCCGGGACCCCCAGATGTAAGGCCGAGAAAGTTTTTATTTTGTGTAATAAATATTTCCTGTCCTAGATTAAACCTATTTTATGAAATTTGTTTGGTTATTTCTATTTTGAGTTGAACATTTTATTTGAGTTGAAGATACTGTTTCACCATTGAGATTGATAAATCGATTTTAAATAAAAGTAATAAAATCATTAATATTTAAAAGCCCTTATAGTGAAATTGAGATATGTCAACGGCGAAGCTGGGACAGGTTATACAACTATTCCCTGGATTTTTATTTTTTTTTTAAGATAGTAAAATGGCAGCCTGACTAAATGACGAAAATCTATTCATAATTAAAAGATTATTAACCCGTTGTAAATATTAGAATTAAATTTCTTTTATAAATTGCTAGTTAAAAAGGGGGGAAATAAGATCATTTGGTAAAGTTTGGTTCAAATAGGTTTTGGTTGTAATACATAATTAAACCCTAACAGAATAATCGAGATAATGGCGTTTATCATGGTTATAGATGTTATCTATAATTAATAGATATTACAGATTATAATAGATAAATTTTTTCTTAGTTTTTTCTTCTTTCGATTAGACCTTTTAAATCTCGTTGGATTTTATTTCTTCTTTTCATCTTCTTTCCGTTCTTTCCAGTACTTTTTCATTCTTTCCGACAGTGCTTGGTTTTGCTTTTCTGAAAATCTTTTGGAATTGTTCTTTGATTTTTCCTTTTCATCTAGTTTGAAATTCTGAAGTCTTTTTTGAAACTTTATTTTACTGTAATTATTTTTTTCAAATTTTTGTTTTTCTACTTTTTTAAAATTTAAATGATTATATTATAAGTCTATCGACACTCACCTTATAAATATGATCAGCCTGTAGCCTATAATCTTCGTCTGTTCTTTGGGTCCAAAAAATCTTCTTTAAGATTTTGCTTTTTTTTTAAAAAAGATTTCTTACACTAAACACTCGCTTGTAGGTAAGGTTTCAGGGCAAATTACTGGTTTTGAGTGTCGTAGTTTAGCTTTGTAGCTTAAGAATTTGTGATTGTAAACATCTGCTGGTAGTCTGTAAGCTGAATTCATTTTACGAATCTTACTTTTTAATTCTTTATTTTTCGAATACAGTTGAGTTATTAACTCAACAAGATACTTAAATTTGCCTACTTTGTGTACTTTTTGTTTCTTTTAAAGATTATTTCTTATACACAGTTCTAGTCGTCGGTTATAAATTCCGTTTTTTCATAGGTTATTTCTAAACCTACTTCTTTGTTATTTTCTGCCAATAGATGTACTTTTAATTTTGCTTAACTACTTTTTAAATAACTACGTAATTTACAAAAGCTAAATTATTAACGGCTAATTTCTTTGTTGGCATTTTTAAATACAGATTCTGAGATTTGATGTTTAATTAGTTTTTTATTCCATTTTCTAATTACGTTTTCTAAAGCAATGTTGAATAGAATTTTAGAGATTCTATCATCCTGCCTTACGCCTATTTTTATCTCAAAAACTTCTGACTATTCTCCTCGTTTAGATTTGGTGTTTATTAGTCTTTGTTTAATTATTGATATACTTTCCCTAGCAAGTTCTACTCCTTCTAATACTTTAAATAAAGATTCGCGATGTATGGAATCGTACATTTTTAAAAATTTTAAATAAAACTGCTACATATTTTTTACCATTTTCAAAAAAAAAATTTTATTAATATTTTTTAAATTTAGAATTTGTTCAGTATAGGATCTTGGACGAAAAACACCTTGATAATCTCCTAAATAATTCTCACCTTTGTGGATTACATATTTACTTAAACGTTTGAAAGAACTGGTAAAAGTTATATTCCTCTGTATTTCTTTGAGTTTGTTTCACTTCCTTTTTTTTAAGCGAGTATATTATTGCATTCTTCCATTCCTGTGGGATTTGTCCTGTTAGCCAGATTTATTCACAAGCAATTTTAATCTTGTTTATTGACTAGGGAGAAATGATGTCAGTTTTTTCTGTAGTGTCTTAGGTATTGTAAACGAAAAAAAAATTATAATATGAAAATTAAATTCATTTTTATCAATTTACAACAAAACTTTAATTATATATATACTGTAAGTAGCAAGAATAGAAATTAAGCGTATGGTCTTCTTATTAATATGTCGAAGTAAGTAAAATATTTGTTTAATATTTAATTTTATAATCTTCAAAGTAGATCAGATATCTCAAAAAATGTTTATCTAATTTTTATAAATTATACATCAGAATAAAAGTCATCAATTTATTTTTATTATTTTTTAAAACAGAAAAAGGTTTTACCATCATATATTTCTAAAATTGTTTATCGCACATATTTAATCATGAAGATAGCACCGATTTCCTGCTTTATAGCATGTATTATTCAATTATTTCAATTTGATAAAGAAATAAAAATAATTAGGTGAATAGGTTTGATTAAATCTATATTGAATAATGAATTATTTTTACATCTGATCTCTAAATGAATTTGTCTAGCAGGTTGAGCGATAATAAATTTATATGAATTTATACATTTTTAAAGATATTTTTCTCTTAATTTTAATTTTCTCTTTTATCGTAGACTTTTAAGATAATTTTGTATCGTATCTTTCGTGACATGACGGTAGATGAAAATTTCAATTGAAAAAGTTCAAGTATTTTAAGGTCAGGTAAAACTGCTATATAAAAAGTTATATCCTTTAACGCCAGACCGGCATTAATTTTTTCTTTACAGATTAGAATTTTACTTTATAAGGAAAGTTGTGTTTTGTAGCAAAAAAAGAAAAAAAAATGTTGTGCAAGTACAAATTGTTACATAATTGTATACATATATGAACATATATGTATATTTAACGGAATTTTTCTTATTTGACGGAACATTTTGACGGAATTTCTCTTATAATTATAAACTTATTTTCAAAATACATCGTAAGATGTTAACACTATATTTTTAAATTAAATTTAGCAAACTTATATTTATTGATCGATTGGTAATATGCGACTTAGTGAGCGACTCAAAAACTGCTACATTAAAAATGTCTCAGTAGAATATGACATGCTCTGTCTAATTATTACTACTACTTTACCCTACTTTAGATGATAATGGATTTATCTGAATAAATTAAAAATTTTACTAAATATAGCGTTATAAAATTATTATATTTATATTTTTAAATTTTAAAACCTTGCTCAAAGTTCAATATACAAAATAGTAAAAAAACAGTTCAGACCAGCAAGTGAGTAGTTTTAAGCAAATATCGGTACAAACAAATTTAAGAACATTTTATAAAACTGAAATTCTGTTCATATTTGCTCATTACATTTTTTGTTTTATATAAAAGAATTATTCAAATCTTCTCATCACCTTGATTTTTATCAGTGTACTTTAACGCTAATTTACATTATATATAGAAATTAACTTAAAGTATAGAAATAAGTTGTTCCCTGCTAACTATAAATAGGTATTTTGCCTTTAATTTCCAAGAAATATGTATTTATAGAATAAATAAATAGCGAAATAAAAATAAAAAATCTTAGAATTTGCAATAACATTTTTTTATTTAAATTTAAAGAGAATTCCGGCTGTATTCATGAAAGATGTTTTTTTTTATAAATATATATACACATACTAGCCGACTCGTCGCAGCTTCGCCCGCGCTAAATGGTTACTTGCGTTTCCCATGTCTATCCAGGGAGCTCTGCACCCTAGATCCACCTGTGTTTATATTAAACTCATGTTGTGAGAATAATAATAATAAAACATTAAAGCCTGTCCAGTTAATAAAATTATCAGTGTATTGTAATTTCTTCAGAGTAAAAGTTTAGTAGTGGAGAACCCGAATCTTTGAGTGATCTAAGAATGTAGGTTTCAAAACAGTCGCCTCTATCTAAACATATTAGTTATTATAACTGGATATCTTCGGGTAAAAATATATTTTGCTTGATTCTTAGCGATACCCGACTAACACCACTAGGAGGGAACCAACCGTACTTCGTTTCTAATTTCTTTTAAAAATTTTTATTACTTTTTTTTAGTCAAGAAACCGGAGGCAGATGCAGCCAGTCCCGTCGCACAAACATTAACAGTGGATATGTTGGTTAAGCTACCGCGCCGCCGTACATCATCGATCACCTTCAAAAATCGAAATTAAAAAAAAACAGAAAATTGTTTTTAAGATATTTATCTGAAGAGTATTTGCAAGCCCCAATGTAGTGAATGTCTCGTCTAGTATAGTCAGAAGTGGGAAAAATTTACAATCACAGTTCAAATTATTTACCTTTCTTCACCCTTTTCAAGGTAGAATTTCAAATAATCTGATTTTAAATAATAAAAAATTGGAATTTAGATATTTACATGAAAATTACAGATATAAAAAATTAAGTTGATATTTCTATCTGTTACTGAGAGATTAAAAAAAATAGTATATTTCATTGTTACCCCATTTTAACCTAATAAACTCGGAATTTCAAAAATTCCTTCTTAGTGTGGACTTACACCGTAAGAACGTGTATACAAATTTCCATCAATTTATCTTCAGTAGCTTTTGCTGGACGTTGATGAATTGTTAGTCAGTCACTCAGAACAAGTTGGTTTATATGTACAGATAGATATATATCTGTACCTATAAAGAGAATAAAATACATATATTTTCTTAAAACTTATTCCACAAAAAAAAACTCGAAAATTATTTTTATTCTTTTAATTTTGTTAAGCGTTAACAGTATTTAAAAAAAAAAATACAAAATTCAACCTTATAATAAACTTTAAAATTACCTTTAAAAATGATTAAAAAACAATTATAATAAAATTATTGCCTATTCTATGAAAATTTTGATCAGATTTTAACTTTTTATAAAATCTCGTTTATTATTAGGTTCCTGAAGATGAAATTTTTTTTTTTAAATTACAAATAATTATTGAAACAAAACAGTACAATTATAAACAATTTTCAAGAAATATATTTTGTAATTTTAAACGGGGTTTTTTCCCCTTTGGTGAAAATACCTTTTTTATTATTTACATGCTATGAATGTATTTTAGTAAAAACGTGTTAATAGTGGAATTAGGAAAATTATGTCGAATGGAAATCTTCTTCCGGATAGTAGCCTAAATACATAGTAGACAAAGCCTAAATACATAGTCCAAATATAGACATAGCCTAAATACATAGAGGAAATCCAAAATATAATGATTATTTTAATATTACAGCCACAACGCCGATCTCCTTGGGAGAAATAGTGCATTTAACTTACATCTGGAAAGTTTTTGACTCGAATCCCAGAAGATTTGGGAGTTTTTTACAAGCTACAAATATAATTTTTCATCATAAAAAAAAACAGTTAGTGTACTGTAATTAGGCATAGGGATATAATTACCGAAATAATAATAAATAAATTTTAAACAAATCACAACTGAGAAATAGAATATAGTAAGAATACAATATATCAACGAAAACAGCTTGTGTATGTTCATCATATCCATATACAAGCATGAATATGTGCATAATTTTGCTTATATCCATAGCCGAGTGGTAGGGTTTCTACCATTCATCCGTAAGCTCCGGATTCGAAGTAGTCAAGAATGGAATTTTTTTCCATGATAAATTTTCAAACACTGTAATATTCTAATAAATAAGCGTAAATAAGCAAATTTAGTCATAAAAATTCAACGAAATTTTTCTGTCTAACTCAGAATAACCTTAAAAAACTGGTCTAAAATAAGAAAAAAATTCAAAAAATTTGTAAAAAAAAATAGTAAAGTAAAACGAAGTTATAAAAGAATAAAATAGTGAAAAAATCTACGGAATTGTAATAAAGAAAAAAACCTTAAATACCATATTATGCAACGAGCCTATAATGTTAGCTATAGATGCAGGAGTGTCAACTACGTTACGAGACCAGCCTAGGTGAATGTTTAATAGATAAAATACGTGTATATATATATATATATATATATATATCTTTCCGAATTTTTTTAAAGATATTTAGGATCTCAAGGATCAAGAGTGTATTTTTACTGATTTTGATGATTTCCAAAATAAGATTTAAGCATCAAAATTTCCAAATTCCGAATAAAAAATAATCTCTATTGTCGACGCATAGCAAGCTGGAAAAAACTATTTGAGGTACTCTTTCGTACAGTACTTGTTTTATTCTTATGAGTGAAATAGTTTTTTGTTTATGAATTTTCGAAACTCCGAAGAACATTACGAAACGCCCTGTATGTTTTTTTTGGGGCTAGATGAACTAGTTGGACCATAAATTGTAAAGATTTGCAAAAAGTGATACTCCATAATTGACATGATTACTAAACATATATTTATAAGAGTGAGGGGCGATATGTACATAATTAAGAGCAAAATTAAAAAAAAAATCACTCTTTAATATATCTTTATTTGCCTTTATTTCTAGTTAAATTCGCCGGGAAAATAAAAGGTGAATTTTAGACACAGAGATGATTTATTAATATTTAAAAAAAAAGAAAACATATTTTTTTATTTTTCAAAAGAAAATAATTATAAAAGAAAATATAGATCAAAAAAATATTTAAAAAGGAATCTTATTTTACGTATAGGAAAAACTGTTATTCTTATTTGTACAAAATAATATTGAGATCAAATTTTTTTTTTTATAACAAAAGTTGAAAGTGTCCACCATTTTCATAAATGCAACCCTTTACCCTCTTTTTCATATTCCATACGACCTTTCGAAGAGTACCTGTTCAAATTTCTCGTAATTCTTGAATTATGTTTGCTTTCAGTTCTTCAGTAGTGTATGGATTATTTTTGAATACACAATCTTTTAGATATCCCCAGAGAAAATATCTGAAGATCAAAAGACTAAGCTGATCATAAACCAGTCGATATTACACTTTAACGAAAGAAGTTTCTCAAAAGGTCCATTATTGGCTCTTGCCTTATGACATATGGCCCCATCTTGTGATAAACCATAAATCTCTCTCATTTATTTCTAAATTGCATTAAATTGCGTTACAATTTCTTGGTAGAAGTCTGAATTTAGAATTTAAAAAATTCAGACAGAAGTCTGAATTATATTTTTTTAAATATAGGGTTAATTAATTCGCAAATTGCAAATCACATAAATTTTATATGTGTGTAGAGGTGAATGGATGATGGTGGGAATTGTTGGAGCTGCAATAGCGATCATTCCGCTTATTAACGTAACAACTCAAATGAAACTAATAGAGAAAAGCATTAATGAAATAACTATTAACAATTAAACGTTTAACCATTACTTATTATGAGCCTAAATTTAGTTTATTTATCTGTGTTTCATGTTGCTGAATTTATAGGAATGATGAAATGTGTTTACCATTATGCTTAAATGCTTTTGAATGGCGATTTAAATTGGTTTACGTATACGGTTGGGGTCATAAACTTCCAACTTCATTATATACGTAGTATAACTTACCTTACACATTGAAATGTATGTGGTTGTTCAAACTATAAGTAGATTATGTAGAAGAATTTACGGTCCTGTTATTTACATCAATTCGAATAAACGCTACATAAACATGAAATATCATACATTTTAATCAATTTCGCTAAATTTATTCATTACAAAATATAATCCTAGATGTAAATAGAATATAATGTAGTCATTCATTACATCTCGATAATCAGTCAGCATGAACGCTTACATACAATATTCTTTATTTAATAAATTATTCATATAAGGAAATTAAAAAACAATCAGGTAGGTCTTCCGTTGTTGTGGATATCATTCGTAGCCTATTAATTTCCCTTAAGTAAGCTATTATATTACCTTTTTACAGACGATACGACTATTTTTTTTATTTTTGAAGATAACTAATATACAGAGCGTATCACGAAGTTCTGCCGGAATTTTCATAACCTATTCTACTCGTGGATTTAAAGGAAAGAGTTCATATAAACATATGTTCTAAAATGCTTCGTTTGCGAGTTACGGGTAGTGAAAATTTCTTTCGGATTTCAGCTACCCCGGTGAAATGAGATCGTACCTAAATTTTTAGGACGTTAATTGCGGAGCCAAATTCGTGACTTCTTACGGTTTTTAACCTGAAAAAGAATAAAATAGGTCCCAGAACCGTATCTGCCTTTGAGAAATCTGGGATGAAAACCAATATATTGGGGTAAAAAACCCTGTTTTTTATGTGACGTATAATAACTTTGTTATATCGTAATAAATACATAAACATTTTAAACAAAACTTGTACAGAATTTAATTCTGAAAAAAACGAGGTAACAAAATTTGAATAAAACAAAGAAAAAATAGAAAATTTTGAATTTTATTTAGAAACAGTACACTAGAAAAAATGTATACGTTCCATTTTATAATAAATATTCAAAAATGAACTCGCCATTTTCAATACAGTTCTTGGCACGCTTTTGTACTGATTTTTTTTTGTTCTTTTTAGTTCTTCAGGGCTGTTTTTAAGTTGCTCAGTCGCATCCACAATGTGAACAATTAATTCCTTACAACAATGTATTTTTGTTTTGTATAGAATATTTTTCATCCACGCAAAAATCCAAAGGTGACTAAATATTTCACCACTAGCTTAAATTAGCAAACGAAGCATTTTAATACGTTATGTTATTAATATGTTTATATGAACTTTTTCCATTATTTTTCCCAGGAGAATCGATTGTGAATGTCCCGGGAGAACTTTATGATACGCTACCAGGTAGCCGGCCTCCGTGGTGTGAATGGTAGCGTCTCGGCCTTTCATCCGGAGGTCCCGGGTTTGAATTCCGGTCAGGCATAGGATTTTCATACACGCTACAAATCATTTATCTTATCCTCTAAAGCAATATCTAACGGTGGACCCGGAGGTTAAAAAAAAAAAATACCACATAGATCCGTGGAATTGGTATTTCATGGATAAAAATATTCCTCTGCTATTTTCCTGGAAGAATCAAAAAATTGTAGAAAAAATTTAATAAACAAGTAGAATAAATATACAGATTTATTATTCTGGTAATTACAAAATAATACATTATAAGGCCTAGTTAGTAATGGGTAGGTGGGTAGATTAACTATTCGTATTAAATTAAAGAACTGTCCCAACTTTTGCCTGGATAGATCAAGGAAACGTGGTCGGAGCATCAACGGAAAATACACACTTTATTACAAAACAAAAGATAAATGTTATTAAATTCCATACTAATTTTTTTAAGATACACAGTAAATAAAATAATATTTCGGTAAATACAAGTATATATATATATAAGTAAAATATAAATCACAATTTAGAAAATTTAGAAACGTTGAAAATTATTTAAAAAAATATTTACATATACATTGAACATTGTGCAGAAAACCAGATTTTAAAAAATTGTTTAAATCAGCAACAGAGTAATTTTTGAAAGTGTATGTTTGGAGTGTCGCTTTATATGGAAGTGAAACTTGGACGATCGGAGTGTCTGAGAAGAAAAGATTAGAACCTTTTGAAATGCGGTGCTATAGGAGAATGTTAAAAATCAGATGGGTGGATAAAGTGACAAATGAAGAGGTATTGCGGCAAATAGATGAAGAAAGAAGCATTTGGAAAAATATAGTTAAAAGAAGAGACAGACTTATAGGCCACATACTAAGGCATCCTGGAATAGTCGCTTTAATATTGGAAGGACAGGTAGAAGGGAAAAATTGTGTAGGCAGGCCACGTTTGGAATATGTAAAACAAATTGTTAGGGATGTAGGATGTAGAGGGTATACTGAAATGAAACGACTAGCACTAGATAGGGAATCTTGGAGAGCTGCAACAAACCAGTCAAATGACTGAAGACAAAAAAAAAAAACAGGTAGTTACTTTTATACGAATTTGAATACTAGATCGTGGTTGCCGGTGTTCTTTCGTGGTTGGGTTTCAATTAACCGTACATCTCAGGAATGGTCGAACTGAGACCGTACTTTATTTACACTCATACATATCATCCTCTGAAGTAATACCTTACGGTGGTTCCGTAGGCTAAACAGAAAAAATAAAATTCTGTTATAATTATATTTGATAGGGATGGATATTGCCAGTTTTTTTTAGTTTTTTTAGAACAATTTATTTTAGGAAAGATTGCACTTGCATAAATATACAAGGTGTAAATTGAAATTTATAATTTTCTAAATATCAGATACCATAATTCATATTAATGGGAGCTAAAAAATGATCCGACCGCCCATTTTTGTTTATTAAAAATTCATTCTGGCTTTTTGATGGAGGTCATAGAGATATCACACTGCAGACGGAAATATACAACAAGTAATCATAACAGATACTTAATCATTAACACAAGGTTACTGTTTAGTTAAGTTACTTCAAAGAAAAACCGTACAATTCCATTTTGTCCAAACAAAATCAATTTGATCAGCCCAATAAAATACGTTGTTTAATAAAACACCCAGTAATTTTGCTTTATGGGAAACAGAGATGCTACCGTTATCGTTAATGGGAATTATATCCACTCGATCACCAATGTTATCAGCGACGTCTATCGGCAACAATGACTTTTTCTATATTTAAAGATAGATGTTTTAAAAACCATCTAGTGAATAACTTTTTTTTTAAATTGTTAACGTAAAATTTTCAATCAGATATAAATACAGTTGTATCATTTATATAGAAAGTAACAACAAACGGTTTGAGGCACATCATTAATAAAATTATTTCAATATACTTGGGTAGATGTACTATTTACTAATCTATTTAATATTATTTCTATACATGTTATTCTTGATGTCTCTGTTCTTCAAATTGAAAATGTTTTATTAGAAGTTAAATTTTTACGGGTCAAACAATTTCACTTGTTTAGAAAAAAAATTAAACCGTATTACTTAGAAGATTTATTTAAAACATGAAGTTTTGCATCGTAATTAAAAGTTGTTTTTTTTAAACACTATGTAATGCCATTTTTAGGTTATAAGGATTATAACAAACACAAAAAAATACTATTATTATTAGTCAAATTTTAATTATTTTGAAGTTATTGTTAATATGATAGGAAAAATTACTTAAAAGTACTAGCAGGTCTTTATTTTTATTTATTTTATTTTTTCATATAGTGGGGATCGACTACTGTGGATGTTAGCCCTTATCATAAGCTAAAACTTTCCAGTTCTCGTTAAAATAAGCAACTAAATTTAAAGGCCAGTCTTTTTAAGCAGATCATTTGGAAAAGAGAGTTTTGTCGTAAAACAATTAAATCTCAGAAGCAGCACAAGATAACAACGGTGTATATAACTCTTGCCACATAAAAACATACAATCCCTTTCTAAGGTTTGACAATGTCATAAAAACTATCAAAAGCGTGTGCAAAGAGCCCGGAATTATTAAGAAAGTATCCTTATAGAAGTTCATCATTAGCTCAAAAGAAAAAAAAAAATAGATAAAGAAGAACATCAAATTATAGTCATCCTAACATGAAGTGTATTACATATTAAAGTCATAATCACTCTAAGAGAAAGTCTTTTCTTAAAAAACTTGATAATTTTCTTCTCTCTTTTATCATTATAAGACAAATCGATTGCCAAATTTCTGTTTAATTTTACCCTCATTTTGAGGTCTCTATATAACTTGCATTCTTTTATTTTATATTTTCCTGTGAGGTATGAGTTACAGCTTCCAAACATCGGTTTCTATTTCCTGCTAAAATATAAGACGAGTGAGTCTAGTTTGAACAACCATCTCTTGTAATGGCAATTTGTTCTTAATTCGTCAGAGCATTTCTTATTCTAATGGAAAATGAGATATCTTTTTTTGGAATTAAGCTTCGTTGTAAGCGTACTCTATCTCTTTATCCATTCCTTTACGTGACATATTTTTTAAAGGCAACTTGTCTGATTAAAGTAATATCGATTTCCTTGCTGAATGCCGATTGTTTGGCTGCTTAATCAGCTGCTTCATTCGCTGGAACACCAGCGTGGCCAGCTGTTCATATGAAGATGCATTGTTTCCCGTTGTCTCTGAGAATCTTAACTCTAAGACATTTTGAACAAATGCATCATGTGTGAACCTATTCCTTAATGCAGTAATTTCACTTAAGGAATCCGAGCTGAAAAGCACTCGCTCCTCGCTGTAATGTAAAACACAGTGAAGAGCTTGCTGAATTGCGTATAACTGTGCTGTACGGACACATTTTTTTTTTATAGTTCCCAGAAGTGGGATTCTTCATGTACGATTCCGACACCGATCTCGTTCTTGACTTATCAATAAAAATATGATGTAGTTTTTACACTCTGATACCATTCATCAAAAAGCACTTTGAATATAAACATCCCGCAAAAAAAAAAAAAACAATCCCGCTGTCTTAAGTGAGGTACACCCTGTTCTATATTCTTTTTTAAGTCTATGCTCCCTCACCTGCGGCTTCTCTTTTGGAAAATGACAGAACTTCTAGTAAATCAATACCTTGATTCCCACAAATTTCCAAAAAATAAAATTTTATCCTACCCAATCGCACAGCTCTGTTTAAGGATGCGCACCTAATTGTGGAAAAATCCATCACCTGTGGAAGCCCGCAGGGCTCCGTTCTCGGTCCCTTGCTGTGGAACCTGATTTTCGACGGATATTTGGACTGACATTCCCGGAAGGGGTCACAGCCCAGGCTTTCGCTGGTGAATGTATCCTGTTAGTTCGTGGTAATTCACGTTTGCAGCTAGAAGACAGGGCGCAGGCGGCTTTGTCAACTGCAGAGGGCTGGATTGACATTAAAAATTTAAGGATTTCTGTGCCCAAGACGAAGTTTATGCTTCTCAAGGGTGCAGACAAATTATCATACAGTCGTAACCTCCGTATTAAGTATAAAGGCTGTGTAAGTATCAGTCGAGTTCGAGTTCATAAGTACCTAGGTGTTTTATTAGATGAGAAGTTTATTTGATGAGAAGTGGTTTAGCAACCACATTAGGCATGTAGCGGTGGACGCCGTTTCTGTTATGCACAAGCCTATGAGGATTGCTCGAAAGGATTACGGACTGTCGGGCCGTCATTTTTATATGGTGTACCGAGGTGTCTTCGAAAGTATGACCTCTTACGCGGTGTCCGTTTGGGCGCATAGATTGGAAAGAAATCGAGCACAAGAAAAAATTAGGAGTGCCCAGGGCAGAGCCTTAATTGTATGCGCTGGTGTTTTTAAAACAACCTCCTTCGAGACTACCACTGAATTGGGAAAGGCTCTCCCAATCGATTTAGCGGTGAAAGTTCGGGCGGCCATGTGGAAATTGCGAACAGACAGGGAGGCCGAGGTATTTGGGATGCGGTTCTGAGCCGGGCCTGTACCGGAGCAGAACGGTGATCGCAATGCACCGGTTCTAAATTTCGAACAGTTGCCCGTCTCCCGCCTACAGAGGAGGCTTTACAGCCTTGCGATGGAAGCATTGAAGCAAGAATGGCATGCGACGACTAAGGGAAGGTCCTTGTATAGATTTATAGACAATCTGGGGGGATGGTATGCCTCTCCTTCGTTTTTAAGGACAACGAGAGCCCGAGTGCTCTCCAATCATGTAAATTTAAACCAATATTGATAAGGTTCCACCTGGCAGCTGATGAGCTGTGCGTCTACGGGGAGGTCCAATCGAACGAACACATGATATTCGATTACCCAGTTCTTGGAAGGCCAGAACTCAGGCCACCCTGGAACTTAGTGGTCAAGAGGAAAATTGGCCACTCACAAGCGGCGAGTCAATGTGGCAAGAGCCGCATTATCGGACATTGTGGGAGTTATTTGATGCGGTTGCACTAGACACCATTTAATATTGAATTTTCAATGTTAATCATCTGGTGTGTAGTAGAATGAAAATTTTGATACCCCATCTGATGGGGTGAAATCCATTCTTCCTCTCCAAGTACCCACATGAGTTGATAATTTATCACGTGCTCAAAGATTTCTCCTAATCCACAAGTAAGCGAGTTGGGATGGTAACTCTGTCGTCCTAGGAATTTCCCCCTTTTTCAAGAATAGGAGCTATAATCGCTATATTTTTTTGTAATCGTGGATATATACCAGAAATCCAAATTGTATTAAAGAGTTGTAGAATTTTCTTTCTTTCAGTGAAATCTCGCATTCTGATCATTTCGTAAGGATTGTTGCCTGGACTACCGACAGTGTACGTTGTTTTATTCAAAACTTAATTAAATTCTTCTTCAGTAAAGTCTTCATTATAGTACCAATAATTCTGAGTAGAAAACAATATATCACTTTCAATTCCAGCTTTGTTCTTTATAAAATCATCGGCATAATTTTTCATCGCACTGACAGCTTCCCAGTGACTCGCAAATTTTTTCAGCTACGTCCAAAGGCTAGGAAAATTTAAATTGAAATTTGGCACTTTAATCTGAACCGTAGCCGAAGTAGTGTGTCCTGTTATTGAGAAAACATACTTTTGCCTGACGGTTCGTTTTTTCCAGTTAGAATTCTTCTTTTGGTAATAGCCCTACAATTTTTTAAATTTAATTAAATTTTCTTGAGTTAGGATTTTCTAAGAATTTTAAAAGCCCTTTTCTTCTTATTTATTGCTTCACGCACAGCAAATAACAACCAAAACCTTAAAATGAATATTTTCTTTACTTTTTATTAATTCGTTTTTTCGTACTATCTATTTACGAATGAATATTAAGTATAAGGTAAACGAAATGTTAAATAAAAGTCTAATCTTGTACTTATAACTACGTAATTTATTTATGATTATTCGAAAAAATGTATCTTCTTATCATTCCTAAAAGTTTAAATTTCAATAAACTTCCGATAAATAAAACTATTTTAAATCTGAAATAGGATTTTAATTTTTTTCTGAACCCGCTTTTACAAGGGAGGAAACAATTTTATTAATTTATCAGGGGGTTACACAATGGGTTAAGGTTAATAAATTCCATGAATTAAAAAATAATTTTGAAAAAAATATGTTTTATGTTTAACACATTCAACTTTTAAAATTTAATTATTTTTAATTCGAATATATTTTTTCAAAGTAAGGCATTATAAGAATAAATATAGTATTATTTATTTTAGATTGATTAGTATTATCTTTTTCTTATTGTTAGTTTTGTCTCCCTTCTGCTGTATATATATATATATATATATATATAAAATAGGGAGTGACACATAAAACGGAGACTTTTGAAATGCGTAGTGGCAGCCATGTACAGTTAGCAGCACTGCTTTATGCAAAAGGCAACCTGGCCATTTAGTCATCACGTAGCAGTTGACATAAAAATATTTGACAAAACTAACTATAGTTTGGATTGGAAGGTACACAGAGGGAGTTCAAAAGTTCCCATACTCGTAATATATTCTCTCTTATTCAAAACTTAATTAAATTCTTCTTCAGTAAAGTCTTCATTATAGTACCAATAATTCTGAGTAGAAAACAATATATCACTTTCAATTCCAGCTTTGTTCTTTATAAAATCATCGGCATAATTTTTCATCGCACTACCAGCTTCCCAGTGACTCGCAAATTTTTTCAGCTACGTCCAAAGGCTAGGAAAATTTAAATTGAAATTTGGCACTCACTCACTCCCCCACTCACCCACTCTCTCGCTCTCTCTCTGACTGTCTGCCTGTCTGTGTGTGTGTGTGCGTGTGTGATAAAACGAATTTATTTTATTACATTTAACTTTGGTGATATTAAAATACAAACTAATATTAATTTTAATATATATATTTATATATATGCATATATAAATTTATAAACGAATCATTTATGATTATTATTTCCTATTAATTCCAGTACTAATATGATGGACCCAATTTAAAAATATTATGTTTTTAAAGTAGTACGGAAAAATAAAAGATGTAATAAATCTAAACGTGGATATTTTTATCAGTATTATCCGAAGAAACGTCTTTAAAATCACACATACCATACCAGAACAGAAATTTGTACGAACATACGGATACCAGAACAGAAATTTGTAACGTAACGAAAAGGTCTATATCATTATGCCTTAATAACTCCCTAACCATGGTCTTCCTAACATTAACTCCACGGTCAGCTTGCCCATAATGACTTTGAGTTTGCGTCACTCGTGAACTGGTTGGCGTAGAGGAGGCACAGCGCAGATCGGCCAAAACTGGCGCTCTCGCTTATTTTGATTCAGTGTAGGTCATGATTAAGAAGTGATAGCACGGTGATTCGTGTGTTTATGTTTAGATTTTGTCGAGATAGATCGATTTAATAATAATAATAATAGGTGTATTTTTGTACAATATTTATGTGTAAAAAATTAAAGTAAACATGTAAAAAAATTCAATATGTCAGCCAGCCTCAGCCCACACAAAAATTTCAGCCGGAGATATAAATTACGCATATCGTTGCTAATCAGAGGTTATGGTTCACGCACAGGTACCTCAATGCCCAGTGTTTCGGGAGCGCCGCAAAGCTGGCACGGAGTGCTCAATGAACGACGCCGATGCACAAGCATCTCCACCGCTGCTGTTCCCGAGACATAACGAGTGAAAACACTCATACATTTGTCAAAGACGTCCCCAGGTTGATGGATATCAACGTCATTCGAATCGATGCAATGTTTGACGAAATTATTATCAAGCTCTCTCTCGACCAGACTTGGAGACTCCGATTGTTATCAACAACAATCCAAGACACAACAGCTCCCTCGTTGACTTCATGAAGATTGAATTCGACTTCAACTACGTGTTCGCTGAACCAAATACACTGGGCAACAGCACTATCGATTGTACGTTCACCAGACACATTGATGTTGATGTTATGTCTTATGTCTTTTACTTCTCATATCACAGACCAATATTGTACAAAATTGTCATCGAATATTAATCGAAATAAATATCATGTACCATTTAGTGTCTGCTTTTAATTTAGACACTAAATTTAGTACGCAGTCAATGTCTCGACATTTTTAAAAGGGACTCGCTGACATACAGACCAACCAATTCATCTGTAGAGTTGACTAAAATTTTCCATTGTTTTCCGTTGACTAAAAACTAAAATTTTCCATTGGAGATTTCCAATTTTGTTAAAAAAATACGATGGTGGCTCTCCCGTATATGTTAGTCGGTCTGCAGCTCGGAGGAACTGCATCCAAGGTTTGTAATGTTTCCCGTTAAACCAACGGCCGTGCGCAACGATACAGACCCACCCGATTTTTTTATTTATAATTAAGAAATCATTATGTAAAACCTACCAACATTTTTAGAAATGAAAACAGAATAAGCTTAAGAAATAAATTTATAGTTAAAGAATTTATACTAATAGTAATGAGGTTAAATAAATTTTATACCTGACCTTGCATAATCCATTTTTAATTAGTTAATTCAATAAAACAGGTATTTCTACATTGTTTCATAAAACAAACAATTATATAATTGCTAATTTTATTATAAAAAATAACATAAATCTTTTTAAATATATTATTGAAGAATCTGATTAAATAAACTGAATCAGACGAAACACTAAATATAGATAGACAAATGAAATTAAATATAAATTATGCTAATAGAATTCAAATGTAACTTTATATAACCTAATTTGCATTATTATTTATGGATGCAACAAATTTCATTTCCATTTCACTACGACAAATATAATATTTAAACTTTATTACGACAAATGTAATTATGATTTCCATTACATTTGCACATACATTTGTTTTGTTTTTCTTTCTAACAATAAAATATCAAATTGCAACAATTTTTTTATATGCTCCAAAACGTTTTTCTTTTATATATATAATTATATATATATATATATATATATATATATATATATATATATTTAAAAATTATTTCAATAAATTCAAATTCAATTTTTATAAACAAAAACACAGCAACCCTTATTTTAATTTAAAGCTGTTTCAAATGGAAATTTAAATATTCAGAAGAGTTTATTGATCAATTATCGCATATTTAGCGACAATAATGAAATTTTTCCTCTTGTGATTGCAAAGGTAGGAAGGACAATTCAATATTTTTTAATAACGGTTCTCAAACAGTTTTTTTTTTTTTTTTACGTACGACTCATGTTAATTACGGATTCAGTGGCATACCACTGAAATATTAAATATGTAATATATTAATAGGATAGTGATAGAGTTACATCTAAAATGGTAAAGCAATAAAAAATAAAGTATTATATAAAAGTATCTAATTAAAAAATCTATTATTAAAAGTATCAATATTTAAAATATTAAAAGTATTATTTTAAAAAGTATCTATTACAAATTTAAAATAATATGTATGTATTATTAGATTTAATATTAAAAATATTTTTATAAGTATCCATTTAAAAAATCTGATGTGGACACCACATAACATCTTTTTACGCCTATTAAATTACGTAAACACATTTTTTAAAAACAAAAAACTTTATTTCATTAATAATTTCTGATATTTTTACTTCCTTGTACGAAGTAAAAGAAGTATTGTGAACACGGAAAATTTCTGTTTGCGGAAAATTTCAGATTTCAGTGGAAATATCCATTTTGACCATCCCTAAATCCATTTTGACTAGTTTCGGTCTGTAAGTCCGTACGATTGTATCTCACGTAACTCAGTAACGATTAGCCGTAGGAAGTTGAAATTTTGGATTTATGACTGTTGTAACATATAGTTGTGCCCTTCCCCTTTTGATTGCAATCGAAGGAACCAAAATCCAAAAGAATTTGGATTTTGGACTTTGTCTTATCTACAGTAATAGGCCGTTATTGAGAGCTTTTCGACGATATATCATAAGTGGTACTTATTTTCATTGATTCCACAGTTATAGCCAAATAAAAAATTAATTAATAAAATATTTGGATCTTACAAGGGGAAGGCACATCGATTTGAATCAGACTTCATCTCCTTTTTTTTAATTTAAATATATTGATTTGTTAATAATTATTAACAAATAAAAAGTTACGATAAAAAAAAAATAATAATGAAATAGGCGATTACAAAACAACAAACGTAGGTAGAGCTGCCAACCTCTTTATTCGAAATTATTGTATTAACGTTTGTAAAAAGTATTCTGCTTGATTTTCGTTTTAAAACAAACATATAGTACAATATAGATAACCGTAGAGCTAGGGCGTTAAATGAGGTCCAATTTTTTTTTTTTTTTTTTTTTTTTTTAGGTTTTTTTCCACTTAACATTCTAAGTACAGTATAATTTTAATGGTAAGTACTTCATTCAGGGCCAAGTTATTTGATTAAAAATTTGTTTCCTTAATTACGTGTTTAATATTCAACAGTTTTTTTCTTTTACAAATGTAAAAACGTCATTTGAACAAGGGTTCAAACAGGGACAAAATTTTTGTTACCGAATATTTAGATTTTTTCTTAATTTTACTTTAAATAATGCAGAATTAAAAAGTTACTATTTGAAAACCTTAAGGTGAATTTTAAATAAAAATCTGTCAAGATTTTTATGTGAAAGAATATTAAAAATTATTATCAGTTTCATATACGTCTACATGGTACTATCTTCACAATAGTTCCGCATAAAAATGTAATTCTATTACTTTTTAGGTAGATTTCTTAAGGATACCTATTGTAAAGGGTACCATGATTCGATTTCCGAAACGTTTCGACATATCTTCGCTTATCACATCCTCAGACCCCAAAACCACCGGCAGTTCATATATATATATATTTCACTTCCTTATGGACACGATAACTGTCGTAATTTTGCGCCAATCACATTCAAATTGTTTCCTAAAACTAACTCGACCCAAAATCTCGTTCGAGTTCGTTAATGGGCAAAATTAGATCATGGGGGTGGAAATGGAGAGAGCTTTATCAAAAAAAAAAACAAAAAATCTTTATTACTTTCTTATTAAGTAAAATATCGAACTCGTTTAAAGTTCCTACAATTCTTTGGATAAGGGCCTATAACGTATCTAAGTAATTTTTTTGATATCACCAACCATTGGCCGAAGGGGTGGAAAAAACGGGGTTTCAAAGACAAAAAATCATACTTCCCTTAATGGTCACAACATCAAATCGGTTTAAAGTGATCGTTAGTCCTGTAAACATTATCTAAACCCTTTGTTTGATATAATTTCTGATATGACTAACCCTTACGGCAAGGGATGACCAAATATTTCTGGAACTGTAAGAATGTGGGGCTTGTGGTATTCTAAACATATGAAACTTTTTTCAAATGCAATCATTGTCATATTGAGTAAATTTTAAGTTTTTTTTTAACTTTAAGATGGTAATATTTTTTATCCCCTACCTCCGCCTTCCGGCGTGCCGATAGGTATTTTTTAAAGTTGAATTAACATTCTTTTCTCGTTTTCTTAAATAAATAAAAAAACAGTGGTTTATGGAAAGAACAGTTGAAATAATCTTAAATTTATGTGATAATTTTATGTTACTTTTACATTTCATAGAGAATCATGTTTACCGGTGTCATTCAACTTCCCAAATAAGGTTAACCAAAATGTTTCGGAATATATTTAGACGAATGATGGAAAATTTATATATGAACAAAATGGAAGAGATTGTCTTAAATTTCAAAAACTCTTTAGGATTTTAGGAAAACTATTAAATGTTTTCTCTTTTAGTAACTAAAACATTAAGCCTTCATTACAGTTCAAATCCAAACAGCATAATCAGAAAGTTATCAAGGTACACTTCTAACATAAATATTCTCTCCCATTAAAGAACTAAGAAACAAATTTTTCTCTAAATAATATAAAATCATTTAAATTTAATACGAATCACTTAGTCTAGAAAAACTAGCGAGATACCAAGTAGAATAAAATTTGACATCCATACATTTATTAAAAAAAAAAAAAGACAAAAAGATAAAGCCATTCATTTTCAAAATACATCATTCTAAATTAAGAAAGATTTTGCATATCATAGACAAGCTATAAGAAGGTACTTACCTCAATGGTATATCCCTTCATCAAGACATCTTACCAACAGATAAAAATTAAGTAACTACACATTTATCGCTATAAGTAAGAGTAATGGATGAATATTGTTAATAATTTAAGAGGGAACGACTGAAGAAAGATTATTATTTATTCAGTGAAATTGAAACTTCTTTTAAGGCTACTTTTCAACATAATCCCTAGCTACATTCAGGCATTTGTCCAATTTACTGTGAGCTTTCTTAATCCAGTAGTAAACAATTGTTCACCTCGGTTTCTGAGTCGTTCTTGATTGGCTTATTGTCGCTAAGCTCGGTCCCATTTAAAAAGTACGAATCTCGGCTGATAAACTTTGCACACTAGCGTACTACACGGAGACAAAAGGTATTATCGAGTTGGACGTGGGAGCACATGATAGTTGAAATCCCCCTCTACAAACCTGCTGCCATAAGCGTTGAAATCCCTTTACCAGTTTGTTTTCAGTAGTAGTTAAAATAAAGTCGAGTACGGTAAATATGTCAACATGGTTAAAACAAACCGCAGTGATAGAATTTTTAACAGCAGAAAATGTGAAACCTACGAATATTTTTCATCGTTTAAATGCGATTTACGGTAGTGAAACTGTTGACAGGAGTACTATGAATATGTGAGCGTTTAGATTTCGCGAATGTGAAGCTGGTAAAGCGACAATTGAGGACGCACCTTGCAGCGGACAACCAGTTTCTGTGACTGATGAGAAACATCGAAAGGAGGTGGGCAATTTGCTTTAAAGTGATCGGCGAATCACCTAGCAACGCATCGTTATTCAGTTAGGCATATCTAAAGAACGAGTCGGCCATATTATCGATCAATTGGGTTACCGTATAATTTGTGCACGATGGACACCGCGTAAACTCTCTGATGGCTCTCCGTAAGCTGAAGTTTGAGCCTATTACGCACCCCCATACTCGCCGGATTTGGCTCCGTACATCTTCCACTTCTTCGTCATCTCAAGAGGGATCTCACATTTTCTGCTCGATTTATAAAGATTTTTCCTTCCAGTTAAAGAAGTTGCTCGGTTAATACACTTTTTACCATACTATTTTAACATCCGCGAAAGAATTTCGGTCGGTTTTATATCATTAGAAAATAAAAATCTTTTTACCACACGGTGTTCACGGTATATTTTTCATGCAAAATTGACATTTTGAAATAAACAAAGATATTTTTATTAATGAAAATTCTTTTAGAACATCTGATATATTCTTTGTCCACCGGGCTGGTCTAGCGGTTAACTCATCACCGCAAATCAGTTGAGTTTCGAATTTGAGAGTTCTAAGGTTCAAATCCAAGTAAAGGCAGATTATTTTATACGGATTTGGATACTAAATCGTGGATACCGGTGTTCTTTAGTGGTTGGGTTTCAATTAACCACACCTCTCTGTAGTCATCGACGTGAGACAGTACAAGACTACACTTCATTCACATTTATACATAACATCCTCATTCATCCTCTGATGTAATACCTTTTTGTGGTTCCGGAGGCTAAACAGAAAAATAAGAGAGATATATTCTTTCGATTAGGTAGTTACCTATACTCTAGAACCTAGAGATATAAATGGTCGACCAGTTGTTATTCAGATTAGCATGCAGGTTTCTAAATTGGCTGATCTTGGTTTGAGTTTCCAGAAATGGAATATATATATATATATATATATATATATATATATATATATCATTAAAACAAGGTTAAAACACCATAATAATTGTGATATTTTCACTTTGTTTTACAATTATTGTAAAATAATTCATTTAATTACACATGCCGCGCCCAGACGCGTGCTTACACACACACACACACACACACACACACACACACACACACACACACACACACACACACCCATATATATATATATATATATATATATATATAAGTTTTAATAATTTATTAAAAATATAAATTGAATAGTCCTTGAAATACTAGACACATTCATTAGTTATTTAAATTATTTTTAATTTACAATTCATAATATTTTACATTTCTATGATCAATTTATTTGTTTAAAAAATTAATCAAATTTTAGTTATTAAAATAATATTTAAAAAAAAAAAATTAAATATAATAGTTTAATAGTAATTTTTAAAAAATAATAAAAATAATAATTTATTAATTTTTTAAAATTTTTTTCATGAGTTTAATTTAGTTAGTTTAATTTAAGTATTAGTGTAGTGGAAGGGGAAACTAAAGTAGAATAAAAAGGCGAAAAAAGCTCTTGCTTTCCAGTTTAATATAAAAACATGTACTTACATTTACGTAGTCTAGATATAGTTGATGATAATACTCAGGAATATAAATTCTTAGAAAATTTCATCCTTGGCTTTCGAGTAAAATATTTTATCAGTTTTATTAACAGAAATATTTATCTGTTGCACACTGCCTATAAAATGTGTTTAAAATCACTTAATTTGGTTTACATTCAAAATATTCCCTTCTACCCAGAATCATCTAACTTCCCTCTCCATCTTACATTAAGCTAAAAATTTAAAGCGCGTAAGAAGACTTTTGGTTCTTTTTAAGCAAAGTTTTAATGAGAATTGTCATGATAAATTTATGGGCGTGTATATTCTAAACGTCCTTACAATATATCTTTCCTTTATTTTATTTTACCATGTATGGATAGATTTCTTTAGAGAACGAAACTGATTATTTACTAAATCATGTAACTTTATAATAGCTCTAAAACTAAAATTTAATATGAAAATAATTTTTTTTAAATTAAATTTAAAATTAACCTTATTTTTTTAAACAGAGTTTTTTAATCGTTTTTATAATTTAATCGTTTAAGTTTTATGCATTAAATATATAAAATGTAGTATATAGTAGAAAAGAGAAGTGTCTGATAAAAAAATATATCATAAAAATATAAGTGTCAGATAAATATTTATTTTTAATTTTAAAAAAATTGTCATTTTTTATAGTTACATATTCAATTATTTTAGCGTTAATGTACGAGTATATATATATACAGTGCATTTTTATATTTGTTAATATATTATACTTTTTTAACTAAAATTCTGAATTTGATTTAATTCTTATTTTTTTTACTTTTTAGAGGGTTTTTCTAATTTGTTTCTTTTTTTATTAATTTTAATATTAATATTAGTTAAATAAAAGCTTTTTTAAAAAAATAATTTTTTTATATGTAATCAAATATATTTTTGTAATTATTTTTGTTTTTTGTATTTTTTTTATTTTTATTTTTTACATTTTAGTCTTAATGATATAATAGTCTTACTTTAAATGTCAGGAAAAGATTTTTGAAAGTGTACATTACAGGAAGCAATTTTAGGCCTCAGATTAATAGTAGAAGGAAGATTAAAGAAAAACAAACCAACATACTTGGCGTTTATAGACCTAGAAAAGGCATTCGATAACGTAGACTGGAATAAAATGTTCAGCATTTTAAAAAAATTACGACGGTTCGAATATAGAGATAGAAGAACAATTGCTAACATGTACAGGAACCAAACAGCAACAATAACAATTGAAGAACATAAGAAAGAAGCCGTAATAAGAAAGGGAGTCCGACAAGGATGTTCCCTGTCTCCGTTACTTTTTAATCTTTACATGGAACTAGCAGTTAATGATGTTAAAGAACAATTTAGATTCGGAGTAACAGTACAAGGTGAAAAGATAAAGATGCTACGATTTGCTGATGATATAGTAATTCTAGCCGAGAGTAAAAAGGATTTAGAAGAAACAATGAACGGCATAGATGAAGTCCTACGCAAGAACTATCGCGTGAAAATAAACAAGAACAAAACAAAAGTAATGAAATGTAGTAGAAATAACAAAGATGGACCACTGAACGTGAAAATAGGAGGAGAAAAGATTATGGAGGTAGAAGAATTTTGTTGTTTGGGAAGTAGAATTACTAAAGATGGACGAAGCAGGAGCGATATAAAATGCCGAATAGCACAAGCTAAACGAGCCTTCAGTAAGAAATATAATTTGTTTACATCAAAAAATAATTGAAATATCAGGAAAAGATTTTTGAAAGTGTATGTTTGGAGCGTCGCTTTATATGGAAGTGAAACTTGGACGATCGGAGTGTCTGAGAAGAAAAGATTAGAACCTTTTGAAATGCGGTGCTATAGGAGAATGTTAAAAATCAAATGGGTGGATAAAGTGACAAACGAAGAGGTATTGCGGCAAATAGATGAAGATAGAAGCATTTGGAAAAATATAGTTAAAAGAAGAGACAGACTTATAGGCCACATACTAAGGCATCCTGGAATAGTCGCTTTAATATTGGAAGGACAGGTAGAAGGGAAAAATTGTGTAGGCAGGCCACGTTTAGAATATGCAAAACAAATTGTTAAGGATGTAGGATGTAGAGGGTATACTGAAATGAAACGACTAGCACTAGATAGGGAATCTTGGAGAGCTGCATCAAACCAGTCAAATGACTGAAGACAAAAAAAAAGTCTTAATGAACAATAACCTTTTTACACCCAAAACAAATATTCATAATAATATTTATTGTTTGTATATTATTGTTTGTTTATTAAGACTAAAAAGTAAAAATATTTATTTTTACATATCGAAGTTATATACGTGTACCAAACTTCAATCATTTTCATACGATAGTTCATGAGAAATGAAAATTTTCAACTAAATGCATGAATTTAGCGTAGGGGTAGCGCGTGGTGGCGTGGAGGTGGGTAATATTAAATTCCGACACCGTAGTGCTGCATTGTTATCGAAGTTACACGTATTTACGTGTACCAAATTTCATTGATTTTCATACGATTGATCAAAATGTATAGCAGTTACAAGATTTGATTATAACTAAAGGAAGTTAATAAAAGCTTATAATAACAAAAAGTATTTTTTTCAGTAATATAAACCCAAACATATATATGTAAATGATTTCAAATAATATTGATTTAAATAAAACAAAAATGTTATCCCTGTGTTTAATGTACAGAGATAATCCTTGTTTGGTAATGATTTAGGTTCCTGTTACAATTCTGTTATATTATTAATACAGCTGGGTCTACAATGAGGTGAACCGAGCAGCACGTCCAGTTGTCCTCTATGTTTACAAAGTTTCACCGATGAAACTTTGATTTTATTGAACATATTAATTTATATATGTATAAACGTTAACATATTTGCTAGAAAGAGGAAGCTAAAATTAACTAACCTCTATGTAATAAAAAATGGTCTTAATAAATAGCACACTTTTTGTTGTATTTTATATTAACTACATTGAATAGTAGAACTCTTATAATTAAATTTTACTACAGCTAATTTTCGTAGTCAAAAGTTCTGAGGTCCAAACCCTAGTTAAAGTTGCTTTTACGTGGATTTAATTACTAGACAATGGATACCGGCGTATTTTGGTGGTTGGGTTTCAATTACCCATACATCTCAGGAATGGTCGGCGTGAGTCAGTAAAAGGCTACATCTTATTTACATGTCATACATATCATCCTCATCTCATTAGTGTTGATGAGGCAATACCCCCCTCCACTAGGGGGTTTGATTATTGTTCATTAGTTAAACAAATTTCAACTTATACATTAGGAAAAAAAAATTATAATTACCATAAATTAAAAAGAACACATGTATTTTGATTTATTAGAAATAGAAGCATGTTTTTTCTGTATTAAAAAAAAAAACACAATTATATTGATGTAATTCTGATACCTGAAGTAATTTCAGGCAAAAAAAACAAGGAGAGATAAATATTAAAAATTAAAAAACACGACTAACAAAAAAATACATTTTACGGTAAATAATTCAATAATAACAATAAAAAAATATTAGAAGTTATTAATGATATAAAATTTTATGTACTTTTCATTTTTTTAAATGTGTATATGTAATTTAAATAGGCGGACAAGGAAATCATATGGTGTCCACATCAATTTTTTTTTCATTTATGAACAATAATATTTTAATTATATAATCTCTTGAACCAGATGGGATGGAAATAACATTAAAATAATATTGATATAATGATGTATTACTATCGTATTAAAAAATAAATGAAAAACTTCCAAAAAAGAACAATATAAAAAACTATTTTGAAAATCAAAATATGTATTCACATACAAAGATTGTACTCGATATTAAATGCTATTACTTAGTATGAAAATCAATAATACAAGCTTTTCCCACCCCAAAACACAACGCAACTGAACAAACATATTTTCATCTAGAAAGTACTATTAATTTTTTTTTACAAATTTTTTTACTACAAATGAAACATCTATATAACAAAGCCAAATTCTTTGGATATCAACTTCAAATATTTGTTAACAAGTTGCTTTTTTCTATCCTATCTACGTCTATTGTTATTAGCACATAATGTTAATATTTTTTTCCTGCAGTGTGCTTGATATAAGAATGTTTCTGTAAATTTAACACTTGAATCTTTTGTTTGAACATTGTTTTCCTTTATGAATAATGAAAGCTAACTAGCAATAGAGTTCGATAGAATTTTACCATTCAGTAAATTCATGACTAATTCTTGTACACTTTTATACTTAGTTGTTAATTTTTAGATTAGGTATTTTTTTATTGGCAGTGGTTACAAAAGGAAATTTGCCGGAATTAGTAATTTTTACTTTCTAAGCATTAGTATTTATTTTAAAACATTATTGTACTATTAGTTAGTAAAATATATTTAGAAATTAATTTTAGAATAATCATGGACATATGTTTGAGGTTGAAAGTAAATTCACAGCTGATGTAATATTGATGGAGCGGCTCAACGGCAAATTTATCAACTACTTGCTCCCCGTCGCAGCTTCGCTCGCGCTATATGATTATTTCTTTCTTTTTTTATTTTTTTTTTAACCTCCGGGACCGCCGATAGGTATTGCTTCAGAGGATGACGTGAATGATTTGTAGCGTTTGAAAATGTCATGTCTGACCGGGATTCAAACCCGGGATCTCCGGATGAAATGCCAAGACGCTACCACTCGTGCCAGGAAGGTTGGAGCTACATTGGCTACTTGATTTCCTGTAGCGGTCAATATTTTTATTTTATACTTTATAGTCGATTTTAATTTTTAATTGCTTGGCATTTCTCCCGCCATCAATCAATTCGGTCGTCCTAAAGCATAAGACTGAATGCCACAAATGGCTACTGAGCCTCGAAAACAGTGTCCTAACTAGCTCCTAGAGCTAACCTAAAAACATAAACGGAATAAGCTTGGTACCATACACCACTCGTTTACGTGACCCACGGCTCACTTGTCATATATCACTAAAATGGATAGGCGCACCCCGTCAACTACTAAAACATATATAACTATCAATAATTAAATTTATCTCGTCAAATATACTTTTTATTCAAGTAAGAGGAGGCAGGTACAGCTTGTCAGATATTCGGTAACGGTGGGAGGGGCTGTGTTGAGCCACATTTCCCCCCCCCCCACCATGTGTTGTACGGCCCCATGTGTTGGGGCCGTATTCCTTCGCACCCCTTAAAAAAATCGGAAATAAAAAAAAAGAAAATGGTTTTTAAATATTTATCTGAAGAGTATTTGCAAGCAAAAATCTACTGATTATCTCGCTTTTACTATAGTCGGGAATGGGAAAATTTACAATCATTGTTGAATATTTTTTACTCTTCTTCATCCCATTTCAAGGTCGAATTTCAAAAATTTGGAAATTTGTTTATTGAAATTCAAATTACACTCTCTAAAATCAGGTTGATTTCTTCCGTTTGTATTTGAGAAATTAAAAAATAGCAGGGTTTCAAAAAAAAATTCAAAAATCCATTTTAACCCTTGAAACTCGGAATTTCAAAAAATCTAGAAATAGGTTTGTAAGTATTCATAATCATTCAGTTCAAACCCAGCTCACACAGTAATAGACACAGTTCACAATCCATTAAATTTTTTGCTTTAACTGTCCAATCTCCAATACTACATATATATTTTTTTTTCGAAATTTTTCGAGATGAACTATCTCCAAAAACGTTTTCAGTTATGCCAAGAAACATGGATAAAAATTTGGTTGCGATTGATGGATTAGTTTTTGTTTATCCCGAACAAAAAGACACCCTCTTCCTCTTTATAAAATAGTATATATTAAGGTGATTGCATTTGTTGTAACTTCTGTTCCTCAACTAGAAAAACAGCTGGAATACTAATGGATTCACTATTTAACCATTTTTAAGAGACAAATTAAGGTGATTCCTCCCCCGCAAAGATTTAATAAAGAAATTATAATTAGTAACTTCATTTAATTGATTATATTTTCATTAGAGTAATTAAGTGAATATATAATAATGATACATGATCCAGTAAGTTTGACTATTGATAATATTAAATTACATTCCTCATTTATATTTATAAAATCATCATTCTTCTATCACAGTCTTACATAAATGTTATATTTTATTATTCCTACCTGTACTTTAAATGGTTTTCTATTTACAGGATGAAATTGCCTTTGAACACCTTACTCAAGACAAAATTGATGGATACATAAATGAGATGGGTAAAGATCGGAAAACGGTTGAAAAAGAAGTTTCAGAAATAAAATCGTGGCTTGCAACTCACCCAGTATTACCGACTGTTGATGGTAAAACATTGAACATTTTGCATAAATAAAATACTCATGTATACTTAAGTCTGTTTCATTTTGAGTTATAATTTTCTGTTTAAATCTTAGAAAAATAAGAAAATCGTGTAATTAATGTATTGTAATATAATAGAAATAGTAAATACAAAGTACATACGAGGGTCAGTCAATTATTATCCGCAATGTAATTATAAATTTTGTTGCAATACGAATAGGAAACTTATATGTACATCATTTTTCAACATGCATTACAACGCACTTGGTCCATCGTTGCACAAGCTTCCTGATGCCCTCTTAGATAAAGGTTTTCGGTTTTGACTAAACAAGTGATAGTTAGAAGAGGCAAGATCAGGACTATACGGAGGATGAAGCCGGTACTTCAAAGTTGAGTTTCTGAAGCGTTTCAGCAGTGTGGGCAGCAGTATGTGAACGGGCATTGTCGTGCGACAACACACCTTTCGACGCAGTCCTCGGCGTTTGCTTCGAATTGCAGGCTTCAGCTTGGCAGAAGGCATCTCACTGTAACGCGCACTGTTTATTGTCGTGCCCCTTTCCTCATAATGTTCTAGTACTGGACCTTGTGAGTCCCAAAAACCGTAAGCATCTGTTTTCCTGCGGACGGTTGGGTCTTAAAGTTTTTTTGCAGGGCGTATTTGGATATTTCCATTCCATACTCTGCCGTTTACGCTCCGGCTCGTAATGATGGATCCGTGTTTCGTCACCCGTGATGATTCTGTCTAAGAAGATGTCCCGTTCGTTACCATAGTGATCCAAATATTTTTGGCAAGTCCAAGCGCGTTTGTTTATGCAACTGTGTAAGTTGTTTTGGGACCCATCTTGCACAGACTTTAAGAAACCCAAGCCTTTTGTGATGATTTCGTAGGCAGAACCGTGACTAATTTCCAGACGATGTGCCATTTCATCAGTAGTTACTGGTCTGTCTAAGAAAACCATTTCACGTGCACGCTCAATGTTTTCTTCATTTGTGGCGGTAGACGGTCGTCCGGTTCCTTCGTCGTGCGTAACACTTGTGCGACCGTTTTTGAATTTTTTCAATCCTTTCGTAGACACTCCGTTGCGGCAACACACTGTTCCCGTACCGTACCGAAACTTTTCGATAAATTTCGGCCCCTAATACACCTTCCGACCACAAAAAACGGATCACTGAACGTCGCTCTTCTTTGGTGTAAACAGAAAGCCGGCAGCCATTTTTAATCATTTTTACTAAAAAGAATTTATACCGCTACAAACTGTGTGAAAATTAGTTTTAAAATTAATCTTATTAACTTTTACTCATTCTCATCGTTCAGTTTCAATGTTTTTCTATCTACGATATTCCATTTACAGGTAATTTATCTAGTAACAGATATACAAATGTCACAAATGTAAATTTTTTTTAAAATTAAAAATCGAATATATTCTTTTTAATAAAATAAAAAAAGGAATATTTACAAAAATTAGAAGTAAACCGTTTACCTTTTAAATTTACCTTTAAAGTAAAGTTGTAGTCAAAAACTATTGTCTTTTAAGATATTATTAAATTTGAAATTCTACAGATAAAATATTTTTTAAATATTATATCTTTATATGATATTAATTAAAAAAATTGGTCAGTTTGTTTTAATTCCAGTTAAACAATCGCTTTAACTTTCTTTAAAATTTTTCATTGGTTTATACCACCATTAAAGAGAATAAAGTGACGGAATATTTATTTTCTCCCTAAAGTGGCGATAACTTCTATTTTAATTTACTGCTGTTAATGATTTTCTACCTTCACTGCTTTAATCGACTACACTTTTTGTTAACAAAAATAATACTATAAAGTTTTTGATAAGTGCGGCCACCTTGTGTCAGTTAGAAGGCGAAAGACGACTCCTGTTAAACCCCATCAGGGCTAGAAACGGGGGGGATGGTGTGGCGACCGAAAGCGTCACAAGGCGGGTATCTTCCCCCTACGGGATTAGGATGGATGCAACCTTGTGACAGCTAATGAAATATAACTGTCCGAACGCTCAGCGGTTGTTTTTTTTTTTTGTATAAATTTTTTGGTAAACTAAAGTAATTTTTATCTTTTTATTTTTAATATAAAATGTTTCAAATTTTAAACATGGTTTTCTTATTTTAATTGTGCCAAAACATACTTTTAAATATTTAATTATATTTGTAAATTAGTGCGTGCTAAATAATTTTTATGATAATTTTTGTTTTACTTTTTATATTAATTAGATGCTCATTTGGTTGTTACTTTCAATGTAATATTACTTTATATAATAATGATAAATGTAAAAAGTTATTAAGATTTCTGTAGCGTCATATTTTGGCTGGTCCCTCTCTGTATTTCTATTTATTATTTTTTTCTATTTTGATTTTTAACACAATGACTGAACCTAAATATAAATTAAATCTAAATTGTATTTTTTATTTTATGGCACCTAGTCTGAACCGCTTAAATGCTGAAGTCTAATTGCGCTTTCTTCAAGAACAATTGCCGCAGCTGCTTAAAGATGTTCTTCTATTGCTGAAACGCAATGGATACTTCCAAAGGCGCGCCTCCACACTTTTCTTCTGCAATTTCCACTCATTTAAATCATCATTTCTCTGAGAAATGGATCGATAGTGGTAGTCCACATTCCTGCCACGAACATCGCCTGATCGTCTGACCTTTCGATTTTTGCGTCTAGATGGATGAAAAATATTGTAAACAAAACAAAGTAGGACATTCTCGGGAGGAATTATTTGTTCACATTATGAATGCGGCTGAGTAACATAATGACAATCCTGAAGGACTAAAATCAGTACAGAAGCGTGCCAAGATGTGTTGAAAATGGCTAGCTTATTTTTTAATAGTTATTATAAATGGGTACGTACAATTCACTCTCGTCTGGTATACTGTTTCTTAATAAAATTAAAATTTTTCTAAGTTTTCTTTGTTTTAGTCGACATATCTTAGAGCATTTGTTAAAAATAAAATTCTGTTCAAGTTTTGTTTAATTTTTGTACGTGTTTATTACTTATTTAACAAAGTTATTGTACGTCAAACATAAAAAAACAAGAGTTTTTAACCCCAATTTCTTGGTTTTCATCCCAAATTTCTCAAAAGTAGTTGCAGATAATTCTCTGAGACTTATTATATTCAATGTTTCAAGTTTTAATTATATATATATATATATATATATATATATGTGTGTGTGTGTGTGTGTGTGTGTGTGTATTTATAAATTTTTTTAATTAAATAAGTGTAAGCTACATTTATAGAAAATTTTACACGGCTGCATCTTTGACGATAGGTGAAAAAAATAATTTCACGTGACCTTTTTTCATTTTTCAAAGGCTGCGTCAAAAAAAATAAAAGGATGTTTATATACTGTTTATAAGAATAAATTAAAATTATAAAAATGGAATCTATACTGAAAGAGACGAAATTTATTAAGGATTAAGTGTCTGTTTTAGGTAACGAATTTAATTTCTCACCAGATGAAAAATTTATTAGAAGGAAAACAACAAAATAACTATTACTTTTGCCCCCACATATGAAAACAATAACGGATCCATAAAAAGATTGTGTTTAACAGTTTTGAATTGGAAAAAGATATCTCAAAAAACATAAAGTTGTGGTATGAAAGACAAATGAATAAATCTTAGAATAGTATCATTGAAAATAAACTTCAATTTAATTTCAACGATTTTATTTAATGAATAACAATTTTATTTTATTAAATTTCAGATGATCTTTTCCTGGAAAGATTTCATTCCCACTGTAAGTTCAATATTGAGAAAACGAAGAAAAAAATGGATATATATTATAAAACAAGAATTATCGAACCTGAAATGTTGTTAAACAGAGATCCACAAGATCCGATTTTGCTTAAAGTGAAGGATGTTGTGTAAGTACTAAATTGTAGGTAAGGTATTTAATATTTAAATATTTAATTCTTAAACTGTGTTCTTTTTTATCTTTAATATGTATTTATAACTTTGTAAATAACCAAAAAAGTTTTCCTATATTTTTTCTACAACAAATACCTTGTGCAAATTATTTTTGTTATTTATCAACTCATTTCTTATTTTCCTATTCTATTTTGTTACAAATTAGAATTTTTATTAATAAGTTATAACCATAAAGTACCGGGTTTGATCCTGAATAAAGGATCAAACCAGACAAAAAAGTTAAATCCCTTGTCATACAAAAGATACCAATAGCAATGAGGGGATTAACAAGTTAAGTTATGAGTTATGAAAACTAATTCCTTTCTCCTTCAAAGGATGAATTGTCAGATAATGACTTATATAATAGAAGGCTAAAATTTCATATCCTCGTAAAATCCGGTTTATTAAACTAAAGTTTTATTATATACTTAATTTCTGATTGAATGGATATAGATAAGCAAGAAGTTAATATTTTTAAAAAAATCGATCTTTTTCTTGTTTCAATTACAGTTCTAAACGTTTGCAATAGGTTCAACCTAAATAACTATGATTAACCCAAATAAAAAAAAGATACAATAAAATCAATGTTAAAAATTTATTTATTTACCGCATTAGTGTTATGCAAAACAGAATTAATCAGCAATTAACCATTGTGTTTTTACACACCTCTTAGATGTTGTTTTGAAAAATAATTCATCGTCCTGACACATTTAATAGTAAAATAACAGTTCAGTTAATGAAATTCAAAAAGAAGTCAAGCGACAAACCGAATGAAAATATTCTATTCTTAAAAAAAAATAACATTTCTTAGCCTGCTATTAATAAATTAATATTACGAGGCTCGGCTGATAAATTTTTCACACTAGCGCGCTGCACGGAGAGAAAAGGTACTATCGAGTTGGGCGTGGCTGCACGTGATAGCTAAATTCCCCCTCTACAAAGCTATGACAATTCGTTGAAATCCGTTTACCGGTTTGTTTTCAGTAGCAGTTAAAATGGAGTCGAGTACGGCCAATATGTCAACACGATTAAAACAGCGCGCAGTGATCGAATTTTTAACAGCAGAAAATGTGAATGTTACGAATATTTTTCATCGTTTAAAAGCGGTTCACGGTAGTGAAACTATTGACGGAGTACTGTGTATAGATGGGCGTTGAGATTTCGCGAATGTGAAGTTGGTAAAGCGACAGTTGAGGACTTAGTCATCGCAGCGGATGACTAATTTCTATGAATGACGAGAAACATCGAAAGAAGATGGGCGATTTGCTTCAAAGTGACCGGCGAATCACCCAGAAACGCATCGCTATTCAGTTAGGAATATCTAAAGAACGAGTAGACCATATTATCGAGCAATTGGGTTACCGTAAAATCTGTGCACGATCGATATCCCGCAAACTCTCTGATGGCTGTCCGCAAGCTGAAGTTTGTGCTTATTCCGCATCCCCCATACATGCTGGATTTGGTTTCGTGCGACTTCCACTTCTTCCTCATCTTTAGAGGGATCTGAAAGGTAATCATTATACCACCGAGGATGAGGTGAAGAAAGCTGTAGTTACCTGGATCCGAAAAACACCGCCCGAATTTTATATTATAATTATATAATTATTTATATTATAATTTTATATTTTAATACATGATTACGCAACTTTATTTAAAAGCCATGGCTCCACACGGACTGAAAATATTTAAATGTGCAGGAAATAAACCGTACTCCCCACTCCAGATCAAGTCGTACCAACATCTTCCTTATTATTTTAATCATCTCACAGTAATATATTCATTTTAATAAAAAACTGCATTAGTGTAAACTACTGTGTGATTGGACCTCTTTTTAGTAGAACACCTGTAGATGATGAAAGTAACTATCGTGGAATAACTTTGTTACTCGTTTCACAAAAAATTATTATCTTAAGCACTACAGAATTGAATTGAATTGAATGAAATAGAAGAAATTATTAAGAAAATACTATGGTGGTTTTAAAGAGTCCCGATCATATTCGGAACAAATTCCTTCTATAAACTTCATATCCGTGAAGTATAATCCAAAGCTAAAAATCTGCGTAGCTAAAAACGATTTTTGTTCTTTGAATCTTTAGCAATTTTTTTTTAAATTCAAAAAAAGGATTTTTCATGGTTATAAAACCAGAATTATAATTGGAAAAACATTAACAAATACACATTTTAAAGTTACACTCTCAGGTAGAATTTCTAATTTTTTTTTCATAAAAATAGGAGTAGACAGTATGATGTACACTCTCAATTTTTTCAAATGTGTTTTAGAAAGATTTATCAATGAACGGAGAAACAAGTGTAAAGAACAAAACAATATTCCTTTTCCTTTTTTCAAAACTAGCATAGGAATATGCTTTACGGTTATGACTGTCTCGCCTTCGCAGATAACTTTGTTATTTTGTCGGACGATCCCAAAATAGTAACAAAACAAATACACATATTATAATAAACAGCAGGAAGTACAAACCTACAAATATTTTTTGAAAAATACAACGTATGAAAAACATAAAAAGTTATTATATATTTCTAATGTGTACGTTGCAATCTGTTCAATAGAAATAAGCAACCCTTCCATGGCCTAATGGGATGAGGATGATATGTATGACAAGTAAAGGAGGTGTAGTCTTGTAAAGACTCAGGCCGACATTCCTGAAATATGTGGTTAATTGAACCCTAACCACCAAAGTATATCGCTATCCACTGTCTAGTATTCAAATTCGTACAAAAGTAACTAATATTTACTGGGATTTGAATCTAAGGACCTATGATTTCAAAAATCAACTGTTAAATCATTTGCGACGACGAGTTTACCACTAGATACGCCCGGTGGGCTTAATATAAAATACAACCACGCTTTTTTTAAAAGATTAGACATAAAAAAATATTAAGAATTTCCCTACGTTTTTAAAAAGCAGGTATAGAAAAAAATTATTTAGAAGTTCTCAGTTTTGTAGTATAAAGCAAATTCCACATATCCGTTGTTATCGTTCTGTATTTAAAAATGTATATTTTAGTTATATACAAAGTATGGCAACCCTGAAATAAACTTTTTTAGATTTAATTATGGAAAAATACATTTATCAAATATTCCGACACTGAAACGATCTATTCTTCAGTACAAGACCACCACACCGCAAGATGTAACCACCTTGGTGTTATTCAGAGACAACTCAATAGTTTAAATTAAAAGAGTAGATTTGAAAATTGTGTTTTGCTGAATTTTATTGTTTTAGTGTTTCTCCTGAGCTGTTATTAAAGAAGTAGTGTAAACTACCTCGTAATTGGCAGTGAAAAATACTAAATGGCTGCCACTTTGATCTGCTTTGTCTTTGTCTGAAGATTTCTACCAAAAAAAAATCTCTTTTCAACACCCATTGAAATGTTGTACACAATTCAACACTTCCGTTTAAAACCTTTCAGATGCCGCTCCCCGAATGCCCTCTTAGTGCTTGGGATGTGATGATCGGCTAAAAAAATAATCATTTCGAAGTAGGAGCATTAGCTAAACTTAAATTTTTCTATGTTTACTGCCTGAAAAGATATTTAAGGATTGCCATACATTGTTCTTATTTGGTGAAGATAAATATAAACACACATATATATATTGGTAATATTTATTGAATATAGGAAAATTTTATTATTATTGTTATTATTAAATTGCAGGTCAACAGTAGTATTACCAAAGTTAACTCCAGAAGGGCATCGAGTAACAATTTTAAAATTATTTAATAGAGATCCTGATTTATTTGATCCAGAACAGGCATTAAAAATAGCATTAATGATGCAGGATGCCTACATCCGTGATGACACCTGTAATGGATATGTTCTTATTATAGACGGCCAAGGATTTACACCACAGCATTTATTTAAAATTACACCAAATTTTCTTAAAAAGGCGGACGTATGTAGCACAGTAAGTAAACGAAATATATATGTATATACATAAATAATAATATACTTTTTACTGTTGTATTAGAACTGTGAATTACGCTGCTGGAACATGTATTATAATGAAAAATATTTTCATTATGACACAGGTGTTCAACCAATCAAAAGTCTATTCTTTTTAACAATCGACCAATCAGCTGTGAGTATTGTTCAATGTATCAGGTGTTTTTTTACTTTGATATTAATCCGTTTTAGTAGATATTTTCACACGTTACATAATTACCATTTTATCTCATCTTCTGAAGCAATACCTAAAAAAAAGTTGGAGAGCAAAGGTTAATTTAAAAGTACAACAATAGGTAACTAAGTTTTTGTATTACACAATTTTATCCTTTTGTTAATTATGTCGCATGCTGAGGAAGTAATGTCTTTAACATCCATCGACATTAGAGAAAAGGCAGAGCAACCTTTGACACAGAAATATATTGCTTAATCTATCTTTTGAAATTAAAAAAAAAGTAATATTTCATCGAAAATGTATTCTATTATTGATTTAAATCAATAATCCCAATATTTTCTCAGCCGTAGAAAAAATACAGTATGCAACTCTAATAGCCATCAATGCGCTCTTATGAAGTTTACGACACGAGACTAGGCTCGTGTTGTAAACTCGCCTAGGCTCGGGTCGTAAACCTCGCAAGAGCGCATTAATAACTGTCATTATAGTCTCGTTGCATAATGTACTACTAATCTATTTGTACTAGTAATACGTAGTATATGTACTAGCAATGCACTACAATGTCTATAATATTATATATAGTATAGCGTTTATAGTATGTAAACAGGGGTTTCTTTTCTTCAGGATAAACAAATAAACCACCCGATCTTTCGTAACTGATATTTTACCCATTTTACTTGGTATGATGGACAAGGTTTTTAGATACATTTTATGTTAAAAATTTCTAATATTTATATATTACGTAGTTTTTAGATACATTTTATGTTGAAAATTTCTAATATATATATATATATAATGTAGTGGTGGAGATTTACCGGTTTAAGCACAAACTTTAATGAATTGTGAACTGAGAGTGACTATCACTGGTGAGCTGGGTTTGAACTGATTGATTACGAATATCTAAAAACCATTTTTATAGATTTTTTGAGTTTCATTCGGAGTTTCAAGGGTTAAAATTGAATTTTGAATTTTTTTTTAAACCCTGTTATTTCTTTAAGTTCTCAGTAACAATTGAAGAAATCAACCTGATTTTTGGTGAGTGTAATTTTTGTTAATAAATCAATTTCTATATTTTTGAAATTCGATCCTTAAGGGGATGAAGAAAGATAAAAAAGGTTTTTAACAATGATTATAAATTTTCCTAATCCCGACTATAGTAAACGAGATATTCAGTAGATTTGAGCTAGCAAATATTCTTCCGATAGATATTTAAAAATCATTTTCGAGGTATTTTGATTCAGAATTTTTTAGGGGTGCGAAGGAATATGGCGCTATGGCTCAACCAGCACATCCACTGCCACCGTTACTGTGTGTGACTGGCTGCACCTGGCTATAAAATAATTACAGTTGTATGTTTTCATACATGTACGTAAAAAGAATAAGAGTTAAAAAACAAAACAACAAATTATAATAAATTACAATGAAATTTTTACTGCCTTTAAAATTTTATATTTTTCAGCAATATTTTAACACAAAGAGAAATGCTGGAATACAATAAAATTATTTTGTAATTACAATATGCTGCATATAAAATTAAAATCTGTGTTGGAAACCAATTAATGAAAAATAGTCTACTTTAAAAAACATCATTCTCAAATTAATATTAATTCACACTGTATAAATTTTTTATCTCAGAACAAATAATTATATTTGATATCCTTTCAATACAGATAATATACAGTTAGTATAATATTTGTAACGTATAACTTAACACAACTAATCACTATTTGCGAAATTTATCTCAAACGCAGTGATGAACGAATCGTCCTGGTAATGAAAAATAGATTAAAAGCGATCATGGTCCAAACGTGATGAACCAGTACAAACCACATTGAAAGCTGAATTTCATCAAAAAAAGATAACGGTGATCAATTTGATCAGATTACAAAGTTGTTGTGTATTTTGAGCGGCTTCCAAGGAACCAAAAAACCAACTCAGATTTTACTGTCAACAACTAATGAAACTAGAAGAAATTATCAAAGAAAAACAGCCGGAATTGGCAAATCCCACAGAAATTTCACCAACACAACAAAATGAAAGGTCTCACACTTCTTTGGTAACTCCTGGAAAATTATTGAAGCTTGGTTTCAAAATGATGTATAATTCCCATATAGCCTTGATCCTGCATTATCAGATTACAGTTTATTTCGAAGTTTGCAAAACTCTTTGAATGGTAAAACTTTCATAAACGATGATGACCTGAAATCATACTTTGTTCAGTTTTTTTGCTTATAAGGATCAGAAGTTCTATGACCGCGAAATCATGAAGTTGCCACAAAGATGACAAAAGGTTATCTGAAAAAATGAAAAATATATAATTAAGCAAGTTCATTCGATCCTTTTTGTTATATTATTCTATTTACAATCGGTTTCCAAATTAACAATAATACTAGTAAATTGTATAAAGCAAGAATGACGTTAAAGAGAGGTATCCCCAGTGATACCTCCAAAGTCAATGCAACAAAAGTCTGAACAAAGAAGCATAATACAATTAAAAGAACAACGAATAAAATGTAACTAACAATGTACGCAAAATCCGTAACACACATACATTCATAAGTTCACATAAATCAACAATTAATGAAACATAACAAAAGAGGTTAAATGGTCAACACAACAGTTAAATTGTTAATAAAACCAAGTACAATATTCAACTTACAACAGTCTCAAGTTCGAGTACATGCAACTTTTGCAATCGTCTCCTCACTGTTATTCACTAAGTTAGCCAGATGATCTTCATGTATGTTCAGCTTAAGTATATACTTTGAGCTTTTTTTTTTTTTTTTTTTTTTTTTATCTTGTTAAGCACCCCAAGGCAACCAGCCTCCGCCTGTTAAGACATAGCATGGTCGCCTTGCAGTGCCGTGGCAGCAGTCTCTGCCCACCCTAACTGCCTCCTTACGGAGGATCTCCCGCCGGGGTCCCCAAAGCCTCTTCAGGGTGAGCCAACCACCTCATCCGGGCAGCTAACTCCCCCCTCTTCGATGGGGCTACCCTCCCCGTCCCTAACCTACATGTAGCCGGCACGCCTTCCGCGTACCGCTACCCCCACGCGTTCCTCTCATACCTGAGGGTCCTTGATGCCATCATCGGGGAGCCCCGACCTCACTACACTTGCCAGTGGGGCCAGAACACCCTAGGCAATAAGGCTACCTCCCTGGTCCCTAATCGTCGCCACGATTCATCCCCAGCCTCCAGAATTTTTTGAGCCTTTTTTTTTTTTTTTTTTTTTTTTTTTTTTATATTACAGTGCTCCCCCAGCACTGTAGGAGCACAATATTACAATGAAATAATACACAATATATGACACAATAATAACACAAATTACAATTTCAATTTCACACTTTAAACAATTACTCCAAAAAAAAACACAATACCATACCATACATCCCAATACCCAGTACCCAATATATCATTCATTCGCAGCATACTCCTCACGCCGCCCTGTGGTCCACAAGGGCGCCCGTGGGCAGTAAAAACCCATACACCCCAATCACACTAATCCCCAAAAACAAACGACAATAAACACAATAGATAAAATACAACAATACATTAATACACCAAGACACCGACTCAGTCATCCACCAGAAGCCACACCTCATAGGCGTGCACGCAACCGAGGGGGTTCCTCTTTAGCCTTCGAGTCCAAAATGGTGTGAGCCAGGCCTGCCGACTCCTGCCATCCCTGTGAGGACCCGACCATCCGCCTGACCACATCGTCGGGTGAGAACGCCGCTACCCTTCTCCTCGCGACGTCCCACCGGGCACAGTCGAACCAAGTGTGCTCGACCGTGTCCACTTCGTCGCTGATCTCCTGCGTTTAAACCTGTGCAGGTAACTGCCGAAATCGCCGTGGCCCGTGAGCAGCTGGGTGAGGAAATAGTCCACCTCTCCATGCCGTCGCCCCACCCAAGCTCTCACGTCCGGGATCAGGCGCCTGGTCCACTGGCCCGCCTGGCTCACTGCCCATCTCTCCTGCCAGCGATCTAGGATCCGTGCCCTCGCCTCTTCCTTTGAGACCCCACCAAACCTCATACACCTTTCCTCAACCAGTAAGTCGATTGGTGGAGATCCCGCGACGACACAGATCGCATCGTAGGAGACCGTTCGATACGCACAACATGTGCGCAGGAGCAGCCTCCTATGGATCGCCTCCAGCTTCCGACGGTACTTCTCTACGCCCACAGCCCTTCTCCATGCTGGGGCCGCGTAGAGCAGTACGGAAGTCACCGTTGTCGCGATGACCTTCCTCTTCTTCTCCGTCGGCCCTACCGTGTTTGCCATGAGGCGGGAGATCGCCGCTAAGAGGCGCTCACCCTTCGCAACAGCCTCCTCGACGTGGGGCCCGAATGAACGACTGCTGTCCACCCAGACCCCAAGGTACTTCGCCTTCCGCACCCTTCTGATTTCTTCGCCGTCGATAGCCAGACGAATGTCTCCCGGCGAAGACGACAGCCTCCGACTGCTCTGGGGCTATCGACAGCCCGTGCGCAGCCATCCAAAGGTGAACTTGTCGTAGCGCCTCGTTACCCTTTGTCTCGATCTCCCGCTCCGTCGCTCCTTTTATCAGCAGGGCCAGGTCATCCGCGAAGCCGACGACCTCCACCCCCTCGGGATACTGCTGCCGCAGCACTCCATCGTATGCGATGTTCCACAATAGCGGTCCCAAAACAGAACCCTGGGGGACCCCCGCTCTCATGTGGAACATCCGCTGTCCGGCATCAGTATCAGCGTACACTCTCCGGTCGCTCAAGTACTCCTTCAGTATCCGTTGGAGCTGACCGGAGACACCTCTCTCCTCCAACGCCTGCCCGATGACCTCCCAAGGCAGGCTGTTGAAGGCGTTGCGTACGTCGAGCAACACCAGGGCCGGAATCTTCCTCGTCCTCCACGTTCCTCCTGCGGCCTTGTCGACGAAATCCATCACGTCGCGTACTGCGTGGACCGCTGATCTTCCCTTTCGGAATCCGTATTGGCGGGGGGATAGCCCACCAATATACTTTGAGCTTAACCGTGAATTTCTTCACGAATAGATTACATCCCTAGATCTTCTTGTTATCTGCAAATCATGGCACCTCCGATAAGTTCCTCAGCACTTTGTTCGGGAACCTTTGGATGATGCCGATATTACTATTACTCGGTGTTTGGAAACTTGACATTAATAATTTAATACGTAATTTCTCATGCTACTCGTTTGTTTGATATCGACTAGTTTTTCTGAATCTCCAAAAATATACACATTATTTTCGGTTATCAAAATGAGGATTATCCTAGAGACCAAAGAATTATATTCTACTAAATAGAAAAAAACAGTCGACTTCAAATAAAATATTTTTCCTAAGTAAAGTGTGTGTGCCGGCCTCCGTGGTGCGAGTGGTAGCATCACGGCCTTTCACCGGGGGATCCTGGGTTCGAATCCCGGTCAGGCATGACATTTTTCACACACGCTACAAAACACTCATTTCATCTTCTGCGGAAAGAACTGCGGACCCGGAGGTTTTAACTGTAAGTATATAAATAAAATCTATAGGTTTACATAAATAAAAATAAATTGTTTGTTCAACTAAACATATTTTAACGATTTAAAATTAAATATTTTGGTTGATTTAAGACAAATAAATTTATCCTAAACGATTATATAATAAGGTAAAATTTCTATTACCAATGGAAAGATTAAAGGTATAAAAATATGAAAAATAAAATTTAAATAGCTGATGTTTTACAGAAATAAAAACTAAAATTAAAATTTTAAAAATCATCAAAAAGAAATAAATTATCCTGCTGTAATACAGTATAAATTTTTTATTAGAATTTTGATAAAATATACTTATTTTTAAATTATTTCATTAAAAGTATTCTTTTTTCAGCATAATATTTTCTTTGTTTGTCATCCCTTTTTTCCTGCTAACCCCTACCTCATTTTTGTAGTTGGTAATCTATAATTTTTATTTTTACTATAACGACGTCCTTTTTCCTGTGATCCTTTTACCCTTGTACCATTTTATCCAACAAGATATTATTACTTTTACAAGATATTTCAATTAATCAGTTCTTTGATTTCAGTGTTTTCAATTATTATTACCACATTTCTTGTTTCATAATAAGGAATCTTCTTTGAATTTCTGTAAATTTATAAAAGACAACACGAGATTTAATTAAAAGAATTATTTATTTTATATTAAAAGAATTTTATGATGAAAATATTATTAATTTTCTTTGTAAATACTGCTATAATTTTCAACTGAACATACGTTTTATCGGAAATAATATTATGGATTCTAGTTAGAAATATATTTAAAACAAAATTAATCAAATGGAATAATAATAATAGTAATGACACTGTTAATTAACAATAACTATTTTTTTTTCATTTGTTAACGGTGTTTCCGATAAATACAATTTATGTACCCCCCTCAAGTGGGGGAGTGTCGGACTCGCACGGGTGTGGCTGGATGTATGCTCACACCCTACCGACTAAAATTCCTATTTCACTGTTTCTCCTCACCCGAGGTCGGATCCGCAGTTAGCAATACGCAACCCCAGGGGTGACTTTGAGGAGTCCCCGTGCCTTATTACCATCTCCAATCCACGCAAGCGCAGACGAACGAGGGCTCCGCAGAGGGCTGTCTATCGCCTCTTCGCTCTCTGGTCAGTTCTTCAGGGCTTCATTCTCTTTCCTCTCTTCACTCGTTTTTCTCACTTCTTTGCTTTCTCTTAATATAATAGTTTATTCCTTTAATGGTGCTTGGATCGGGATTCTATTTTAATTTAAACGTCCCCCCAACTTACCCATGGAGTCAGTCACACACCTAGGCATGTCGGCCCTCAAGAAGGGGCTGTCCATCCTGCCCTATCCTAAGCCCCTTGAGCGGCCCTCTGCATTCTAAGCGCGTATTACCGCCGCAGAAAACGCGTTAAACGCCCTCCACCTTTCTTCCGCAGTCAATATTACTATTTAAAACTTCTTTTACTCTACTTTACATTTAATTTCTTCCGCAGATAATTATTTAAAATATTTAATGTTAATATTGTAATAATCTGAAGTTGAAACTATAAATGAAACTTTAATAATATAATTATTTGAATAGAGGTAATGTCAAAGTAAGTATTGGTTATGTAGATGTAATTAGAATTGCTTAATAAACTTTGTTACATTTAGATACGATTAAAATATCGGGACCTCACTATTTAAAAATAATCGATGTTGCAGAGCTAAATCCTTTAGTTTTCGACATTTTTAAAAGACTGTAACCGGATATTTTCAGTTCGTTGATTTTATGGGCGTTTATTTTTCACTATAAGGTTATTATGAATGATCTTTCCGATTACAAATTTCGATAATTCATCCTTTAATAACACTCAGATACGTGAAAGTAGCATCTCTGGAAAGGAAAACTCAACAATTTTTAGTGGTCGGTACTTCTTTTTTCTGTTTAGCCTCTAGAACCACCGCAAGGTGGTGATATACCTTTATTCATTTAGAGGATGAATAAAGGTGATATATAGGAATGTAAATGAAGGGTAGTCTTATACAGTATGAGGTCGACCATTCCTGAGATGTGTGGTTAATTGAAATTGTCTGGCAACTGGTCCTGCTATCATGTAATTTATTTATTTCATCGCTAGGACGGTAGAAGAGAAAATGGCTGCCAACAAAGATAGGAATTCTTTTTATAAGCTGGATGTTCATGACTGCCAATATGTTATGAGTATGCAACATAATTTTAGAAAAAAATTTTGATGAAGTAGATACTATATAACATTCAAAGTTTTAGTTGTTGCTTTATTTTTTTTGAGCATTTTAGCTTCAAAAATTTTAAAAAATGAATATAATTGAACACGTAATTTTATTTTTAAGAGTAAACACACTTTAATCAATTCAAAAATGAACTGCGTATCTTTACCGGCGTAACCAGCTAATTATATACTAGCCGGTTGGAGCATAATTGTCCGACCGACTAGCCGGGGGGCTCCGCCTTCTAGATCCTCAGGGCCAGGTACGATCCAGGCAAACGCTGGAGTTGACCCAGGGTCTAACCGGGGCCCACTCCAGGACCGCACCGTTCACCATTCCTGTCTTGCCTGGATTACCGCAGTGTTCATTAGTGCATACACCTTTGACAACAAAACATTCACAACTTATTTCTGTTATCATGGCGAAAGAAAATATAATAATGAAGTAAAAGGATTAATCTTTTTTCTTTAATGAATATCTTTAATTCACAATATTAACCCTATGAGGGTTAGAACCTCGGTCTTCGGCTTAAAACCTTCCCTGGGATCACAGAAACGTATCCTGATAGTTTGAAAACAATCGGTCGGTTAGTTGTCGCGTGATACGATAATCAGCAGACAAACTTTCGGCTTTGTATATAAGATTCATCCATTACAATAATATTAATTAAATTTTTTTTTTTTTTTTTTGTCTTCAGTCATTTGACTGGTTTGATGCAGCTCTCCAAGATTCCCTATCTAGTGCTAGTCGTTTCATTTCAGTATACCCTCTACATCCTACATCCCCAACAATTTGTTTTACATACTCCAAACGTTATTAATTAAAATAAAAAAAGTTAATTAATTACATTAATTTTTTTTTCTTGGACTGATTTCTTCCCCTAGTACCGTAGTAATTAGCTTTCAGATAACTTAAGTGGAAAAATTTTTATCCTTTTTTTGTTTGACGTTTTGATATCATTGCTTAATTATGGACTTATAATATTATTTAACATTGCTTAATTATATAGGTTTACTATACGATATAATTAATTACCTGATGTCACTTTTTATTCAAAATATTTTCATGCAAAATTTTATATTTATTACAAATTATGTAATTATGTATAATTAAACTTTTGTATTTATTGTTATGGGTTTTTTAAACTTTTTTATTATTATGTTAACAGAAATTACTTTCTTTTAAATTTCTTCAAAACGGATTATATTTCATATGACTAAAATATAAATAAATAAAATCAAAGTATTAAAAACCATTTAATATTATTTCCAATTTAAACAGAAAAATTTTGTACTTTCGAATTCATTTACGAAATTTAACGTTAGTAAATTGACAATTGCTTTTTTTAATTTGGTGTTCATTTCAGAATTCAAAGAATAAATTGGAGAACCATTTTTTTTTTTTATTAGTTTTCTTCAAAATTTTTTGTATGCTTTTTATTTTTTTTGTAACGTTTTTTTTTTTTTTTGCTTTAATATACGTTTTAAAACATCAGAATTTGTTCAGTTTTTCCAATAAGTAATGTTCTCTTTATATTATATCAATTTTAAGGGTCTAAATTATATAATAATATTATTACATTTAAGATATATTTAAAAAACAAAAGGGAAAAATTAAAACATCACTGTAAAATTAAACTTTTTTTTTGAGAAAATAAAATATATGTTTTAATATATACGTATATATATATATATATATATATATATATATATATATAAGAAAAAATTTGAAATTCAATGTGTATAAAACAGTTTTAGAAAATTAAAAATTTATACCTGGCAAGTACAGGCAAACTATTCTTCTTCACTTTTCACTGGAGAAGTGGGAACTTTAAATCATTTTTACTGTACCTTCTGTTATTTCTTATAATACAAGAGGACTTAACATAAGAAATAAGGTGGACAAGCCACCAGAATTGTATCCTCTGAGAATGATGATGTTCATGATGCAGCCAGTTCTTTTAAAATCAAGTAAAGATACAACAGTAGAAGTACAGTCTGATGGCAGGGAGCCTACAATCGTTACACTTATACGATTATATCAACAGACAAAATATAATCAAAAAATTCTTTAGCAAGAATTTTAGGGTTTTTAATTTAATTATTCAAACTTATATACATTAAATATGTAGGATTGCGTAGCCTAACAATAATAGGCAACCAAATATTTATAAAATGGAATTGACATTACTAAGAATAACAAGTAACCCATGTTGGGCTTACTAGAGAAGATGAAGGTAGAAATGACAAGCCCTTCAAAATGGAGTTGATACATTCAGCCAACATCCAGCATGATAAATTTGTTCGTATACTTTATATTGTATATAATCACTCTGAGAGAAAACATCTCTGACTAATGCCACTTGTAACTCAGATCCGTTATAAAGATCATAGGCTAAACAAAAAGTGGAAGAGATAATGTAAAAATAATAATACTAATATATATAATTATATATAATAAACAGTAATAAATAAGCTGTAACAACAGTGTATCAATTAATGTTACTATCCATTTTTTTTATTTTAATTAACTTTATTTTTTTTACGATTTTGTGTAACATCGGGAATTTCTAAATTTAAAAAAATCCTATTTCTTTATCTTCTTCGAAGGTTTTCTATCTACAACCTTCTAAAGCGTGACAGGTTTTGCTTTAACATATAAAAACAATTGAATTAAATTTTATTAAAAAATTACTGTGAACACAAAAAATGTAATAAAATGGAAAATCCTTTCAATAGACTATTATTAGATTTATGCCACTAAATTGTAAAAAAAAAATTTGATGTAAGTCATGACACTACATGACTTCCTTGTAAGCCTATTAAATTACATATACACATTTTTTTCTGCACTTCATTTAAAATTATTTCATTTGAAAAAGAGATACGATCCTCCAATTCTTTAATAAAGTGGACAGTTATACAATTGCAATGTGGTGGATACCACATTACATTACATTTTTTTGTGGTATCCGTATCAGCATTTTATAATAGTTTATATATTAGTTATGTTTCACCTCATTCAAGTAGTTATGTGGTGTAAATGAGAACGTGTTACATCCGTAACCATGGACACGTCGGTTCGAATTCGACTTCATAAACACATAATTTTTTTTAACTTTTTTTTGTAAATCTAAATATATTGATTTATTAATAATCACTAACCTCTGTAAAAATGATTTAATTAAATAGAAAAGTACATAAAATTTTATTTCATCAATAATTTCTGTTTTTTCATTTTTTTTTTTTAATTGTTATTGAATTATTATTTATTGTAGTTTTTTACTTTTTTTTTTTTTTGTCTTCAGTCATTTGACTGGTTTGATGCAGCTCTCCAAGATTCCCTATCTAGTGCTAGTCGTTTCATTTCAGTATACCCTCTACATCCTACATCCCTAACAATTTGTTTTACATATTCCAAACGTGGCCTGCCTACACAATTTTTCCCTTCTACCTGTCCTTCCAAAATTAAAGCGACTATTCCAGGATGCCTTAGTATGTGGCCTATAAGTCTGTCTCTTCTTTTAACTATATTTTTCCAAATGCTTCTTTCTTCATCTATTTGCCGCAATACCTCCTCATTTGTCACTTTATCCACCCATCTGATTTTTAATATTCTCCTATAGCACCACATTTCAAAAGCTTCTAACCTTTTCTTCTCAGATACTCCGATTGTCCAAGTTTCACTTCCATATAAAGCGACACTCCAAACATACACTTTCAAAAATCTTTTCCTGACATTTAAATTAATTTTTGATGTAAACAACTTATATTTCTTACTGAAGGCTCGTTTAGCTTGTGCTATTCGGCATTTTATATCGCTCCTGCTTCGTCCATCTTTAGTAATTCTACTTCCCAAATAACAAAATTCTTCTACCTCCATAATCTTTTCCCCTCCTATTTTCACATTCAGTGGTCCATCTTTGTTATTTCTACTACATTTCATTACTTTTGTTTTGTTCTTGTTTATTTTCATGCGATAGTTCATGCGTAGGACTTCATCTATGCCGTTCATTGTTTCTTCTAAATCCTTTTTATTCTCGGCTAGAATTACTATATCATCAGCAAATCGTAGCATCTTTATCTTTTCACCTTGTACTGTTACTCCGAATCTAAATTGTTCTTTAACATCATTAACTGCTAGTTCCATGTAAAGATTAAAAAGTAACGGAGATAGAGAACATCCTTGTCGGACTCCCTTTCTTATTATGGCTTCTTTCTTATGTTCTTCAATTGCTACTGTTGCTGTTTGGTTCCTGTACATGTTAGCAATTGTTCTTCTATCTCTGTATTTGAACCCTAATTTTTTTAAAATGCTGAACATTTTATTCCAGTCTACGTTATCGAATGCCTTTTCTAGGTCTATAAACGCCAAGTATGTTGGTTTGTTTTTCTTTAATCTTCCTTCTACTATTAATCTGAGGCCTAAAATTGCTTCCCTTGTCCCTATACTTTTCCTGAAACCAAATTGGTCTTCTCCTAACACTTCCTCCACTCTCCTCTCAATTCTTCTGTATAGAATTCTAGTTAAGATTTTTGATGCATGACTAGTTAAACTAATTGTTCTGTATTCTTCACACTTATCTGCCCCTGATTTCTTTGGTATCATTACTATAACACTTTTTTTGAAGTCTGACGGAAATTCCTCTTTTTCATAAATATTACACACCAGTTTGTATAATCTATCAAACCAGTTTTTTACTATCAGAGCTTAATAATTGTTAATAAATCAATATGTTTAAATTAAAACAAGTTAAACAAATATACCGGTATGTATATGAAGTCGGATTCGAACTGATGTGTCTTCCCCTTGCAATACCAAGTATTTCATTAATTAAAATTTCATTTGGCTATAATTTTGGAACCAGTGAAAATAAGTTCCACTTATTATATATCGTTCAAAGCTCACAATTACAGCTTATTACTGAAGTTAAGAAAAAGTCCAAATTGATAGGCTTTCTTTCTTTTTCCTGTTTAGCCTCTGGTACCTACCGTTTAGATAATACTTCAGAGGATGAATGATAATGATGAGTGTAATTGGACTATAGTCTCGTACAGTCTCAGTTCGACCATTCCTGAGATGTGTGGTTAATTGAAACCCAACCATCAAAGAATACCGGTATTCCCGAGTTAGTATTTAAATCCGTGTAAAAATAACTGAGTTTACTAGGACTTGAACGCTGGAACTCTCGACTTCCAAATCAGCTGATTTGGGAAGACGCGTTCACCACTAGACCAACCCGGTGGGTTAAATTGATAGGCTTAGAAAATTATAAGTCCAAAATCCAAATTTTTGGATTATTTGATTTTTTTTAACACTTTTGGTCCAGTCGATTGCAATCAAAATGAGATGTGTACAACTAGATGTTACAAGAGTCCGAAATCCAAAATTTTAACATCCTACGGCTAATCGTTTTTGAGTTATCCGAGATACATATGTACGTACGTACAGACGTTATACCGAAACTAGTGAAAGTGGATTCCGGGATGGTCAAAACGGATATTTCCATTGAAATCTGAAAATCGAATTTTTTCGCGATCATAATAGCTCCCTTACTTCGCACAAGGAAGTAAAAAGTAAATACAATTAAACAAAAAATAATATTAAAATTTAATCAACATTAAACAGGGTTTTATTCCTTTTTTCATCACTTTTTTAGTATTTTTAAATTATCTTATCTCTTTAGAGACAACACAAGCTAAAAACCAATTCCAGTTCATTTAATCCCAAAGGACGTTTTGATTGTCAAAGAGTATAGTCGAAATCTAACTTCTTGAAAGTTTTACAGCTTTTTTTTTTGAGCAATTTATTTTTACAATCGAACTTCAATTTAACAAACAGAAAAATTTATAACGTTTGAAATGTAGGCTTGTTTAAAATTACTACTTTAAATTTGTGACGCAAAGCAGTAAAAGGTAAAACGAAAATGCATAATTAAACTAAGGTTTGATTAAATACTGACTATAGAATAAAATTAAACTTTATAATCCAATTACAAATCTATCATATATGCAATGAAACTCCGATAATTTTAAACTCATCCGTGGAACAGAGGTAGACGGGGTGGTATACCAAACTTAATTACGTATAAACATTTATTTTTAAAAACGCATAGTAAAAATTTTTATTTCCTTTAAAAACTTCAGAACACAACTAGTTAAGTTGATTTATTCGCGAAATAGCGAATTGTTTACGTTATCTATTAATTTAAATTACCCTCGTTTCAGATTTCTTAATTTTTACTTTCTTATACGAAGTAAAAGAGTATTGTGATCGCAAAAATTTTCGGTTTTCATATTTCAACGGAAATTTTCATTTTTACCATTTTTGAATCCATTTTGATTAGTTTCAGCGCGACGTCTGTACGTACGTACGTATGTATCTCGCATAACTCAAAAACGATTAGCCATAGGATATTGAAGTTTTGGATTTAGGAAAAAAGTATTCAAAACAAAAATCAACTGGATTTTGGACTGTTTTTTTTAACTGCAGTAATAAGCCCCCATTGAGAGCTTTTCAACGATATATTATAAGTGGTACTTTTTTTCACTGGTTTCAGAGTTACAGCCAAATAAAATTTTAATTAATGAAATATTTGGATCTTACAAGGAGAAGGCGTCGGTTCGAATTTGATTTGATTTCCTTTTTTTTAATTTAAATATATTGATTTATTAATATTTATTAACCTCAGATTGTAAAAAAAAATTATGATAAATAATAATTCAATAATAATAAAAAATAAAAGAAAGAATATCAGAAGTTATTAATAAAATAAAATTTTGTTTTTCATTTAAAAAAAAAAAATTGTATATTTAATTTAATAGACGTACAAGGAGTCTTATGGTGTCCACAACAGATTTTTTCAAGTAAATCGTCAATGATATTTACTTTTTAAATAACTCATCACTGTTTGATTTTTATAATTAAAGCGACATCCCTGCAAATCTCGAAAATTTAAAATTTTAATTATTTACTTTTAAATAATTAAATACTTTGAAATCCAAATAATATATATTTAGTGTCGAACACTTTAAGTTTGTTTTTTTTTTGTAAATACTGTTTTAATTATGGTGTAAAAAAATATTGTCTCTTAAAGAGACAATAAAAAATAAAATTATATAAATGAGGAAACAATAAAATATAAAAAATAACAATAAAAAATAATAACGAATAAAAAATGAGGTATAATAAAAAATTGTGTCTGGTTGAAATAATATATTAAAATTTATTTTAATAAATCTACACTTACATTTACACATTTTTTTAAATCCATTTTAACGTAAAAAATTACGAACTGATCATATATGCTGATAATTTAATTTTATCACGTCGTAAGTGTATTCTAAATATCATTATTTTTCTCCATTTCATTCTTCTTGTATCAAAATTAATTAAAACTTACATAAATAAAAATACAATAAAAAAATGACAATACATAATAATAGTATGCTTATTTAAATATTTTATATAAAAACTGTAATAACTAAAAACCAATTTTTTTGTCCTTTTAATTACATTATATTATATATTTAATTTTTGTGTGCCATTGAGTTTGTGCCTTCCTAGCACTGGCATTTCCTAGCACTCATTCTAACATGAATGAGTGCTAGGAATAGGATAAATAGGATTGATATCCATTCTCAAAACTAATTTTAGCACCGAGTCTTCCTGGAACTGAACAGAACGCAAGGATAGCGGAAGATTTATGTTTTTCCCTACTAATCGCAGCGCCTGAACAAAATTCCCTTGCTTCTGTATCCTTTATCGCGGGCGGATAATTGTTTATTTAGCGATTATTTTAATTTGTTCATTTATTTATGGAAGGAGTTGTGTATTGTGTTCCGATTCTTTAGACTTGAAAAGATTTATCCTTGTGATATGAAGGGTGGGCGCGCTGGATGGGGGGGTGCATACCCGGACCCCAAGTAGGTTAGGAACGGGAAGGATAACCCTCTTCAGGAGGGATGCCTCGGCCGTCCGGAAGAGGAGGTCGGGATGCTCTCATAATCCAGGGACAACCTCGATGGGAGGTCCAGGTGGGACTGGAGACAGGTTGGGCAGTCTACGCCGCGATATACGATCTAGACGGTTATCTGTCGCCCCTTGTTGTTTTTAAAAAATGGTCCGGAAAAAAAAGATTGAAAAGATTTACTCGAGCTGACCTTGGGAGACAAGGCGCATATGTGCTCCCAGCATGATTTCCCTTCAGTCCGTCCTTGAAGTGAAGTCCTTTCGGTGCTAACGCGTTTCGGCCTAGCAAGAATATGCGCCTCTTGAGGCCCTTAGTTGTCAGATGAGGCAACCCCTCACTGGAGGGAGTCACATGTGCTGACAGTAACCCAAATTTAAGAGTTAGGAAAGGAGGATGGTTGGTTGGTGAAATAAAGTTAGAAAGCTTTTCTCTATATTTTTTTCTTTTCCTTCCTTGTTAAACACCCCAAGAGTAACCGGCACCGCCGTTAGACCTAACATCAGTCGCTCTCGGGTGTTGTGGCAGTCGACTGCCTCCCTGTCATCGTCCCCTGTTGGACGTTACTCGACTGAGTTCCTCCCTCGTCAAGAGAGTGTCCCGACCTCCTCTTCTGGACAACCGAAACACTCCTCGGAGGGAGAGCTATTCCTACCCGTTTCTAATCTTTAAGGATCAGGACATCACCCCGTGCCCGTTCTCTCATACCTCGAAGGTCCCACCTGCATCATAAGATACACCCCGACTCCCCCATTCTTGCGTGTGGTTTAGCCAGATAGTCGTAGGCAGATGGGCTGTCCCCGGACCTATACGAAGCCACGTTTCGTCCCTTTTCTTTTAATAACGTAACGTCGAGGACATCCAAATAACATAAATATCAATAAATTGCAATAATAATCATATACAGTTCAATATTACATCATCAATTACATATCAGTTACATACCAATATATATCAATTACATATCAATATCAATTATAATTACAGTATCAGTTACATGTTATCATCATAAAATATACCATAGTCAATACACTTAACAAAAAAGAAAAAATTATAAATAAATTTCAATAATAAATCTTCTTTACTTGCGCTGACTTCATCATCACTCCTAAGCCGGATTCAGGCTGGGCCGTGTTCAATCCGTATCATAGGGTTCTTCTTTTTTGTTGGGTTCATTGAGTATATAGCGATGTTTTGCTCATCCAGCTTCTCATTCCTGGAGTCAAGGCCTTTTGTGCTTTGTCCCTCCCGCTATAACGGTTATATAATCTTGAAACTAAATCCTTCTGATTTTTTACTTAACAATTTAAAATGTTTTTAAACATTATACCGGATTGGCGGATTATGTCCTGTCCCTTTAATTTTACGTTGAATATTTGCATGTTTTCTAGTATATTTAAACGTTTTTCATTTTCTGCATATATAATAAAATATTCTGACAATATTACATATTAATTAATTTTTTAATCTTCAAACGGATTTCTCTCTCTTTCTTCATCTCTGGAATTACCTTAAGTAATTTCAAATTATTTAAAAAATTGTGAAAGAAACTATTATTGATAATTATTCTCTTTTTACTTTCACCGATTTTTTCAAAAATTATCGAAAAATGTGACAAATCAAGAACGCTTTTTTTTTTTTGCCATTTGTGGAGATGCACGTTTGACATCGGGTTAGTCTTCATCTTTTTCAATCTCGTCCAGTTGTTGAGTACCTGTAATGTTTTTAATTATTTCTTCATTATTTCTTTCCTTCTCATCGTTCTCACTCACTATTGTATTTTTCGTCTATATTTCAAAATTTTGATCCTGGTGCTGAAAAAAAGTAATCATTCTCATAAGCATCGATTGTTTCAGTATCATCGATAGCATTGACTTTTAAACCACTTTTGACAAAGCAATTTCTGATAGTGCTACCTTTCACTTCATTCGAACTATCGGCTACGAACTGAATTGCCTGCAACAAATTTACACGTGGATTAACATCTTTAGCCATAGCTTACTTCGGCAAATAAATTAAAAATATTTTATTATTCCCATGTCAAGCGGTTGAATTAAACTCGTTGTATTCGGTGACAGAAACTCAGTTAGAATTTTTCGTAAATCTACATTAAAATGGGCAAAAGTTATCAATAAACAGGCAAATCTTTCTTGATTCTTTTCTGTAACTCGTTGTCCCAAGCACTCGGCCAATCACGAAAAATTAGACACGTCATCCAGGCTTTTTTATGAAAATCGTAGTGTACAGGTAAACTCTCCATTCTAATCCACTTAAAACATCGTGGTTTTCATGCTTTACCAATAACAAGAAGTTTTAATTTGTCACGGCAAGATATAATCGTGCAACAAAGTACTGTAATTCGATCCACCGGATATTTTAAGCCAGATAACACGATGTATTTGTAACAGAAAGACCTTCCTTTCTTTTCCAGTTTAGCCTCCGGTAACTACCTTTCAGAAAATACTTCAGAGGATGAATGATAATGATGAGTGTAAATGGACTGTAGTCTTGTACAGTCTCAGTTCGACCGTTCCTGAGATGTGTGGTTAATTGAAACCCAACCATCAAAGAATACCGGTATTCCCGAGTTAATATTTAAATCCGTGTAAAAATAACTGACTTTACTAGGACTTGAACGCTGAAACTCTCAACTTCCAAATCAGCTGATTTGGGAAGACGCGTTCGCCACTAGACCAACCCGGTGGGTAACCGAAAGACCATGATTAAAAATAATTATGGATAAACCATAACTACAGCACCATACCTGATGAACAACGGACTCGCAATGAAGAAAAGAAAAACGTTTGCTTCGTCATAACTACATGATGTCATCTGTGTCGCCACGTACAGGCCAGTGACCAGCGACCAATGTATACTGTACAGACCAGTAAAAGAAAGCGATTTAAATCACTAATAAAATTATGATATTTTAGAATTAAGTAAGCGGAATTTTGGTCCGTTAAATCCGCGTAATTTTACGTGAATTATACCAATATTTTTCTGTTTTAACAAAAATATCCCAACTAAACAGCTCCCCCGAATAACCGGTGGTCCTATTAACCGGAATCCACTGTATATTGAAAATAGCGGGAGATACACAGGTACTCTGACGTACCCCCTGATTAATGGGAATCTCTTCAGATAATCTTTTCCTATAGCTATTATAATCCTTGTATTACAATAAAAAAACTTCTATTTATTCTGTCAAGTGTTTTTTTTTTGTAGTCGATGAAGGTGCGTCTTTAAATTAAATTCCTTTCTATTCTCTATTAGTATTTTCAGGGAAACTGTATCGACTATACATGATCGTCCTTTGCAAAATCCTGATTGCTCTTCAAGCAATAAAACATCAGAGATAAAACAAAGTCGCTCATTAACAATATTTCCACATATCTGTAGGCGGCACTGAATAAGCTTATTCTCTGTAATTCGATTTCATAATCCTGTCACCTTTTTTGAAGAGAGAAACTACCTTTGCCTTCCTCCACTTCTCCGGAATTGTGAAGGGCTTCCAAAACATATTCAGAAAATGTAGCAATCAGAATTAAAAGGATGTGCTAGAGTATTTGATCAATTCAGAGTTTATGTCATCCAAACCAGTTGCTTTTAATTCTTCACGGCTAAGATAGCTTTTTCCAGTTCTTTATCTTTAGTGAATCTACACATACTTCTCCTGTTTCTCTCTCAGTCTCTTCAGCAACTTCTGAGTCATACCATAACTCTTTATAATGCTCTACCCATTGATCTCTAATAATTAAATTAAATCTCACTTCTCTTTCCTCTCGATTAAGATGTTTCATTATCTTGTATGCAATAGTTTGGCGGCGTGTAGATCATCTTGTATATTGTTGATATACCATCCATCTGATCGTGCGTTCTACGAACATTTTTTACGATATTTCTTTCTTGCTTATAAACTTCCAGCGGCTCTGTTGTTTGTGTTTGGAGATACTGACGATAAGTTAATTTTTTTATTTTGTACTGAATATATTATCTTCTCATTCCCTATTCTAAGACCTTTTTACGGCTCTTTACTACTTTTTTCCTAGCACTTCATCCACTACTTTCACCAGAAGATTCCGTATAATGTTCCATTTCTCTTGTATACCATCAGTAGTGGGAACAGAGTTTACATATTCCGGTAACCTTACCTGGAACATATATCACAATACTTTCTACTTGGAGCAAGTAGACTTTATAAACTTCTCTTCCTTTATCTACAACTGTCCGTCTGACCTTTCTTCACCTAGTCCACAACTCAATCTTAGATGTGATCATATAGTGATCATTACCTATATCTTCACCTCTATATGTATGAGTATCCCGTACACGTGTAGCCATCTGTTTATTCACGATCTTCCGAACTTCCTGCTGACCAAGTAACTTGGTCAGCAAGAGGCCAAGAGTTATTTAATAACCTATAATTTATTCAATAACTATTTAATGATCTCATTTTATAAGGTAATGTTAGGATATGCATTTAGAACCCAATGAAAATTACTTGTTAAATCCCACAAATCTCATTACTGTGTCCAATCTTGTTCCTTATTTTCGTAAACAATTGGTAGATATGTAATTATCTACGTTTTGCAAGATTTTAAAGGATCTATTTGAAGATTTTCTGATGATATTGTTCTCTTTTTTGAAGCAAATTTTCTAGATCATTATGAAGCTATGCTTAACGTACTTTGATAAATTGTGACTCCGATTCGATTCTAATTTTTTCAAGACTAAATTTATGTAACGGTTAAACATTTGGATAAATTGTATGAAAGATTTCGTAGATCTATTGTGAATAATATTAAGTTTTGTAGCAACCGAGTGGTAATAGAGCACGTTGAAAAAATAAAAATGTTAGGGTTAATTATTGATCAAAATTTAAATTCTATAGATAATATTAAAACTAAAAACCGAGATTCGTAAGGGCTTAAGAAGGTTTTATTTTCGTCGATCCTATTTTCAAAATTTTGTTCTAAAACTGATTTATTATTCATTGATTCATTGTAGATTACAATGTGGAATTTTTAACGGGTGTTTTACTTATGAAATTAATATTAAGCCACTAAGTACCGTATAAAAATGATAACTCATTTAGTAATTAATAAGCAGTGTTTATAGCATACGTTTCCTTTACTTTGCCAACTTAATATATTACCTCTTAGGTATTTATTTATTTATAAAGTTTTAAGAATTTTTTATTAGAAGTGCAAATGTCAGTAATAGCGAGTTCAATATAAGAAAACCAAGATTAATAAATAACTATCCTTTACTCAAGCCCAGATGTTAAATTTTTAAAAGAAAAATTGTAAAATAGCTAATAAGATTTAAAACATTTTACCATAGTTTATTAAGTAAAGTTAGACAATGATTAAATTTATGAATTATTCAGAAGATGGTTACTGAAGTTTGTTTATGTTAAGATCTTTGTAGAATTCAAGTATGAATAAATTCTTTCTTTTTGTTTATCTTAGGTAGTGTAATTACAGCATTTCAAAATAATAAAAAGGTAATAGAATCAAATACAACCTTAGAGATTTTGGTTACTAATTAAATGCCAACATCCACTGTTGGCTTAAAATTTAATAAATTTTACGTAGTAAATACTTAGGGCTGATTATTTAAATTATTATGTAACTCATGTATAATACTTATTTATGTATTCTTTAAAATATATATTTTTTTAACTCATGTAGGTTTTTGTTTGTTTAAAAGTATGAAAGCTTCATTATCCATAATTTATATATATATATATATATATATATACTATTTGTAATGTATTATTAATTTTTTTTTAATCAGTAATTTTACGGATAAATAATTATAATTATTTACACAAGATTAACACGCTATTGTTTAACAAATTTATTACAATGAATATTATATAAGGAGATGTCTGTTAAATTTTACAAGCTTATTCCAATTTTAATAATCTAATAAAATGAGTAGGTAATATGGTTCAGAAAATGCACTTTTTTTGAGTAAGGGCCAGTTAAAAATATTCTCCCTTTTGCCCCATAGGTATTACTATACTGTACATGTAATTACAATTTATAAGATTAAATGTATAATTTTAGGTAAAGATTTCAAATAAATTTATTCTAATATTGTACATTGAATACTTTTTTTTTTTTTTTTGGTCTTCAGTCATTTGACTGGTTTGATGCAGCTATCCAAGATTCCCTATCTAGTGCTAGTCGTTTCATTTCAGTATACCCTCTACATTCTACATCCCTAACAATTTGTTTTACATATTCCAAACGTGGCCTGCCTATACAATTTTTCCCTTCTACCTGTCCTTCAAATATTAAAGCGACTATTCCAGGATGCCTTAGTATGTGGCTTATAAGTCTGTCTCTTCTTTTAACTATATATTGAATACATCATTTAAAAATTCATATGAATTATAATAAAAAATTTATTTATTTCTATTATTATTAATAAAAAAAATTGCAACCACAGAAAAAAAAATTAAATTAAATTTTTACTAAAAATCTTGTAAAATATTCATTCTGAAAACATTTATGCCAAAAAAGTAAATAAGTTGTATTTTCAATAAAAGTAATTTAACATTTTAAAAAGAAACTTGTTTTCATTAACAGAATAATAATTCTGTTAATACAAACAAATTGGTAATTTATAATGCGTTATTTTTCCGCTCGGGGCAGTATAGTACCGTTTCATTTTGTTATTCTGTGTTCTATAGTATTTACCAATGAATGAGATACTACTGTTTTTTATTCATTGTTTATAATCTAACTTTCAATATAAAATTAAATGTAAATAAGTAATAATTAAAAAGTACATAGTGATTTTGTCGTAAATTAGTAGATTTTTATTTAAAAATAAATATATCGTATTAATTTATATACAGGGAAAGAACAGTAAAATTTTATTTTATAAATGAGGATAACTCAGATACTAATTTTATTTATGATTAATATAATGGTGATTTTATGCAAACTGCTGAGAAATTTCGGCAGCAGTTTTATTGCTGAAATATTACTGATAAAAATATTTACAACTCGCCAGGAATTATTTACAATAACATTGGAAATGATCAGAAACAAGTTTTGTGAAGTCCAAGGTAAACAACTAGAACTTGAAAGATTATCTAACGTCTATAAATCCCACGTTTTATTATATGGTCAACATTATATAATGTTGAAAATGACTATAATAATCTAAAAATTATTGACAAATGATTATTAGAAACAAATGTATTGCCTTTTTGAATATTCTTTACGGACGAAACAACTTTTATAGGTGATGATATAAATAACATAAGGAACAGGTTTTTTTTCCTTTTAACGAAAACAGTAATAGAGTAACTTGTGAAACTAATTTCAACTTCTTCTTTCAATATGTTTCGGATATCGTACATAAATTTCTTACTGGATTTTTATTTCAATAATAGACTTGCATATAAAATCGTTATCCAAACTTTTTAAAAAATTATTTAAGACAGGTTTTACAGGAGGTGCCACTAATGATATACAAAATTCCTGGCAAGGTGTTCTAGAATAAGAACTGATTTAGAACAGCAAAATAAACAAGAAAGTTTATAATAATATAAATTATGATTAACTCAATTATTGAAAGAATGAAAACAGGCACAAATAATCTGACTGCATAATTTTTGAATTCTACATTAAAACTTTCACCCATCTCAACTGTGTACCAACCAATTTGAATAAATAAGGTGCAATTTTGTTCAAAATCAAAATCTTAACATTTTATTGTAACTTCCAAGGCCAGTCAGATCACCCGATATGAATCTTCTCAGTTTTTTTTTTTTTGTGGGGTGAAGGAATCAAATGAAAACATTACTGCATACCCAAAAGTCAGAAAATCTAAATAAAATTCTATATTAAATCATATTTACCACTAAATAAATCAAGAATACCCAAGAAGTTTACAAAACGTAATCTCATTTATAACTCGTATAGTTGAAATGCGTCGGTGAACAATTTGAATTGATTTAAAAATTTAATTTGTAAAGTACTATTTATTATTTATTCTTTTTATTAAGAATGCAACTCTTTAACTTCTATGCAGTTTTTAAAATTTTGTAAAAGTATTTTTACCTTTAATTACTTTTGTTCAAAACAAAATTAAAAAAAAAAGCTAAAAACAGAGTTGTAGGACTTTCCCGTCACACAGCTTTTTTCTGATGACGGCTTACACACATACAACTTAATTTAAAATATTTGTAATTTATTTAAATGTTTTGCTTATTTAATTCAGTGATTCTAACTAAACAGCGCGCGCATAACGTATTTCATTCCCGCGGGTGTGGCGGTACTAGCGGCCAATCTAAATGCTTTTTTACATTTTAATGATAATTCACTTTTATTTAATTCGACCGCTCACCTGTGACATCACAACACAGTAGAAGACTGCAGTAGCTGCACGTCAGTGTTACATTAGCGCTCCTTGTGGTGAGAGGGGGTACTAATGACCCAATATACCCATCAGTCACTAGTTTATTAGAGCATTTTTTGGGGTAGGGGTGCGATTTTGCAAATTTTTTTTTGAAATATTTTTTAATTGATAACAAATGTGCCTAAGAAAAATATGACCTTAATTAGGCGAAATCTAGAGATATTGAGGGCAACCTTCCTCTACTGCCTCACCCCTTTGACCTTTGAAGTTGAAAATTTAATGGCATCAATGCCCCCATATATAGTAATAATCTAACTAAGTTTGGTCAAAATCAGTCTAGTAGTTCTGGTGATAAAAGTGATTTAGAGAGCGACACCGAACATACACAAATACATCTGGAAAATTTCCATCCAAAAACGTAAAGATCCGGTGAAAACCGCATATGTCAAAATTGGACCGATTACCATAGTTTCCCTTTCAAAAATATTGCTCTGCAATAGCGCTAGACGGGAAAGTAAAAATAATAATTTTTATCATAACATTATCATAAATCGATCATGTATTACTAAAACTTACATATATATATTTTATTTTATATCTAAAGTTTATATTTTTATAGTTTTCTATAGGACATATAAATTGTTTGCTTTAAATCTGTAATAAATACAATTTGAATTAATGTAAAATTAATTGAAAATCTGCACTATAAAAACAAAATTTTTTCATATATTTAAAAGATTCTTTAAAAAATGTGTAAGAAATAAAAATAGTTTCTATAAATTTTATAAAATTTGTATCTATATAATATATATTTTTTTATTTATTTTTTATTTGGCGTTGTTGTAAACAATATCTGTTTTAAAATTAGGGAACCTATTTTTTTCCTTTAACCTCCGAGACCACAGTTAATAATTGCTTCAGTGGATGAGATGAATGACAATTTTTCTAGCACGTGAAAATACCATGCCTGACCGGGATTCAAACCCGAAAACTCCGGATGAAAGGCCGAATTGCTACCACTCCCGCCACGGAAGCCGGGTAGGGAATCTGTTTAGGACAAAGTTAAGTAACCTTGATTTGTGATGTTGTTGTTTTAATAAGATATTTTTATGTTTTTCTTTTAATTTTTTTGTGCTAGTAATCTGAAAAAATATATTGCAAATATTCTTATATTTCAAAAGAAGGTTTATATATATATATATATTATATGTTAGATTTGTGCTGTCATGTTTAACAGAATTATAGGATTGTGTCTTATAATTTTCCTATTTCTAAATGTTAGTTTTGAATTCAGTTACTGTTTTAGTGTTACTTTTGTGTTGATTTTTTGTCATAATTATAAAGTAAAGGTAGAAAAGAAATTCGGGTAAAATTTTATTATTTTTTGGTGCTTTACTATTTGTAATGAGTTACAGGCCTATTTCTGAATAATTGTGAATGCGGGCTGGGCCACCATCGTTCGTGGTGGGGAGAAAATTGATATCAATAATCTCATAGCCAAACTGGATTTCAGCTCCAGTAATATTCCTGTTATTACAAGTAGAAATGAACCAGCTGTTGTATCATCTATTTAAATAAATTTAAGATTGAGGTTAAAAATGAATTCAAAATTAAAAAAAAAAATACTACTTGAATTATGCGAGAAAAATATTTTAATTTTGAAGAAAGAAAATTTTTCTCTGAAGAATCAAATTAAATTTTATGTTAAGTTTCGTATTGTTTCCATAATTTTGTAAAATTAATAATTCATCTTTTGTTGAAGGTTAAGATTTTTTGTTCCACAGCCAGTATCGGCTTAATCGGCTCCTTAAAAGTACTTTTTAAGTAGCTTTTTTAAAAGTGACTTTGGGAAGACCGCAAAAAAGATAATGTAAATTATCTATAACCTTTTTTCCTTTTTAAACACCCCAGGAGCAACCGCGACATAAATTTTTTATCAAACTCTTCCACACCTCAATCGGAATCCTTCTTGCTGCCAGTAATTCTTTAAAAATGCCTGATAATAAATATAATAATAATAATACCAGATTGATAAATCGGTGTTTTGTTTTTATATATGTAAAAATATGTTTTTTGCTTTATATAAAATTTCAGAAAAATAGCTACTTATTTTCAGCTTATCAAAATTATAAACCTATTCTTTGAATACATTTTATTTTACTAATTACCCCGAGATAAGCAGAAAACCTGCATGTTGTAACTTGGTTCACAAGGAAACAAGTTAATATTATTTTTAAGAGATTTTCATAAAGTATTATATTATATAGCTATGATTATATAATAACTATTAGTTTTTCTTTTTTGTTATAACTATAATTAATTTATTAATTAAGTGTATAATTTTAATAATGTGTTATCTATATTTTATTTAATATTTTACTTTATTGTTACAGAAAGCTTTTCCACATCGGTACGTAAATATACATTTTCTAAACATGTTACCAATTATGCAAGCATCTTTAAATATATATAAAATGCTATTAGGCAATAAAATGGCATCAAGGGTAATGATTATTATTATTATTATTATTATTATTATTATTATTATTATTAATTTTAATACTATATATTATCAGGTTTTTTAAAAAGTATTGGCCTTTGGAGACCAAAATCGAGAATACATTTTGGGAAATAACATTATGAAACCACATTTGCACCGTTTATTTCGATGACCTTCTGCCACTTTTTCTGGCAACACCATAATCCCGTTGCAATAGAAATGCTGTGGTTTCTGGTCAAAAGATTTTGACGCGTGGTTTTCATAGACCTCTCTTGATACTAACTTAATACCGTTTTGGGGAGTTCTGCAGAGGCTGAAACAAATGATTATCTGATGGTATCAGTTCCTGGGTAAAGTGAAGATGTATTAAAATCTCCCAATTAAGTTATCTCAATTTCTGATAGGTCGTTAAAGATGTATACGGTCTGGTGTAGTCAACATGGTATATGACACAATTTTTTTTGACCAGTTCAGGCCGTTTCTTTTGAATTTCTAACTGCAAGCGCACTAATTGTTGACAGTATAATCTAAGTATACCGTAACTTGTGAATAACGTTGCCATTCAAATCCCACCAAACGTACATCATAACCTTACTGGGGATCAGTGTGGGCTTTAACAGATTTGTGGAACTTCTTTTCCTTTTAAACACAATCTTATTCGCATATTGTTGTCGTACGTTATCCACTTTTCTTCACTCCTCATCAATCGCTTCAAATGGCTCGATTTCGTTACGTTTCTGTTGAGATTCGCAGATAGAAATTCATCGAGTATATTTTTCTGAGTTAGATCATATGGTACCCAAACATCGAACTTCTCTTTGTAGCCAGCTTTCTCCAAATGGTTTAACGCTGTTTGGTGATATATATTTAGGTCGTTGGCGATGTTATTGGCAACTGCTTACATACCAGTCTTCCTTGACTTTTTCCAGAATATCATTCACTTTTTCTGTGATTGATCACCCTCTGCCAGGAAAATCTTGGAAATTGAAATTTCCAGAAAGAAACCGGCTGAACAATCTTTTGGCTGTTACTTTTGACAACGTATCTTGCCCATAAACAAATTTCTTAACAGGCCTGCGCAGCATTTGAGCCAGGACTGTATGGAAACAAAATTGTAAATTATAACAGTTTTGTGGAAAGTTGACTCATCTTGACGGCGCAATACCTGACGTCTGAGTAAAATAATTCTAACACTTTTTTCATATATACTAGCTTCAACTGCCAGCTGTCAAATGGCTTTTGACATGACCCACTGCGTCTCCTATAACCTTTTTTTTTCTTTTAGCCACCGAAACCACCGTAACGTATTATTTCAGAGGATGAATAAGGATGATATGTATGAATGTTAATGAAGTGTAGTCTTGTACAGTCTCAGGTCGACCGTTCCAGAGATGTGTGGTTAATTGAAACCGAACCACCAAAGAACATCGGTATCGACGATCTAGTATTAAAATCCTCATAAACATAACTGGATTTACTAAGATTTGAACGTTAGAACTCTCGACTTCGAAATCAGCTGATTTCCGATGTTGAGTCACCACTAGACCACCAACCCGGTGGGTGACTCCTATAACCTGAGATTTGGGACGCTAACGCTACCTCGTGTGCAAAAGGCGTTTAGACGACCTATTATTTTAGTAAATATACAACGCATTTTTCATACAGAAAAGGATACAAAAATCTGTTACTTTGAACTATCTGTCTTCCTTATGGCCTTTACGAATAAACTAGTTAACACCTTAGATTCAAGGGAGATCAGCCAGAATTGCTTTATATTAGAAATCAATAGTAATGGAAAGGTATGGTTCACCATACCTCTAATCAGTTACTTGTAAGACTGAATGTCACGTGCATTTATGTAAGTTTGCCACACTGAAATGAAACCGTATTTAGGATGAGTGAAAAAAGCAATGGCAAACTATTCTATTCCTCTCCTCATTTATCCTGTCTGGTACAGTAACATTGTTATTCTTAAATATTTCTGTGTGTTAATTTCAGAGTGTCTTGCGATTCACATCACAGTATAGATATATACGTGATTTTTTTTTTTTTTTTTTGTATGTAAGAACGGTTATCCTGATAATAGTGATAATAGGGTTTAGACTGGTGGAGATTGGTAGCGTATGAAAAGATGACATGCCTGCCTGGGATTTTTTTTATTATTATTTTTAATAAGTTTATAAGTATATTACCATCAAAGACGCGTTTTTAATTCTTCTTGTAAATTTAGGCATAGCGATTTTTAACTACATCTTAAATAAACATTTGAACAATCTTATATGAATGATTTTGTTATAAAAATTTATTATAAATATTGAATTTATTATACATATTACCGTGAAATGTGGCAAATGTCAATATTCTCCGGTGAATGTTGACACATACAAATCACGTCGGTAAAAGACCGAAATATTTGCTTACTCGGACCTTCGACGGTATCTATCGACAAACATAGATAAGCTCTGTTGGGGGTTGAAATGATAACTAGAAATTAAAAAAAAAATCACCCAGTACCAATCTCTAAGGTAAATAGATTACGAGAAATTCTCATAAAAAAGAAGTTTAAATTTAAGCCAAGCATAACGTACGCTCGCTTTGCTCGATAACCTCGTCTAATTAACTTTAATTATACAAATTATGTATGTTATTCTCCCAAAAATTGCAGCCAATTAATCAAATTCACCGCGTTTATAAAAAAGTTTAATCGAATTTTCAGCATTTTATAAATTGAAGTGGCAAATGAGAAAATAAAGAATATAGTAACTACATGAATGAACGATAATGATACAAATAAACGGTTAGTTGGTTTGCCTTTCAATTTTTTTATAAAAATATTTTTATTCAACTTTCAGCATGTACATACTGAATGCGGTGAATTTGATTCATCACCTCCAGTGTTGTAGAATAACATACATAATTTGTATATTTGACTTTAATTAGACGAGGTTAGCGAGCGAAGCGAGCGTACGTTATGTTTGACTTAAATTTAAACTTTCTTTTTACGAGGGTTTCTTGTAATCACCCAATTGATATTGGGTGATTTTTTTTTTATTTCTAGTTATCTTTTAGACCCCCACCAGAGTTTATTTGTCTTTGTCGACATATACCGGCGAAGGTCCGAATGTATAATATTATATGCAAATATTCTGGTCTTTCACCGACGAATTTGATATGTGTCGACATTCACCGGACATACTGACATTCTCTAATTTCGATCATTTACGGTAACATATACAATAAATCAAATCATTGACTCCATTTCAAGCAGTAAACTAGGGAATAGTAAATATTCCCACAGTTTTAATTCATTGTTAATTTTTTTAAAAAGAACTTTTATTTTTGGTGTAATTTCATTACCGGTAGCTTTCTTATAAATTAGTGAATTTTAAAAAGATTTTTATAAAAAATAAAAATTATGTAAATTAGATTTATCCCCATTTTAAAATCTTTCAAGTAAGTGAACTATATTTATTATTATTTCATGTAAACAGTTTAATCACAGCAAGAAACATCTCATATCTCTTCTAAGCTTACTTAAAATATATAATAATTTGAGCTTACTTACATATATATCATACATACAGTTGTCCATAAATTCAATCATTAATATGTCGGCCTATTTTTGGTCTTATAACTCTGAACCCCGTTGACAGGTATTATTTTCGTGGAAAGAATAAAATAAATTTTTGATAAACTGGGGAAAAAAGGGATGGTTGTTTTAATAAAATTTCAAATATTTACTGGGGTACATTAGCAAGAAATTCTTCTTACAAAACTTTTTTATAAAGATCAAATAATTACAAAAATAAATTATTTATTTAATATTCACCCCCTTTCTAAAAGATGATTATGTATTTTTATTTTTTTACTTCGTTGTACGAAGTAAATGAAGTTTTGTGAACTTGAAAAATTTCGGTCTTCAGATTTCATCTCCTTTTTTTTAAACTTTTTTCTACCTTGTACGAAGTAAAGGAAGTATTGTTATCGCAAAACATTTCGGTATTCATATTTCAACGGAAATATCCATTTTGACCATCCCTGAATCCAATTTGACTAGTTTCAGCGTGACATCTTTAGTACGTATGTATGTATAGCTTGTATAGCTTAAAAACGATTAGCCGTAGGATGTTGAAATTTTGGAGCATCCAGAAATTTTTTTAGTAATTTTGGTAACATCTAGTTATGCATCTCCCTTTTTTATTGCAGTCGAAATTAAAATTAAGATTTTAATTAATGAAATGTTTAGATCTTAAAGGGAAGCAACATCGGTTCGAATCAGATTTCATCTCCTTTTTTTTTTTAACTTTTATTTTTTTTAATTTAAATATATTGATTTAACAATTATTATCCCGTGATTTAAAAAAAAATTACAATAGATAATAATCAATCAATGATAATAATAAAAAAAAAATTATTAGTGAAATAAAATTTTATGTACTTTTGAAAATGTGTTTTAATAGGCATTACATATGTGTATATGTAAAAAATTTGGGGAAACATCTTATTATTTAATTCTAATTGAAAATTATAATTTAGAATCTTATTATTTTTGAATTTTTTTTAGAAAATTCTTATAAAATTGTATATTTATTTTTAAAAAAATCATTTTATTTAATTATTTCACAAAGCAATAAAATACATTTTTGAGTTGTATTCAATTTTAAGTGATTATTGCAATTTTTTTCACTGTGCGTAATATGCACAAGATTTCTGGTGTGTATTTCAGGTTTCTGATATCGTATAAATGAAAGTTAATAATAATTAAACTATTCCGTTTAGCGAACTCCCGTATACTGGTTACAAATATTAATTTTGACCATATGGTGTGGAATAATCTGTTTTTATTATGGATTATTTGGTAAACAATTTATTTAAATAGTATCAAGGAAATTTATTCTAACCTAATATTTATAAGTAAGATTGTTGAATTAATAATTGTATAAATATTTGATGTTAATAAAAACTAATATCTTATAAATTGTGTAACTCTCCACTTTATTAAAGAATTGGACAATCGTATCTCACTTTCAAATAAAATAAGTTTAAATGAAGCGCAGAAAAAATGTGTTTATGTAATTTAATAGGCGTACAAGGAAATCATGTGACTTACATCAGATTTTTTGTTATATATTGCTTCAAAAAAAAAAGAAAAGTTAATGGAAGTTTTCCGCATATGTATTTTCTACATCAGTATGCCTTCATACCAATATAAAAACTTTTTGTCCATCCAACTCTATTGGCCAGTGGTAACAAAAAATACTTTTTTAATGTTTAAAACAATTTATTAAAATATCTATTTTAAATTTCAATTCATCTCGTAAATTACCCATCGCATTTGAAATGTAACAATCTTAATTTTTTGATAGCCTCTTTATTTTTTCTTGAAAAAATTAACCAAAATTTTCAAATTTCCTAAAAAATTACAACTTAATTTATTTAAAATTATAGCTGTATCAGTATATTTTAAACAATTATTATTATTTTCTTTTATTTATTATCATCTCTTGGAAATCATTTTCTTAAAAATTACTTTCCCCCGAATGCTTCCTCTTGTGTGTATGGAGCCCGAAAATATGGAATAGTTCTACTATTCCAGTTTCTTTCTTTAGTCCTCCAAAAGTACAAAAATAATCAGTTTTTGTATTTATTTATTTAAATACGTATCTTATAATTAGAAATAAATAATTTTGCTTAAAAATTTGAAAAAAAAGATAGTTCGTAATTTTTGTTATTGTTTATAATAAAGATAAAATAAAACTTAAAATGATTGAAATGCTGGCTTTTTTAATAAATCTTCACTAAATTATGTTGTTGATCAAATAGTTAAGATTTCTGACTTAATTCACTCAAATTTTTAAGTAAAGTATGCGTAGATTAACAATAAATAGACTCCTCGGAACTTAAGCAGTTATAAACTTCAGTGTCACTAAATAAGGTTACAAAGAACAGAAAAAATCTTGTGAAAGCTTCTGTGGGTTTTCTAAATATTACGTTCAACAACAAAAACCTAACCCATTGGTTTTTCTTAAAAACTTTAATTACTTCCCTATTAATTAGACACTTTGTTCAACCATAGTATGGTAATAATCCCATCGAGTTACTCTTGTGACATTGAAATCTTCGTGACATCTAAAATTCATCTAAATCATATACATAAATTCTTATTCTCCCCGCACTACATTTTTATCTTTTAGACATTTATATAATTTCCTTAGTTCTCTGTTGTAATAAACTAGTGTTTACGTTATTTTGTTTGTTTTTATCGTTTATACAGGGTCATTCACGGGAACCGGATGTTTTTAAAATAATCATAAAAAATTGAATATTTACATTAAAAAAGTTTTATTGGTACTGAAACACTTGTTAAATCAAAGCATTTGTTACTTACTCATGAACGAAAAGTTATGTCCGGCAAGTGATGTCCATTTTGGGCAATACATTGTTGTAGCCTTTCACGGTAATTGGCCTCAATTCTTTGCAGCATGTCTACATCAATCTGTGTGACGCGATGACGAATTGCGATCTTTAGGTCCTCCAATGTACGCGGTTTATTGCCGTACACACGCGATTTCAGAAACCCCCGCAGAAAAAAATCACAACTACTCAAGTCGGGAGACCGAGGGGGCCAAGAAATGTCGCCGAATCTGGAAACGATCCGTCCCGCAAACAAGTGACGGAGAACAGCCATCGCTGTAGCTCCATCCTGCTGGAATAACGCATTTTGAAAATCGATTCCCCGGTTTCGTAACTCAGGAATGAAAAACGTATTCAACATCGTAACGTAACTATCAGCTGTTACAGTTACGGCAGCGTCATTTTCTTCAAAAATATATGGTCCAATAACACCGACCTTTTCCTATTGCACACCAGACAGTCACCTTTGGGCTATGAAGTGGTCTCTCGTGAAGCTGATGTAGATTTCTTTCTGCCCAATACCGGCAATTCTGTTTGTTGACGGAGCCATTCAGATGAAAATGGGCTTCGTCACTCATTAACAACAACAAATTTTCATTTTCTTCAAAAACGGTAAGCGTTTGTCCATAAAATTGTAATCGCTGCGTGAAATCTTGCTCGTTTAACTGGTGCACGACGGCTATCTTGTAAGGATGGAAATGCAGGTCTGTGTGCAGAATTCGTCTTACCGGGCTTGTGCTCATTTGAAGCGCTGCTGAATGCCTCTGAATAGAGTGGCGTGGGCTTCTGACGATGGCTTCCTTACTCGTTCGATGTTCTCCGGAGTGCTAGCAGTTCGTCGGTGACCCGGTGGTTTTTTCTTCAATATTGAACCGTTTGTTCGAAGGTTGTTTACCCATCGTAATATTGTGTTACGAGAAGGGACACTTGCATTACGATGGATATTAAACTGACGGCGGAAATCTCGCTGAACGGCAGTTACGGATTCGTCATTTCGCACAAAACTGTCATACGCGTACAGGCGTTGGTCTAGCGTCCACGGCTCCATCTCAGCGACTAAAATGTAAATGCTATGAACAAAGGAAACGTCAGACACCAGCCACGTGCCCCTCCCATCACGAACACCCGAGTACAACCCACTTCAAAAACATCCGGTTCCCGTGAATGAACCTGTATTTTTAATTTTTATAGAAATATTAGCGAGGCAAAAAATTTTTGTAATAAATAAATCCAAATCTTACGTCAATTTTTATCAGTTTTTATAGATCGATAAAAACGTGGCACTTTATAAAATGCAATTAATAAACATAAAAAAAAATTGAAAATTTACTTGATTATTAACAAACATGAGTAATCCCTTTATATGCATTAGTTATACACATATTGACAAGTATAGCCGGGTAGCGTAATTGTAAGGTGTTTACGGTTAATTTAAATTGAAATGGTTTGTGTATTGTGGGTTGTCTAAATGTCTGTTTTGATGGCGTTACATGGGAATTGATGTTGCTAAACCTGTAATGCGTTTAGTATCTGACAGGCATCTTATAAATAATTCTTTCAAATCAAAACTTGCTTTTTAAACAGAAATTTTATTTTATCTAAATTTTTGTTATTTCATTATACTTTACTTCTTTTTGTTTCAATATTTATTTATTTGTTGATTACAATTTATTATTTTGTCATTTAATTGTTGTTTTTCTTTTTTAGCATTCTAAGTAAATATTAATAATGTTTAATTTTAAAACCTTTCAAAAATTTTATAAATGTAAGTTAAGATATAAAATTTTATAAAAATATTTTCTTTTAATAAAGAAAATATATGTATTTTTAAGATATTACCCAAAACCTTACTAATTTAACAAATACTTGTGTATAAAAGTTTCGAAATAACGATTAATTTTTTTTTACAGATTATTGTACACAGTAATTATTCTTCACTTCACGAAAATTTACCGAAAACAATGCTACCTAAGGAATATGAAGGAACGTTTGAATTTTCCTTTGAACAAATCAGAGGTAAAAAAAAATAGCATAATATAAAATTGTCAGCAGATAATCTAAAAATCTGATTCTGACAGCAGAATACAATTATATATAAAAAAAAATTAAAAACTCGCTTTTAAACATTTTTGTTTCCAACAGAATAAATAATAAAGTTGTCTGTTTTCGCAAGACTACAATAAAAAGCATAGGGCACCACCTCAGCTCTGTTTTGCACCTTAACTTTATTTAGTTCATACAAAAAGATTTACTAGATATTGTATACTGAAGCTATCAAATCAAAACCTTTGCCATATTTAAAGAATTTACGTAGATAATAAATATGAAAGCGCGCCCCATGCTTTTCATTGTGGTCTTACAGAAATAGACAACTTTAATACACATTATTTTGTTGAAATCAAAAATGTTTTAAAGCATATTTAAACAATTTTTTTGCATGATATCTTTGCCACTTTTTCTGTAAGCTAACTTCATGCTGTTATAGTATTTTGTTCGCCCTTGCGTTTCAAATAACGCTGGCGTTTACTTTTCAATCAAACCTCGCGCTCTTCAGTTGACTCTGCTGCAGGATTTTGCGAATAACGCTGATATTTAAGCCCCAATTGAACCTCTCGCTCTTCTGATGTTTCGTTAGCTTTACGGTTTAATTAGCTGTTGCGTTCACTTTCAAAACCCGCCTCGCGCTCTTCAATTGACTCTGCTGCAGGGAATTTAGCTTTACGCTTTAAATAGTGCTGGCGTCCATTTTCAAATTGAGCCTCGTGCACGAAATAATTTAAAAAATGGGAAAGAATTTTAAAAAAAAAAAAAACTTTTTAATATCCCCAAAACACAAATATAATTATAAATAAATCGTTCGTATAAAGAAGCATAAATCGTTCGAACGAATGGATCGTTCGTACATACTTACCTACTGCGCTTGTGTACTGCACTGTGGAACGAAAATGTTAACAGTGGAACGAAAGTGAGTTAAAGAAAAGCATATACATATACACAAAAGCAAATAATATACACAATGTATTTACTGTTTTAATTTTTTTTTTAATTTTCTTTATGTTAATAATATAAAGAGAAAATAACGAATTATAACAATAATTGAGATGGTAAACATACTTCCTTAAAATTTATTTTTTCAAGTATCTTAATCTAAATATATAAAAATGTTACGTTCGTTTGTGTACGGCTTCAAAAACTCAAAATGTTCTGCACCGATTGAGCTCAAATTTTAGCACGATATATAACCCGCATCAAAGATTGTTTTCATCTATTTTTAATAAATCTATCTATTTTTAATTTGTACAGTTTTTTAATAAATAAGAGGCTAATAAATCAGATGGAAATGTAAACAAAGGAAAACCAATCAGATCAATACAAGATGGCCGCTGTCAAACACAACGACCAATCACAAAGAGCCCGTATGGCCGTTGCCAATGTAAACAAAATCACAACTGATTAAGTAACAAATTTCTTTGAATTATATTTAACAGCTAAAACATCTGTATTTTATTAAAAAAAAACACAAAAAAAAAAAAGAAAAGCCACCAAGAAGGATGCCTTACAGTAAATAAAATAAAACACCCAACTTTCTTATAGCCCAGATAGACTTAAGACTATGCAAACAAAAAAAGTCGAAATAACCAAATACACAGAAAATAATATCCCTATATAATGACCAAAAAAACCTTTGTTAGGTTATTTTTTTACATATATATGACCAAACAATCGTTTTTTGGTCATTTATCGTTCTTTGCTATGTAAAAGCAAAGAACAAAATTCACAAATAGTAACACTGAAACACCACAACTAAGTATTCGTTTTTTTTTTGTTTTTTCTAACCTCCGAAACCACCGTTATGCATTGCTTCAGATGATGATATGAATGATTTATAGCGTATGAAAATGCCATGCCTGACCGGGATTCCAACTTGGAACCACCGGATTAAAGTCCGAGCCGTTACTACTCGCGCCACGGAGGCCGGCAAAAATATTCGTTAGGAGCCGAATAAAAACACGACTTACCAATATGGCGTTGTGTGTCAAACCTATTTTATACGGACTATAATTACTTTTAATATGCAAAACCCTTTGTGATGATTGAATATTAACTTAAACCTCTTCAAAAATTATTCCTTTTGAACTAAGCCGCATTTTGATATCATTGTTTTTCTATAACACGGCCGGAATTCTTTTCGTTTAATGATAAGAAGCGTTGTCGAAGACAATAACCGAATTCTCTTCGAAAGGATATAATACACAGCTAAACAATTTCTAAATAATTCAAATTCGTGTAATTTTTTTACGAATCGCGTTTTTATCAAAATCTCACCTTTTTCTCAGTTGACCTGTGGGGTTTTGTTTTCTTTGGAGACCGTAATTCATTAGTAGATTCATACTCGAGAATCACGTTGTACACTGAAGCAGCACAACTTCTACTTACGTTAGCAGTTTATTAACATCTGAAATCAACGCCGTTTGATTATTCTGTAATTTGCAAGCATTACTCTGCTTTTGTAAGCATTTAAAATGATGTGTGTTTCGCACGACTTAAGGACTTTTTTCGCAGCTCATAAATCTTTATATATAAAAATGTTAAGTTCCTTTGTGTACGCTTCAAAAACTCAAAATGTTCTGCACCGATTGAGCTCAAATTTCAGCACGATATATAACCCGCATCAAAGATTGTTTTTATCTATTTTTCGCATCAGTTACATACCCGCGACCGCGAGAAAACAGTTTTTTTAACGGTCAGCTGAGCACCAGTGACCGCGCCATCTGCCGGAAGCGAGGGGAACACTCGCCATACTAGCTAACGACAACCGCAGTCACATGTGAAACAATACCTGTTCCCAATTACATTGTTTATTAACAAAAAAAAAAAACGTATTCACTTGCATCTGGTTCAAATTATTATACAATCTGAATTATATATTCACTTTAATCGAGGTACTTTTGTGTGATCGTGTCGTGATTGAGCTGCGCCTTTCACCAAGCTCTGAATTTATTAGAAAACAACCAACAGTGGGATATATGTATTAATGACGCGTGCAACACTGCACATCCAAACCAAATTCGCACATTATTCGCAATTATATTGACCGCTTGCTTCCCTTCATCTCCCACAGAGTTATGTGAAAGATATCGATCGCATATGGCCGAGAATATTTTGCATAGAGTACACCTAGAAAATACTAATATGACCGTGGAATTTACAGAAGGCATTTACAACGAAGCATTGATAAATATTGAAGACAAGTGCTTAGCTATTGCAAATAAAGTTCTTAGTCAATTGGGAATGCCAGCGCCCACCCGAGCTGCGATTGCTTCATTTGATGTGGATTTACGCCGTGAACAGAGTTACAACATCGGTGATCTTTAGTCATATGTCCAATCAAACATTCCCAAATTAACGCGTGAACAGAAAGGCATTTATGATCGCATAATGCAAATGATAAATGACGGAGTTGGGGGGACCTTCTTCTTGGATGCGCAAGGAGGAACTGGGAAAACATTCCTCAGTAGATTGATTCTAGCAACGGTTCGATCAAAAAATGACAATTATCCTGTTGCGGAATATTAATCAGCCAAAACTCTGCAACGGCACGCGACTTGCAGTTAAGAAATCGATGAATAACGTAGTGGAAGCAACGATTTTAACGGGGCCTTTCAAAGGTGAAGATGTCCTCATTCCTCGAATACCCATGATCCCGACCGATACACCATTTTAATTAAAAATATTGCAATTCCCAATTCGATTGGCATTTGCAATCACAATCGATAAAGCTCAAGGTCAATCTTGAGAATTGTGTGGTTTAGATTTAGATGCGGATTGCTTCTCACACGGGCAACTGCATGTTGCGTGTTCCCGAGTCGGCAAACCAGATAGCCTTTATATCTACGCAGACAGTGGAAAAACAAATAATATTGTATATCCACAAGTATTGCAAAATTAAACTTCTATAAAACGTATGCTTTGTTTTGTTTCTCATTTCTCATCCATGCAACCACAATGTGCCTCAGCGAAGCGTGGCGGGTAGAGCTAGTTAATAATAATAAAATCATAAAATATTTATCAAGGAAATAGACACAAAAAATGTTTACCTTTTGTAATTAATTTGAACTATTGTATTATTTTTTTATTTAAATTTTGGAAACTTGTATTTCTCGGTGTTATTGTGTAATTTTTTTTATTCTATTTATTTTGTTTTAGATGCTACCTATGACAAATTAATGGACAAGAGAGACTGGTTTTTAAAAGAGCGCACTGTACATGCTGATATAGAAACATGTAAAGATTCATTCAAAGATATTTTTGGTAGTAAAGGAACTTTCAGATCAATCGAAATAGATTAATTATTCTACAATCATTGTTAAAAAAAAGTATAAAATTCCTAATTAAAAATATGGATGAGGTTGGTATATGTGTTTAGGTATGCGTGCATACACTCACTCAGATAAATATATACAATAAAAAATTAGTATAATTGTTTAAACTAATAATTTATACTAATAATTTTTTAATTGTTTATACTAAACACTTTAATATTTGTATTATATGTCCAATAAAAGATTTTATGTAGTATTTAGAATATATTATGAAGGTTTTATTTTTGTAAGAACACAAGCTTTATTATTTTTATTATTTTATTATTTTTATTTTAGGGTTTTTTTTACTTTAAGGAAGAAAATAATTTCATTCATTTATTTTTAACTCTTTTTACTATATTTTGTAAATAAATTGAACTTTATGAATTTTTATTTTTTTTTATTTTCTCCATTACTATTATTTGCATTACTTTATTTTATAATCATTTATCTATTTATAATATTATCCGTTTTCATTATAATCTACTCAAAATAAATAAATGCATTCCATAAAGAAGTAAGGGCAATGATCAAAGTCTATTTACTTACGATTATTTGATGGTAATGAAACGATTCAATCTTTAAACAAATAACAACCAGTGAAAGACAAAATAAAAAACAAAATGAAGTAGAGGAAGAACGAGAACAAGCGAACAGGAACAAGAAGAAGAGTATCTCGGAAATCCATCCAAAAGTACAGAATTTTTAACACGTTTCAGCCTGTGATCCAGCATTCTGCAATTATTAACAAGATTGAAAATCAAACAACTTAGGTGATTGCCTTATCGTGCTAGGTACTTTACTTATTATTCAGTGATCTTCTGCTTCACTGTATGAAGATTTGGGGGGGGGGGGCTGGTGATTTAGATCAGAGAATGCGTGCGCCGGAGTCCGAGTTTGCGGTTATATCCTCTACCAAGCATATACCCACCTTGTATGGATTGACTCCCGGATGAGATTTGGAAGGCACGCCATTGAGGCTAATGAAAAGGCGGACAGAGTCATGCGCCATATAGCAAGAATTCTACCTAACTCTGGGGGTCCGGAGTAGCTGCGCAGGAGGTTGCTTATAGGAGTTGTGTATATCACGCTGCTATACGGTGCAGAAATCTGGGCGGACGTGGTGCGGTACAGAAACTATAGAGGGAGGATTGAGACTTTACATAGGAGGTGCTGCCTCCGGATTGCAACAGCCTACAGAACTGTTTCTCTGGAAGCTGCGGAGATATTGGCGGGGATGTTTCCCGTAGATTTAGCGATCGCACGCAGGAGAAGGCTACGAGAACTTTGTACCTTGAATCCGAATAAGAAGAGAAAGGCGAATTCAGGGATCACAGAAGAATTGATGAGGGTATGGCAAGAAAGATGGGACAGATGTGAGAAGGGCAAGTGGACCTATAGAATAATAAAGGATGTTGGAAAATGGTCCAAAAGAACCCACGGCTCGCTAGATTTTAATTTCACTCAGTTACTGGCAGGCCATGGGGGATTTAGAGAATATCTATTCCGTTTTGGGTATTCGGATGGATGCTCCGAGTGTGAGGTTGAGGAGTCTGCGTTCACGTGTTCTTTTGTTGTCCTCGTTTTAACACAGAAAGAAAGAAGATTATGCATGCCATTGGAAGAGACGTAATGTTACCAGAGGAACTAATGAGGATTGTGCTGTATAGTGAAGAATATTGGTCTGCAGTTTCCGGATTTGCAAGAGCGATAATGACGAAATTACGCACTATACAGGAGGCCAAGAAGGGGTCAGAGGAGGATGCGAAGGCGGACAGGCGCACGGCTGAGAGCCTAGGGGGTTCCCCGTACGTGTGGGGGTCGCCTGGGTGTAATGAGGCCGTAGGCACTCCGCTCCCGCGTTCGATGGTGACCCATAAGGTAAGTATGCTGTAGAGTTCAAATGATTATGAGATGTTTGTTTATGTAATTGGATGTAACTGATTGATGTGTGGAATATGCGGGCGACATGAGGTATGTATTCTGGAGTGATGCTTGGATGTCGTGGAGTATGTAGTATGATTTTATTCTGATGTAAGGTACCTTGTGGGTGTGTGAAGTCGGTGTCTGTTGACTGGTGTCTGAATGTGTGTGAGGGCCTATTTCTTCCTGAAGTAATGTACACCCACCAGCTGTACCAGTAGGATGGGTACCTAGGAGTGGAGGTTTAGTCGGTAGTGGGCAGGAACACATACGCATTTAATAACATCTTGCAGAACCTGTTAGCGAGCCCGACACTGCCTACGCACCCGTAAATGGGGTTCCTCCACCTCTTTAAAAAAAAAAAAGATCAGAGAATGCGTGATAGTTACCTTATGATTTTGCATTTCTCTTGAACTGAAATATTTTAAATGCTTTATGCTTCCTATAATTGGGCTCTAGAAATCCAAATATGCTTCACAACTGTCTTATAAAGGATTACTTTGTGTGTAATAGGCAATTTTAGTTTGTATCCAAGTAACCAATACACCTTCTTTGAACGTAATATCTATTTGTGCCCTCTTGGATAAAATTTCTTCCGATAAGATTAGTCATCTGAGGTGAGAGATAAACTTTCGACAAAATTACTGAAGTCAGAATTTTTTAAATTTTATATTTTTATTTCAGATTTTACAGTTCTTGAGATGAACTATTGTAATAAGTATTTTTCTCGGATAGCGTCTATTTGATCACATTTTCCTAAACCTCCTCGGTTCTTCAATTCTGTTTCTAAAAACGGAAAATTATTTTAAGAAGGAAGAGAAAAAAGATGAGTAGGCATTGCCTAAACTTCTAATTTTATTTATTTGGTGAAATCATAAAGTGCACTACTTATATCATCCGTTCATCCGCAATTTTAAGTCGTATATGTATTGAAGAACGAAGAAGGCTTTTCTTTCAGATGCACATGGGAAAAAATATAAAGTATAATGAAATATATTCAAAAGATAAATCTGTAGAATTTTGAATTTTTACATAGTTTTCAGATTTTCGCTTACAAAATAAACATAAATTAAAAAAAAATTCATTTTAGTTTTAAAAATCTACTTCGGCACGCCAAAAGGCAGAGTTTAGATTTCAACCTTAAAGTTAACAAAAATTTCAAATCTACTCAATACGACAATGGTTGCATGTGAAAATCCAATTCCAGCAATATTTTGTTCATCCCTGCCGTAAAGGTTGGTCATATCAAAAAATTGTTTAAACAAAACATTTAGGTAATGTTTAGAGGACTAATGACAATTTTAAACCGATTCGATACTGTTCCTATTAAGGGAGGTATGATTCTTTTTTGTCTTCAAAACCCCATTTTTTTCAACCCCCTGGGCCAATTATTGGTGATATAAAAAAAATTTACTTATACAAGTTTTAGGTCCTTATTCAAAGAATAGTAGGAACTTTAAACAAATTCGATATTTTACTTAATAAGAAAGTTACAGAGATATTTTTTTTTTTTAAAGCCCTACCATTTTCACCCCCTTGGTTCGATTTCGATTTTGATTTTGACCGTCTACAAACTCGACCGAGATTTTGGAATGAATTGTTTTAAAGGAAAAAAATGAAAGCGATTGGCGCAAAATTACGGCAGTTATCGTGTCCACAAGAAAGTGAAATAAATAAATATATATATGTATAAATGTGTATGTAAACTTTTGAGCTGTCGGTGGTTTTGGGGTCTGGAGGATTTGAAACGCGAAGATATGTCAAAATTTTACGGAAGTCGAATCATGGCAATCTTATGAAATATACCTAAAACATCATTTCAACATTTTTTCTAAAACAACATTTTTTCTTCAAAAAAAAATAAATAAATAAATTACAAAACTTATTTTGTTTTCAAGAAAATTACGTTTAAAAGATTATCTAAAAAGAAAAGCGTAGGGCGCTCTATAATTATTATATAGTGGTTGCATATGAGAGCGGGCCACACGATTTTCTTATTAGTCATAAATAAATAGAAATTTTTTTAAAAGTAATTTTCTTGAAAATAGAATTAGTACGATATTTTTTTAATATTTAATTAGTTATTTTTTTAATATTTAATTAGTAATAAATATTGAAGAAAAGCAGGTTTTAAAGCTTTTTTTACATTTTCTTACTTTTCCATCTAGCGCTACAGCAGAGATAAGGTCTAGAAGGGAAATTACTGTAATCGATCCAATCTGAGAATGCGGTTTTCACCGAATTTTGACGCTTAAGGAATCCAAAAAGCCGGATGGAAATTTTCCTGATATTCGTATGTGCGTGCGCGCGTGTGTGTTCATTGCCGCCCTCTAAATCGCCTTATATCTCCAGAACTACTGGTCCGATTTTGACCATATTTGTCAGATTATTTCTATATATGATTCATTGATGATAACATTAAATTTTCAACTTAAAAGGTCAAGGGGATGAGGCTACAGAGCAATGTCACCCTCAGTATTTCGATATTTCATCTAATTAACGTGTTATTGTTTTTGGAAAATTTGTTAATAATAACAATAATAATGTTTGCAAAAAACATTTTTTGTTCAAAATCGCACCCACACTCCAAAAAAATGCTGTGAACTAGTAATGGTAAATAGTAATAATAATAATAATAATGGCGTCTATAGTACCCCCTGTCTCCACAAGGAGCGCTAGTGTAGCACTAACGTACAGCTGTATGCGGGCGCACTTTAGTTAGATTCATAAACAAAAAATATGATATTTAAATAAAAGAATAAATATTTTAAATTAACTTCTGTGTGTATCTGGGTGTAAACTGTGCATCAGAAATAAACCGAGAGACGAATAATTCCTGCAACTCAATTTCCATCTTGTTTTTAATTTATTTTCTGCACAGAACTAAGTTGTTTGAAATTATATTTAAAGAAATTAAATTTTCTTAAGTTATACTGTTTCTTCGTAAAGTGTAAATTTTACCACTATTTTATTGTTTTTGTTTTTTAACTGTATAAGTGTTTAAACTGGCAAAAAAGTTTTTACTTATAGTTATTTTAATTCTTTAACAAACAAAAAAACAATTTATATTCAGTTTTATTCTATTATTATAACCTGGAGAATTAATTTCAATTATTAAAAATGATACCACTTATAATTTATAACTAAGTCAGATGGTTAGCGTACATAAATTTTAGAAGGTAAATTTATACTAATTATATTAAAATCCGCTTCATCAGCCACCTGATCTACTCGTACTGAATCTTATCTTATCGATACAGCTCCCTTCCTCAAGACCTCCGACAAATTAAATGTAAATGTTCTATATAGAAATATATGAAATTAAGAACGGAAGATTGTATATCACACGACTAACGTCACTCTCTAAAACTTTACCATCTTTGACGTTGGTAAATAAGTTTAATTAAGGTTGCAAGATTTGAGGACACGGTTGAACCATTCTAACTTAAAGAAGAGCATGTAAAAAAAGGTCCGGTACTTATTCAGCTCTGAAGAACAGAAAGAAGGTTGAATCTAAGGTTACCCCATAAATCATAGAAAATTATCGATTGAAGATAATGATTGAACACTTTATTAAACTGTGAATAAAATTGATTAGTAATATATCAGAAAAAGTAACAAGAAAGAAAAAAACAAAAAGAAACAACATCCGTTATATCTCCATAAATATTAGGTTTAGCAAAATGTATGTTTATGCTATAATATTAAGCCTTTTATTTTGAACAAAATTACATTCAATTTTTTAAAATCGGTTTACAGATATGCGAGTTATGGCAAAAAATTGATGTAATTTTGTGTCTGTTTTCGTGTCCTCCACTTTAAATTCAATTCGATTAAATTTTGTTTTTATTTTTTGTTGATTCTAGTATTGTAAATTAGTATCAAAAATAAACAGTAAACAATTGTTAAAAGTAATAAGAGATGTTCAAAGTGTCCATCATTAGAAATTACATAAGTCTCCAGTATTTTTTGAAGAGACTGTCTTAACCGTTCAAAAATTCCGGGAGTATTCCTATTTTCTTGAAATCCATTTTTGATCCTTAATTGAAGATCCTCAATGTTGAGGATCAATAAATGTTGCAGTTGAATAAACAATACGTTTCAAATGGCTCCACAGGTAGAAGTCAGGAGCGTTTAAGTCAGATATTCGGGCAGACCAGGGTCATAGGGAGGAGGGCCAAAGGTGGCCCTCCGCGACCTATCCATTTTTCATGAAATGTTTCATGCAGGAAATCTGAAACCGACTGACTGAAATGTACTGGAATTCCATCGTGATAAAACCATATATTTCCTCTTAATTGTAGAGTTAGGTCTTCCAACAAATGTGGCATATTTTCGGTCAAACGAGTAAAATAATTTTCCGGATTTTTAATCCGGTAGAATGACAGGATCCAAAAAATTGTCATTAAAAATATCTGTCCATATGTTAAGGGAAAATCTTTTTTGATGGCTACTTTGGAAGGTACCGTGAGGATTATCGTCGCTCCAGATAAGCTGGTTATGATAGTTTTGAACACAATTCCTGTTAAAAGAAACTTCATTTGTGAACAGAATTCTTGCCGAAAATAAAGGATCTTCAATTAATATCCTTGAAAACCAGTTACACAAAGCCAATCTAATCGGAAAATGATCAGCAGTCAGCCCCTGTACGCACTGCAAGTTACAAGTTACCATTTAAAATCAGCCACACGGTCACATGGCACACAACTTCTTGTATTGCCAGAGATCGTGTACGTTTCCGGTGGATTCTTCCACACGATTTAGAAAACTTTCTTCTAATTCAATAGTTTTAATACTTCTTGGTCTACCACAATCATGATTCTCTGGTGTAAATTTACCTAATCCCTTAGCTATGTGAAGTCTTTCCAATTTTTTTTCGTATGGACACGTCTGTTAGGAAACTTGTTTTCATACAGTCTTTTTGCTTCTGCCCTGTTGCAGTTTGCTAAACCATACGGTAAATGCATGTCACACATTTCTGCAAAAGAATATTCAAACTCTATGATGATAAAACAACAGAACTTAAAAAATAAACCTATGACATTGAATATTAAAAGAAATTCATAAGTAAACGACGAGTTCAGATTACTTTAAAATCATATGGTTTTGTTTTTTAAAATTGTGCATTGCATATTTACATTTTTAACATGATCAGCGCTTGATCGGTCGTGTAAATTTTTACAAAAATGTAAGATTAATGTAAATTGTTTTATTATTTAATTAAAATTATTTACTTAATTTGATACTAATTTACAATACTAGAATTAACAATAAATAAAAACAATTAATATTAATCGAATTGAACGTTAAGTGGAGGAAATGAAAACAGACACAAAATTACATCAATTTTCTGCCACAACTCGCCTATTTGTTAAAAAAAAAAGGCTTAATATTTTAACAAATAACACATTATGATAAAACTTATATTTATGGAGATATAACAGATTGAAAAATAAACGTGACCGCAATTTTGTAATTTGCGAAGTTATTTAATCCTGATTATTTGCTAATTTTAAAACTTTATTACCATGATGCTTATCAAATATTAATGTGATTCCTCTATCCGAAATTGAAATATAAATATTTATATAAAAATAACAAGATGGTGAACAGTGGGAGAACGATGGAGAAATGCCATTTTTCGTAAGGATATTTTTTGTTTAGTTTAACAAGTAGAATCCGAAAACGTACAGCCAGCCCACCATTTTAGAAACACTCTTTATATATTTAAAACAATATTTTTCAATCATATTTTATTATTAATTTTATTAAGAGATTATCAAATATTGAAAAAAGACGTTTGAAGTAAGATCGAACGTTATGATGTATGATATAATAAAGATTTTAGAGGGTTTAACATCTTTATTAAACAACTCAATAATAGTACAAAAAGTATGAAATATTTCATAAAAAATAACTAAGTTTAGAAATATCGATGAAGTTCTGAGAAATTATGATATAAACTCGCTTTAAGTTTTCGGTAGTAACTAAAATATTATTATTACTATCTCGCACTTTCACAGCTTTTACTTTTGCCGGTGAAATTCCTTAAACTCGGAGTAATTTATACCGACGAGATTAGGCTTGCTATTGTTGACTAAATGCCTTCCGGGCAACATGGCAGGTGTCAATTATCACGCTCCTTTGCATTGGCGCGTGAGTTTTCCACCGGATCTTCAGTTTTTCAAGACTGTTGTGCAAAGTAGATAGTATTATTCCCTCCGCAGATGTAATAATTGGGATTATATAACCTCTTTTTGATTCCGCATTTCCTTAATTTCTAAAGCAAGATCTGTATATTTCTGCGGCTTCTCATTTAATGTTGAGGTTGTTACTTGATGGGAAAACTACGTCTATTAGGTAACTGACTTTTTCCATTTTTCCAATCACTATATCTGACTTATTATAGTTGACGGGTTTTGCTGTTATAATTCCTTGGTTCCAGAGGAATTTTGCATTGTTGTTCTCCAAAAAGGAGGCTGGTTTGTAAGTATAGTAGGGATTATTTTGGAACTCTAACTTGTATCTATTGCAGAGTTCTATGTGTTCGTTTTTTGCCACATTGTTGTGGTGCCTCCTTGTGTACTCCGTCGGATCCATAATCGTATAGCCAGTGATTATATATGTTATATTGTTTCATTTTTGTTGATATTTTCTTGAAGAATAAATTTCTTAAACCTCTTGTTGCTACTACTTGATCCTGTATGCTATATATAAACCCCTCCGTCTCAGAATGTAACTTTCCCTGCACAAGCCAATTAGTTAAAGCTGTTTTGTCGACTCCTTCCTGGTCTAGGTGCTGCCTATGTTTGCCATGCAGCTCTTTTCTTCCCCAATCTAGAATTTTATCTGCATCGCTCTCTTTCTTGTGTTCTACGTTGTTAGTCCTGTTGGCTAGGTTCAATGGCGTATACTTTTGGTCTGCCGCTACGATGGCTTGATAGAAGGGGTGATGCCTTCTACGGAAGTAATCCATTAAATTTTCGTTCTGGTCGTAGCACAGATTATTAATATCGAGTACTCCTCTTCCACCTTCCTTTCTCGGGAGTATGAATCTTTCTTTTGACGAGTGAATGTGGTGGGACTTTCCTTTACGTTAATTTAAAACATGATTTCTTTTTCAATATTTTGTAAAAATTCCCCACCTTAGATATCGTAATGAAGTATATCTGAAACTTCGATTTCATTATAAATATATTAAAATTTGATTTTAAAAACAGTATAAAATGTTTTTAATTATTTGAAAAATTATTTTGAAAAGTTAGTATCTGTACAACAATTCCAGGCCTTGATGTAATACCTTGGTTATGTAAACTGTATACATTAAGTAATTGCCGAATACGAGAACATTAATATTTATTAACACTTCCTTTATTCACTTTTAATTTACAATAACTTTAATTAGTCATTTCATTGAACTATAATACGTTATATTTTGTAGGTAAGTTTACATTTTAATTATATATTTAACATTCTGTCTAGCTAGAACAGTTATTATTAATGTGTTTTTTTTAACATTTCAGAGAAAAGAGACCATGCAGTTAATAAAATCTAACAATATTTAATATCGGCTGGTTCAGTAGATAATAAGAATATGACAGTAGTTTGTTTAAATTAGGTAAGAGGATAAAGAAAATAAATGAATCTTAACAGTATTTATTCGTGATAAAAAAGGAAATTTCTAAAAATATATTTGTTAAGGCATAATCTTTAATTAATTTCAGGTTACTAAATTACAAATTATTATTTACTAAATAATAAAGAAACATAAAAACAGCCGTTTTATTGTTGGCCATTTAAAATATTATACTTTAAATTCGTTACTTTTTTTTTAACCTCTGGAACCACCTTTAGGCATTGCTTCAGAGGACGAGATGAATGTTTTATAGCGTTTGTTAAAATGCCATGTCTGACCGGGATTCAAACCCGGGACCTCCGGATGAACGGCCGAGATGCTACCACTTGCTCTACGGAGGCCGGAAAATTCGTTACTTAACTAATAACAACTTGTCAGTGGAGTATGATGGAGTACCCAACTTCTTTAAGGAATGCTCAAACCACTTAAATTACTGAAACTTTTATTAGGTATGAAAATAAAGAAGAAAGTTTTTTTTAAAAAAGTGGGTTTACAATGTATAACAACATTTCAGTTTTCGTTAATTAAAAAAAAATAAAAAAAATAAAAAAAAATTTATATAGGAAGGGATTCAGAATATTCTGATTTAAACCGTATACAATTTTTTATTTGTCCTTAAAAGTTTGAAAAGAACATTTCGTGGAAAAGTGTAATTTTTTAAGGAATAGACCTCAAAATTTTTATATCATCAATATTTATTTGCTTACAGAAGCAGTATCTAAAAAAAAGAAACTCAAAAGGAGATGATTACAAATTATTTTGGATGGTTGAAGATTTGAAAACTATAAAGACATCTGACAAAAGAAGCTAAAGACAAGCTAGATTGTAGAGAAGAAAAGAAAAACAATATAGTCAGAATTAGTAAGTATTGAGTCCTAAACAAACATAATTGAGTTTTATGCTTTGTAAGTTTTTCCTTAACTTAGAACACACTTTAAGTTTCACCTTCAAAAAAGTTTTAACTAAACCTTTTTTTATTGAAATATTGATCTCAGTATTTCAATTTTAGTTAATTTTAGGGATGAGGCTATATGACTTAAAAAATTAAGGGAGCCAAAATTATTCGATACATTAATCTTTACTACTCCGTAAAAGAATAAGAGATTTTGAAGAAACAACGAAACAGTTCAACGCATCAGAAAATTATAATTTTTTTCAAAGTTAAGGTAGCAAAATTAATGTGTTTTCAGCTGCTCTTCAAGCTACAGAAACTGTAGAACTTTCAGAGCCATTTTCTTCGTTCACACGAATACTAAACATATTTTCCTAATGTCATCGCTTTATTTATAATTTAAGAAATAAAAATAATCGTATATTGTCAGATCCTTCTCTAGAAGAATCAATTAATACTTATCCGTTATGGTGGGCGGCATACATCTGATCGAGCTCCACTTACTCCTGGGCATTTTATAACTTTCGCTCCTTTAACTTCCCTACCTGATCATGATTTCTCAGGTATTAATGTAAATAAGCTCGCTAGATGGTAGTTTGTACAAAAATTACTAGAGGATTTTTGGAAAACATGATCTAATGATTACTTACATTCTCTGCAACAGAGAAATAAGTGCAAAATTTCAAATACTAATATTTGTGTCGGTAAGGTAGTTATAATTAAGGAAATAACCTTCTTTCACTGATGTAGAAATTAGGAGTAATAGTTCAAGTACATGTAGGTAAGGATGAACTCGTTAGATTAGCAGATGTAAAAACAAATGATACAATAATAAAAAGAACCATTAACAAATTGATTGTTCTTCCAAATTTAAATGACTGTGATGACATGAATCATTCTGAATGCAATCAATGAAACTTATTTAACTTCATCTTAATTTAATTGTTCATTAGTTAATTTACTACGTTACAAAATTCTAATTATAATGTGTTCCGTTCCACTCGTGTCGTCGGATGCTGCTACCTAGCGGGGGCTAGAGGCCCCACGGTAAGTTTGGTCAGGCGATCTGACCACGCCCCGTCTACGTCATAATGCTGCAGGGTGTGGTCATTATGAGGTAGCGACTTTCATTCGGTATCCAAATCCTGCAAAGAGCATTCGTGTTGTACGTTCAATCCGGTTGGATATGTTCGGATGAACGCTTACATTAGTTTTGTATTTATATACTATTAACTCATATGTTATTCATTCTTATTATATGCGTTACGTTATTTGCTTTAAGTTCAATTATATGTTATCGCAATGTCAAGACGACAAGTAATTAAATAACAAGCAACAAGGCGTTGTTTCAATTTGTCATTATGAAAATACAGTCCAACCTCGTTCTAAAATCTGCCACAACGTGTTAACAGTGTTCTGGCGAGATCGTTCATAACAAACAGCATTATATAAATTTGTAGTAAATACTATTACGCTGTAATTAGAATAGCTTTTTAATTATTAGTTAATTATTTCGTAAATTTTATAAGTTATTCTAAAGGAATTTCTTTTCCAATAATAAGGTGAAGATTATGGGACTTTTATTCTTACAAAATAATGATTATGGTTCTAGACTGAATTTGAAGAATCAAATCCTACAATTTGATAAATTTATAATAAACTATTTTTTCTCTGTAGGGCTTCATTATTTATTTATGTATACATCAGAAACAATATCTTGACAAAGTATTAAATACGGAGAAAATAAAAGATATGTGTATGTAATTTCTATAAAAATTTACTTTATTGAGAAGTAACCTTTATTTTTAAACAGTGTGCGAATTTATAAATCACTTAATTATTTCCTAAGGTTTCCTACATGTTTATATGTCCTTGATGCAGAAGGTATTTTGAAAAAAAACATTCAGGTCAAAAAAACTCTTTTTATTAAAAAAAAAAAATATAAAATTTAAAGTCTGATGTTCAACATTTTTTTTATGGATGAAAACATTACTATAGATAGAAAGTTGGGACATGGTCAACTACATTATAATATTTATAAGTGTTTCTTCTAGAAAAACTTGAGCCTTGGTGAAATGAAAGGTTCGACCAGAAGCATTTGTATGAATGTTCCAAAGATTTGGGAAATTATAATTGAAAATTAATATTAATTCCTTACATATTCCGGTAACCCAACAAGAACGCATAAAATGAAATATATTCCAAGGTTTTGTGTGTGTGTGTGTGTGTGTATGTACATAGATTACATGTATTTAATTTTTAAATGTCAATTACTAACAGATTATTATATGTTAAAAATAATTATACTTAAAATATCGAATGTTAATATTTATTCAGATTATTTACATTTATTATATTATTTATATTTATTCACTCGCAAGTATCTTGTTTAAAACAGTGACGCATAATATTTTTAAATGTCATTTCAGTAAGCTGCAGATTTTTTTTTACTAATAAATTATTTCACCACAGAAGCTTACTAGGAAGCTTGTACCTAGGAATATAAATAGGGAAATTTGTAGACTATGAAAAATGCCAAACCTGAACAGGATTCAAACCCGGGACTTTTAGATGAAAGTCCGAGACGCTACTACTCCACCAGAGAGATCGGCTAATTTTTTAATTATGTATTTATTGTCACTTACTTATCTTTTTCTTTGATTTGAAATATTAAATTATGTAGTTTGTACGCGCATCCACGATTTAACATCTGTACGTAATCAATAGTAATAGATATTGAGCCCTTCTCATCTAAAATTTTTAAGTAGGCACTTCACGTAAAGACCCTGGCAGAAAGGAATAAACTGAAGGCGGGCCAATTGCTGGCTTGTAGATCCTCTACCAAGGTCCTCATGGGCGAAGAGGTTGAGGAGACCGAAAGGATCATCTATCTATATTGAGGAGATCGATTCCTCCCTCGTGGAGCGGAGATTGGTGGGTGACTTGAAGAACTACCTGGGTAGGGTGTTCGTACTGGCACGAAAAACGGGCAGTCTTTGGGGCTGCGGCTGGTCGAGCCGGTGCCTCTTTGAGGAAGTACGCTAGTAGGCGTAGGAAGGTCAGGATGGGGGGGACATCTCGATCAAGGGGCGCAACGTGCTAAATCTGTGGAGAAGACCCCTATGCCGCCGTCGAAGATGGTTACGTTTGTAGCGCAGAATAAGACGTACGCTAACCTCCTACGGCAAGGACAAAGTGGAGAGGGGTGAGAGATGTAGACCGTGGGGCATAGAGGCACCACAGAAAGATTCAGGAAGGGGTGCAGGATGTTAAGGACACCTGTCGTGGTAGTAAGAGGTCAAAGAAAGTGTGCATTAAGGATATTGGGCTCTCGGAGCAGAAGTTTGACTACAGGTGGTGGGGGGCCTGAATTTGACCCTACGACCGGCGTACGGTAACACCAAAATTGCCACGATGGTTGTTTCGGCTGAAGTTGTGAAGACAATTTTCCGGAAAGACAGGCTGAGAATCAGTCGGGTGTCCTGTCGAGTGGTGTCTGGCACGGAGGTTGACCGCTGTTACAGGTGTCGGGCGTCGGAGTACATAGCTGCCAAATGTGTCGGCCAGACCACAGTAGACTGTATTCCAGCTGTGGTAAAGAGAGCCATCTTAAGGCGAATTGCCCGGGAAACCGCATTGTGGGCCACACGGAGGAAATCTGGATACGTGATAGAATATAAGGCTACTCCTGTTAAATTTCAACATGAGTAGGCCTTCGCAAGATCTTCTTTGGGCGGCAGCGAGAATTAAAAACAACGGATGGTCTGTTGATGAGACCGTGGACTGCGCTATAGGGAGGGTTTCTTCTACTTTCCTATGTCTAATATTGGCCATTTAGACGGCGTGGTTTGAGCTCAGTTGGGGGAGGTAATGTTATTTAGTTGCTACATATCTCCTAACACATCGATAGATCGGTTCGTCGACTACGTGGATCTGCTGGCTGGGACCCTTAGAGGAAAGAGGAAATCTGTCGTAGCCGGAGAGTTCAACGTCAAGTGCGTTGAGTGGAGGGGTCCTATAACCAATGAGAGAGGAACACTACTGGCGGAGTTGTCTGCATCCTTAGGCCAATCTGTCTTAACAAGGGTGATAGTCTCACCTTCGAACATCGTCGAGATCAGCAATCCTTCCTCGATCTCACCTACGTTACGGCAGATGTCGCGGGAAGGGTTGTTGCCTGGCGGGTCTTTGATAGGGACGTGCTGAGCGATCACAGGTGCATTGAGCTGGTGATTGAAAATCTTAAAGCGAGGCTTCAGAATTTCCCGCACCTGCGGAAGAGGGTTGGATTACTGGAGCAGCAGAGATTCAGGGAGGCTTTGACTGCTACGACCAGAACCCTGCCAGCTATTACGCCGGAGGAACTTGCAAACTTCATTTTCGAAATTTTCGGTTTAAGCGTCTGCAACCTCCGCAGACCTCAGGGATAGTCAGCTTATTAATAAACGTCCGAGTTAGCAGGGCTCAGCTGTGTTAATAGGGCTGCTAGGAGGCGGTATCAAAGAGGCTAGGTGTAGAGGACTGACCAGCCGACATTGCCTTCGATGAATTCAGGGATTCTCGTAGGAAGATAAAAGCAGCCATCCTGCAATCAAAGAGGAGACTGTGGAGAGAACTTTGTAATGAACTGAACGAGGATCCCAGGGGACTTGGATGTAAGTTGGCGGTCGGCAAGTTTGGCAGGTAGTACTCCTGGATATCAGGAATGCCTTTGGGACCGCTTCCTGGAAAGTCCTCATTAAGGAGTCGGTAAGGAGAGGAATGATTCGCACTTTGTACGAATGATACTAGAATGACTAAAGGGTAGAACCATCACGGCCTCTGCTGAGGGGGAGGATGTTGTCCGGCTCATGAGTCACGGAGTCCCGCAGAGGGATTCATGTGGGATCCATTACTTTGGAACATTGTCAACATTATATATATAATTAATTTAAGAGAGATTTGACGCGTGATTTTTAGGAAAAATTCTAAATTCAATTTAGCATTTTTCTCTTGCAAAGTTTAATCAATAATCCGAGTGGCATAATCGTACATCTGCAAAATTGATACGTGTAAGAAATTCTTGTAAATGCACACTCCTTTCGTAAGTGATGATGAATTGAAAGGAATTTTTAAAGAGTGTTTTAAAAAACTTGTAGTAAACACTAAAAAATTTTGGTATCATAAAAATTCTTAATATTTCTGTAAAAAATATTTCACAGGTTTTTTTTTTTGAGGCTGGGAATTTTGAAAATACAACTATCAAGAATAATTTTATTCTTGAATTGTTACATCAAAATACAAAATACTGTTCGTTAAATTATGAGAGATATACATTCATGTTAGATCATTCAGATGCAATAATAAATTTTCGTTGAATGTTTCAAATTTTATTTTATTTGCGTAATAAATAAAATTAATAAACAACGATTTAACATCCGGAAGCGATTGGGGCAAAAATAAAACAAGGAAAAATGTTGTAAATGTTTATCAGTAAACTCGCCATTTCCGCCTCTTTTTTCTATTATGTTAAAAAAATAAATAAAATGTAGACCTGGAACGAAAACGTTTTTATTTCGTTGTTGTTACTCTGTTTACAATTTAGTAGAGAGAGAGAGAGAGAGAGATACAGTGTGTGTGTGTATTTTAAAGATAGAACAGTGCCGCTCTTTAAATGCATTGGACAACTATGAAAATTATTGCATATTAATTTTTCATGTTAATTCATATTGCTACACTGATCTATGTTTTTTTAATTAGTTTTTTCAATTTTATTATGTATATTTATTGGTGCACAACAGATAAATCCGTTTACCTTGTCATACAATTGTATATAAAATCAATAAAGATATGAAAAAGAGATAATAAATTATTATTTAAATATATTTTTAAAAAAATAATCGCATACAAAATTAATAAAAATATACTTCGTCAATTTCTGTCCTAGCTAGAGGGCCTGTATATCACCGCAACTTCGATATCTTGGAAACAGTCAGATTATAGGATATTTGTGGTAGTAATTTAATATTTTGGAACATTTATGGTATAAAAATCGTATATGATCTATAATAAAAATGAATCTATAGTATTATTTTCATAAGAAACACATAGTACGCAGCAAAATACGAGGTGTGTGAGAAAAGTAATGAGACTGACTTTTTACTTACCAGAGTTTTTATTTTTTTCAAACAACAATATTATCCCCTTCAAAGTAGTTCCCTTGGGCAGCTATACACTGGCGGAGTCGTTGTTCCCACTCCTGATAGCAGCGCTGGAAGGCTTCAACTGGTAGGGCTTTTAACTGGTCGGTCACAGTCTTTTGAATGTTCATTACCTGTGATCACACGATTGAAGAATTCTTGGTCATTGTCAATCCTCTCAAGAAGATCAACGTACACGTTTCTTCGATTGTCCTTCTGTTCCGTTGTGAAGTTCTTCGGTACCAAATTCGCACAAACCTTTCGCATGTCCAAATCGTCTGTCAAAATTTGATATACAGTGAAAGTGTTTAAATTTAACTGTTCACTCATCCTTATTGTTAAATGACGGTCTGATCTCGCAAGAATCCTCACACGCTCAACGTTTTCGCCAGATTTTGAAGTTGAAGGTCTCCCTGAGCGAGGTTGATCTTCGTGTTCTCGGCCTTCCAAAAATGACTTGTGCCAGCGGAAAAACTTGTGCTCTTGACAAGCAATGTTCCCCGTAGGCCTACTTCTACTTTTCAAAGGTTACACTCGCGGATTTCCCAAGTTTAACACAAAACTTTATTGCACAACGTCGCTCTAAATTCCGATGCTCCATTTTCGTAACACACAACAAAAACACACCTTCACTGATGGCGCTGTCAAAAATAATGTGTTGGCTGAACGGAGTTGAAACTCGTACTGAACATGTGAAAGGGATGAACAAACCGGTCTAGCACATACCGGTAGACACAGCGTTGCCAGATCGCTCGAAGTGTTACCAATCTCATTACTTTTCTTACATACCTCGTAGTTTGTCTCCAAAATTTGAGGAATTTGAGGGTTATTACCTCTCCCCCGCCTGCCAGTTATTTATGAAGGCTTCAAGTATGTAAGAGTACAAGGAAATATTTTATTTAATAATTTTTGTGGTAGTGAAACTTGGACTCTTACAAAGAGAATTAAAAAATAGTTGAAAGCATCTGAAATATAATTTTTCCAAAGACACAGAGTTTGTATAAAACAGAAGAATATTACAAAAGTTGAAATAATTGGTATCATTGAGAAACTTGACTATTATCACAGAAAATGAAGAAAGTTTGGATAACAATAGAATGCCAAAAATAATCTTAAAATATAATCCCAGAGGATGAAGAAGCACATTGTAGCGTTGGGAGTAGTTGTATTCTAGTGTTGGGACATTAGAATATAAAATTCATAAATCTACCCCTTAAGTAGAAGAAAAAGAAAAAAGTAGGATTAATAATAATTTTACTTGAATAATTTATATGTTCACTTTTTTTTTGTAGTACATTTCTGTTGGTCCTTTCTTTTTGTACACACTGTTGGTATGAGAGTTTTAATTCAAAAAATTTAATTAGTGATTTGCAAGATCATTTCAGTTCATCCATGTTGTAGAAGGTATTTATAGTGAAATATTGTTATTTTTCTTCAAGTATTTAGGCAATTATCTGTTACGTAATCCTATCTGAACTGATCTATCCATCGCCGTTTTAGCCTACCTGAACTTCTCACACCCACCAGCCGGTATTCAAACAATTTTCTGGGAATTATGCACACGTTCATACGCTGTACATGACTTAACCGTCGTCATTAATACTCCTCAAACATGCTATTCAGATTGTAAACATTAAGTTTCCTATGAATCTTTCTTGATTTCTGTTCAATCAATCTTGATTTCTTGGTCTGTCCTGTTTTAATTTCTATCTATTCAATTACAACCTGACTCTGTCCGCATGAAACGCATTTCCACTACCTGCAATCTTGATTTATGAGTACTAGTTAATGTCCATGTCTCATTTCCAAAATAGCAGGCCGGTACTAATATAACTTTATAAAACTTCAGAAGGGTCCTTCCTCACCTTCTTATTAGTTAAAGCTGCCTTTATAATACCATTTAATCAATTAAAATTCTCAATTTTATCATCGATATCCACTTCTCCCTTATATGATTTTTACATCTCAAACACTTGTATTCGTTCCCCTGTTCAATAGGTCTCTCCCCTTACACTGCCGTGGATGTCAAAGACCACACCCCTCTGAAAGTCATAACTTTGATTTTATCTAATGAAATATTCAAATCAAATTTTCGAGCCACCTGAGAAACTCAAAGAGTGCTTTTTATGCAATCTCCTCCTCATCAGCAACAATAACCTAATTATCTGCAAAAAACGTCAGGAAACCAGGCCCCTTCACGTCATATCCGTAATACGATTATCTAGTAATCCATTTGCAAAGAATTTCATCTATATATACAATAAAAAAAATAGGAGAACCATTGCACCTTTGACAAAGTCCCTGACCTGCTGTCTTCATCCTACTTTTGTTTTCCCTCATATATCTTCAAATCACTACACAGTTTTTTAATCACCTTCATTAAATGCAAAGGAAGACCCCGTTTTCTCAAAATAATAAAGAGCAAGTGTCGATTTAGCTTTTAAACTCTTTTTCTTAATCTACAAATATAATATGAGTATCTCTATTTTTCTCTATTAACTGTTTCAGACTAAGTACATTATCTGAACAGAATTTATAAACCCTAAATCCCGTTTTTTCGTTTATTGTGAAATGAACGAGCAAATGGCATTCATTTCCTTTTTACAAGAATCTAGGAATCTGCAAATCTGAGCGAAGTTGATTCCCATAATTCTGACCCAAATCAGAAGTTTTTATGGTTATTTTATCATTCTGTTTCATGTAATTTAATATCCTGAATTAATTGGAAGGATTTTTAGTTTATTTTCCAGGATTTAAGTTGTCAATATAATAAAAGAGTGATATGTATTTTTATTTTATTTTATTTTAGAGATAGTGATTTCTGAAAATTAAGTTAAATGAACATTTTTTATCAGTGCAATATTTATTAGCCTTCATTATTATCCATTTCTAAATAATTAATCTTCATTAGCTATAGTAAAGGACACTTTGAATGGCTCTTTGTCCTAGTACAAATAAATAATAAAAAATGCTTTCTAATACAGCAACAAAGAAAATAAATTTTTTTAAATAAATAATAACGCAGTTGTAATTAGTCAGTACATGTTAGTCTACGATGTATATAATTCATTAAATGAGACTATATAATATATATTCTGGTTTGTTGATTTACCTTGTAGTGATACAAATGAAACGTGTTTGGATAGTAATTAATCTTATAACCTAAATTATTCATATGTATATATACAAATCTCATTAAAATTCCTCAGTGGTAGTGAAGAGTTTAAATAATGAGGTATTTGACGTCAATTAATAGCTGAAATATATAAATCTATCTTATCTAATAAATAACCATTAATCACAGAAACATTCATTACTTTATGTAATCATAAGAAGGATCCTAAAATCTTCCTGTGCTGCAGAAAAAAAATCTGAATTTCTTCATCAAATGCATGAAATTCTAGGCTCTGTATTTTCTAAAGTATAAGTATTTTCAAGATATTTTATTTGAACCCCTTCAATTAATTTACTACTTTTTTTTAATGTAAAATATAAATATAAGAGGATCAGTCAAATATAAAACGAACTTTAACTCTCATGGTTTGTGTACGAGTATGACTTGAGTCGTGCAAAGCGATATGGATGGTTGAGATATGGGGAGGGAATTGACGCACCAGCCGTCTAGCAATTACACTCCTGCTAATCAGTACCATCGTGTCAAAGTAAATGGTTACGTCCTCGTTTGCGCCAAGTATTATCATGAAATTTCTCATCAATGATAGCTTCAAACCCTTTGAAACTTTTACTAAATACGTGTGATGTTTGATATAAAATTGATATAAAATTTGATATAACTTTATCGCTAAGCCAATCTACTGCTGGCCAGTCTACTGCTGGGCCAGCAAATTTAAAGGAGTCATGAATCTTTTGACGTAGGAGTCACAAAGGCTTTCAAGAACAAACGTAACGGATGACAATAATCGATTGATCTGTTACTTCATTGAAGACGATTGACACCTTAATGTTGATGAAATCACTTTGGGAGCGGATATCAGTCGTGGAATGCCCGTTCCATTATCATTAAGTAATTGGATTCCATTCAATTATCAACAAATATCTATGAATTTGCAAATCTGACCAAGTTTGATTCCAATAATTTTGACCCAAATCAGAAACAGATCCGATATGAGATTTATCAAAACCTCCTGAATCGATTTTGTCGAGAGGGAAATAATATATTGCACTGAACAGATAAGACACGGGTTCATTATTACATTCCTAAGACGAAATCAACGAGTAAGAAGTGACGTAGGAATAGAGATGTGCGCTCACTAGTAAGGCAGAACCGCTTCGAACTGGAAAAGTTCTCACAACCGTCTTTTGGGACCAGAAGGAGGAATTGCAAGTTGATTTTCTTCACGAACATCGCGCTATGAATGATTGATATTTCTATCAGTCTTGGACAAAAGTAAAGCCGTCTACAATTACAAATGAGGCCTTACGTCAATCATATTTGTGATTCTTCTTCATAACAACGTCAGCGTTCACACTACTGTTAGCAATTGAGATAGCTAAATGAAATATTATGAGAAATATTAAAACATACCACATACAGTCTAGATTCATACCCCGGCGATTTCATTTTTTTCTTTTGTTGGGGGCTATTGAAAAAGGCACTGAGAGGACAACGAAGTGAAGTTCATAACTATTTGTCTCGTAACAAGTCCTCAATTTTTTTTATGAAGAAGGGATTTACAAGCTCCCGTTACATTGGGAAAAATGTATAGAATTTCAGGGAGACTATATAGAAAAGCAATACATACATACAGTATGTTTTGAATTTTTATTCTGTACTAATAAATGTTAAAAACACAAGTCCGGCCTATATTTAACTAACCTAGTACATTCTACATTAGATATAAACAAGTTCTTTTCTTAAAAAAAAAAAATAAAAAATAAAAAAAAATAAACAGACAAAAAATTCGTATTAAAAAATCAAAATACATTTTGTTTTCAAGAAAATTACTTTTAAAAAAACTTTCTATTTATGTATGACTACAAAGAAAAGCTTGGGGCGTGTTCTAATTATAAAGTTGTATATGACATAGCGCCTATGCTTTTCTTTATAAATTGAAAATTTAAAAGTCTTACATAAATTGAAAATCTTTTTTTAAAAGTAATTTTATTAAAAACAAATTTTTTTTGCTTTTTAGTACGATGTAAAACACACACACACACACACACACACATATATATATATATATATATATATATATATATTTATATATAAAATAATAACTAAACTCTATTCTTTGATTAGACAAATATAAAAAAAAAACTAAATCAGTTAGAAAATCATCCAAATTAATAGAAAATTTTCTAATGCAATTCATTAGTTCAACAACCAAACAAACAAAATAACAAACACAAGCAGAAAACCTCGACGTTTCGTCCAAGATGACTTTATCAAAACAAACCACAAATGACAACACCAGCACTTTTTTGTCTTTTCTTTTTGTTAAAGAGGTGAGGAATCTCATTACGGACGCTTAAGCAGTATCGGGCTCGCTAACAGGTGCCGCAAGATGTTATTAATATGCATATGTAAATCTGCTCACTATCTACTAAACCGACACCCCTGGCTACCACCCTTCCTGGAACCGCTAACGAAGCATTCCTTCTGGAAGGGGGGTTACACGCCCACTCACACACTAATACGTCATAGTGCAATCGTATCATAATAGGAAAATCAACAGAAACAACAGTTAAAGCAAAACAACAGCAAACAAGATGCATCACCATACATCAAGATACAGAAAACAGATTAAGAAACTAAATACAAAGAAAAAAGTCACACAATATATACAAATACAAGAGAAATTTTTTTTGTAGTGGGGATTTTGGATTTTATTAGATTAGGGGGTGGGGGGTTTATAGGTGTTTTCTGGTGTTGTTTTTTTATCATTTGTAGTTTGTCTTGATAAAGTCCGACATCTTGGTCAAAAAGTCAAGGTTTCTGCTTTTGTTTTTGTTATTTTGTTTGTTTGGATGTTGACCTAATGAAATGCATTAGAAAAGTTTCTTTAAATTTGGATAATTTTCAAACTTATTTAGCTTTTATATATATATATATATGTGTGTGTGTGTGTGTGTGTGTGTGTGTGTGTGTGTGTTGTGCATTGTGCATATATGTACAGTACCGGATGTATGTATTTACTTGCATTTTGTCATATTCTATTTTTTATTTTCTCCACAGAACTGAGATGTTTAAAATCATATTTTTACAAATTACATTCTGTTAAGTTAAACAATTTCTTCTTAGTGTTAATTTTACCAAAAAAAAAATTCCTTTTTTTGTATACGTATTTAAATTGGTAATTAAATTTTTACTTTTAGCTGTTTTAATTCTTTAGCCGACAAAAACTATTTATATACAGTTTTATTCTATTATTATAACCTGCAGAATTAGTTTCCATTATTATAAATGATACCAGTTTTATTTACAATTAAAATCAAATGATTAACGTTCATAAATTTTAGAAGGTAAATTTTTTTCTTAAAAAAGTAGTAAAAATTTTAATAAAATTTGGGTGAGATAAATCTGATTAGAATTTTTTATATCTTATTAACATGGAATTTATAAGAAGTTATTCCCCCAATTGATAAATTTCAAATGATTCCTATTGTAACTAGTAAAATCAAAAAAGATTATTTTTTGTACCTATCGTATTATAAAGTAAATTTTTCCGGAAACTAGATTTAGCATTTTTTGTACGATGATAGTGCATAAAACTCCCACGCGAAACAGGGCACTGTACTAGTTATTTTTTTATAAAATAGTTTACATGCTTTCTGTTGCATGTGTTTTGTGACATATATACATACGAGTATACACATTGTATTATCTGCATAAATTATTATTTATTACGTCTATCTGTTTTTTATCGATTGAAAAAAACAATAAAAAATGTCTTTATTAGAAAAACATAATCAATGATTTTGTAATCAATCTACAAATATAACATTACAGTAAGTAAAATATAAACCAGTTATACAAGTTTGTTATGTATTTAATTAACAAACAAAAAAATCATCCTAATAAATAAAAGACACACAAAAGTATTTAAAATGGTTTTTTTTTCGTTGTATGGAAACATGATTGTAAGTAAGCATAATGAATCCTACAAATGTATATTATATAAATCTAACTTCTTTTTTTAATTTTACACAAAATTACCTATTAAAGATCAATGTTTTAAGATTACCTAAAAGTAGACTACCTTGAAAAATCAAATTAAAAAAGTAAATAAATTCGGATTTATTTACTTTCTACCAGTAATCTACAGAGACACTATTTGTTTAAGTAATACAGATAGCCATTAAAAGAGACGAGATAAACCTATATTCTTATCTCCAATTCTTATTTCCCATACTCAATGTACCACTTTAGAAGTTCAGATTCAGAAATGTAGAGAAATGGTTGCATCTAAGGGAAGATGGAAAAAATTATTAAGATTTTATTTGTTGAAGATCAGGTAAATGATTTCCAAAGACAAAAATTTTTAAAGTTACATGATAAGAAAGCTTGCAGAGAAAAAAGTGGTGGTTGAAGATAAATCTAAAAAAAGAAGAAAAATGTATTACTTGCATAAAAAGAGCAAACGTTTTTAACGGCAAGAGGTGTGATCAGGCTAAGCAGCGAATACGTGGATGGTTATTTTTCTTACAGGTAATCGTGTTGATACTAAGAGAAGTTTATCAATGACAGGTAATGACTTTAAAACATTCCGAACATTCTAGAGAGAGAGAGAGAGAGAGAGAGAGAGATTTATGGAAAGATACAAAAAGAGTATTGTTTAAGGAGTGTGATAGAAAGTGCGGTTCTGAGTGATTCAATAGTATGGGTGATTTCAAAGTACAAAATATGAATAAAATAATGGTGCGTCAATGAATGTATAGAGAAGATGAAACGATTTCTTTCAGCGACCAGATAAAAAAATTGGAAAATGTGTGGAAGAAAGAGGTAACACAACTGATATTATGTGATGAAGAAATAATTGTAGCGGTATTATCACTAAAAGGAGAACAAAATGAACTTACTGCAGAATTACTCGGAAGTCAATAGTACGGTAATAGTAATGGTACGGAAGCCCGCTGGGTTCCGAACTCGGTCACTTGTTGTGGAACCTGGTCTTTGATGGATTTCTGGGATTGACATTCCCAGAAAGGATCACAGCTTTCGCCGATGACTGTTTCCTATTAGTTCGTGATAACTCACGACCGCAGCTAGAAAGTAGGGGCGCAGGCGGCTTTGTCGACCACGGAGGACTGGATGGACATGCAAAATTTTAAAGTTTTTCTGTGCCCAAAACGAAGTATATGCTTCTCAAGGACACAGACAAATTATCGTGCAGTCGTCACCCCCACATTAAGTATAAAGACTGTCTAATCAGCCGAGTTAGGGTTCATAAGTACTTAGGTGTTTTTTTTTGTTTTTTTTTTATGAAACGTTGCTGTTTAGTAACCACAATAAGCAAGTGATGCCGTCTCAGTGATGCACAACTTAGGAGGATTGCTCGGAAAGACTATGGGTTGTCGGGCCGTCAAATGTACATGGTGGAGGTGTCTTTGAAAGCATGACCTCTTACACGGCGCCCGTTTTGGCGCATAGGTTGAATATGAATAGAGCACTACTTCAAAATTTAAGGAGTGCCTAGCGCAGAGCCTTGATTGTATGCACTGGTGTTTTTAAAACAACCTCCTTCGAGGCTACCACCGTATTGGGAAAGGCTCTCCCAATCGATTTAGATTTCAAAACCAAATCGATTTCCAAACTTGATTGGAAATGTGTACATATATCCGGATTTGTTTTGTTAACAAATGGTTATATATAAAAGAAGAAAAATTGTAGAGAAAGTGAAAAATTAGATAATAATGTTGAGGATGAATGGTTAAAAGATTAACATGCAACAAAAAAGAATAAAGAAAAATAATTCTTTTGTTCGTTAATTTTGTAAAAGTTAAATTCAGATGTTAAATTAAAATTCAAAACGCGGAAACAATACATTTTTATTAATACATTTTTTTTTTAACAGCATGTGTTTAAATCTATTTTTTTCCAGTTAAAAAGTAAAAAAAGAAATGTAGGAACAAAGTGAATAAAGTTTCTTACGCAATAATAAATTGAATGAAGGTTAAATAAATGTTAGATGAATTAAATATCTTATATTCCAAACATTCCAATTATATCTAGTATATTTAATTAGTAGGTTTAGTAAGAAATAGACATAATTAAAAATATATATATATATACATGTATACAGAAATTCAAAACATTTAGAGTATTCTTTATAATGATTATAAAATTAACACATATATGTTGAATGGATAATTATTTTAATCTTAATCACAATCTATCTCGATGAAACTGAAACGAAAAATAATTCGTTTCTTGTTAAACGATGTTAAACGATTGTGAAACAATGTGTGTGTGTGTGTGTGTGTGTGTGTGTGTGTGTGTGTGTGTGTGTGTGTGTATATATACACGTTTATCGTTTTTACATATCCTACCCTACTGAAGGGCACTTGTATGGGTGAGTGTGTGTGTCCATTCCCCTAAGCGTAGTACCGGAATGTACTTATCACTAGCGGAAAATCCGGATTCGTTACTACATACATGTCTTGTGGTGGTCTGGTGTATACTTGTTAAATAATAAATAAGACTGGCCAAGTATGGTCAAAGTCGCGTGTATTTTCGATAGAAAATAAATCGACACCTTTTTTTTTCTATAGCGATCCCATTTTAATACCAGATATATTGTTTTTATTCTACAACAAATTTTACAGAATGAATTCAGTAAGATACGAAACATTATTAAAAATAATATATAAAAATAATTTGTAATACATTTTGTTCATCACATCTATTTCGTTGATATCTATTATATAAATGGTTTGCAAAAAACATTAGTCAACATAAATATGTTTAGGCATAGAGTTGTATGTAGAAAATAATGTCTTATATTGAAATATAAAAGAAATTTCATGTAGTAGGAAAATGATTGAACGAAAATTTAAACTTGACAGAATGTGTTTTGATTTCATTTTTTTGCATAGAGTTGAAGATAGAATTGTCCATAGAGTTTCACGTAGATAAATGCTCCTAAATAAGTTTTTATTGTAAAAAAGGAATGATTACTTTTATATATATATATATATATATATATATATATATAAATCTGATGTGGACACAACATAACTTCCTTGTACGCCTATTAAATTACATCTACACGTTTCTTTAAAATGAAAAGTATATAAAATGTTTTTTCATTAATATTTTTTTTATTTTTATTTTATTATTGAAATATTATTTATTGTAAAACTTTTTTTACAATCGAAGGTTAATAATTATTAATAAATCAATATACGAGGTGTGTGAAAAAAGTAATGAGACTGATTTTTTACTTAACAAAGTTTTTATTTTTTTCAAACAACAATATTATCCCTTTCAAAGTAGTTCCCTTGGGCAGCTATACACCGGCGAAGTCGTTGTTCCCACTCCTGGTAGCAGAGCTGGAAGGCTTCAACTACTGATAGAGCTTTTTACTGGTCGGTCATAGTCTTTAGAATGTTCTCCAAAGTTCCAAAATGACGTTCTTTTAAGACAGTTTCAATTTCGGGAAAAGGAAAAAGCCTTGTGGCTTTTTCCTTTTTTTTTGAGTCACAAGGACTCAAATCAGGTGAATAGGGGGTTGAGGAACCGTAGGAATGCGTTTTGAGGTCAAAAATTCCATGATGGAAATGGCCGTGTGACACGGAGCATTGTCATGATGAAGATCTACTTGTCTGCAATGTCTGGTCTCACGCGAATCGCTCTTTTCTTGAGCCTTTCAAGGACACCTTTGTAAAACACTTGGTTGACAGTTTGTCCTGGAGGAACAAATTCTTTATGCACGATACCCCTACTGTCAAAAAAGGAAATCAGCATGGTTTTGATCTTTGATTTGCTCATTCGACATTTTTTTCGGCCGTGTGTGCCACTCTTCGCTTTGCCGCTTTGTTTCAGGATGGTGCTTAGATATCCAGGATTCATCGCCTGTGATCACACGATTAAAGAATTCTTTATTTAAAATTTTATTTGGTTATAACTTTGGAACGAATGAAAATAAGTATCACTTATACGATACATCGTTGATAAGCTCTCAATGATGGCTTATTACTGCAATTTAAAAAAAGGCCAAAATCCAATTTTCTTTTGGATTTTGGGCTTTTTTGAACATTTTTTGGTGAAGTCGATTGCAATCAAAAGTGGAGGTGCACAACTAGATTACAACTGTCCTAAATCCAAAATTTCAACATCCTACCGCTAATCGTTTTTGAGTTATGCGAGATACATACGTAAATACAGACCTCACGCCGAAACTAGTTAAAATGGATATTTCTATTGAAATCTGAAAACCGAAAGTTTTCGTGATCACAATTCTTCCTTTACATCGTACAAGGAAGTAAAAAAGGAGTTGATTTCTTTCAATTGCAGGATTAAGAACCCCATAGGTTTACAAAAAAATCTAATTAGGCAAAAATTTCCTATTTAATACAAGTATGATTTTCATGTTTTTCTTTTATACTTTCGATTACCCGGACATTATGTTATTCCGAAATTCCATTATATCTACAAGACGGCACGGCCAGTTTTAAAAATTCAAACGTTTTATTTTTTTACTATGTTGAGTGCTAACGTTTGCATACAAATATCTAAGCTGGATTATTCGGTTATCCGGTTACTCAGTTATCCGTTATTTTTCCAAAATTTACTTATATCTACGGAACGGTACGACCAATTTTAAAAATTTAAACAGCGTATTTGATAACAGTACTAGGGTTAACGTTAAAATCATAAAATAGAAATAAGAAATCGAAATGAATAATTAAATTACCGGAAAAACAAATAATAAAAATCTTTTAATTACAGTAATATTTCGTAATATGCATTTAATGTGAGGCACGAAGAAATGAATCGTGTCTTGAAAAAATTTTCAAGACTAACAAAAACGCACATTTGGCTGTACCTAATGGATTGTGTGAAAAACACACAACTCATGATAAATCAGCTTTCAAAAACTGAATCTTCTTTTACGTCTCAAAGAGCAGAGCGAAGCTATGCCCTTTTGCAAGATGTTATTAATTATTTGTACTGTTCAGTATAGAAATTAGAATACTTAGAGACAATACGTGTACTTTCATATTAAGTACAATGTAATAATATTTATAAAACATTAAAGATCATATATACGTAACCATTAATATATGTCTATTTATTATTTTTTGAACCAGCTTTTATTATACAGAATAATTACTCCTAACCAAGGTGCTATAACACCGCGGAAATTATCCGACATCTCAAGGCATAGAAAGATGGACATCATATTGAACCATCTCAAGAGTCACTCAGATTCTTCCAAGTCCAGGACATGTAGGCGTTTCAGTCGCCGGATCTGCTCGATATTATTCTGGAGATTAACTGGTAGAAAGTTCAGATGATTATCTAACCGCTGTCTATAATTTGAACCGAACCGTTTGACCTCTTCGCTAACATAAGGTAATTCTAGATAGTCGTGAATCTCTTCGTTCCGTTCGAACCACGGTACCTCTGCAATGGATCTCGCTAACTTATTCTATAAACGTTGTATAATCTCATAATTCTTAGGTAACCTGTAGTTCTATGCCATACGTCAAAATAGGTTTTAGAATCACCTTGTACATTAAAAGTTTGTTGGACAGCGACAAGTGTGAATTCGTGTCTAACAATCAATAAGCTCAAGGATACCAGTGACCCACGTTTTCGACAAATTAGTAAACTCCCTCAATCTCTTCATGGTCGTTTCGATCAGCTCATAGCTGATCCATGTTTACATTCCACTATGGTCTAGGTTAGCCCAACCAAAATGATAAAAAAATAAAATAAAATTATGAATAAATAAGTATATATCTTACTGAAAAAGTTTCTGTTTCCTCTACCAAATCTACAACGAGATCCATAATAATCTCGTACAAATATTAATTTCACAATTATCAAATATATAAAACATAGTTACCCCATAAAATAACAGAATCAGTCGATCAATAGTCTGCCGATCTCCATGGCGGAGTGATAACGTCCTCGGCTTTTCATTCGAAGATTCTGGGTTTGAATCCCGGTCAGACATGGCATTTTCATACTCTACAAAATTCCGTCGGGTAAAAAGACCAACGCATCTATGACTGTACTCTCATAAAAAAAACAACCTTAAAATTTTTAAAAATTATTTCAGTTCTTTATTAAATTTCGACTTTTGAAATCGGCTCCAAATTTAGGATTAATAAATTGTTTTTAATTGCCACCAAATTAAATAAGATATTAAATTAAATATTTGAATTTATTTTAGTACTTTTAGTACTAAAATAACTTTTAGAATTTAATTTAGTACTGGTTTTTAAAACAAATTTTATTATTATGCTTTAATTTTTTATCTCAAAAAAAAAATGTTTCTAAGAGATCTTTTTTTATCTGATTGATACTAATGTTTACCATTCATTTATTTCATTAATTAATTCATATTACAATAAAAAGATTTTGAATATATATTTTTTACTACACGTTTTAATTTGTACACAATTAGATTTGTTTTCAAATGAATGTATTCCGCGATTCATTAATTTAACAAAGGCAATTAAAAAAAAATAATTTCGTAATATAAGGAAATAATTGTTTTACTAATACATTCCGTTTGGCTCTAGTGCAATTATCTTAACTGCACGTAAAGTACATTTATTGCAGTGATTAAAAATCTTTATTCATTATCTCGTTATACATTTAAATAATTATAGTAAATGAAAAACATCTCTTTATTAGGATGAATTTAAAAAAGGTTATCATAATTTAAAATAAGTTACATCCCATCTCAATAAGTAATCCGTATTTATTTCATTTGGTCTTTTGGTTTAATATACAAAGGAGTAAATAATGAAGATGAAATCAAGGACGAATCAAGAGAGAATTTAATTAATTTTTTAAATTAACTTAGACATGCGTGACGAAATTAGGTCCTAATGATACAACCCTTCCTTCCAATTGTTCGTGCCCTACAGAAGTATATACAATAAAAATCGAATTTTTATACAAATACTGATAATGCAGTAACAAAACGCAAAAAATCCAGTATAAATTTCAATAATAAAGAAAGAAAAAAGCCGGTAAAGGGTTTCATAAATTTGGCGGGAAAGTTAAGCAAAAATTTATTGTTTTAAATAAAAGAGTAAATCTTATGGCATTAAGTAATATTCTGATTACCGAGGACTTTAATTAATACTTAGGAGAAAAATAAAGAACAATATTAAAAGTATGTACATACATTATTAGTTCCTTCTTTCTTAGTTCTTTGAGTGAAACTTTTAGGTGTGGGAACTACGGTGACCGTCCTCATTCAATCCTTTGGCCAATTATAACCAAATGCTATAAATGACTTATATTTGGAAGTTATCGTACAAAATTTCATAAAAATTTGTTAATCCAGTCTGAAGATATCAATTAAAACGATAAGTGATGAAAACGTTATCACTTTAGTATGTCATAATATGTCACATTGGTTATGGAAATGAATATTCACCGGATAATAAGCCTAATTGTTTTGAGCTTATTATCAAGTTAAGCTTATTATCCCGAATCATCTAATTAATTCAAAATTCTGACTTTGAATCCAGTATGATCCCCGTACGGAAAGACACCCGCTTTATGAAAATCCCGGTCGCCACACCATCCCCTCCGTTCCGAGCCCTGATGGAGTTTACCCGAGAGATCGTCTTTTAAACCCTCTAAACTTCACAACACAAAGTTCGAATAACTCCGCCTAATTGCACTTCCCAGTATTCGAAACTTATGCCGCTGGATCAATAATATCTTTAATAAATACTTTGTTTTTTTTTTGTCTTCAGTCATTTGACTGGTTTGATGCAGCTCTCCAAAATTCCCTATCTAGTGCTAGTCGTTTCATTTCGGTATACCTCCTACATCCTACGTCCCTAACAATTTGTTGTACATATTCCAAATTTTGCCTGCCTGCACAATTTTATCCTTCTACCTGAATCTCCAATATTAAAGCGACTATTCCAGGATGCCTTAATATGTAGCCTATTAGTCTGTCTCTTATTTTAACTATATTTTTCCAAATGCTTCTTTCTTCATCGATTTGCCCCAACACCTCTTCATTTGCCACTTTATCCACCCACCTGGATTTTTACATTATCTTATAGTAATGTATTTCAAAAGCTTCTAATCTTTTCTTTTCAGATACTCCGATCGTCCAAATTTCACTTCCATATAAGCTCCAAACATATACTTTCAAAAATCTTTTCCTAACATTTAAATTAATTTTTGATGTAAACAAATTATATTTCTGACTGAAAGCTCGTTTCGCCTGTGCTATTTGGCATTTTATATCACTAAAATTCTTTGTTAATGTATTCAATTATATTTTTATTATATATAAATTTTATTACAGATTTAGAAATAACTCATTTATTTTATTATGACATTGGTAACTACATTTGTTTTAGAGGAAGTGATGGAAGGATGCTTAATTCTGATGACGAATGGATAGATAATTCCGAGAAGTTCTTTCTACCAAGATGAACGAGGAAGAACATTAAAAGTTAGTGTATTGCTGGAGGGCCAGCTCCCGGGGGTGGGCAGCGATGGTTCAACCGAATCGTCGCTGCTGGGTGGCCTCCGGGGACGCCTGAAGCTGTGGCTCGAAGGTTACACAGGTGTCCGTTAACACGCGTGATGGCGATTAAAACCTTATTAGGGGGTTCCGTCACCACGTCGTTGGGAGGGAGTTGGTTTTTAGTGGGTTCGACCGTGCATGTGGCGAACCCCATACACTCAGTATTTGCGGGCTATTGGGCGTTTGGTTGAGGCAAATTCTCCCACTTTCGGCGTAAAATAAAAATAAAAAGTATTTATTTAGATTCATATTTTTAAGTTACATTTTAAATAGCATTGATTTAACCTTTAAGACATATTTTATTGAAATTACTTTAATAACGTCTTTAAAGAGAATGATTTTACTGTAACGTTTTAGAAGAGAGAAAAAATTTACTTTAGTAACACTTAAATGAAAAGTACTTTAACAATAGCATTCTCAAGAATTAATAAATATATAATAAAACAGCTGTTGAACTAAACTTGATTAACATATCTATATGCTTGACATATGTAAGAAGAAAAGAGTTACATAGTTTGTTTATAAATAATAATGAAGACATGAAACTGAACAACCGTCATCAGTTTTGGTTCTGTCAGAATGCCACCGACGCAAATGCTTCGGCAGACATTCCTAACAGTGTATATACACAACCTACTACAGTCTTCGTATGGCCTATTCCAACCACGACCACCTACCATAACTTACAACTCTCAAATATCAAATTAACCAATTCCCCGCGCCTTCCTCTATCACATTTTACACAAATTTCTTCCTATAGCTAACTTCAACTAGACTATGCACTCAGTAAATTACTTGATTGAGTCTTTAAACACCAAAACTACTATACTCGTACCAACAGAACAAGTTTTCATCGCAACAACGATAATTGTCCTAAAATTTAATTTACTCAGTCTTCTTGTTTTACTTAAAGATCAAGAAACAGATTCACAGATTTAATAAGTCTCTAAAGAAAAAACACCCTATCTCTCTTGGTTTTTTGGAGAGACATGGATATAAGCGCGGAAGTACCTGTGATAATAATAATAATAATAATAATAATTAAATATTCAAGAAGTGGAACACACACCAGAAGTAGACTTGTTCAAAGCAAAAACGAGAACAGATATATTGCAAAAAAAAACTATTACTATTAAACACACGCTTAATAATTAGAAAGATATTAAAAATATTTGTACAGAGTGCAATACTTTATAGTAGTAACATGAAAAACTAGAAAATTAAACAAGAAATCAACAGAGATCTTTAAAATGAGGTGTTATGAAAAGAGCGTTATAAATTAGGTCGGTCGATAAAATTCGAAATGAAGATAGTCGGATTTAATTCTGTTAACAAAAGCTTGTATAAAAGGAGAAAAATTGCACAGAACGTGAAAATTTAGATTATATATTTTATTAATGATGTAGATGTAATAATGTCAAAATTAAAAGATTATGGTAAAAAAAAATAAATATAGAATATCTTAAAAACACTGAGAAATATAAATAATGAACCCAAAAATAATATATCGATTAAAAATTTAAATTATATTTATTTATAAAAATCTCAATTAAGATACTTTATCTTACTCTTTTACATTTATCGCCTAGGTTTTCCTTTAGGCCATCCTTTTTTCTTGCTCTTCTCCATTTTCCTGAAGGCCTCGACGTCGAACTCTGCGGTGTCCGATGCACCCGACATCGATCCCTTAATTCCTCCGGTGGAAACCGCAGAGGATCTCCTGCTGCCGGTATCGGATGATTCCGGCCCCATTGGCGGTGGAAGAAGCACCTCACAATCAACATTGGATGTACTCCCTGCGAGAACACGTGAGGCGGCCGAATGTCTCGCCCTCTCAGCTAAAGGCTTCTGTGATTTCGGAGGCTCTATTTTACTTTTCCCTAAATCTTGCATTACCAGAATAGGTATTTCTATTTTCGAGGGTCCCGGAGTTTTGTTTAATCTGAACTTTAGTTTCAGGTTCCTTCGTTTGTTTTGGAATTTGTGTCGCCTTTGAGTTAATTGTAGGCTCATTTTTCGGAGAAGTCAGACGCTGTTGCTTTGGAAGGTCTGCTTTTGTTTCAAACGATTTTGGGCTGCTGTCCTTAAATGTACGATTCATAAATTTCTGATCAACGATTCTCTCTACCAACGTTGTTAAGACAGGCGCCAGTTCTGTTACCACGTCCTCAGATTTGACGGTGACTGCAGGAGCATCAGCAGTAGCAACCTGTGTATAAGTCTTTGGCGTTCTGCTTTGCACGATTTTCTTAGCTTCGAAATAACTGAGCTTTTGTACGGTCATTACTTCCTGTATCGCAATTTTCTCCTTATATTTTGGACAATTCATTGATCTTGCGCTATGTTGTCAATTACAATTTACACATGTCGGCGGGTTCCTGCACGGATCATCCGGGTGCAAGGGATTGCCGCACGTGCATCTCGCACCGTGTGTCCTAATTTTTGACTTCCGAAACACCGGAATAGTGATGGGATGAACGGACGCACATCAAGCCTATGAAATCCTGCCTTTATTTTGTCCGGACATTTAGGTCTGTTAAATCTTAACACGTGCGACGCGGAGGGTAAAACTGACCGCGTTCGTCGAGGGTTTAGCCGTCGACACCCAATGACTCCCTTTCCGTAGAGTTTGTCGAGAATTTCATCCTCCGTGTAATTAAGCACGGTGCAGTTAAGCCCCGTGCAATTATTATTATTAGAAGCAAAATTTTATTTAATTAATATTTTTACATTTTTTAAATAATGCATTAATTTTTTTTTAATTTCGAGTGTGGATGTAAACAGTCTGGATAGTTGGACATCCGGAAAATCAATGTCTCATTATATACAGAAATACAAATAAGAAAAATTACACCCTGCAACGAATCAATCACACCAAATATTTTTTTAAGATTTAAATTTAAATTTTAAAACTACTACTCCTCTACGATGCAATAATTTAAATATTTAAACTCTATGTCATTAATCCTGGTCAGGCTTCATATTCATATGCTAGAAATATTTTATCCCATATTTCCTTGCTTATGCCATGAGCTTATGAGGTGAATTAATCATCTAACACAACAAAAATGAAAAGTTTTTATAAAACTTTTATAGCTAAGATAAAGAGAAAGAGAGAGAGAAAAAGAAAATTATCTTCCAACTAAATTAAATATACACTACAATATCTTTTCCAATGACTTTCAAGTTTAATTAATATCACATAACGGTTTACTTCTCAACTACGGAAAAGTACTTTTATGGAATTAAAAGTAACTTAATTAATAATAATAATTAGGTTATTATGACACAGATGGAATAATAGTATTCTTTTTTTTAATTCGTTTAGAATAATCGTTAAAGTAACTTTCTACAGAGAAGAATTTTCTATAATAAGCATTTTGTAAGAGAACCTTCGCTGGTGATATTCATTAACGCAAGAAGCTGACTAACTATTTTACTGCGAAGGTTATTGTCCATTTTTAACATATAATCTCACTTTTATTTAATTTATTATTATTATTATTATTGTAAGTTCAAAGTAAGCGCTTAATACATTGTATTAAGATAATTAAATGTATTCATTTTTTTTTCTATTGATTTTCCTTCGAAATATTTGCTGATGATATCAAGATCTATTGTTAAATTAAAGATCCATACAAATTATATATTATTACAGCTAAATATAAAAATATTATAACAGCGAAAAGTTGAATGTGCAGATATAATTGTAACCCCTAAATCTTCAAAAGCTAAATTATCTAAGCTTTCTCCAGGAAAACTCATGTTTCTCTTTTTGCGTATAAAATTGCTTTGCATAACATTACTTTATCTGCTATGATTAAAGACTAAGGGTATTTTGTTGGATTCTAAGCTGTATTTTTCCAATTACACTGAAGATATTGTGAGTAAACTCCCGTAGAGATCTAGATTTTATTATGTGGATTGTAAGATATTTTTAAAACATCGAAATTGGATGTTATTGTTTAAGTCTGTTTTCAAGAGTTTCTGAAATATAATTCTTATTTCGAATAGTGAGCCTGATTACAATACTGCTCTTATTGAGATTATTCACATTAGCTTTCTCAGTCGGTTACGTTATAAATTTAACACCTTTTGGAATACTAATCTGTAAACAATTGGATTTACCCTATTTAAAAATAATAATAACTTATTTTCATCAACTTATTTTATGAATATTCTTTCATAAAATCATAATAATACAGTATATTCAGCAAGAGTTTCTGAGTAGTTTCGCTATCCCTTATGACACTGAAAAATTATACAATGTTTGTGAATCCCATAATCTTAATAATTGCGCCAAAACAAAGGTGTACAATTTAAATCTTAATACAATGTATTAAGTTAATTAAATAACAAGCCCTTATTTTAAACTTACAATAATAATAATAACAATAAAAATAAAATAAAAATGTGATTGTATGTTGACAATGGAAAATAACCTTCGCCAGAAAATGGTAAGTCGGCTTCTTGCCTTAATGAATATCAGCAGTGAAAGTTCTCTTACAAAATGCTTATTATAGGAAATTCCTCTCTGTAGCGAGTTATTTTAACAGTTATTCTAAAAGAATTACAAAAGATCAAAATATATCCAAATATATTTTGATCTTTTGATTGGCGACTTGACAAAAGTCCAAACTTTTGTCAAGTTGCCAAAGAAATTTTTTTTAAATATACTTTAAAGAAATGCTACGGATTAGTTTGTGCTTTCTTTATAAGCGAATCCATCACATTCATCTTAGGTACTAAAAATCCATTCTGTATGGTTAAATTTTCTGTTTAATATTCTTTAGTTTATTCTCCACAGAAAGCGCTTTATAGAGTGATCTTTTAGTCCTGTTACCTAATTTTAAATGTAATTTAAGAAAGGGAAATTTAGGTGGAATAAAAAAATGTATTTGTTACTTACAAAAGAGATTTAATAAAAAGCTATTACTTACACAATTGTTAAAGAATATGCTCAAAATGCCCACCTCTTGCGGTTATACACGCACGGACTCTTTTCAGCATATTAGCAGAAACCTTTTTAAGAGTCGCATTGGAAATATTCGTGATTAAGTCTGTAATATTGACTTCAAGTTCATCAGTAGTGTGAGGATTGTTTTTGAACGCCTCGGATTTAATATAGCCCCATAAAAAGTAGTCAGGAGATGTGAGGTCTGGGGACCTTGGAGGCCATAAGCCCTTGCAAATTATTCGATCATCAAAGAACTCTTGCAGAATATTCACGGTTTCTCGAGACGTGTGGCATGTAGCGTCGTCTTGCTGAAACCAGCAATCCTGTTCTTGAGGTTCCAGGAGGGACACAAATTGGCGCACAATATTCCTGTATACTTCACCATTTACTGTCTGTTCGAAGAATTTGGGTCCGACTTTACGATGACGAGATATCGCACACCACACACCAATTTTTTCAGGATGCAAAGATTTGTCTTGTAAAGTGTTAGGATTTTCAAACGCCCAGATTCGACAGTTTTGACTGTTCACATAACCATCGAGAAGGATGCAAGCTTCATCACTAAAGAACACCGTGTTTATAAATTCGATTCCGTTATCGTTTACGAGAGACCTAAACCGATGGCAATATTGCAATCGTTTGTTTAAATCTGGAGGCTCAAGCTCTTGGTCTAATCGTACGCGATACGGATACAATTTCAATATTTTACCGGCTTTCTGAACACTCGAATATGACAAACCGACTTGCGTGGAAAGTTTTCGTAAACTTTTCCGTAAAGAATTGAGCAATCTTGTTTTCACATTCTCTAAAACGTCATCTGTCAAGCGAGTTGGTCGACCGCTACGTTTTCTGTGGCAAACACGACCTGTTTCTCGAAATCGGTTTGTTAGCCTAGAAATTGACATTTTTTTCTGGCGGAGGAACACCAACAAATATAATATGAAATGATTCTTTTACACTCGCGTACGATTTCGTAGCAAAATATTGTTCAAGAATGTAAACTCGTTATTCTATGGTAAAAGACATTCTGTTCGTAACACGACCGGAAACGGCACAAAAGTTTACACAGTTCAAGGAGAATCAACTCACTCTACCGTGTCTATACCGGTTGAGTAGCGCTACCAACTTCGTGTCACAAAACAAAATTTCCCTTTCTTAGAAAAAAATTACCAGACATTAACAATTGGGTAACAGGACTAAAAAATCAGCCTGTATTTATTTAACGTATTTAAAATGGTAATACCAGTATTTTTAATTTAAAAAATAGTAATAATCATTCCTGATATTTTATTCCTCATATTATTAAGCAGTCAATTAGAGAATACATAAAAAATAATTTTTACGTATCAAAATAATAATATCGACTAAAATTGACGGATGATAAGTAGTAAAATTCTTTTAACAAAGATTTAACTAATTGAATAACATTATACCGATAAGTTTTCTGGAAATGAGAGAAAAATATAAGTTTTATTTACTAAAATAAAAGGGTCATTGTTTTAGGTAAACAAAACATAAAAAGAGTATTATATAAAATGTATAGATAATAGGGACTGAATTAAACTAAAAACTCTAATTACATTACAGCAACTTCTGTTTATTCTCTCTTTTTAAATCCACTTTACCAAGGACGTGGAACTTGTAATAAAATAAAAGACTAAAAACTAAAAAAGTCGAATGTAATTAAAGAATATTATGCTAGACCTATTAAAGAATAGTATTTTTAGTGTTTGTTTACACTTTTATTTTTCAGTAAATGGTTTAAAACCGGGATTTTTCCCAATTTGATGTCAAATTTTTAAGAAAAAAAAATTAAAAGGATATGAACCATTATTGGTATTTCCCTCTTTTTTTGAATCTTTAAAAATATTTACATATATTAACGCTTAATTAATTTATTACATTTTGATTCCTTATTAATTTTTAAGATTAGTCTTTAATGCTACTGCCAAATAAATAAATATATTTTCGCCCTTGACTAATATTTATACGTTTTAATTTCTCTGTTGCAATTTCTCAAAGGTTTTTGATCGAGATGATAATATTGTACGTTAGGCTGGAATAGCACTGTTTAAAAAAGGATATAATTATGTTTTTATTTTCTTGGACGAAGTAAAGGAACTGCTGTGATCGCGAAAAATTTCGGTTTTCCGATTTCAACAGAAATATCCATTCTGACCATCTCTGAATTCATTTTGACTAGTTTCGGCGTGACGTCTGTTCGTACGTATGTACGTATGTATCTCGCATAACTCAAAAACGATTAGCCGTAGAAAGTTAAAATTTTGGATTTAGGACGGCTGTAACATCTAGTTGTGCACCTTCCCTTTTGATTGCAATCGATTGAACCAAAAGTGTCCAAAAAAGCCCAAAATCTAAAAGAATTTACATTTTGGACTTTTTCTTAAATAGTAATAGTAATAGTATAGTAATAATAGTAATAGTAATTCCTTCATTGAGAGCTTTTCAACGATTTATGATAAGCGGTACTTTTTTTTATTGGTTCCAGAGTTATAGCCAATTTTAATTAAGCCTTCGTATATACTTCGCCTCATTGGTCACACAGCTGTCCAAGACATGATCTACAGTTTCAACGGCGTCGTTGCAATTCCTGCAGTTTACATCACTCGGCGTCGTTGCAATTCCTGCAGTTTACATCACTTTCGGGCGCTTAGACCCGTGCGAGAGTCATCATAGTGGTAGTCAAAACAAAGTAATTTTTTATAAAGTACCGTAAACATATTTTAGTGTATAGTATTACAATGAAAGTTTTATTTAAAAAATTATTTCGTTAAAATATGGACCGCATTTAATGAAACTCAAAGTTTAGAGTATGTAAAACAAATTGTTGGGGATGTAGGATGTAGAGGGTATACTGAAATGAAACGACTAGCACTAGATAGGGAATCTTGGAGAGCTGCATCAAACCAGTCAAATGACTGAAGACAAAAAAAAAAAAAAAAAAATTAATGAAACATGTTAAACCCTTTGAAACAACTTCCAAAAATGAACTAGAAGATATAATAATTCTAATAACGCGAGAATGTTACAAGAAACTGTGTAAAAATAAATTAATAAAAAACGTAAAACAAATTTCAATCGCCGTAAGTATTTTAAAAACTAAGTATACCGTTGGAATCGTCATAATTTGCCCTATTACATTTTTGTCCAGAAAAACGAGTCTCAATAAAGATGCTTAGAAGTTGGGAATTACACTGAGACCTTAAAACGGGTTTCACAGGTAAGCTGTTCGTGTAACTTAAGGCCCAGTATCGGGTCTCATAGTTCTCAATCTGTTAAAATACTTATTTTGTTGAGAAACGTTTTTTTTTCTAGATAACGATGAGATAACGATTACCGACACTGACAAAAAAAAACCGGTTACGTTAAGAGATAATTTATATAGTATTATTTTATAATCATGAAAAGAATTTTTGCATTGCTAGGATTTGGTATTAAATAAAAAAATAGTTTTTACCTTAATAAGAATTAATTTTTCACGTGTCTCATAGTAACAAGTTTTTTTATACTATTAGGTTAGATAATAGTACATTTAAATAAATATTCTATGTTTATACATTTTTCATTTTCTTATTATAATTATAGTTGTAATGACAGAAAAATTTAACAGTAAAAAGAAAAAAATAAACATGTCTACTGAAGGTTGTACCCATAAAATAGTTATTACAGAACAGTCTAGTCTTTTATATCTAATGAAAGGTCATTTTATGTTATAAATAATTTGTGATTTAAATATTTATTTTATATTCTAAGTCTTTTTGACATTTAAGGCGATTATTAAATAAAAATTTTCCAAATAAATGTGTTTAAAAAGAAAATACAGGCGATTAAAAATTAAGTTGACACTTTTGATGTTTATAAAAAATAAAATTAATATTCACATTTAAATACTAATATTATTTTATATGGAAAAACTAGTTATCAATGAAAAAAATGTAGTTTACATGTAAAACTGACAAAGTTTTATTTTTAAGCTGGTATAAATGTATACCAGCTTAAAATTGCATTGTTGTCATCAATATTGATTATTGTGTCGCGTAACCAGTCTGGTAAGATGGCTGCTGACCCTATGAAGAAAGCACACATGGCTTATATTAATTAATCTAAGCCATGTGTGCTTAGATTAATTAACAAAACTTTATTACTATCGTGCAGTGAAGGTCCAGAACAAAGTATGTAAACGATCACTAAATATTTATTTGAAAATATAGAGTGTCTTAAAAAGAAATGTTCTAGTAGACCTCCTGTATCAGCGCGTCTTCCCAAATCAGCTGATTTGGGAATCGAGAGTTCCAGCGTTCAAGTTCTAGTAAAACCAGTTATTTTTACACGGATTTGAATACTAGATCGTGGATACCGGTGTTTTTTGGTGGTTGGGCTTCAATTAACCACACATCTCAGGAATGGTCGAACTGAGAATGTACAAGACTACACTTCATTTATACTCATACACGTCAACCTCATTCATCCTCTGAAGTATTATCTAAAACGGTAGTTACCGGAGGCTAAACAGGAAAAAAAAGAAGACCTTCTGTATCAGAAGAATAAGTTTGATCGTGTTCACGTCAGGAACATATGAACTTTTAAAGAAAACTTTTTTGTATAAATTGGAGTTCCACTTACCAACAATTTTTAAAATGTATATCCGAGTACTTTTGGAGCGGTTACTCCATCATCAGGGATTTCTCGTAAGATGCTAAATCAAATTTTCAAACGTATAATCATATTTAAATGAAAAATTGTTACGTTCAGAACAGTCGGTCGTCAAAAAATAAAATTAATTTGTACGTCAATAAGACAGAAACGTCATGTCCGAAAGATGTTTACGACTATTAACTTTACAAAACTTTTTGTTTTTAATGAACGTTCAAAATTCTTACGATTGTAATTACTTATTGTGGACTTATTCATACCATTATACTCACAATAAAATTTTTTACAAGTTTTATTTACAACTTTTATCTGTTTATTACCCGTTTAACAAAGTTATTTTAAACTAAACATGAAATAGTGTGTTTATCATCCCTAATATTTTGTCTTTTACTCTAGATTTCCTAAAAACTACAAAAATTAAGTTCAGAAACCTATTTTTGTTACTTTTTTTAGATAATATTTCATATAAAGCCGCAAAGTATGAAATCGCTTAATTTCGATCCCAGGAATTGCAATAATTCCGTTAGGATTATTGTCTCAAATTTCTCTCCCCGGTCCAAGATCTCATTTATGTTCCACGTAGTAGCAATCCCTAAATACCTCGACATTAGCAGTGCCTAGGGAAAACTTTCATCAGCAAACCAATGGCCCTGATCTGTTGCATTAGAAACTCCATTTTCATTGAAAACTTACGTAACTTGTCCTCAGAAGAACAACCAGTAGAGTGTTACGTTTTATTGCTTCAGCAAACGACCGAGGAAAATCACGTAGATTGTTATTATTGGATGGGTTTTCTCCTGACACCTTTCTTTTTCCTGTTTAGCCTCCGGTAATTGCCTTTCAGATAATACTTCAGAGGTTGAATGAGGATGATATGTATGAGTGTAAATGAAGTGTAGTCTTGTACAGTCTCAGGTCGCCCATTCCTGAGATGTGTGGTTAAATGAAACCCAACCACCAAAGAACACCGCTATCCACGATCTAGTATTCAAATCCGTGTAAAAATACCTGACTTTACTAGGTTTTGAACGCTGGAACTCTCGACTTCCAAATCAGCTGATTTGGGAAGACGTGTTCACCACTAGACCAACTCGGTGGGTTATCTCCTGACTCCTTGAGAGGAGCTCGTTAATATTGAGATCAAAGGGTCTATTCCGTGCAAATTCAGGACTATTCCTGAGATGTGTGGTTAATTGAAACCCAACCACCAAAGAACACCGGTATCCATGATCTAGTATTCAAATCCGTGTAAAAATAACTGGCTTTACTAGGAGTTGAACGCTGGAACTCGCAGCTTCCAAATCATCTGATTTGGGAAGACGCGTTCACCACTAGACCAACCCGGTGGGTTCGTCTAGACCTCCTAGGTTCCTCAAATCTAACGCTAAAGTCGGCAATGTATCATAGTTGTAACATTTCCCTGTTATTAGCTTGCAGTTGTATATTTATAAAAAATATCGGTATTGGTTCTTTTGTAACAGCATGTCGGACTTTTATTATGTTACAAATATTGTGACCCTTGTTTTCCATTTCTTTCCTTATAACATCTGTTGAGACTGAGTAGTGTAAGTTACATAATACTACCCAGAACGCCTCATACCTTCTACTACCCCTCTCATCATTCCCAATAAATGAGTAGCTGACAAGAGTGAGTTCTTGGATCAGTTGAATTATCTTCTGGTTAGCGTCCATGTCCTTTGACATTACTCTTAGGTGTTTGCTATTAATGCTTACCCTGTAATCTTATTTGGTAACAAGCATTTCCAATAATTCATAAGGTTTAAGCTAGTCAGTGATGCCATATAATAATATTCCTGGTGGTTTAATCTCCTCCTTCTTGGTTGTTTTGTTCTCTAATTTCTTGCATAGGAAGGTGCTCGAATTGATTTGTGTTAATTCGCCATCAGAAATAGTTTGTGATATTCTATATTTACACTGGGTCGATACAGTTTTCCATGGTATGTCATTCGTTTAGGAGTCTATAACAACATCATTCTCTACATCATTATTTGTTGAATCACTAACAGTATCTACAGTTTTATCTCTGATTAATCTGCAACGTGCAGCTCTACAAAGATGTCTACTAGAGTTAGTAAGTTTTCTTCGTTTCCTGTAGTTCAGAGTGGTGGTGTTCATAGGTGTTGTTTTGTTTTTGCCATTATGAGCTGCCAACAGTTGTTTCATTATAATAGGCAACATGCGTTTCGATTAAGTACTACAAGCGGTCAGGCAGTATTTCTTAAAAGTAAAATTCCAGTTGTATTACTTCTAATACAATACCAATCCCAATCCTAAATCATAGTTAACACTAGGCACACACTAATTACACAGTTTTATACACAATTTTATATGTAAGAGGCACTAACAAATAAGTCAATCTTCGTTCTATACAATCACCTGACCCACAGAATTCGTAAATTAACTTAATTTTCTGTAAATTACTCTGTTTATATAACATATAATGTATCATCATCAGCATCATCAGAGTTCTACTATTTAGCAGGTCATTACACAGTATTAGCTTTCCATTCTTTTCTAATTTCAGCTAATTTTTTTGTATGAAAATAACTTCTTTCTACCTTAATATCATCAAGCAGTTTCCATCTTCCTCTTCCTCTTCCTCTCCCAATCTACCCTTTCTTACCATTCACTATGTTCTCTAAGACAACCTTTAACAAAAAAAGAGTCCTTTTGTAACACATGTCCAATCGAGTTTCTTTTTCTATCTCTTAAAATCTCCAGTAGGGATCTACCCTCTTCTACTCTCTCTGACACCTCAATATTACTAATTATTTCTGCCCACTTTCTCTTTCCCATCCTCCTTCAAATCCCCATTTTGAAAGCTTCTATTTCTTCTCATTTTCCTTGCACAAAGTCCACATCTCCGTTCCATATAATGTTATACTCCAATACTCCATACATAACATTTGGCAAGTCTTTTCCTCAGATGTTTATCAAGCTTACTATACAAGTTTTTCTTTCAACTGAAAGTTCTTTTGCCATTACAATTCTAGGTTTTTTATTTCCTTTATTCAACTTATGTCATTAGAGATAATGCTCCCAAGATATATAAAGGATTTCACCTGTTCAATTTCTTCTCTTTCTAAGTTAACTAACATTTTTATCTTCTATCCTTGCTCTTAATTTTCTTACTATTGATTTTCATACCAAAGTCCTTACACACTCTAAGTTCTCCAGCATTCATGTAAGCGTCTTGATACTGTTTTCTAGCAGTACTACATATTCAGCAAATCTAATGCATTCTCTTCCCACCAAAACACACATATCCCTTTGCTTTCATGCATTTTCCTATGATCTCCTTAAGGTAAATGTTAAGCAGGGCAGGTGTAAGATAGCATCCCTGTGTACCATCTCTTTTAATCTTACCTTTCTCCATTAAGTCACTTCCAACTCAAACTTTCACTTCTTCTCCGGTACAAATTACTTATTAGCTTTCTTTCCTTCCAGTCAACATCTGTATTATTTAGAACGGTCATTACCTAAATGTTTTACCTATTAAGGTGCTTCAATAACAACAAGTGTTTAATAACTTATGCCAGATAATATTTACATCTAATTAATCAGTTAGTGATTTGGTATTTTAATTAAATCTGTATTGTAAATTAATAATTTTGATATATTGTGCCTGTGAATGTCTTGACTGTCTTTTAGGAACTTAACTACTTAAGAATTTTGTTTCATATCTTAATCTTGAAGGTACCTTTCACTCAGAATAAATTCTCCATTTATAATTGAAATTTTATGACATTGTATGATATTTATGCCACAATGTATCATTCATGATGCTTAAACATTTTGATTGAAGACTGTTGAAGTATTTCAGGGGTTTTTTATGTGGTGGGTGTTCCATAAATTTGTAACCTGTGCTTCCAGATACCTTATAAAATTTTCTTAAATGTTTAATTAGAATGACATTGTATCAAAGGTTAAAACTGTGTTTTGTAAGATTTGCTTTATGTTTTTAAAGAAAGTTGCGATTTACTGCCAACTTACCAGAAGAACAGATACAGTATCTTTCATTCTAAGTTGAACTTGTCTTATCTTTATCTTTATTTGCCAGAATTAATCTAACTGTATACTCAAATATCTCTCTTCCTCTATTTTTAATTCTTTTTACAATTAAACTTAAAAATATTACTCTCCTTAAAGTAAGTATTACACCATATGTAGACTTATCTCTTGCTTGATGTTAAGTTTTCACTTCTTTTGGTTTGGTAAATACAGAGTTATCATAAAAGAATGGTGCGGTTTTGAACATGGTTTTAATTAAAACAGAATTACTTACAGTTTTTTTTTTTTCAAATTTGTCGTCTCAAACATTTTTTTAGATAATTAATAAATTTCAATATGTGCGCCCTTAGTTGCTCGACAAATGTCCAAACGATACTCAACTTCTCTCCAAACACTGTTAACACTGGTTAACATTACTTCGTTAATGGTTGTCATTGCTTCATTAATCCTGTTTTTTAAGTGTTTTAGGTTGCGAATTTTTTGTGTATAAACAACGCTTTTGATGTACCCCCAGATCTGGACTCCTTGGAGGCGAAAGTATGGGTCCTTGCCGCCCTATCCATCGGTTTCCAAATTTTTCGTTCAAAGCGTCCGTGACCGATGCATTGAAGTGCGGGGGAGCACCATCTTGTTGGGAATGAAGTTGATGAATGTTTTCGAGTTCATCCAGCTGAGGAAAGCAATAATTGGTTAACATGTCAAGATACACAGCTCCATTAATTGTTTTTTCAGCATAGAAGAAAGGGCCTATTACACGATTTTTCATCACGCCACACCAAACATTAACTTTAGGCGAATCGCGTTGTTTATCAATAATTCCGTGTGGGATTTCAGACCCCCATATTCGTGAATTGTGTCTGTTAACACATCCATTCACATGGAATGTAGTTTCGTCTGTAAAAATTATATCATCTAAAAATGATTCGTTTTCACTTATTCTGTACAACATTTCAACAGCGAAATTGTAAGGTTTTCACCACCATCGGGTTTCAATTCCTGCAGTAACTGGATTTTATAAGCGTGTAATTTCAGTTTTTTATGTAAAACTTTGTGAACTGTTGATTTTGGAAAACCTAATTCGACGCTTCGACGGGAGATGGACTTTCCAGGAATTCTAATTGCCGATCGTCTAATTAGTTCAACCGTTTCGTCTGGTACACTGGGTCTGCCGGTTGATTTCTGTTTCTTAACCGATCCAGTTTCTTCGAATTGTTTTACCAACGTGTTGTGTTATTTTTGTGTGGTGGATCTTTCCGAATTCACGTCGAAACGCACGTTGAACTAAAATTACGGATTTTAATTCAGGTACCAATAAAACACACTTTGCTTTGTCTTTATCCGAGAACATAGTAACTCACTAAACTCACCGCAACAACAACACAAGAACTGACGTTGTGGTTACAACTGCTGATAAACAAACTTTTGGGTTGGAGGCTTTCAGGTATACCAATAAAACACCTAGAAATTTCCCTACAATCTTCCTATGAATTACTGAAACCGCACCATTCTTTTATGATAACCCTTTATTTCAATATTGGGTCGATCCATTTGAAGTGTCCCAAAAATATATAAGCTGGTCGCTTGACAAATTCAAAAAAAAAAATTGAATATTACTCACTTGTTTGCAATATTTTTCAGGACCTTAAAACTATTTTTTTTTAATTTTTATTAATCAGTTTACCTGTGGCAGCCATTTTTGTTACAGTGCACCCACTTAATTTTGTGATTTTAAGGGTTTACGGAAAAAATCATAAATAAAATCCTATTGGTCCTGGAAGGATGAAATAAAAAGCAGTTTAATCATATTTTCTCAAGGTAAAAGATTGGCCAGTGGTTTATTTACCTATCTTTCTTCTTTCTATGAAAAAATTACCAAGTAATTACCAAGTAGAAGTTGAACATGAAAAATGATGCAATTTCAGATTTGGCAATTTCTTTCAAGAGCCAGGGATGGCATACATAGTTTTAATTATATCTTTATATATATATTTGTATATGTACTAATGTATACATTAGTAGTTTTACCATCAATAATATTAATGTTGTTATACTTACCCCTAAATTTTTATGAGTTTTAATTAAAAGTAAATTTTGGCTTCAAATAACTTTGATGAGGCTGGTGATAAAAATCTCAAATTTGAACAACTTGCAGTGTTTTTGTAGATGTTCATGGCAAATACAAAAGTTTCTTGTGTATTCTACTAATAAAAGAGTTATAACCTCTCAAAAACATGAAAAACCTGTTAATAGCAATACCACTTTGATACAATAAATAAGTGCTCAAAGGGGGTTTCTTAACTTCTTGGCACTTTAATACTTTTATATTTTTATGCTTATTACTATAGCTGAAATAGACTTGTTTGAACCATTCAATTGCAGTGTTTATGTTATAACAGCCCTTGAAGTCATTTCCAGCCAAGAAGTCAGGTAAGTATATCACCTTTAATATCAATTATAGTAAAACTACTAACATATACCAACATATAACAATATACAATGTGTTTGCAATCCCTGTCTCTTGAAAAAAATTGCCAAATCTGAAATTTCAACGTTTTTCATGTTAACTTTATTGGTAATTTTATCATAGAAAAAAGAGAGAGAGGTAAATAAACCAATATTTTACCTTGAAAAATATTATTAAATTGGTTTTTGTTTCATCCTTCCAAAACCAAAAGTGTTTTAGTTACGATTTTTTCCGTAAACTCTTACAATTACAAAAATAACACCTATTTTTGTTACGGTGCGCGGTGTGCGCACCGTAACAAAAATGACTATTACAGGTAAACTGCTTAAGTAAAAAATTAAAAAAAAAATAATTTTAAGGTCCTGAAACACGTCGGAAACAAGTAGGTACGTTTCAATTTTTTTTTAATTAATCAAGAAACCACCCTGGGTCACTTCAAATGGATTGACCCTATTATTATAGTGAATTTTCAGGATTTCGATGCCCTACGGTCGTGTTTCCTAGATATTATAGTCGCATAATTTACTTGCCATGTTCTCTTGAAAAACATTATAATTTATACAAAAAACAAATTATACCAAATTTATTTTAAAGAAATAATTTGAAAGACACGATTTTGTAATAAGTGGTAATTTAGTTTATAATATTAAAACAAAATACAGTTTTAAAATTTACAGCCTAATTATTTAAATTTACTATGCGATACTTTGAATTAAACTATCTAAGAATTTTTTTTTTTTAATTTTTACTTCTTTGTACGAAGTAAAGGAAGTATTTGTGGCTTTCAGATTTCAACGGAAATATCTGATCATCCCTGAATCCACTTTTACTAGTTTCGGCGTGACGTCCGAATCTACCTCGTATAACTCAAAGACGATTAACCGTAGGATATGGAAATTTTGGATTTAGGACTGTTGTAACATCTAGTTGTGCACTTCCCCTTTTAATTGCAATCGACAGAACCAAAAGTGTCCAATAAAGCCCAAAATCAAAAAGGAAATTGGGTTTTGGACTTGTCCTTTACTGTAGTAATAAGCCCTCATTGGGAGCTTTTCAACGATATATCATAAGTGGTACTTATTTTCATTGGTTCCAGAGTTATAGCCAAATAAAACGTTAATTAATAAAATTATTTGGAGGTGAAGGCACATCGATTTGGATCAGACTTCATTTCCTTTTTTTAACTTTTTTTATTTAATTATATTGGTTTATTAATAATTAACCTCCGATTGTAAAAAAAATTTACAATAAATAATAATTCAATAACAGCAATAAAAAAAAAAACAATATGAAAAAATATGAGAAGTTATTATGAAATAAAACTTTATGTATTTTTCATTTTAAAAAAATGTAATTTAATAGGCGTACAAGGAAGTCATGCGTTGTTCACATCAGATTTTTATACGTTTATTATCCATTTAACAAGGTTAAAGCCAAACATAAAATAATGTCTTTAACCTAAATTTCTCGAAACTACTAAAAATAATATTCTGAAACGTATTATTTAAATTTTTCATATTGTATTTTTTAGAACTTTTTTTAGACCAGTTTCATATGAAACCACTAAATTCACCCCAAATTTGGGTTCCAAGAATAACATTCTGGATTAATTTTACCGAAGGCCCAGAAATCAGGCGAAATCTTTTGCCAGCCGACACTTGTTAACGAAACGTTTCCGAACCTACGTTTATATGAATTTTATTTTTTATTTTCACTAGTAGAAGATATTCTGAAAATTTATTACATTGTTTATTAATCCCTCTGTATAATAAATTTTAAAGAAAACTGCTAAATCTATTACACTTTAAGTATTATTTACAAAACATAGTGCATTTTTTTTTGTATTCAGTCATTTGACTGGTTTGCTGCAGCTCTCCAAGATTCCCTATCTAGTGCTAGTCGTTTTATTTCGGTATACCCCCTACATCCTACATCCCTAACAATTTGTTTTACATATTCCAAACGTTGCCTGCCTACACAATTACTTCCTTCTACCTGACCCTCCAATATTAAAACGACTATTCCAGAATGCCTTAGTATGTGGCCTATAAGTCTGTCTCTTCTTTTAACTATATTTTTCCAAATGCTTTTTTCTTCATCTATTTGCCGCAATACCTCTTCATTTGTCACTTTATCCACCCACCTGGTTTTTATCATTCTCCTACAGCACCGCATTTCAAAAGTTTATAATTTTTTCTTCTCAGGCACCGGTCGTCCAAGTTTAACTTCCATATAAAGCGACGCTCCAAACATATACTTTTAAAAATCTTTTCCTGATATTTAAATTAATTTTTGATGTAAACAAGTTATATTTCTGACTGACAGCTCGTTTCGCTTGTGCTATTCGGCATTTTATATCGCTCCTGCTTCGTCCATCTTTAATAATTCTACTTCCCAAATAACAAAATTCTTCTACCTCCATAATATTTTCTCTTCCTATTTTTACATTCAGTGGTCCATCTTCGTTATTTCTACTACAGTTCTTACTTTCAGTTCAGTACTTTCGTTTTGTTCTTGTTTATTTTCATGGGGTAGTTCTTGCGTAGGACTTCATCCATGCCGTTCATTTTTTTCTTTTAAATCCTTTTTACTCTCAGCTAGAATTACTGTAACTTCAGCAAATCGTAGCATCTTTATCTTTTCACCTTGTACTGTTACTCCGGATCTAAATTGTTCTTTACATCATTAACTGATAGTTCTATGTAATGATTAAAAAAGTAACGGTGATAGGGAACATCCTTGTCGGACTCCCTTTCTTATTACTGCTTCTTCTTGTGTTCTTTAATTATTACTGTTGCTGTTTGGTTCCTGTAAATGTTAGCAATCGTTCTTCTAACTCTGTATTTGAACCCTAATTTTTTTTAAAATGCTAAACACTTTATTCCAGTGTACGTCCAGTGTACGTTATCGAATACCTTTTCTAGGTCTATAAATGCCAAGTATGTTGGTTTGTTTTTCTTTAATCTTCCTTGTAATATTAATCTGAGGCCTAAAATTGCTTCCCTTGTCGATATACTTTTCCTGAAACCAAATCGGTCTTCTCCTAACACTTCTTCCACTCTCCTCTCAATTCTTCTGTACAGAATTCTACTTAATAAAAGTTACATTTATCAAAAAAACTGGCAAGCAGACGCCCGTTGCCAAAGAGAAACAGAGCGGAGGTGTTAAGCAAAATGACCAAGGACACTGGAAAGATTTCTCAAGAGCCACTCATTGGCTTTAGCTTTTTTTCGTTTAACCTCCGGGTCCACCGTTAGATATTGCTTCAGAGGATGAGATGAATGATTTTTAGCGTGCGTGAAAATGCCAGGCCTGACCGGAATTTGAACCAGGGACCTCTTGATGAAAGGCCGAAACCCTACCACTCGCGCCACGGAGGCCGACACTGGCTTTAGCTTAGGCGATTAGAAATTCAACGAGTATAAATCAAATACTCCAAAACAGAAAAATAATAATTATTTATAAATTATAAATACCTTTGCTACCAGAATAAATCAATATTTAATAATGAAAATGTTGGTGTAATATTTGTACATGATTACATCAGATTCAAAACAATATAAACCGAAAAATGACTTTTTCTCATTTAACCCTCATTAGTTTCCTAATAGTATAACATGAAGCGATTAAAAAATAAATCCTGGCTAATATTCATTTAATACCTTGTTGAAAGGTTCCTATTAATGGTTATTTAATTTTAAGGGAATATCGAGGAAAACAAACACACATGTAGATTCCAATTTATTTATATAAAATAAAGATGTGTACAGAAGGCAAATATGAAATTAAATATGTGAATAAATAAATAGGTATGTTTTAATTATGTGTTAATTAGTTTTTGTTAAATATTAATAATGGCCCGTTTTTTTTTTTGTTTTTTGTTTTTGTTAGTGGCCTTTAAATATATTTAAAAAATAGAAGATTTTTAAATCGTTATTTAACAAGTAGGAAATTATCATTACATCTTGTAATGTTTTTCTCACGTTCAAAAAAGAAATGTAAGAGTGTTTCTTTACACCTTACAGTAATTATAACTTTTAATTAACATTTATTTTTATTGTAATGTAATTTTTAATATCAAGGAATACAGATAAAAAATAAGTACAGTTATTATTAATCCGAGTTCATTGATTAAGCCATGTTAAAAGAAAAAAAAAATAGTTACGCAAAACAAGTTTGGCAAGTTTTTCTGTTTATTGTTGCTTAGAGGGATACTAAACACAGATCATTGATACACGTAACTCTATATATATTAGTGCAATCTACAAAACAGGCTGATATCTTGGGAACTTATTAAAGACTAAACACCAATCAATTACTACACACTTAACGTTCATCGCTAATTTAGTATAACAGAATTGATACTGCATACACATTAAAATAAAGGAGCTGTTTTAAATAATCAATATGTCAAACGATGTAATTAATGTAAGTATTTTTATTTTTTATTTTATTTATTTATTCTTTAATCTTCAATTACAATATTATTTTTACCTTGTAGTTGTACTCTAAAGCTTCGTATTATAGATGAATTAATTTACTTTTGTTTTAATTATTTTCTTCGGGTTCAATATCAGAAAATATTTATTCATTTACTATTTTTTTTTTTTTAAGAAATAAATCACAAATATTAAAAATATTTATAATAAATTAAAAGTTATTATTATAAATTATAATTAAAAATTAATAAACATAATAATTATAATTTTTTATCTTAAGATTAAAAATATATTTTTAATCACATGTATTACTATATTAATTGTAAATATTAATACGTTAATATAATTTACGATTTGTTATATTACTGTAATACTATAAAAGAGTGATCATCCCTTTATACACATGCTTTTTTTTATTTATCCATTTGAGATTCCCGAGTTAAATAAAAAAAAAATAATTATAAAAATAAATCTTACTTTATAAAATTCTATATGATGTAAACATTTATCTATGTGTAATATTCATCGGAATATCTCAGAAATTGTTTAACCTACAGTCTCGAAGTTTTTCGTGGTAGATTATATATTTATTGAAATTAATTTTTATTTATATTTTCCTTAATCATATTATGATTTGGATATATTAAGGGGTTGCTACATCATAATTAAAGTTAGATATAAAAATTTGACATTCTACTCTCTTTTTTATTATCTACTCGGTAGATCTAGTGCCGAACTCCTCATAGCAAATCAGTTGATTTCTAAAGTTCAAATCGTAGTAAAGGCAGTTATATACGGATTTGAATACTAGATCGTGGATACCGGCGTTCTTTACTAAACACATACCTCAGGATTGATCGACCTGAGACTGTACAAGATTACACTTCATTCACACATATCCTTATTCATCCTCTGAAGTAATACCTAACGGTGGTTCCGGAGGCTGAACAGAAAAAGAAACTCTCTTTTTAATTAATTAAATTTGATGTTTTTTTTTTAACAAAATTAATGTAATTAAACGGATAACGAGTAGCTAGTTTTAAAATAAGTTTTTATAAGTATTTATTCATTTTAATAACTGAGTTGATCAGACACCTGTTGTCTAGTATGTTGGAAGTATGTTATCAATTTTGAAACAATTTTATCGTTGAAATTCAATATTATAGTCTAGTGTGTTTCATTCGTGAAATAATACGGGTAAATAATACCAAAGAGATCTTACCTTGAAACTTTGAAATATTTTAACTTTAAATAAGACGACCGTACCTCAAAAAAACTCAAGAGGGCATTCATATTATTTTACATATTAAAATGTTATTTTCTATAAAAATTTTTATTTATTAACATCTAGCTTTCACATCGTGGCTTCGTACACGTTATATGGTTATTTGCATGTCACTTCGCGGTGAGAGGCTGTTCCGGCTGTAGTAACATCAAAACTTATATTATCATTTTTGATTTTTAAGTAGGTCAGGGCGAACGAAGCGAGCCCTCCTCTGTAGTCTGGACCTTTTGTTTTCATTAAACTCATGCTTGTGAGAATAATGATAAATAAACATTAAAGTCTGTTCAATCTATAAAAATATATCAGTGTATTAATTTCTTCAGAGCAAGAGCTTAACCCAAAATTTTAAGTGATCTACCAGTGGCTGTTAGGTGTGAGTAATAGGGGCAGTGGGTTTGTTTGAGTACAACGTCGTACCCCTTAAAAAATCGAAATTCAAAAACCGCTGAAAATGATTTTTATATATTTATCTGAACAGTATTTGCAATCCCACATCTAGTGAATATCTCATTTAGTATAATGGGAAAAATTTTCAATCATTGTTCAGTTTTTTATTTTTATTTTCCTTCATCTCTTCCAAGGTTGAATTTCGAAAAATTTACAACTTTTTTTTAAATATTCAAATATTTGAATACGCAAATATCATTTCTTCTGGTCTTTTTTTCATTTCTCCTAATATTTTTTTTCATTCTTTCCACGTGTTTTGTGTCTTTGGAACGTTTCACTTTGATGTGATCCTTTTTCTTTATAACCATTTCAAGTATAATTTAATGTTTTTGTCTAAATATATTTCCATCATTTACTTTCTGCTCTTGGATCCCTTTCTTTCTTTTTCTGTTTAGCCTCCGGGAATTACCGTTCAGGTATTATTTCAGAGGATGAACGAAGATGATATGTATGAGTGTAAATGAAATGTAATCTTGTAAAGTTTCAGTTTGAACATTCCTGAGATGTACGGTTGAAACCGAACCACCAAAGAACACCGATATCCACGATCTAGTATTCAAATCCGTAAAAAAGTAACTGGTCTTTACTAGGATTTGAACGCTGGACTCTCGACTTCCAAATCAACTGTTTGAGAAGGCGCGTTCACCACTATACCAACCCAGTAGGTTTGTTCTTTGATCGCTAGGTTCTATAATTCTTTCTTCATTGTGAAGTTTTTCACCATTATTCTTTCTTTTCCAGAATGTAATGAATATTTGCTTTATTCAGTTTCTGTTTGTCCATTCCTGACACATTTCCCAGGAATTACAGTCTTTTTCTTTTCATCACTTCTTCGATGTCTTCTATTGTCTATTTTCTTCTATTTCTTCATGTAGTTCTTAGTTGGATTTCAGTGTGTATCCTTCTGTTATTTTCTTGAGGCTTAGGATTGTTCTCAGTGTTTTTCTTTCTATTTTCTTTAACATTTTTAAGTCGATAAAATGCAACGTTTCACTTCCGTGTAGTATCATTGGCGTAATATCTATGTCCTTTTTTAAGAAATATTTTGTTGTAGATATGTTTGATCAGGAACCGTAATTTAACCAATTTGATATTTACATTTTTTTTTTCAAAAAAAAATAAAGTCCTTATCAGGGTAAGGACATATTTAACTCTTATCAGATTGTTCATAGTTAATAAATCGTATAATAATATTAATATTAATAAATCGTACCAAAAATAGGAGGTTTTACTGTTTCAACCTAATTTAAATACTTTATATTGTGTTCTGTTAATAGTGAATTAAAATATTTTATTTCCACTGAACGGTTGATGGTATATGTTTAAAATAATTTTATCGATTAATTTCTTTGCGTATATTACATGAAAATATTATCATTTGAATTATTTTAATTTTTTTTTATTTTTATTGAATAATCAAGTTATTATTTTTGGCAGATCTTGTGCAACAATCTTGTGCAAAGTAATTTAATATTTAAAAATATTAATTACACATTCGTGCTTTATTTTTGGTCTTCAGCATATTCATACTGTATCTTTCATCAGTTTGGGAACAGTTTAATATACCTTATTAAAAATAATATTACAATTTAAAATGATCTATTTTTAATCGTATTTGACTAAGAGATCTTGTTTATTTTTTTATTATTTGTTTATGATCTCTCATGGAAATTAATTTTGAAGTATCAGTACTAGTAGAATATGAAGCGGCCATAAGAAAAAACAATAGATGGATTAGTATTTTGACTAGTATTAATCAGTATTTTGAAAAATTTATTATCTCATTATTTAGAAGCTATTAAGAATAATACGTAAGACTATTAAAAAACTATTAAGATTTTAATTTTATTATTATTATTATTTCTATATTATGTCAATCCCTGTTTTGGAATGATAATCTCTTTCTTTCTTCCAAAAGATTTTAAGTTCAAATACCGAGGCAGACTAAGATTTATTGTAAGCTTCAAAATTGATATCTTTCATCGTTAATTGTAATCGGACGGTTAGTAATTGCTAAAATAGATAATTATTGTCTAAGAGACCTTCTTGATCCAGAATTTTACATCGATAATTATTTGAAATCACTACGGTGTCTCGGCCTTTCACCCGGAGGTCCCAGATTCGAATCCCGGTCAGGCATGGTGGTTTTTACACGCTACAAATTCAAATATCATCTATCTAGTAACTACAGAGGTCTGAAGCCTGTTGTTACTATGTAAGAAAATCCATCACTGCAAAAGTGAAATGTAAAGCTTTCAAACAGGTTGAAAGATATTTTTAAAATATAACTTTATATACCCGAAGTCCACAGCCATCTTAATTAGAGTATTGTTGAATATAATAGTGTATTTTGGGTATAGTATTGATATAAAGCGTAAACTTGTGACATGATTATTGAGGTTGTATAGAATAAATTTTTACGTTTTCTGAAAAGAAAATTCTTCAATGATATTCGTTCAGTGATACATCTAAGGATAACATCAGTACTTGTACACAACTTATAAAAGTAGATGTGCACGAAAATATCTAGTATTCCATGGCATAAATAAATGGAAGATGTTAATTAAACCACGGATTCCAAATTGTCAATAAAAAAATTTCATTCTATTTTACAATCGTAAAGAAATATCACGAATGCTATTTTAAAATTCAAATCGTTCGCTATCAGGTATCAAGAATATGATATTATATTATAGGTATAATACATTTACTTATAAAGGGCTTTTAAAACAAATATTAAATTAATATAGCTGAATTTTTTTGTAAATTTCGTTTACATATGGACTCTTTTTACGCATTTTCTAGCAGTAATATTATTATTTTAATAATAAGCGATATCCGAGGCGAAATGGTAGCGTCTCGGCCTTTCATCTGCAGGTCTCGGATTCGAATCCCGTCAGGCCCGGTATTTTTTTACACGCTACAAATCCATATATCATCTATCTAGTAACTGTAAGAGGGCTTAATCTGCTGTTACAATGTAAATAAACAAGTAAATTTTTGACTTAGTCAATACTGTTATTGGACAAAGTGGTGATGGAAAAAATTATTACAGTTAAGATAGATAGATCTTCTGTCCACTTTTTTATTTTACTGGCTCTTTCGTAAATTATATTTTTCTTAAATATACGTATACAATAGTCAGCATACAAAATCTTTTTTACTTTTGGTTTTAAATAAAACAAAACTTTTTTTCGAAAAATTATGGTGTTACTTTCGCTCGCATCGTGTGAATAGGGGATGAAAATGAATTTTCATTACGTTTTGAGGTATGAGGAGTACGAAAAAATACTATTAATTTAAATTGTGGTTTTCTTATTTAATTATAGGTCAATGTATAAAACTTCTTGGCTCAAAAATCTCTATAACTACTAGATCAATCTCATTGAAATTTAGATCTTCTGTAGTAGTATATCAGAAGTTGTCCGTGTGAAAATTTGATGAAGATTGGTTGAGTTGTTCTTCAGTTATTCTCAATTTAAGGTCGAAAAAATTTGTTCGGAACAAGTTAGAAACGTAGTTCGTTATGATGCTACAAGTTGGAACGTGCAAAAAAATAAAATAAAATTCGGTCATCTTGCGCAGTTTCCCGCAAGAGTTTTTTAAACTGTTCTGCTGTTTTGTAAATGTCATTTCTAAACTTTTCTTGCTGTCTACCTCTTTTATCCAGTGAAGTGTATTGCTTGCTTTCATTGTAGGATTGTGCGTAGAGATGAACCATTAATAAAGCAATAAAAAAAAATCATTTTTAATATTATGAAAACAATTTTCCTTTAAATAATATACCTGTTATCTGTTTTACATATAATTTGGTCTGTCTTTCTTGTTTTTGTTTTTTAAAAAAAAAAGATAATCTTCAGTTTAATAAAGTTGATACAATTATATTTAAAAAAGTTTTTTTGACAAATTCATCATCAGTTGCAACAAATAACTAATTTTGCTTGGTTATTTTATTTTTTTTCATTATCTCTTACTCCTCTGGGCCGGACATACAATCAATTAAAGCTCAGGCCTCAGGCCAAGAGAGCATCCTTCAACTGTAAGAGGCCTCCCCACTTACCGGCAGTACGTCCGGCATGGCAGTTCAGCCCCCTCCCACCAATTCAGCTTCCCCAGGTGGATCTTATTCATTGCCTGCCTCTAATCTCCGAGAAGTGGTGTACCAGACCCAACTATATCGTTCCCGGTTCCCTTACCGGAGACCGGGTCTCGTTCTATACTCTTTAATGCCTTACGCCTCTAACCACTGAGCAGGGAGAACCGGGCTTGACCAAGTCGCCTCCGGCACCTCAACCCAGCAGCCGGGTCTAAGTCTTTTATATAATTTTGCTTGTTTGTTGAATTAATTCACCACGGACGCTTACCAAAAAGCATGTACGTGGGAATATAAAAATAAACATTTTTAGTATATAAAAAAGTCATACTTGACAGGGATTTGAACCGGGGACCTCCGGAAGAAAGGTCAAGACGCAAATATCTTTGCCGAATATTTGAAAAAATGTTTAAAAATAATTTATTCAAGTATAAGTATATATTCTGAGTATAAGTATTTCAAAATATTCTCGTATTTTTAAATTTACCTACAGTATTGGGTATTACCTACAGTAATTTTTTTATTATTTAAATATAAAATTGAATATATATCGTTAAAAAATTGGATTAGAAATAGATTTTTGTAAATATCATTCTTTTTTAATAGAAAAAATTGTCTAACTATTTACGTCTAAAACTTTATTTATACTCTAATAATAAAGTTTGAAAACCCTTAAATAACGTTTCAACAGAAAAATTAAATTTAGCAAATCTTGTACCCCGAAACGATATATTTTTCGGCCATGAGGCTACTATGGGGAGCAATGAAAACGTTTTTTAATGGAAAAGATAGTTTATGAGATATAGTTTTATAAGATATTTAAGAGAAAAAAAAATTGATGTAAAAATCTTAGTTAACAAAAAACGTTAACAAAACTCGCTAACGTTAACAAAAAACATTATAACTTAATATATTTCACGGCTAGTTTCAAAATTGGTCTACAGTTGCCCTTAAAGTACTTCTCAGTAATGAAACACTCAAAATTTACTTTAGCAAAGCTCCACTTACAAACTATATATTTTTAGTATGAGACAACTAAGTAGTATAAACAAAAGGTCTCATTTGAACTGTGGAAGAAAAATATTAAATGGCTACCATTACACTTAGAATTATCAAAGCGCGAAGTTTTTATATTTAATTTTTTAATGGCCTTTACTAACGTGATGTGTAAAACAGTCTACCTTTTCCATTTAAAAGTTTTTAGTTACTCTCCGATGGGGCCACCTGGTTGCTTGAGGTGTTTTGTTCTCACGTATAAAAAATAAATATTAATGAAGTAAGAGCATTTTCTAATTTAATTTTTCTACGATTAAACGCTAAAAACTTATTTAAAAATTCGTATATTTAACAATATATTTTAATATTATTACAGAACTTTTAAGTTGTGTAATAGAACTAGAATATTTCAGAAGAATATTTCATTCATAAAAAAGAACGTTCATTAAACGTTCTTTTTTATGAATGAAATATTCTGTTATACTTAACTCATAATAAATAAATAATAGTAAAATTTGATATAATACTAATACAATAATAATGTAGGTTAAATTTAATAATAACTAAACGAAATAATTATAATAATGATTAAAAACAGGTTTTACCAGTAGTAGTAACATTAACATAAATACCTTAATACAGCACAAGTTTGTACTGATATTATTATAGTTAAACAATTCAAAGTAAAATGTTTTTACTATTGTTTATCTTTTGATAAAAAATAAATATGACAACAGTTAGAACTAAAATAAGAAATTATTTATTAATTTTTGTTTTCTGAGTAAAGAATACATTTTAAGCTTGATTTTTTTACCGAAAAAAATTCTATAATATTCATGATAGCTTTTTATTGTTTATAAGAGTTCAGAAATATTATTTTTAAGTAAATTTATATTTACTCAAGATTTTTACTTTGTATTAAGATTCTTCATCACTGATTATCGACAAGTTACAAAAATTAGAGATAAAAAATATTCTAATCTAAAATTTGAACATTTTAAACTTGTTCTCAGTCTTCTCTTACCAAATCGTCTCAGTTTTAAATTGATCACTTAACATCAATTAAATAATTTAACATATTAATTTAATTTAAAATTGATGTTAAATGATCTTCATTTAATATCAATGTTTGTGATGTTAAACGAAGTTTAATATTATCAGTAGCTCTCGGCTGATTCTATTAGAATAAAAAAATTAATAAAATTTAAAAATATTACCGAACATTAAGATACAACAGGAAATAATCTTATATACACAGACATTTTTTCATCTGAATGGTTGATATTTGAGAATATTATAAACTAAAAAAAAAAAAATGGTAGTATTTTACTAAAATATAACAGAAATATTTGAAAGTCAGTTACATCCTTATTCTTTATTTCAATAATTGCACAAAACTTTTATCTATATTTCCAAAAAACAATTAATTACCTGCTCACTGTAATTCAGTTATAATAACCTTAACAATTTTTCAAATCAATCTTAGTTGTAAATACTTCATTAATAGATTTTACCCAAAACGTAACTTAAAATTGGATAGTTTATAAGAAAAGGGATTCAGTTTGTAGCATTATATTCTTCCACCTAATTGTAGAACGAATGTCCTTCTTAGGATCTAAAAAAGTACTTGTTTAAATACAAATAGAGTTCTAGAGGAAATTACATTTCTATGGTCGTAGTCGCTTTAAAAAGAAGGAACGGAAATTTTAAGTGATTTTTTCGATTAATATAACACGATTTAAAAATTTTCAAGTGATAAATTCTATATGCGCCGTTTTGTATTGTACCAGTTGAGACCTCTTTATATTATAAACTTTATTTTATTTAAACAGGCATATTTTAAGAAAGATTTCTTGTCATTTTCTCTTTTATTAAACTAACGTATTTATTTTATTACTAAAAGGATATAAAAAGGAGTTTGTTACACATATAGAATAAATATAAATAAATAATCATAAAAGAAAAAAACTATTATTCATTCAAAAAACACACACACCTTAACTGGCATATACAAAATTTTATAAAATTTACCTTGTAAATAAATAGAAACTAAAATAATTATTATTAGATAATTTCATTATCCTCATTATAACTATTTTTGTTTTGTGTATTATAAGGAAAAAGATTATTTTTATGGAATATTTATATGTAGAGTTTTTGTAGTGTATATTTAAATAACTGAAGATAATTTAAAATCGAAAGTTCTTTTGTTGTTGTATTTAAACAAAAGCATAACGTGTAGAAAGTTTTGGGTCGTTAAAGAATTTTTCTCCAGAACCTCCAAAACCATTTTAACAATCTATATAAATAAAACTGTAAATGTTCGTTTGTTCAAAATCTTAAATCTCCGAAAGTTCTTCACCGATTGCTTTGAAATGTTGACACAACGTTTCATTCGAATACGCGCGTGTTTTTATATACCTAAAATATCACATCTATGACAGGTAAAAACATGTTTTTTTTAGAAAAACAACGCTATACTAGATATTTCACAATTCCATTTAATGTTTCCGATATGTGTGTTCGCTACAGACTAAAAAACTACTGGACCGATTTACACGCGGGAAAAAGGTAGGAGGGAAAATCGGAAAAGGGAAAAAGGGAAAATCGAAAAAAGGAAACATCTAAAAAAGGGGAAAAAGGAAAAGTGGGAAAAGATAGAGGAGAAAAGGCAATAAGGGAAAGAGAAATGGTGGAAGGAAAGGGAAATGGTAATGGAAGGGGGTGGGGAAAAGGCAAAGGGAATATGTTAAAATAAAAATGGGGAAATGAAAAATTTGAAAAAGAAAATGGGGAAGAAAAAAAAGGAGATAGGGAAATGGAGACGGGTAAAAAGAAAAGGTTCAATTTTGTGAAGTTCCGTAATGTTCATTTTGTTTATGTTTTATCTAACTTTCAATTGTGTTAATTTAATACATTTATATATACTCAAACCTAGCAATAGCGAAGCATTGCCCAGTCTGCTAGTTATTAATAAAAAGGATGAACACATGAAGTCAAAATACTGAGATAACCCACTGGGTTGGTCTAGTTGTAAAATTCCTTATCGGTGAATCAGTTGATTTTGACGTCGATGGTTCTTAGGTTCAAACCCTAGTAAAGGTAGTTAGTTGCCTTTATTCGGATTTAAATAATAGATCGTGGTTACCGGTGTTGTTTGATGGTCGGGGTTCAAATAACAATACGTTTCAGGAATTGTCGGCCTGACTCTGTTCAAGACTACATGTTTACCACTGCATCTTTGCTGATACGACTATAAATAAAAATATTTAAAAAAATACTGGGAAAATAATGCTAAATTTTTGGAAACATACATGAGTTTCAATTAAAGTAAAATATTTTTACTTTTTTATATCGTATCTTTATTCCAATTTTTCAAGATGGACAGATTTTGGTTTCTTTTTTTATTATTAAAAAAAAAAAATAGCTCAGGTGATTCCATACTAAATTTATTTCATATAACCTAATCAAAATAATAATAAATTTTCATTTAAATAAATAGTTAAAAAAAGAAATGTTTGATCCTTCTAGATATTAGAAAATATCATTTATTTGATTTCGACATATTTACAGACCATGTAAAGCGTCGTTTACACGTTATACAAAAATACATTAGCGAGCATACTGATTATCAATTAAAAATTAATTATCTTTTACGGAAAATCACGTCAATTAGAGCCAGTCTTGATAATATCAGATGTGATAGACGTTCGTAAATAAACTGAGAGGATGTGATATTATTACTAATTAGTTTTATTTTATAAACTTTAATCAAATTCAGCTTATCTTTATTTTCTTTTTTTCCTTCTAGCTAACTTGAAATTTACATACAGCCGTTCTAGAATAAATTTCAGCTCACGATTGATAACAGAACTGATCGATTATTCATCCTCACTTATATTAATGAAAGTACAAGTTTCTTAGTTATATTTATAGCAAAATGACATAAGTATCAGTCTTTTTCTTTAACATTAAATTATAATAAACTTACGCATAGAATAGAAATTTTAAAAAATTAATAAAATACCCATTAGAAAAAAAATAATAAATAAACTACAAAGTAAAATATTATTCATTTTTTTAATTCATTACTAAATGTGTAGTCTTAAATTAAAAAAATAAAAATTAATTAAATGTTAAAATTAAAAAAGGAAACGAGGTTAAAAGAAAATGTATTTTTTTTATTTTTTAGTTTATCTCAATTTACAGTTAAGAATATTTATTATTTTCATAGCTTTTTAACCTAATGGATTTAAATACAGCATGTTCGAAGAGTTACTGTGCAGTGAAGTTATAGAAATGTAATAACAAGACTGTCTTCATTATTATTTTATATTTTTATTTCATTATTTTATAGAAACGGATATTACAGTAACCGAAATAGTTTATAAAAGTTGTTGAAAATGACCTCCTCCAACATCAATACAACAATGCACAGTTTCAATTTGTTTTTTATCAGTTTGACCAGGTAAGGTAATAGAATATCTCGTACGTATGTCATTATTTCTGTTTTAAGTTCGTCAATTGTTCATGGTCTATTGATAACTTAATCATGCTATGCTAAATTAATCATTGAACGTTAGATGAATTACGGCCATAACATCCCAAATATCAAGCAGCTTCTGTTCGTTTAGTCTAGAGATCTTCCACTTCGATCACAGTCTTCAATAAAGCCTGCTGCCTGAAAGAATCTTTGGATAAGAGTTCAAACTGCAAGGCGGTGAGGAACAGGAGTATTTGGAATCTTCAGAGAACTTGTGCCTCACTAAATCTTTATACTTATCACCTTCATGAAAGACGTGTTCAACGAGAAAAATGCGTTCAACGAGAAAATTGCGTTCCTCTATCGAAAGACATCATTACGTTTCTCGTAACTACTGATCCTGATTAACGAAATGAAGCAGGTTCAATCACAAATCAACACCCTTACGTCTTCGTTTATTACTGAATAGCGCCAAAGAGCCCACATAAGAACAAAATGTACCACATAATTTTAAAGCATACTGCACAGCGACTTTCCGAACGTACTGTAATTTAAATTTGTCTCAATATTATTATTTGTAAAAATTAAATATATATATATATATATATATATATACGAGGTCTGTTCAAGATATACATAGACTGTTTGAATTGCTCGAGTCCAGTTGGTTCCAGTCAAATCCGCTTGGCGTCGCCATGTTCGTACAGATCAGCTGATTACAACGCAGTTTTTTTATTGCAAATATGATTGATTATCGGTTGCTTAGCTACGCAGTTATTTGTGAAGTGTGTTTTCGTTTGGTAGATTTTAGAATGAGTGACTTGAACGAGCAAAGAGTTTCTGTGAAATTTTATATTAAACTCGAAAAATCTGTGAGTGAAACTTTTGATATGTTCAAGACGGCTTACGCCGACGTTGCTATGAAGCGTGCGACATATTTTAAGTGGCATGGACGTTTTAAAGATGGTCATCAGTCGTTTGAAGACGATGAGCGTTCTGGACGGCCTTCCTTCCACATCAACTGACGACTCACACGTAGACATAATCAACACTCTGGTTCGAGCAAATCGACATCTGACCATCACAGAAGTTCACTGAAGTTATCAAACATCTGCGGGACGCTATCCGGCGGAAAAGGCCAAAATATGGAAGAGTGGTGACCGGTTTTTTCATCACGACGACGCTCCAGTCAGGACTGTTTGCAAAAGTGGAAACACCGTTGGGATGAGTATGCGTCGGGGAGGAGAGTACTTTGGAGGGGACCCAGACAAGTAACTTCTAAATAAAGTACATTTTGTTTTATACGTTATTTTTTAATACGTATTTTTTGACAGATCTCATGTGTGTATATATTATATATTTATTATTATTATTATTACAACACTATGTTGAAACAATGTTTCAAATAAACTTGTTTGATGTAGAAAAAATTAATTAGGGGCTTGTCCGTAAATGTTACGTATTACCCCTGAGAAGTAATAATTTTGGCAATGTATTTTCCTGTTATCTATCATATTAATGCCTAATAAACTTTGTAATTAATATTATTCAACTACTCTTCTATTTTTTATTATAAAAAAAAATTATATATAATTAACATTTTCATAATAAAAAGCTTAATAAACAATTAACCTAAAAAATATAAGAAAAAACTTTATAATTCTATAATTAATATTATTATACATTTTATAATCACATTACTTACAAAAATTAATAGAATTAATAATAAATATTAAATTTTTTATAATGTTATGTTGCTATCAAAAGTTCAAAACCAGTTTACATAACTTAATGCCAATAGCCTTTCACTTGTTTATATACCGGTTCTAAGAACACAAAAATTAACATAAAATGTGATTGATAAACGGATGACTGACAACTCAATTACATTCACTCTGTATTCAATACTACTAAATCTTTCCCTTCAAACCCCCGCACAATAATCGGGGGATGAAGGGAAAAATAATTAAAAAAGTAAAATTATTTTATACAGTACTGAAAAATTACTCAAAATAAGTTAATAAAAATTGATCCTTTTAAAATAATTTACGTGTTTTTATTAATAATCAACATATAAATCTCAAATATTTTTAAATTAAAAGTCTACTTATTCAATTCCTCGTGTAAAAACCTGAATTTATTACTTAATAGGTTGTAATAATATTCATAACTTTTATATATAATTTTAAAACAGCTTATCAATTTCGAATCTGATTTCCTCGAGCGCTTCCGGCTACTCTATCATCTTCAAGAGGGTAAGTAATTATGACTAACATATATAAAACTAGAATCTTACATAATTAAATTATATATATATATATATATATATATATATATATATATATATATATCATATAATTAATATGATATAATTAATTAATTATTGATTAATTATTATATATTAATTGATCGTCATTAACAATTGAGAAAGTATTTCAATACGGACGTAGTTACTTAGACTTGAAACTTTAACTTTTGACGAATTTTAACAAAATGACGATCAATTGTTTTATATATATATATATAAAACATTTTAATTATGTAAGATTATAGTTTTATATATGTCAGTTATAAGTATCCTCATATAACATAGTTATTATACCAAACGGTGCCATGTTCGAAAAACTAAATTTGAATTATAACTTTTAATTGAATCTATAATTTATAACATATTGTTAATTTCATTTACAATAATCAATCAAAAGGAATGGAATAAATACATCAAAATAAAAAGCAGAACAATGCAATTTAACTTACTTTACGTGGACATACTGAAAATTTTTATATGTTTTTTTTTAATTTTAAAAGAGTGAGAAATTAGATAAACTGATTCACTTTCTATAATGCCGACCACAGAAGCGAAATGATAGCATTTCTAATTTCATTCGGTAGGACCTGGGTTCAAATTCCAATCACGCTTAACATTTTTTTCACTCGCTACAAAATTTCTATTTCATCAACGACTGCACTTGGATGAATGGTTACACTGTTACTTATTTTAAAAAAAATAAATATTTATTTTAAAAAAATAAATCGATTTGATGGAATCTTCATGTATTTATTTAACATTAATGAATAAAATTAAAACATTTTGTGAAACTTAAAATAATTTCATTTTAAAATAAATTAAAAATACTATTGAATTAAATAAAATGTAATAGAACATTAAAGAACCGTTTAAAAAGTAATTAATAACGAAAAATGTCTACCTTTATTTACATAAAATAAAAAAAAAACTAAAACTAATAAAAAAAATAGAAACACGCTATGAATAGTTTTGCGTTTAAATTAATAAAAAAACTTAACTCCTGTTATATCGGTGATTCAAAGAGGACATCACAACTTTAAAAGTGTATAAAAATTACTTCAATAACTTACAGATTTGGTTGAGGTCTCATTTAACACCAAAATCCATCAACTTTTAACATACGTAGATGATTAGTACCGAATTTGGCCACCAGTGCTATCACCATTGTTATTAAAAATGGATATATTTACTGGTGCGCAACATGCTCGCTGTGTGGTTTGGTTTCACGATTTGCAGTCAGCAACTACAGTTCAACGAAATTTTCGTAGAGTACGGTAGGGAGCCTACTAGTAGGCGTATAATTTACTCTTGGCACCAAACATTCGTTGTGTACAGGTTGTTCTGTTGAACATAAAAAATCACCAGGATGCCCACGCGTTCTTGAAGCTACGTGCAAAGCTTTCTGCTGGACTACGTGCAAAGAAATCTTTGCACGTAAAGAGAAAACTTTGCACGTAATCCAAAGAAATCAACTGGACGTTTATCAGGGGAAACTGGCATTCCACAAACGTGTGTTTGGCGCTTATTACGTAAACTACTGAACTTGAAGCCATACGAACTTACCGTGGTTCAAAACATTACAGATAAAGACAAAGTGACTCGGCTGTAGTTTTGTGCAAAAATAATGGATAGAATTGCAGACAACGATACATTTTAGACAATGTAATTAGTGATGAATCAACGTTTCACATCAGTAGCAAGGTGAACATCCATAACTGCCGAATATAGGGTTGGAAAACCCCACGTTTCAGCACATACGTGATAGTCCTACGGTAAATGGTTTTTGTGTCCTAAGCAACCAAAGACTGTACGGCCCGTTCTTCTTCCAGAGGCAATCGTAAATCGTATCGTTTATATAGACATGCTTCAAAAGTTTCTAATTCCCCAGTTAGATGATGATGATGACCAAGGTAAACGTCATTACTATCAGTAAGACGGACACCTTACTACCGCCTAGAAGTCCGGGATTTTCTTGATATTCGATTCTCAGGTCGGTGAATCGGTCGTGAAGATCCAAATTGCATGCCCATCTCGTTCATTTCCAGATTTGATCACGCTAGATTTTTTCTTGTGGAGTTTCATTAAAGATCAGGTTTATGTACCACCTTTGCCTGCTGATCTTGTTGAGCTAAGATTTTGTATTAACGCCGCAGATGCAGTGGTAATACCCGATTGCTGGCCGTAGTTTGGAATGAAATCGACTTCAAGTGGAATGTATGTTGCATTACAAATCGAAGCCATATCAAATCAAAGTGAATGTTGAGTGACAAACATGATGTGTTTTTCTATGAAATGAGACGTAAACCGAATCTGTAAGTTATCTCAATAAATTTTTATATACTTTTAAAGTTGTAAAGTCCTTTTTGAATCACCAGGTATAAGTAGTAAAACATAGTTTTACCCAAGAATGACAGATAAAAGAAACGTCATAATATAATTTGTTTATTTTCCCCCACTTTTTACATAATTTATTATTTTTATTCTTGTGTTAATAATACGTACATGAATGTGATTACTGTCATGAAATGGATATAAAAATTTGACATTAAGTAGTAAACCAGCGAATGGTGTCTCTTTTTAATATTAGTTGTTGAAAAAATTAATTTTCATTTTATTAAACAATGCTTTAATTGCATATGTAAGTTATGAGATAAGAAAAGCTGACAACAAACTTGTAAAACCGCGTTCCGAGAAAGAACGCGGAAAAGTCCTAAAACTGTCGATTATTTCTGATGCACATACACACGCCACTTAATTTAAAATATTTATCTTTTTTTTAAATATAATATTTTTCCGTTTATTTAATTCAATTATTCTAACTAAAGCGCCCGCGCATACCGGATTAACTCGAGCGGATATGGCGGTACTAGCGGCGATGATCGGCACTAACTAAACTAATGTAATTTCACAATTTACATACAACAAATTTCGTTTATACAGTCAGCAGGCTAGAGTAGCCGCGAGGCGTAACGTACCAGGTACCGATTTGTCCGGGGGATCAGTTTGAGACCCAGCCAGACCGAGTTACGTTTTTACATTTTAAATATTATTCATTTATTTAATTCTCCCGCTCACTTGTGACGTCAAACATAAAGTCGCCTACAACAGCTGTATTGCAGTGCTAACAACCTTTAAAATATAAACGAAATTAAATAAAATTAATAATTTATATTTAAAGTGTAAAAAAAAAATTTTATTGGCAACCCTAAGGAATTTCAAATTTCCCGGTCCGAAAGGACGATGGAAAAGGGAATTACAAGATGGCGTACGGAGACACAAGCGCTCCTTGTGGTAACAGGGGGTACTATTCACGCAGTATGCCCACTTAACCACTAGTTTAGAACATTTTTGGGGGAGGAGTGCTATTTTGCAAATATTTTTTTTGCAAACAGTTGTGCCTACGGAAAATATCACCTTAATTAGATAAAATCCCGAGATGCTGAAGGTGACCTTGCTCTACAGCCTCATCCCCTTAAAAATTTAATGATATCAATGTTCCATATTTAGAAGTAATCTGATCAAGTATGGTCAAAATTGGTTCAGTAGTTCTGGAAAAGAAAGGCGATTTAGAGGCCAACACCGAACATTACATATACACGTACATTGCATACGAATATTAACATCCGGAAAATTTCCATCCCGTTTTTTGGGTTCCTTAGGTGTCAAAACGTCAAGATCTGGTAAAAATCACGTATGCCCAAATTGAACCGTTTACAAAACTTTTCCTTCTAGAGCTATAGCTCTGTTGTCTAGACGGGAAAGTAAATATAAAGGGCTGGATTAAATATTGTAATGAGTTAAGGTATTGCTTAGATGATGTATTAACTGGAAAGGTCTTTACGGTGAATTTACAATACATTAGAATACTGTGTTTTTAACTGCAGAATTGTGCCATTAATGTACCTCACTTCGAAATTATAGAAAATAGTGGCAATGTAGTAAGTGTTAATGAAATGTGGAAACTATTTAATAGTTTTTTTTTTCTTAAGAATTAAATATAGAAAAGTGAAATTTATCAAAAGTTCCTTCCTAGAAATGATTTATTTTACCGTATGAGATTTCTACTTTTTGATGTAATATTAACTTATTTTGAAAACAGGTGAAAAATATTAAATTGGCTTCGTTTTAGTTACAGTTGTAGGAAGTTTTTACATCACTTTTACTTCGTAGTACAAGGAAGTATTGTAATCGCGAAAAATTTCATTTTTTGACAAAAAAATCGGATTTTAGACTTTTTCTTAACTGCAATAATAAGATCTCATTGAGAGCTTTTCAACAATATATCATAAGTGGTATTTTTTTCATTGGTTCTAGAGTTACAGCCAAATAAAATTTTAAATAATGAAATATTTGGATTTTACAAGGGGAAGGCACATCGGTACGAATCAAACTTCATTCCCTTCTTTTTTATTTTTAACTTTTTTTTTATTTAAATATATTGATTTATTAGTAATTATTAACCTTGATTATAAAAAGTTTTACAATAAATAATAATTCAATAAAAAACAACAAAAAATATGAAAAAATATAATAAACAATATATGTAATTTAATAGGCGTACAAGGAAGTCATGTGGTGTTCATATCAAATTTTTTGTTGTTTTTATAATGACCTTTAAAATGATATATCACAATCCTACATTTTCTATTTAAAGAGTTATTTCTAGTGGAAAATCATTGAACCATATGGTCATCTCATATCGCAAAATAAATTGTTAAATTGTGAGATAGACGTATCTGTTAAATTTCATATTTCTAAATTTAACAGTGGTAAAATTATGTAAGCCATTGTAAATTAACATTCACTATACTAAACTGTACAAAGATTTTTTTATATTATCTATATATCTCAATCAAAATTAGGTAAGATATGCCCTAAGATAGGTCCTTTGATGTCCTTAAGATAAAAAAAAAAAAATGTATAAAAAATCTATTTAAAAGAAATATTAATTCCACTTAACTTTACCAAAATATTTAAATTTCAATCTTTTTTTGAACTGTGGCCAATTTAGATGAAGAAATATTAAAAATTATACAAATTATAAAACGATTGTATTACTTTATTATATCTTAATTTCCTTAATAATTAAAATTAATTTTTTTTTTCTTTTGAACAGTGGCCAATTTAGGTGGAGAGATATTAAAATTCATATTCATTGTAAACATATTCTTATTACCTTTTAATATCTGAATTTCCTTAATAATTATTTCATTAATACAGAAAAAAATTATTCGTAATTGTTAAATTACTTGTTATTTTGTTAAAATACTTTTTATATTTATAATTATGTTTTTTTTTTTTAAATTCATATTTGTTTGCTTGATATATTACCTTCAGATAACCTCTTAAATGATTGTTTAATAATTGAAATGATGTTACATTACTCGTACCACGGTATCTAGATTTACACTCTTAAATAATTTTGTTAAACGATCATGCATAATCGGCCATTATTTCTTTCCATATAATAGGATTTCCAGGTTATTTAATACAAAAAGTGAGAATGCCATTTTTCACACGTATAAACAGTTTAAAACTTGATCTTAAACAGATACGCATAGATTAATGAATATGTAAAAATTAAACTTTGTTTATAACTACTTTCATTCAGAATATGTAGTTTGTTTTTTATTTTTTCTATTTTTTTTAATTAATAGTATTTTTATTATATTTTTATTTTTTTCCTATGTAATACTTTTATAGACTATAATGAATCACTGATTTTTTTTATCAACTAAGAGAAGCTAGCGTCTTGTCTTTCAATTTTCATACTCTTGTAAATAAACAAATTATTAACTAAATTTTATTTCATGAAAGCGTGCAGCAAACCAAAACATAAAACTATGATGATTCTATTATAATTTAATTTAGCGCAATACATCCGCGAAAATAAAAACAATTTTTTTTTTTACTTTTAACATTAAAATGAAGTAAAACAATTTTGTAATACAAAAATTAGAAGCTGTCCAGTGGGTGCTAGCGCTCAACGGAATGTGAAGCTCGTACTTGTATTCTACGTTAGAATCCGCCCAGTGCGGTCGCATTATTTATTTCGTCCGAATGGACAATTAGTGTTAGTTATATTCTTCGTTACAATCCTATCCAGTGCGGCCGCATTTTTCATTTCAGTCTAAGAGGACTCATAGTTTCTTGATAATGTTCAAGTTCAATTATGACTGAAGTGTTATACATTCTTCAGTTTAATGTAATTATTGTAATTCAATTAAAATGTCAAGGGTGACAACAAATTCAAGAAGAACATAGCGTTGCTTCATTTCATCATCTACCTCTCAAACAAAAAATACAGTTCACACTAGCTCTAAATTCTACCAGTAACAAATTATTTTTGAAGTTATACTTCTTCTTCGCGTTAGGAAAAACTGATCAGAGTGTATTTTCAGAAAGTTACGGAAGTTGCGCGCGCCGATGTAACACACCGTGAAGATTTGCGCAGACCCAAGTGGATCAGTTTGCACGCACAGGCGTGTAGTGTTTAATTCAGTCAGTCGTTCAATACAATTAAGTGATTAGCACGTATTGTAAACATAAAAGATATTGAGTCGTAATAAGTATATATTTATATACACGGATATTTAAAATTGTGAATATTGTTGTTCATATTCATAAAACTTTATTTATATTGCAGGGCATTTTTATTTTTTTTTTTTTGTGAAAATTGTGTATCAAGATTTGAGGGTATATTTATGAGTAAAATTATACTTTTTAATGACACAGAAAATAGCACACATCAGATCAATTCTTGATTTTGCGTAAATAATTTTAAATTTACCAAAACAAAATTTTTGATAAAATACACTATTATAAAATAACCATTTGTATCATATTTTTCATATCATAACCCTCGTGCCTATTTAATCGTCATCCGAAGAATTAATGGAACAAAACTAATCGAAATATATTCGATGAACTTTGTTTTATATGACAAAGAATACCTCAATACTTTTTGTATAAAACTGTATAAAATAAATATTATTTAACTTAAGTGTTATTTATTCAAACTTTTATTCATGGTATTTAATGTTGTCTATCAATCGTTTGACTCGGTTACAATTTATTTGAATGCGTAAAAAATTATTTTTTTATTTACGCCAAAGAAGTATAATTTCTTACGTGCGTACATAAGTACACACGAGCTGTTATGTATTTTTGTTTTATTAGATGAAATTTTAATGTAGCGGTAACGTACTTTCCTAAATTTTTTATTTTTAAGATAAATATATCATTTATAAAAATTTTCTAATTTTTGTATTACAGAATTGTTTTACTTCATTTTAATGTTAAAAGTAAAAAAATAACTCATTTATAATTTTATTAATCCTATTGTTTCTATCACCTCTTAGCACCTCTGAAACCGTTTACATACTTAACATCACTCTGTGCAACACAAAATGTATTGCGATACTGACATTGTATTTCCTTAATAATAATAATTATTGGAATACTCTTTTTTAATGAATTATAAAATCGTTCAATTTACAAAGGTGTAAAGGTGTGTATAGGACTCACCCTTAATACATCCAATCTTTTTTTCAGTTTCTGTAATAAGGTCCTGAAATAGTTTTAATGTCGTCTTCCCATTCTCTTCGTTGACGTTAAATTTTTCTTCCAATTCCATTATTATTTTATCTTACCGATTAAATATTTTTCATTTGGATGATGGGATCTGTCCAATTTCATTTCAGAGAATATAAAAATGTTATAATATTCTTCCTTAATATTAGTAAAATTTTATT